>NC_088231.1:6965952-7580952 GCF_036934945.1 Oncorhynchus masou masou | reverse complement strand
CTTCGCTGTGCTTCAAGCATCGAGCTGTTTATGACTTCAAGCCTATCAACTCCCGAGATTAGGCTGGATATACTATAGTACCTATAAGAACATCCAATAGTCAAAGGTATATGAAATGCAAATGGTAAAGAGAGAAATAGTCCTATAATAACTACAACCTAAAACTTCTTACCTGGGAATATTGAAGACTCATGTTCAAAGGAACCACCAGCTTTCATATGTTTTCATGTTCTGAGCAAGGAACTTAAACGTTAATATTGCACTTTTACTTTCTTCTCCAACACTTTGTTTTTGCATTATTTAAACCAAATTGAACATGTTTCATTATTTATTTGAGACTAAATTGATTTTAGTGATGTATTATATTAAGTTAAAATAAAAGTGTTGATTCAGTATTGCTATTATTTTTATTAATTTAATATATAAGTATTTGGCAGCGATTACAGCCTCGAGTCGTCTTTGGAATGACGCTACAAGCAGATCCTCTCAGGCTCTGTCAGGTTGGATGGGGAGTGTCGCTGCACAGCTATTTCCAGGTCTCTCCAGAGATGTTTGATCAGGTTTAAGTCTGGGCTCTGGCTCAGCAACTCAACATTCAGAGACTTGTCCCGAAGCCACTCCTGTGTTGTCTTGGCTGTGTGGTTAGGGTCATTGTCCTGTTGGAAGGTGAACCTTTGGCCCAGTCTGAGGTCCTGAGTTCTCTGGAACAGGTTTTCATCAAGGATCTCTCTGTACTTTGCTCCATTCATTTTTCTCTCAATCCTGACTAGTCTCCCAGTCCCTGCCGCTGAAAAACATCTCCACAGCATGATGCTGCCACCACCATGCTTCACAGTAGGCATGGTGCCAGGTTTCATCCAGACATGGCGCTTGGCATTCAGGCCAAAGAGCTCAATCTTGGTTTCATCCGACTAGAGAATCTTGTTTTCCGTGGTCTGAGTCCTTTAGGTGCCTTTTGGCAAACTCCAAGCAGGCTGTGATGTGCCTTTACTGAGAAGTGGCTTCCGTCTGGCCACTCTACCATAACGGCCTGCTTGGTGGAGTGCTGCAGAGATGGTTGTCCTTCTGGAAGGTTCTCCCATCTCCACAGAGGAACTCTGGAGCTCTGTCAGAGTGACCATCAGGTTCTTGGTCACCTCCCTGACCCAAGGCCCTTCTCCCCCGATTGCTCAGTTTGGCCGAGTGGACAGCTCTTGGAAGAGTCTTTTTTCATTTAAGAATGGTAGAGGCCACTGTGTTCTTGGGGACCTTCAATGTTTTGGTACCCTTGCCCAGATCTGTGCTTTGACACAATCCTGTCTCGGAGCTCTAAGGACAATTCCATTGACCTCATGGCTTGGTTTTTGATCTGACATACACTGTCAACTGTGGGACATTATATAGACAGGTGTGTTCCTTTCCAAATCACGTCCAATCAATTGAATTTACCACAGGTGGACTCCAATCAAGGTCTACAAACACCTCAAGGATGATCAATGGAAACAGGATGCACATAAGCTCAATTTCGAGTCTCATGGCAAAGGGTCTGAATACTTACGTAAATAAGGTATTGTTTTTATACATTTGCAAAAAATTCAAAAACATCTGTTTTCATTGTGGTGTATTGTGTGTAGATTGATGAGAAAAATGATAATTAATCCATTTTAGAATACGGCTGTAACGTAAGAAAATGTGGAAAAAGTCAAGGGGTCTGAATACTTTCCGAACGCACCGCACGTCTGATTTGCGTACAGTCAAAAGTTGCATTGCTCAACTTTGTTAGCATGGCCTTCACTTACCCCCTTCAACATCAGTGTGACTCAATGACACAGTAGTCTGTACAGGCCTGTGTATGTGTGTTAGGCATAAGGGTTGTGTTTTGTTGGTGTGTGTGTGTGTGTGTACCTGTAGCCAGATTGGGAACGCTCTGGACTCGCTTCATGTGGGAGAGGGTGAGTAGCAAGGCAGCGCTGCTGCGAGCGCATCCTCCACTGTCTGGGAAAGCACAGCCAGCAGCCACGGCAGCAGAAGCAACACACACACATGCACGCACGCACACACACACACACACCAAAGCCCACAGGAAGGAGGCAAAGCACATGCATTACAATGGCTCCATTCTCATAAGCAATGGGGACAGGAGAAGGATGACAGCTCATATCAAGATGGATGGAGGGAGTCAACTCTACTGACAAACGTCATAGTAACCTATAGTTACCCCAGAAAGGTAGACAGCAATATGATACCGTCATACCCAGTGGGGCAACTTTCTGCTATGTTGTGGTTGGTCTGTCAGCAGGAAGTTGCCCACTGCAATGTCATATCGTTGACTACCTTTAAAACCGGCACGTTTGTCTGTTTGTGTCTCTTAGGTTGTCAACATCAAATCAAAGTGTGTCACGTGCGCTGAATACAACAGGTATGACAGTGAAATGCTTACTTACAGGCTATAACCAATGGTGCGCAAAAAAAGGTGTGTGTGTAGGTAAGTAAAGAAATAAAACAACAGTAAAAAGACATTTGAAAAAAAGAGTAGCAAGGCTCTATACAGACACCTGTTAGTTAGGCTTATTGATGTATTATGTACATGTCGGTATGGTTAAAGTGACTATGCATACATGATGAACAGAGAGTAGCAGAAGCGTAAAAAGAGGGGTTGGCAGGTGGTGGGACACAATGAAAGCCCGGTTAGCCAATGTGCGGGAGCACTGGTTGGTCGGACCAATTTAGGTAGTATGTACATGAATGTATAGTTAAAGTGACTATGCATATAAGATAAACAGAGAATAGCAACAGCGTAAAAGAGGGGTTGGGGGGGAGAGAAACACAATGCAATTAGCCCGGTAAGCCAATGTGCGGGAGCACTGGTTGGTCGGGCCAATTTAGGTAGTATGTACATGAATGTATAGTTAAAGTGACTATGCATATAAAGATAAACAGAGAATAGCAGCAGCGTAAAAGAGGGGTTGGGGGAGGCACACAATGCAAATAGTCCGGGTAGGAGTCTTATGGCTTGGGGGAAAAAGCTGTTGAGAAGCCTTTTTGTCCCAGATTTGGCACTCCGGTACCGCTTGCCATGCGGTAGTAGAGAGAACAGTCTATGATTGGGGTGGCTGGGGTCTTTGACGATTTTTAGGGCCTTCCTCTGACACCGCCTGGTGTAGAGGTCCTGGATGGCAGGCATCTTTTCCCCAGTGATGTACTGGGCCGTACGCACTACCCTCTGAAGTGCCTTGCGGTCGGAGGCCGGGCAATTGCCGTACCAGGCAGCGATGAAACCGGTCAGGATGCTCTCGATTTGCAGCTGTTGAACCTTTTGAGGATCTCAGGACCCATGTCAAATCATTTTAGTTTCCTGAGGGGGAATAGGCTCGTCGGATGTGGCAGGGCTTTTTTATAGACTACAAAGGGAAGCACAGCCGCGAGCTGCCCAGTGATACGAGCCTACCAGACGAGCTAAATCACTTCTATGCTCGCTTAGAGGCAAGCAACACTGAGGCATGCATGAGACCCTCAGCTGTTCCGGACGACTGTGTGATCACGCTCTCCGTAGCCGACGTGAGTAAGATTTACCAAATGGGGGGCGAGGGAGAGCTTTGTACGCGTCTCTGTGTGTGGAGTACAGGTGATCTAGAATTGATTGCACGTGGGCGAGTAATATTGACGGTAACGGCAGCTTTCCTAGTTGTCTTCCGCGGGTCCGGACGAGGCATCCGGCTCTTCGTCCTCTGTGTCGCTTCCTTTTGCGAATAACGAATAATAATAACACACTGTGGGGTGTTTGGAGAATATAATATCGTGAGTCCTGCTTGTTGTTGAAGAAATCTTCTTCTAATCCGAGGTGAGTGATCGCTGTCCTGATATCCAGAAGCTCTTTTCTTCCGTAAGATAAAGTTGCAGAAACATTATGTACAAAACAATTTACAAATATTGCAGATAAAAAAACATAACAGCACAATTGGTTAGGAGACCGTAAAACGGCGGCCATCTCCTCCGGTGCCATTTTTCACACCCGAATATACCGAATATTACCAAAACTATAAACAAGACTCTAGAACAATCATCGGCAAAAACCTATCTTAACCGATTTTGTGTTTGTTTACATTCTGGTTGATTCAGGCATGCATTAAACACACAGCAATTGAAAAAAGTCCCCCTTCCTACTTCATATGAACTGTGACCTCAGCGCAGATTAACGTTCATGCTTGCTTGGTCATCGACGTAGGAGTAATGAAACGCCGTTCATTTCTCCAAGAGGGCACAGAATCCCTCCGCATGCAAAACGTTTCAGCACACCCTGCCATTACGAAGGTAAGGGAATCGAAAAGAAATCCCCACAACAGGGCAACGTTCCGTGGAATGTTCCGTGACTCAATAACCCGTGATGTAAACATTTACCAAAGCTGGAGCAAAACTCTGATTGCAATGTCATGGAAACGTAATGAGAGCATACGCCTGGTGGACTTGATAAGAGCATTCTAGATTGTGCGGAGGCTATTGGCACTTCGATAGATCTTGTGCTGTAAACAATTACCATGGCAGGAACAAATCAAGACTTTCATTGGCAGAGTAACAGAGGGCGTAGGAGTGTAATAACACTAAGTGAATGATTCGTCATCATAGCTACTGTAGTGAAATACTCTATACATTTTGGGATGCCGGCCAAGTTTAAGATGGAGCTTTGGAGCCCGATTTATGAATGAGAGGAATTATGTGGGTGTATAAGAAGACCATAAAGCAATGCAATATGTGTAATGCCTCTACATTATAGAGCAGGGGAGGCCATCCCTCCTCCTTTTTTGGGGGGGTCCTGTGAGCAGCTGATTTGTTGGGTTTGTTACAGCAGGGTTGGAGCGAAACCCTGCAGGAGAGTAGCTCTCCAGGGAGAAAGTGTACTCCCTTGCTAAATAATGTTGAATTGATCAAGACCGGAATCGCCGTCCTTCACAAGATGTCCACACTAACAGCTCGAAAAGCCTTCAAACAGATAATTTGTTATTTTCTGAAACAAGAGGAGGTCCTGTTGCGAACTTACTTCAATCTGAATCATCAAATCAAATGAGTTGGTTGAAAAAAAAGAAGATGAATTAAATGTTAATTTTGCTTAGCTATGCAACTCCGGCAGCAAACAATATTCAACAGCTGGCAAATGTTAAAAAAAACATGGATATGGATGGTCAAAATGATTCAGATCAGACACAACGGAATGCCTCGAGTTCAACATCCTAGTGTGTGTGTGTGTGTACATGTGTTGCGTAGTGTTTAAAGAGGCATGTCACATACCTGTATTCATGTTGAAGAGGTCTCCTTACAGTTCTACCGTAGCTGGGTACACTTTCCTGGAATAAAGGAATCGGAGATAGAGGTTAGAGTAGAGGTTAGATTATTACCCACTGTAATGCCCTCAGGGAAACAGAATTCTCTTTCACATTACCTGGTGCAAGTCAGTTTGACATGCCATGTAAACTGCCAATGTGTATTTGTGAAATGGACATTGTGAATAAAAAAATCAATTCCATCAGGAATAACTTGAGAAACTGCTCAAAATCTAAACATTTTAAGGGGGAGATTGTTATTACAAAAAGCAGTGCGGATCTAAAAATAGACAATTTCCTCAAATAGTCCCAACATTCATTCCTTCCATTGGCAGCAGTTTTAGTTCAGGCTCAATAGTGCTTGTAGTTTAAAATGAACATTAAATCTTGGTTCTTTGTGTTTGTCTTGACTTCTGAATCAGGTTGATTACTGCTTGGCTGGACACCAGTCCACGCAGTCATACCGTAGCTAGGGAAGCAGTATAATTTTTTAAATTATATATATTCTTTTACTCTGTTTTCTCCCCAATTTCGTGCTATCCAATACAGTCTTATCCATTTCCAACCTACAACAATAGGGTAGGTATCTTCCCGCAGAATATCCCTGGCAGATGGAGCAAAATATCACCTTTGTATGACAGATATTCCCTTTGAGGAACATACAAACAAATAGGAGACACTCAATGTCCATGCTGTCATACTGGAATAACACCCTGATAAGGGATTGATAAGTGGTACAGGCTGACAGTACAGCTACTTAACTGTACTGTCTGTACCCGTACCAAACATGCACTGTGACGGCCCCTCCCTGCTCTGTCTAATGGGTTTTGCTGTGCTTACTTCCTGCTGGAGATTGGTGGGCGGAGTAGGAGAGGTGAGCGGAGCTGGGAGGGTCGTCAGGGCTGATGGGGCACACCTGTGAAAGATCAGCTGTGACAAAGCCACTGTTTCCCCATTCAGCAAGAGTATCCTCTCTCCACGCATACTTATGGTTGTTTCGTTGTGGTTTTGGCAGGTGACACCTAATTTACTGACCGCACAACCAGAGCTGGGACCACCGGGCTATACAATAGGTAAGCAGGGGCAGGAAATTTGAACTCCAGGAAGTTGGTGACAATAGCAGCATTATAGATCAGGTCTGAGATGTATCCGATGGAGGTCTGGGGCCCACCTGAGGATGATGACCCTCTCCTTGAGTCACATCCCAGTACATCTGCTGCGGACGGGAGGGGACAACCTGGTCCACTGAGGTTTGATGACTATCTTACCTGTGAGCCAGCTACAGTCTGTGGCTTAAAGTTCCTATGCCCAGAGGTGCCCACGCAGGGCTGGTTGAACCCATCCCGGTATGGTCGTGAGGAGTGTGCTTGCCTCCCAACGGGTGCAGTGGTAGCAGCAAGAGATTCCAGGTGAGATCGGCAGTCTTCGTCCCACAGTAGGGATTCTGCCAGGTTTGGGGAGACGGGTGTAAGCTGATGAGACACAGGCTTGCTGTAGAGACAGCTCCAGTCGGAGTAGAATTGCTGACCATCATCACACTGAATCTGAGTCTGGTCAGAACATCTCTCCATTGTGGTTGGAGTGAAGGAGGGACCAGGGGAGGGGACTATTGGGCGAGGTAGGCACTTTGCATCTCCTCTTCAACTTCATTGCATAATGAAGTTGCTTGGACTCATTCAGTGTTCAATAATAGTGGTTAACATCTTTGAATGACTACCCCATCTCTGTATTCGCATATACAGTTATCTGTAAGGTGCCTCAATCGAGTAGTGAATTTCAAAACACAGATTCATCCACCGACCAGCAAGGTTTTTCAAGAAGGGCACCTATTGGTAGATGTGAAGAAAATAAATGAAAAAAGACAGAATATATTTTTGAGCAAGGTGAAGTTACTAATTAGATATTGGCTGGTGCATCAATACACCCAGTCACTACAAATATACAGGTGTTCTTCCTAACTCAGTTGCCAGAGAGGAAGAAAACTGCTCAGGGATTCACCATTAGGAAAATGTTGATTTTAAAACAGAGTTTAATGTCTGTGATAGGAGAAAACTGAAGATGGATCCCCAACATTACCAACCTAAATGACAAACGGAAAACAAGGAAGCCTGTACAGAATACAAATATTCCAAAAACATGCATCCTGTTTGCAACAAGGCACTTAAGTAATACTGCAGCAAAAAATGTGGCAAAAAAACTATTTGTCCTGAATACGTTTGGGGCAAATCCAACACAGCACATCACTGAGTACCGCTCTCCATATTGTCAAGCATGGTGGTGGCTGCATCCTGTTATGAGTATGCTTGTTATCAGCAAGGACTAGGGAGTTTTTTAAAGATAAAAATGAAAGTAATACAGCTATAAGCAGAGGCAAAATCCTAGAGGAATACCTGGTTCAGCCTGCTGTTGAACAGACACGAATACAAATTCCCCTTTCAGCAGGACAATAACCTAAAACACAAGGCCAAATCTATACGGGAGTTGCTTACCAAAACGACATTTTGACTTAAAAATCGTCTTGAAAATCTGTCAAGACTTAAACGGTTGTCTAGCAATGATCAATAATCAACTTGACATTTTTTTTATTACCAAAATGGGCTAATATTGTACAATCCAGGTGTGGAAAGCTCTTAGAGACTTACCAAGATCTACAGCTTTAAATCGCTGCCAAATGTGTTTCTACAAAGTATTGACCCAGGGGTGTAAAAACTTACGTAAACATTTGTCATTCATTTCCAATAAATTGGAGAATCTTTTTTGGGGGGGGGTCATTATGGGTTATTGTGGGTTTATTTTGAATTTAGGTTGTAACAACAAAATGTGGAATAAGTCAAGGGGTATGAATACTTTCTGAAGGCACAGTATGTGCATATGCGTTTCATTACTGAGGCTTTGAGCGTGACAGATCCAGCTAGTGTCAGCTCACAGGGGCTGTGGCGGCGATCATACGTGTCTGATATGTATATGTAAATGCCTTATGACAAACACCTAATTCAGCTACTTAACTATTCACCCAGACCCACTATTAGTTTAAATGAGAACGTGTTAGTGCTGGGTTAGAACTAAAATGTGCAACCTGGAGGGTACCCCTAAACCGGAGTTGAAAAACACTGTCCTATGAAACTCCATCACTTCATTATTTATAGCCAACCATTTACAGTAAAGCATGGTCCACAAAGACGCTAAACAAAAGGCAATGCACAGTAATGTCTTCAATCATAAACGTTTTGTTTACAAATGCACAACTTAGCAGTCGTGACACAGATGATTAGGTTAGCCACAGAGAGATGTTACTAGGCAGAGGGCACAGCATTGGCACGAGGAAAGCCGCCACGGAACCATTTTAGTGCACTCAAAGTTCGCCGATCAAAATAAAAGGGTTTTTTCTTCCCGAGCTAAATTTGAGAAAAATCTTTATGTGCCAATAGAATATAGCCAAAATGGCAAACCTCAACCATTTGGCTCTCCAGTCAGGCGAGAGCAAATGTTCAAGCTCAAATTATTTGAAAGATTTCCCATAGTATTGTAACCTAGGTCTGCATGCTGGTCCTTTCCATCAGTATGACAGTATTGTAACCTAGGTCTGCATGCTGGTCCTTTTCATCAGTATGACAGTATTTTAACCTAGGTCTGCATGCTGGTCCTTTTCATCAGTATGACAGTATTGTAACCTAGGTCTGCATGCTGGTCCTTTTCATCAGTATGACAGTATTGTAACCTACTGTAGGTCTGCATGCAGGTCCTTTTCATCAGTTTGACAGTATTCTAACCTAGGTCTGCATGCTGGTCCTTTTCATCAGTATGACAGTATTGTAACCTAGGTCTGCATGCTGGTCCAGTTCATCAGTTTGACAGTATTCTAACCTAGGTCTGCATGCTGGTCCTTTTCATCAGTATGACACTATTGTAACCTAGGTCTGCATGCTGGTCCTTTTCATCAGTATGACAGTATTGCAACCTAGGTCTGCATGCTGGTCCTTTTCATCAGTATGACAGTATCGTAACCTAGGTCTGCATGCTGGTCCTTTTCATCAGTATGACAGTATTGTAACCTACTGTAGGTCTGCATGCAGGTCCTTTTCATCAGTTTGACAGTATTCTAACCTAGGTCTGCATGCTGGTTCTTTTCATCAGTATGACAGTATTCTAACCTAGGTCTGCATGCTGGTCCTTTTCATCAGTATGACAGTATTGTAACCTAGGTCTTCATGCTGGTCCTTTTCATCAGTATGACAGTATTGTAACCTACTGTAGGTCTGCATGCAGGTCCTTTTCATCAGTTTGACAGTATTCTAACCTAGGTCTGCATGCTGGTTCTTTTCATCAGTATGACAGTATTGCAACCTAGGTCTGCATGCTGGTCCTTTTCATCAGTATGACAGTATTGTAACCTAGGTCTTCATGCTGGTCCTTTTCATCAGTATGACAGTATTGCAACCTACTGTAGGTCTGCATGCAGGTCCTTTTCATCAGTATGACAGTATTGCAACCTACTGTAGGTCTGCATGCAGGTCCTTTTCATCAGTTTGACAGTATTCTAACCTAGGTCTGCATGCTGGTCCTTTTCATCAGTATGACAGTATTGTAACCTAGGTCTGCATGCTGGTCCAGTTCATCAGTTTGACAGTATTCTAACCTAGGTCTGCATGCTGGTCCTTTTCATCAGTTTGAAAGTATTCTAACCTAGGTCTGCATGCTGGTCCTTTTCATCAGTATGACACTATTGTAACCTAGGTCTGCATGCTGGTCCTTTTCATCAGTATGACAGTATTGCAACCTAGGTCTGCATGCTGGTCCTTTTCATCAGTATGACAGTATCGTAACCTAGGTCTGCATGCTGGTCCTTTTCATCAGTATGACAGTATTGTAACCTACTGTAGGTCTGCATGCAGGTCCTTTTCATCAGTATGACAGTATTGTAACCTAGGTCTGCATGCTGGTCCTTTTCATCAGTATGACAGTATTCTAACCTAGGTCTGCATGCTGGTCCTTTTCATCAGTATGACAGTATTGTAACCTAGGTCTTCATGCTGGTCCTTTTCATCAGTATGACAGTATTCTAACCTACTGTAGGTCTGCATGCAGGTCCTTTTCATCAGTTTGACAGTATTGTAACCTAGGTCTGCATGCTGGTCCAGTTCATCAGTTTGACAGTATTCTAACCTAGGTCTGCATGCTGGTCCTTTTCATCAGTATGACACTATTGTAACCTAGGTTTGCATGCTGGTCCTTTTCATCATTTTGACAGTATTCTAACCTAGGGCTGCATGCTGGTCCTTTTCATCAGTATGACACTATTGTAACCTAGGTCTGCATGCTGGTCCTTTTCATCAGTATGACAGTATTGTAACCTACTGTAGGTCTGCATGCAGGTCCTTTTCATCAGTTTGACAGTATTGTAACCTAGGTCTTTATGCTAGTCCTTTTCATCAGTATGACAGTATTCTAACCTTGGTCTGCATGCTGGTCCTTTTCATCAGTATGACAGTATTCTAACCCAGGCCTGCATGCTGGTCCAGTTCATCAGTATGACAGTATTCTAACCTAGGTCTGCATGCAGGTCCTTTTCATCAGTATGACAGTATTGTAACCTTGGTCTGCATGCTGGTCCTTTTCATCAGTATGACACTATTGTAACCTACTGTAGGTCTGCATGCAGGTCCTTTTCATCAGTATGACAGTATTCTAACCTAGGTCTGCATGCTGGTCCTTTTCATCAGTACGACAGTATTGTAACCTAGGTCTGCATGCATGTCCTTTTTATCAGTACGACAGTATTGTAACCTACTGTAGGTCTGCATGCAGGTCCTTTTCATCAGTTTGACAGTATTCTAACCTAGGTCTGCATGCTGGTCCTTTTCATCAGTATGACACTATTGTAACCTACTGTAGGTCTGCATGCAGGTCCTTTTCATCAGTATGACAGTATTCTAACCTAGGTCTGCATGCTGGTCCTTTTCATCAGTTTGACAGTATTCTAACCTAGGTCTGCATGCTGGTCCTTTTCATCAGTATGACAGTATTCTAACCCAGGTCTGCATGCTGGTCCAGTTCATCAGTATGACAGTATTCTAACCTAGGTCTGCATGCTGGTCCTTTTCATCAGTTTGAAAGCTGAGAGGCTCAGTTAAGGTTTCCCCCCAAATGCATATAATTGCCCTCTTATTAGCATGCTTATAGGGGTACGTTGTCAACAAACTCCTTTTGAAGTAAATGGTGATATTGCCTTGTGTGGTGACTCGAGTACTGGTTGGGGTCACATGCACACTCTTTACAGCAATGCCTCAGACGGCTGTCAACACAGATCCTCCCCACCATAGCGCTGCTTCTTGAATCTAGTCTGCTTGAATAGAATGTGAGCCATAGAGTAAATGTCATTGAGGCTGTAAAACAGCCATTTTCTAGTAGATCACTATTTCAAACGGTTTACTTAAGCTCGGGCCACACAGACCAGGCCAATTGAGTTGGATTATCTCAGGAGGTCTGTGTGGCCTACCATACAAGCAATGGTGGTTTAGTTCAGATACAGGAAGATATGTTTTCAGGGGAATGCCTTGAAAAGTGGTAGCCATTATTTAAACATTAGGGCAATTACATGATAATGGAATTACGCTTTGACTCCGATTTTTCACTTTTAAATGTGTGCCAAACAAAAAACAAAAAGGTGAACAAAATCATGTAAAACTCTATGCACAAGAACTAATTTGAACAATTTCCACTGAACATTCACGCAAAAGCACATTTACGGAAAGAACTATGCAGATGCAACGTTTGGAAACTTTTGAAAAATATATGTAAAAATATCCCTCAGTTCTTTGTGTGACCATGTTTTCCAAAATCTCATATATCTGCTCTGAAATAAGACTCAAAGGTGACAGCAGAAAGAATGGTGTGTCAGCTATGACATGACACCTGGACTTTGAACACATCTCTTTTGGTTATTGAACTACAGTAAGTGAAGTGGATTTACATCTGGTAACGGAATTACATCATGGGTCCCTGATTTTTACAGAAATGCAAATTTGGGTATTATTCTACACATTGGCTAATGGTGTGATGAGCTCCGCTCTCAAACGAGACCACATTTGGTTGTGCCTGCCCATACCATAACCCCACCTCCACCATAGGGCACTGTCAATACACTCGGTCTGCGGTTGTGAGGCCGGTTGGACGTACTGCCAAATTCTTTAAAACAACTTTAAAGGCGGCTTATGGTAGAGAATTGAACATTCAATTCTCTGGCAACAGCTCTGGTGGACATTCCTGCTGTCAGAATGCCAATTGCACGATCCCTCAAAACTTGAGACATCGGTGGCATTGTGTTGTGATAAAACTGCACATTTTAGAGTGGCTTTTTATTGTCCCCAGCACAAGGTGCACCTGTGTAATGGTCATGCTTCTTTTAATCAGCTTCTTGATATGCCACACCTGTGGTGGATGGATTATTTTGGCAAAGGAGAAATGCTCACTAACAGGGATGTAAACACATTTGTGTACTTTTATTTCACCTCATGACATATTTCTATTGACATGTTGCGTTTATAACACTTGACATATTGCATGTATATTTTTGTTCAGTGTAGTTGGCAGAGGTCTTTACTTCAGCATTAGTATGTTTCTAATCCCTTTGAAATACTTTTTCTGGCAGATGTTGTCAAAGACCCCTTTTCCGTCTGTTTGACTGAAAATCAAAACCTTTGCTTATTCCTCATTTTAGGATGGAAAACGGTTGAAAATTGTGTATATATATATATCGCATATATATGCATTCATTTCTCAAAAATATTGACTCGTAGCTTTCATTTGACACCTACTTTGACATGCTCCTATGAACTTCACATATTGGTTCTCATGGGTCCTTTACATGGAAATGCCCATTACCCACAATCCTTTCCTGGCAGCCAGTACAGTACATGGCAAACCACTTAGCCTCTATGCAGCATTGAAAATAGGCAAAAGGTGGCTAAAAATACAGCAGGTGAAAATGGACCCGGGAGGTTGAGAACATATTACAGCAGGAAGATGATGGCTATACCAACACCCTGTCTGACTGACAGGGGAAGTGTTGCATTCTGGTTACAGCAGGAGCCAGGAGGACATCTCAATATACCAAAGATGGTCTCCACATCTGCACTGGCATTAGAGCTGAACAAGTGAAAGCAACTTACAATAGCAGGCATCCTGCACACTGCCTTCACCTATCCTGTGTTTTCAGAACCTTCGCAGAGGATGAGGAGGTGAGAGTCACTTTCGAAAAAGGTTTATGTCCAGACACCGTTTGTTTGCTGCTCCCACAAGTGATGTTTAACTAAAAGCTACAGAAACAGCGTCTCCTCTGACATGGTTGTCATCGGGTAACCAAACCCACATGACACACAGGGAGGAAGCCATTTTTAGACTTTTTGAGATATGTGGGAAAGAGCCATCACCGGGTGACGACTCCTCCACACATCATGTCTACAAGTTAGTGACACACCACACCACACTTGTCACACGGAGGGGACTGGAAATAGAACGATCTTTTACATCCATAGGAAGACGTGAAATGGCAGTAAAAACTCACAGTTCAATATAAGCGTGTTAATATACAAAACCTCCAACTAACTTTCAGGTGTCCCAACTTACCCTAATTAACATATACAGTAGGATTAGGTTGTTCGTGGACAACACTTTAAACAGTTGACTACAAAACGTATATTTTCGACATCTGATACAAAGTTGCTCTGCTCAAACCACAGCAGCTCAGAAATCCCCAAATGCACAACCATGGATGGATTAACACAAAGGGTTCTCTCAATAATCATTTAATGGCTGAAAAAGAGAACCTATCGATTTTGGTCCTTTTAGAACGCTAACAGATAAACAAGCTCACAGACAGCCGATAAAGCCCATCCAACAACCGAGGCCACCTCTGCTTGAACAGCGAACTGGAAAATTAATTTCTCTCCGTTTTAAAGAATGTGCAAGAGAAGCACTTAGGACTCTATTGATTTTTTTAAAAACACACGCCATAAGTCTTGCCAACACAGTCAGTGTTGGTGGTGTTAGCCAAGGGGCTAGCATTGTGATGGGTTTCTATAGAGCGCCAATGATACTAGATGGTAAATGCTGCTATAAAATGGCTAGCTGTCTGTCCATTTAGAAATCTTACAGGGCCACACACACACACACACACACAAGCATGGCCACACACACACACGCACACACACACTGGGGTAAATCACGGCACCGGCGTCGTGGCTTGTCGCCATCCAAACCAGGGCCAGATTAAAAAGATCATGTTTCCGGGGGACAGACCAGCGGCGACACAGCAGCTGTGGCCACCACGGCCCACAAGGGAAGTGTTTTGGTGGGACACTGGATCCGAGCACACGTTCTCGCTCTCTCCCCCTCCCTCTCTGAATGTAAATAATGGTATTCAAACTTTTTCAGCTATAACATTTTTTTTTTGAAACTTGTGTCCAATAGGAAGACATTTTTGTCTAACCCTTAATTCACAATGCAAGTTGACTGAGAGAACAACTATAATTCACAACTTGTGTCCAATTGGAATCTGGGAAGACGCAGGTACACCTAAAATGTCTTTCCACACCGAGCCCCATATCCACCTGCAATTCCACTGAGTCCCCTTTGGGGGGCAGTGTCCTACACTTTGCCTACCCTACCTCTGACCCAGATAACCAGCATGGAGCCATTCCAGTGTCGAAAGCTTTAATACCTATAAAACAAGTCAGTGTCTTCGTATCAGATGGTCATGGGGACGGTTGTGACAGCGGCTGTAAATATTGAGGCCTGGCGCGTACCGCTGTGATTAATCGGCGAGTGCGGCGGCGAGGCGCTGTTTACGAGGCATTAGCTGCCAGCACCTGATGAATCCCCAGACGAGCACATCGCCACACATCAACGGAATCATTTATCGAACAGGAAACGAGTAAGCCGGATGGGAGGATAAAAAGAGGGAGAGAGAGGGATAACTGCTTGATGCTCTCACCAGAGCTCCTTATTGCACGGATACATACATACACAATGTCTGAACCATTACACTCAGAAAATGAGACTACCGTGGTCGAATCGTGCCATTCTCTGCCACTGCAGTGACCACTTAACTTTGCGTCACGTGAACAGATATGCTCAGCCTCAGTGTTGCATTTCGCTGGGTCATCACTATACAAATCTCTTCGCTTTGCGTCGACAACCAACCGAGCACCCACGCTGTTCTCCTGTGCACTTCTCATGGCAAAAGGAAGACACTCCAGCACACCGCTGATCTTTGATGACCCACAAACAATGTATCTCACTGCGACATTTTGGGAACTTCTCAAAATAAAACCCTCTGAGCTTCTCGGATGTCCAATGCATCACACCCCTTGGGAGGATTGGCGTACTCAGTCACACACATATTTGAACAAGTGGGGGGTGGGGGGGGATTTCCCTATACAAGATGTCTTCGTCCCAGGTGATGTGCGTTTGACTATGTATGCTAGTAGGTCTTGGGCAAAAAAAACTTATACCTTTTGCCAACTCCTACTCAATTTCAAATGGACCCCTTTGAATCATAACCCTGAATGTTTTGGTCCGGTTTCCGAGACACAGATCAAGCCTAGTCTAAGAAAAAACAAAATTACACATTCCAAATGGAATTTCCAGGACTAGACAATTTGTGCCAGCGAAACCACCCCATAGGCCTGGGGTCCCCCTGGATGCATGTCTAGTTTGTTGCCCTACTCCTACACAGCTGATTTAAATAACCAACTCATCATCAAGCTTTGACTATTTCAATCAGCTGTAGAGTGCTAGGGCAGACATGGGCAATTATTTTCCATGGAGGGCCACAATAGAATATATTTTTGCCATCACGGGCCAGAATCATATTACATGTGTATGACTGTGTTGACCGATATATCTACTGTAAATCACATCCAGATATGCTACTTATTTTACTTGCTTAACATGCACAGAAATAAACCACATCCATGTTCTCCTTTTGCTCAGTATTTTCATTATTAAACATGCAATGAACTACACAGAGGGAAAAGTACACTGTGCATTCAGCACCACGGACAGAACTCTTGTTAACGGGTTGCACAAAAGCACTAGGAAGAGAGAGAGCTCAACATTACATTTCAACTCCTCAGTGTGAGGAGTGATGTCTCTGATGGGCATTGACTAGAGCAGTGAAGTCAAGTAAAGTTTCGGACATCGCTATGAGTAGGATTGCTGAGAGGTGAGAGTCAGTAAGAGATCTATGCCTTGACTTGTTATATTTCCTCCCTGAAAATGTCTGTTGACCCAAAAAGTACATATTTGGAAAGTGTTGTTCATTAAGAGATGAAATAGAACCCCGTCAGTGACATTGTTTTGAATAGTTCTCCAATCACTGCATCAGAGTAAAGATCGATAAGCTCAAGTTGCAAGTCAGCATTACAGCATGTCATTTTCCAACACTTTGAAATCCTCAAATCGATGAGAAAACTCCCGTTCAAAGCATGCAGCAGTGATGTATACTTCTCCTGCTGGTCTACTGATAGGGAACAGACTAGTAGTGTCGGAAGCTGGGTGTGATTGTTGTCTTCTATTTGGCCGGTCAGGATGAGTCATTTTCATTTGAAGGCTTTGACAAGGCTGTACATCTGATGTACAAAAAGGCCCTTCCCTTGTAGTTTGGAATTCAGTTTATTCATGAGGCCATGATATCCACGGTGAAGGCAAAATCTGCCAACCATTCTTTATCTTGCAGTTGAGGGAAATCCACATATTTTCCATTCATTTGTAAAAACTCAGCAATCTCTGACTTCAGGTCCCACACCCTTTTAAGCACCTTCCCCAAACTCAGCCATCTCACGTTTGTGTGATAGGGGAGATCTGCATGACCCGACTCTGTCTCTTCCAACAGTGAGACAAACTGCCTGTGATTTAAATATTTTTCTTTTATGAAGTTTACCACTTTACTATCGCAAATTCATTATGTGATCTGAGCATGATTCTGCGGGCCTTATTGAAATCAGGTTGTGGGCTGCATACGGCCCCGGGCCGGCCTTTGCATCAAAATTCCATTAAGAATGATTTCTTTGTCCTGGACTAGGCCTAGTCCGGGGGGGGCAGTTTGGGAAGCCTTGGTGTAGAGGATATTGCATGGATCGGATAGTTGTCAGGCTAAGAGAGCAATGTGGGGCTATTAAAATGTTGCTTAGTAGCAATGTTCCCTCAAATTTTCTTCAGCACAGAGCAAATTTCACATCTGCTGAACTCAAACTAACATTTGTGAAGATTCTGTGCAACTTTCTGTGCTCGCTTACTGTGAACACTGAGGCTGTACCGGCTTGAAGATACAGTTTCAGACTGGGGTCAAGTAGGCTACTGTGGATGATCATAATGTAGGCTTACCAGAGAAAACACATCCCATAACATTGTCATGAAGCTGGCCTGGGGGTAGGTTTATGATAGTCATAAATACCTCTTCCACCCCTTTTTTCCCCCTCTCTCTACCCTACTGATGTGACTATTGAAAATCCCTTGGTTAACGTAGAGATTCTGGGAACATCAGAAGGTGGGGGAAAATTAACCATGTTTTGGTACTTAATGAATATGTCAGTTCGGTTGTCATCTGAGACATTCTCACCAAAGATAGGATGACATAAACGGTACAGTGGAAAGTCTACACATTATAGTTATCAGATGGAATTGTTGTGCAATTTAAATGTTTGAATATAAAATTATTGGTGAAAAGATTAAATGTAATTTTAGCTTCCAAATGAGAGATTTGGAGATTTCATAAGGTTAGGGCTCTGCTCAATCAGTGACCCGCCCCTGTGAAGAGACATGGGTTATAAAACTATGAAAACACACCCTTCTCCCTCCACCATATAAGCTCTTGACAAAAATGTAACCACCTGTTCCGAGGACGTGAGGACGACGGTCTATACGTTGAAAAGGACTAACATGTCAACTACAGAACTAAGCCAACCTCAGCGTGAGCTTTGGTTGTGAATGGTATGAACTTTGAACTCTTATTCACTAAAGAAGTGAGACATCCTAGCCGTTGAGTTAGCAACAGCAGCTGTAAACGTGGGCTAGGAAAGGACAGACAGGGTATCCCGTCTACCACACAATGACGACACTACAGCGTATCCCGTTCACCTTCAGAGACACTCTTCTAAAGGACAAAAGGACTGTCGAGCAACACGGCCTTCCATCTACCACCAACCTATTGATGCGCAGCTCAGATTAAATATTTATTGCATTTTCCTTCTCCAAATGGGCGGTAATTTAGAATGCATAGGATATTGTATTTACGATAGAGTAACTGCCTTCGGCCGGATAGAGACATCGCTTCTCCCTTTGTTCTTCAGTCTTCCCACTCAAACCCAACCCCCTTTTCTTTGTGTAACCAGCTGTCATATCTGTTCCGCCCGCTAGGGACGTTTTCCTTTATGACGTAATTTGTAATCAAGGTATGATTCATTCTGTGTATATGTAATTCTGTGTGTAATTTTGTATTGCTGATTCAACTTGTTAGCCAGGGTTCGTGAAGATAACCAAGAATTTACAACTTTCAGATGAGACTGAAATAAGGTGACAAATTAATATTGACTGCTATTGATGTAAAATATTACTAGGTCTTTAAGAGTTTTTTCGGAAGATAACAGCTCTATAAGTATTATTTTGTGGTGCCCCAACTTTCTAGTTAATTACATTTACATGATTAGCTCAATCAGGTAATATTAATTACAGAGAAAGGATTTTATAGAATAGCATGTCATATCACTTAATCTGGCATAGCCAAAGACATGACAACATGGAATAGCTGTTCATTCAGCCTACAGTAGCAGCCAATGTGGGCTATATTCAGCCAATGTGGCCTATATTCCTTGAGACTTTTGAAAAACAAAAATGCAGGGCTTGAAATTAACCTGTTAATCCACAATGTTGATGTGTAGCCTGATGCAAGAAACCACTTTACAACATAAAATGCATTATTCCCATATCATAATTAGAGGATCAGACAAATTATGCTACCCTCTGCCTATTGTCTACTTAGCTTATTCAAGTCCGTCTTAAAATACACACTGCCCTTTAAGACAAAAAAAGCACTTTACCTGACTCGCTTTTCAAAGATGTCTAGAAATGTACACGTTTTGTGCTCTTGTAGGAAGAAATCACTCCCCCGTTGCAGACTACAAATGATCTACAACTCACATACTAGCAAAGGCTATGAACAAAATGTGCACACATGGCTTCAAGCAGCTTTCATATTGATCTCATAACAAGCGCATCTACTCATGACCGATCATGCTGTAAACACAGTCCAGTTCAAAATAAATGGCACATTATGGCAATGGTCTATTTGCATATAGGCCTACAGCAGCTCTGATTGTTTATGGCGTACCGGTCTGTGTCGAGTAGGGGCCTGAGTCATGCAATAGGATCCTACTCAATGCATTCTGAGGGAACTTTGCTTAAGCCTCGATCACAACGACAGAGGCATTGCATTTTGGTACAGCAGAAGTACATTCATTTCCAATGGAACATTGCGTTTGCCTTGAAGCATTGCGTTGCAGAGGCAGTCGCAGTGCGTTCCGTGTGGTGCATACGTTGAATTCATCAAAAGTATGAGTCAAACTGTCTGCGTAGAGAGGGCTTGACAGAAATGGTAGCAGAATGTGAATGTTGAACTTTTGTTGCACACATACCCAGGTGATGCAGCGTACTATTTTGCACAATGGCGCTGTCGGTGTGATCACGGAGTTTAAAAGGTGTTTCATACTTCCAAAAGTGGATGTGAAACGATCCGTTAGAGATGGTAATTTGAGCCCTCTGAATATGAAAGCATTGTGAAATCACTCTAACCAGGTGGTTCCTTTCAGTTGGATCCCCATCAGACTCTCCCATAAGGGATAAGAAATCATGCCTTTGCCATGAAGTCATTTGATTAATGGCATTAAAAAAGGTAGATTAGCCATGAGTTTTATTGGTTTAGTCAGAGTCTAGTGGGGCACATTATCAGCCGATTGACAATGCACAGTTTTCAATTAAAAAAGAGACTATTACAGTTTTAAAATTAGGTTATATTTTGTAGCCTTAAGAAAACAGATGCTCTGAATCAGGATGGTGGTTTAAGTTATGGTTTATGATGTACTGAAGTGTATGGCAAAATGTTATATTTCTATAAAAGATTCACAGCCCCAGTCCTAGGAACACGTAAGTCTACCTTTATCGGAGGGCAATAAAAACACTAAACCTCATATCAAGGGACCTACTGTACACAAAGAGCCACTATCAAAACGTCGACAACAAAAACAATGTCCATAATAACTTCCAACTGTACTCCGGGGCAAACAATGGGACTGTAGTTCCTTCCCAAAGTTAAGACATAAAATGCCAGACTCCAACTCGCATAAATATATATTTTTTTTACTTCTCCGGAGTTTTTGTTGGCTTGTTCTCGGGGAAAACCTCATAACTTTCAGAAGTCTATTGACATAGCAGCACTATGCGCTACTCCCATACTCCCGTGCCCTTTGAGGATAGAGTAAAATCTAATTTTGACGAAAACGTCTAGGGTAGGCTCATAAATCATATCCAGCTGACACTTGTGGTGCCACGGAGCATGTTATGAGTCTAACATCGCTCTTTTTATACCACAGATGTTTTGAATGACATAAAAGGTGATTCAATCTGAGCCTGATGTAGCTCTGTATGGATAAATAATGCATTTCCTTTATTTTCTCACATGGAGTTTCTCTCTCATACTTGAATTTCTTCAGTTCTCAGCTTTGCAGTTTATTGAATCCTCCCCCAAGAGTTAAAATAAACTCCGCTAACTGCAAAATCTGTGGCTAATGCCGAGCAAAAAGCCTGGAGACGAGGAACTCCAAATCTCCAAGTACTACTCCCTTCTTCCTGTTTACAAGCCCTAAAAACATACGTTGAGATTGCCTAGAGCCGTTATATTTTATTGAGTCACAGTGGTTTATCCGTAGCTTGTAATTTAGGTGTTGGTGGAGACCTCTGGAGAGTTGTGTATATAATTACTGAACAAAGATATAAAACCGCAACATGCAACAATTCCAGCAATTTTACTAAGTTACTGTTCACTGAAGGAACTCAGTCAATTGAAAAATGAATTAGGCGTAATCTACGGATTTCACATGACTGGGCAGGGGTGCAGCCTTGGGTGGGCTTGGGAGGGCATAGACCCAACTACTTGGGAGCCAATCAGAATGAGTTTTTCCCCACAAAAGGGGGTGGCTCCTCAGTTTCATCAGCTGTCCAGGTGGCTGGTCTCAGACAATCCCACAGGTAAAGAAGCCAAATGTGGAGTTGCTGGCTGGCGTGGTCACACGTGGTCTGTGGTTGTGAGGCTGGTTAATATTTTTGTTCAGTATAGTTTCACTGGGTCTCCCGAGAGACACAGCCCAGAGCTAGCAATGTCTAAGCCACAGAAAGGCCCCCGGTTCGCCCCCACAAGACCCACGAGATTTATTAGTCTGTTGAATTAAAATAGTCTGTTGATGAAAATAGTCATGGCCTCTAAACCTTCAATCTGCATACTGGACCCTAATTCCAACTAAACTACTGAAAAAACTGCTTCCTATGCTTGGCCCTCCTATGTTGAACATAATAAACGGCTCCATATCCAACGGATGTGTACCAAACTCATTAAAAATAGGCAGTATAAAGCCTCTCTTGAAAAAGCCAAACCTTGACCCAGAAAAAAAGATTGGCCTAAATCAAAATCTCCCATTCCTCTCAAACATTTTATAAAAAGCATTTTAGAATGCAGATAAATCTGTTGCGCAGCAACTCGCTGCCTTCCTGAAGACTAACAATGTATACGAAACACTTCACTCTGGTTTTAGACCCCATCATAGCACTGAGACTACACTTGTGAAGGTGGCAAATGACCTTTTAATGGCGTCAGGTCAAGGCTCTTCATCTATCCTCGTGCTCGTAGACCTAAGTGCTGCTTTTGATACCATTGATCACCACTTTCTTTTGGCGAGACTGGAAACCCAAATTGGTCTACAAGTTCTGGCCTGGTTTAGATCTTATCTGTCGGAAATATATTGGTTCGTCTCTGGATGGTTTGTCCTCTGACAAATCAACAAATTTTCGGTGTTCTTCAAGGTTCTGTTTTAGGACCTCTATTGTTTACACATATATAATATATAACCTCTTGGTGATGTCATACGGAACATAATGTTAACTTTCACTGCTATGCGGACAATACACAGCTGTACATTTCAATGAAACACGATGCTGCCCCAAAATTGCCCTCCCTGGAAGCCTGTGTTTCAAACATAAGGAAGTAGATGGTGGCAAATGTTTTACTTTTAAAAACTCTGACAAAACAGAGATGCTAGTTCTAGGTCCCAAGAAACAAAGATCTTCTGTCGGATCTGACAATTAATCTTGATGGTTGCACAGTCGTCTCAAATAAAACGGCAAAGGACCTTGGCATTACTTTGGACCATGATCTCTTTTGATGAACATGTCCTTGAAACAGTCTTGATAGCTTTTTTCCATCTACGTAACATTGCAAAAATGTGAAACTTTATGTCCGTGCAGAAAAATATATCCATGCTTTTGTAACTTCTAGGTTGGACCACTGCAATGCTCTAATTTCCGGCTACTCGGATAAAGCACTAAATAAACTTCAGTTAGTGCTAAACACGGCTGCTAGAATCTTAACTAGAACCAACAAATTTGATATTACTCCAGTGCTAGCCTCCTGTTAAGGCTAGGGCTAATTTCAAGGTTTTACTGCTAACCTACAAAACATTACATGGGCTTGCTCCTATCTATCTTTCCGATTTGGTCCTGCCGTACATACCTTATTCTACGGTCACAAGACACAGGCCTCCTTATTGTCCCTAGAATTTCTAAGCAAACAGCTGGAGGCAGGGCTTTCTCCTATAGAGCTCCATTTTTATGGAATGGTCTGCCTATCCAAATCAAATCAAATTTTATTTGTCACATACACATGGTTAGCAGATGTTAATGCGAGTGTAGTGAAATGCTTATGCTTCTAGTTCCGACCATGCAGTAATATCTAACAAGTAATCTAACCTAACAATTTCACAACAACTACCTTATACACACACAAGTGTAAAGGAATGAATAAGAATATGCACATAAAAATATATGAATGAGTGATGGCCGCAGACCGTGTCTTGACCTTTAAGTCTTCATTAAAGACTCATATCCTCAGTGGGTCCTATGATTGAGTGTAGTCTTGCCCAGTGGTGTGAACGGAAAGGCACTGGAGTGGCGAACCACCCTTGCCGTCTCTGCCTGGCCCGGTTCCCCTCCCTCCACTGGGATGCTCTGCCTCTAACCCTATTACGGTGGCTGAGTCACTGGCTTACTGGTGCTCTCCCATGCCGTCCCTAGGAGGGGTGCATCACTTGAGTGGGTGGAGTCACTGACGTGATCTTCCTGTCCAGGTTGGCACCCCCCTCGGGTTCATGCCGTGGGGGAGATCTTCATGGGCTATACTTTGCCTTGTCTCAGGGTGTAAGTTGGTGTTTTGAAGATATCCCTCTAGTGGTGTGGGGGCTGTGCTTTGGCAAAGTAGGTGGGGTTATATCCTGCCTGGTTGGCCCTGTTCGGGGGTATAGTCAGACGGGGCCATAGTGTCTCCCAACCCATCCTGTCTCAGCCTCCAGTAATTATGCTGCAAAAGTTTGTGTCGGGGGCTAGTGTCAGCCTGTTACATCTGGAGTATTTCTCCAGTCTTCAAATCAAAGTTTATTTGTCACGTGCGCCGAATAGATCAGGTGTAGACCTTACAGTGAAATGCTTACTTACAGGCTCTAACCAATAGTGGAAAAAATGGTATTAGGTGAACAATAGGTAAGTAAATAAAAATATTTTTTTAAACAGTAAAAAATAAAAGTAGCGAGGCTACATACAGACACCTGTTAGTCGAGCTGATTGAGGTAGCATGTACATGTAGATATGGTTGAAGTGACTATGCATACATGATGAACAGAGAGTAGCAGTAACGTAAAAGAGGGGATGGCGGGACAATGCAGAAAGCCCAGTTCGCCAATGTGCGGGAGCACTGGTTGGTCGGGCCAATTGAGGAAGTATGTGCATGAATGTATAGTTAAAGTGACTATGCATATATGATAAACAGAGAGTAGCAGCAGCATAAAAGAGGGGTTGTGGGGGGCACACACAATGCAAATAGTCTGGGTAGCCATTTGGTTACCTGTTCAGGAGTCTTATGGCTTGTGGGTAAAAACTGTTGAGAAGCCTTTTTGTCCTAGACTGGCACTACAGTACTGCTTGCCATGCGGTAGTAGAGAGAACAGTCTATGACTGGGATGGCTGGGGTCTTGACAATTTTTAGGGCCTTCCTCTGACACCGCTTGGTGTAGAGGTCCTGGATGGCAGGCAACTTAGCCCCAGTGATGTACTGGGCCGTACGCACTACCCTCTGTACTGCCTTGCGGTCGGAGGCCGAGCAATTGCCGTACCAGGCAGTGATTTAACCAGTCAAGACGCTCTCAATGTTGCAGCTGTAGAACCTTTTGAAGATCTCAGGACCCATGCCAAATCTTTTTAGTTTCCTGAGGGGGAAAAGGCTATGTCGTGCTCTCTTCACAGCGGTCAATGTGTGTTTGGACCATCCTAGTCTGTCTTATCCGGTGTCCTGTGTGAATTTAAGTATGCTCCCTCTAATTCTCTCTCTCTTGCCTTCTCTTCTCTCGGAGGACCTGAGCCCTAGGACCATGCCTCAGGACTACCTGGCCTGATGACTCCTTGCTGTCCTCAGTCCACCTGGTCGTGCTGCTGCTCCAGTTTAAACTGTTCTGCCTGCGGCTATGGAACCCTGACCTGTTTACCGGACGTGCTTCCTTGTCCCGCACCTGCGGTCTCTAACTCTGAATGCTCGGCTATGAAAAGCCAACTGACATTTACTCCTGACCTGTTGCACCCTCTACAACCACGGATTATTATTATTTGACCCTGCTGGTCATCTATGAACGTTTGAACATCTTGGCCATGTTCTGTTATAATCTCCACCCGGCCCAACCAGAAGAGGATTGGCCACCCCTCAGAGCCTGGTACCTCTCTAGGTTTCTTCCTAAGTTCCTACCTTTCTAGGTTCTAGGGAGGTTTTCCCTAGCCACCGTGCTTCTACATCTGCATTGCTTGCTGTTTGGGGTTTTAGGCTGGGTTTCTGTATAGCACTTTGTGACATTGGCTGATGTAAAAACGACTTAATCAATCAAATGTATTTCTGATTGAATGAATGACCTCCAGGGATCACCGGTTACATTCTATCAGTGGATCGAACTACTCCTGACACGCAGGGGTGTTAAATGCACTCAAGAGATTAGATAGTGACTTGTGTGAAGAGCGTCCTCCCCCCCTTCTCCACTTTAGAGAGTCCTTGTCGGTGTGTGCTGATAACTGGGGAGAGAGGTGGTGACTATTAAAGCGTGTTCTTCCATCTGTGGCCATTTGAGGTGTTCCCTCTCCATCTCCCCCGATGACTTGGCACTTTTCCCGACCTGTCGGAGCTCGTGTTATAATAATGGTGACCTCAACAAAACTTATTGGCCACAAATGTTATTTGAGTAGGAGAGAAAGGGAGAGTGATCGCAGATGCTTTACGTGGGTCCCTCAAATGCATTTAAGCGAGCTTGGCTGTAGCCTTGGAGGTAAATAAAAACAGAGCAGAAAATGAAACTAAGCTTAGCGCCACCCGCTAGCGTCACTCAGTGACAGTAGATATAGGGGAAGTCTATTGGAAACAGAGACTGGAATGGCACCTATTGGCCCTGGTCAAAAGTACTGCACTAACAGCAAATAGAGTGCCATTTGGGACGCAACCTTATATACGTCAAGGAAAATCTCAGCAAAGAGGCTGAGGGGGAAAAGCATTGCCAATGTCTCCAAACTCTGCCTCTCCAAATACAGACTTTTCAAATCAAAGACCTAATCATACTAGAGGCTAGGGTTATGTCTCAAAAGGAGCTGGTTGGTGTATTTGAGCGGAAAGGCCTGATGAAATAATGGATGCAAAAGAGACATGCTATATGCCGTTTGACGTCCGTGACCAAGGTAATACACTGCAGTTGCGCTCAGTGTAATTTTCATATAAAAAGTTTTAAAAAATGAGGCATAATGTTTGCCATTGGAAAAAAAGCCAGGTGCAGCTGGTGGTTTTGATCTCTGTGTTCCTTGATACACACGCATGTACACACACACATTCAAACATACAGCGTTTAAAAAGAGGATTGATTGTGCGTCTGGTTATGTTTTCAGGTTGGTTAGTGTACATGGAAGGTTCCTGTGTGTGTGTGTATGTATATATACACACACACACACACACACACACACACACACACACACACACACACACACATACATACACACATACATACACACACACATACATACACACATACATACACACATACATACACATATATATATATATAAAAGTTCAGGTTAGTTGGTGAACATGGCCAGACTGTTTGAATTCGTACAGTATGCGTGAGTGTCTGTACGCGTTTGTGTGTACGCAGACACATGAGCGACTCGGACGGCCGCTGTTAGATAAGCTGACTATGGTCTCCTCTATGACCTCTATGGCCATGACCCCACAGTGGCCACACACGCTAGCAAGAGGTCAGCAAGTCCTAACGGGGTGGGGGAAGGGCTATTTAAAGACGCACACCAAAAACGCAGCCGATAGCCTTTTTTGGGTCGAGTCTATTTTTAGGCACGCATAAGAATTACTTAAACTGTCTGTGAAAAATGTTTTTGGTTCTGGTGCTAATGGAGGTTGACTAAGTGCAATATCCGGAGGTAAATGTGAAATTAGTTCATTTTATTATTACCGGTAATTGAAGCCCCAGAGATAGTTTCAAAGTCCCAGTTAATGTACTGTGGGGTTGAGAATAAACCATAACCTGGCAATTTGGTGAGGATCTCTACGACAGAGAATGAGAGACGGAGACCAGAAATGTAAAAGCAAAGGAATGTCCGTCCAAATCCAAAGTTAATCTCAGTCACAACATGGTGAGTCTGAGACTCAACCTTAAAATCGTCCGATGCCGACGGGTCACCTCAACGCTACGGCCAAAAAAGGACAGAATCCACAATTACTCTCTTCCACAATTAACTGAATTGGGGCCAAGTTATTTTAGTAGTGTATTTTTGGTGGGAAATATGTGAGGAACTCGGGCTGGTGGCACAGGAAAAGAGACGCTTGGGAAATAGAATAAGACCTGGAGAAGGCTGGTGTGCTTTTGGTGGAGACGGTCCATTTTATGGGTTGCTTGGGGTATTAGCTGCAGGTAATTTTGGTGCGTTACTTCAAAGCAGTGTTGTCAGAGAAAAATCGTGATTTGCATTCAGCCTTGAAATATACATCAATAAACCCAAAACAATGAACAAAACAAAATACAAAAGCAAAGAGAAGGCAAAAAAGGTCCAATTTTGGTTTCAGATGTGGGTATTTTGGTGCGGCACTTCTAAGCGGTATTTTCCGAGCAAAAGCATGATTCCCATTAAGCTTTGAAATAAAAAAATCTGGTAAACCCAAAACAATAAACAAAACATCATACAAAAGCTTCTCTGCTGAACTGAACAATTCCTGAGAAGGAAATAGATGAAAATGTGGGTCGTAATCAGGGATTAGAACAGTTTATTCTGTTAACTGATCCAAGGTCAGTAAAACCCACTCTTGTCCACAGTCAGCACGTTCTCTAAGAGCAACATCTGATCTAGAAATGTGTCAATTAAAATGTGCCCATCAGCTAGCGCCTGTCATTCAAATGGCTGCAAGTGGATTTCCTTTGTATAATATATCGGTCAGATACAATGCATTCTGAAAGTATTTAGACCCATTTCCACATTTTGTTACGTTACATCCTTATTCTAAAATGTATTAAATCATTCTTTTGACGAAGCAAAAACAGGATTAGACATTTTTGTAAATGTTTTTTTTTTAATAGCACTAGAGTAGGTTTTCATCAAGGACCTCTGTACTTTGCGCCGTTCATCTTTCCTGTGATCCTGACTAGTCTCCCAGTCTCTGCCGCTGAAAAACATCTCCACAACATAACGCTGCCACCACCATGCTTCACCGTAGGGATGGTGCCAGATTTCCTCCAGACATGACGCATGGCAATCAGGCTAAAGAGTTCAATCTTGGTTTCATCAGACCAGAGAATCTTGTTTCTCATGGTCTGAGCATCCTTTAGGGTCACCTCCCTGACCAAGGCCCTTCTGGCCCGATTGCTAAGTTTGGCCGGTCAGCCAGCTCAAACTTTTTCCATTTAAGAATGATAGAGGCCACTGTGTTCTTGGGGACCTTCAATGCTGCAGAATATTTTTGGTACCCTTCCCCCATATCTGTGCCTCGACACAATCCTGTCTCAGAGCTCTACGGGCAATTCCTTCAACCTCATGGCTTAGTTTTTGCTCTGACATGCTGTGTCAACTGTGGGGCCTTACATAGACAGGTGTGTGCCTTTCCAAATCATGTCCAATCAATTGAATTTACCACAGGTGGACTCCAATCAAGTTGCAGAAACATCAAGGATGATCAACGGAAACCATTTAGAGTATCATAGCAAAGGGTCTGAATACTTATGTAAATAAGGTATCTGTTTATGAATGCACTGTAAATCAGCACTCTGACTTTTTATTTAGCCTTTTAAAATCAGGAAGTGCCGCTGTGATAAAGAATACCTTTTCCCAGAATTCTCAATATTTAGTAGCTTGTATTACTACACTGAACAAAAATAAAATGCAACATGTAACAATTTCAATGATTTTACTGAGTTAGTTCGTATAAGGAAATCAGTCAATTTAAATAAATGCATTAGGCCCTAATCAATGGAGTTCACCTAGTACCTTTTTTGCACTATTGGTTAGAGCCTGTAAGTAAGCATTTCACTGTAAGGTCTACACCCGTTGTATTCAGCGCACGTGACAAATGTAGATTTTTTTTTACATATAGTTGATTAGGCTTTTGATTGTGGCCTGTGCAAAATTGTCTCACTCCTCTTCAATGGCTGTGCAAAGTCGTTGGATATTGTCAGGAACTGGAACACGCTGTCGTACACATCAAACCAGAGCATCCCAAACATGCTCAATGGGTGCCATGTCTGGTGAGTAGTCAGGCCGGGGATATTTTCAGCTTCCAGGAATTGTGTACAGATCCTTACGACATGGGACCGTTCATTATCACGCTGACACATAAGGTGATGGCGTCGGATGAACGGCATGACAATGGGTCTCAGCATTTCGTCATGGTATCTCTGTGCATTCAATTTGGCATCGCTAAAATGCAATTGTGTTCCTTGTCCATATCTTATGCCTGACCATACTATAACCCCACCAGCACCGGGCACTCTGTTCACAACTATGTCAGCAAGCCGCACAACACCATGCATGGCGTCTGCCATCTGCTCGGTACAGTTGAAACCAGGATTAACCTGTGAAGAGCACTCTTCTCCAGCGTGCCAGCGGCCATCGAGCATTTGCCCACTGAAGTCAGTTACGACACCGAACTGTAGTCGGGTCACGACCCTGGTGTGGACGGTGAGCACACGGATGATTTTCCCTGAGATGGTTTCTGACAGTTTGTGCAGAAATCCTTTGGTTGTTAAAACCCACAATTTGCAAATCCACAAACCTATGCACAAAATGTGAGAGAAATAAGCTTTTTGTGCGTGTGGAAAATTTCTGGGATCTTTTATTTCAGCTCAGGAAACCAACACTTTACATGTTACGTTTATATTTTTGTTCAGTATACACAGTACATTTATGATAACTCGGTCAAAGGCCTAACAAATAGGCAACTACTATTTATTTACTTACAGTCCTAAAGTAGTATTCACTAAACAGTACGTAGCCAAATAGGCAGCTGGAGTGTAGAAGACTTGAGAACACCTTTAGCCCACACATCTGTACTAAAAGGAGCTATTAAGCTGCTTTGGGATAGTAAATCTGCCCACGTGCCCTTGAGCAAGACACTTCACCCTTATAGCTCCTGTAAGTCACTCTGGATAAGAGCGTCTGCTAAATGACTAAAATGGAAATATCAAACTGCTTAGACCCCCATATCACATTTGATCCTCAACAAGCCCTCCACTGGACTTAACAGTTTTAAATCAAATAATATCTCCCCGTTACATGGGATCTGTTTGTTCATCCTCTCTACTCATTAGCGGACCCCCCTCTGTGTGAACAAATGAGCCTGGGAGGGGGGGGGGACAATACGCTGACCCCCTCATTCCCAATACCCATACTAGGTCCGAGGCAACAACAGCGCCCAGCAGGGCTGCATCACATCATTGCTATGGCGGCTAACCGCCAAGGAGCAGTAGCCACTGCCCTGAGAGCGCTAATGTAAGCTAATGCAATTACGCAACACAAGGCCCTGCTCTGTGGCTGGGGGCAGAAGCAATTGAATATGACAACCTGCGGTGTTGCTTCTGTCCAGTGTGGGTCCGGGATTACACTGTGCTACTGGTATTGTTATAGAGCAACAGTAGAAACTTCTGGAGGCACAGGATGATGATTAGAAGAGTGAGGAGAGAAAGACAGAAAAAGAGTGAGAAAGAAAATGGAAAACAGGGGCAGAGGCAGAGGGAGCAAAGTGACAGTTCGAAAAAAACATGACGACAGAGAACGAGAGATAGAAATAGAGACGGGGAGCAGAATAGGACTTGTTCAGGTCACCACTTCATCCCGTCAGGCAGAAACAGAGAAAGGGCATTAGCGTTAGCAATAGCGCTAGCTACGATTAGCATGGTAGCGTTATGTAAGATGTACGGCAGTGTCACGTAGAGTAGGCCAGAAGGCTAAACTGGATAACCTAACCTCTATCAAAATAAAAAAGATGGCGGAACCGCAAAAGTTCTTCTGTGCAAAGGTGTTTATTTACAAGTGATTCTGGAACAAAAAACAACAGTACTGCCATCAACGTCTACAGTACGTCCATCAACAGTGCTGCCCCATCCACAGCTCAATCCAAACTGCCTCTTTAGAGACTAGAGGAGAGGCTCCTTTTGTAGGGCTAGCCCCTCCCCTCAGAACAATTAACCCTAATTAATCAATCAATTAACAATACAAAACTACATTTTCCATGAACATACTAAAGGACATACATTGCAACACGGTTTTAAACAATATCACAACATAACATTTACAACATTACATCACTACTGACAATATCTTTCAATATGCCCATATGCATTAATGAGCCATTTGGGACAGGCACTATAAAGCCAACACAATTCCCTTAGCTCGGGTCCTTTTCCAGCATACCCGGAAGCTACAGAGATGGACAGAGAGGAACAGAACAAACAAACAAAGCGCTCATCCACAACATTGATATATATAATAATTATTGTATCTCTCAAATATGAACATTGACAAGTGTGAAATGCATGCACCAAGACAGAAGTTAATTTGTGTGTCGACCCACATTGTTAACTTATCTTATAATGGCGCAGGGAGGAGTGATGAATATGTGTGTGCGTTAAAGAACCAAATGCTGCCCGCGGCCAGTGACGGACTTCTACGTCACAGGCAGAATGGTCCTCTAGCAGTGAACAATACCTCAAGAGTTGCCTCTGCGGTCTCCTCCACCCCACTGGACCATGGCCATAACGATTAACAGTTAGCGCTAACGGGAAGTAATTGCAGTATAGAGATGGACTGCTATCCAAAACCAGATCATACCGGTTCATCAGAAAAGTAGGGAATTATCATACGAGTAGTTTGTATGCATTCAAAATGTGGTTCCCTACCAATGTGTGGAGATGTGGATAAACAAGGTAGCCTGGAGTGAAAGGACTGCCCATAAATCTTGCTCAATTTGGCACTCTTTCTGTTGTTCTGTCTGCCCGTCTCTGTCATTCTGTCTACCTGTGGTCCTGTCAGTTCCTCGGTCTGTCCCTCCATCTCTGTAGACCTGCAAAGTCTGTAGTCTGGCAGGACTCCCTCTCTCTCTCTGTGTGTGTGTGTGTGTGTGTGTGTGTGTGTGTGTGTGTGTGTGTGTGTGTGTGTGTGTGTGTGTGTGTGTGTGTGGACACGCTGGAGGAGCCTCGTCAGCGATGGTATTTCAGCTCACATCTTTATTCTACTGAGGGACTGTCTGTCCACAGGCCATCATGTCCATATTGCATACCCTGATGAATAGGCCTGGCAGACGTTGGCACCATGTGACCTCACAAACAAAACAGAAAAGAGTGGAGTCAGTGGACTGATAGTATGACGGAACCCCAATGTTGACCACTGTCTCGCGATCATATTTCACCTGTCAAGTGCCAGCCATGCTCAGTCCTATGGAGTCTCGTGGAATCGTCTAATTGAATGCTGCAGAAATGGCAAAACAGTTCATTTCAGACACAATAGTCAACAATTCTCTGTCAACTATATTCAAAACCATACTTCTCATTTTCAACCCATCTTGGAATGTGACAGGGCCTTCGATCTCTCTGTGTGACACACTGCATGGGCTGACTGTCAAAGCAGTTTTCTTATCTGCCCTGCCAGATAGTCTCTTTATGGAGACTCTCTCAGTAAAACAGCAGGTATTCCTGACAGGTCAAGGTTGGTAAGTCAAATCAGTGAAAAGTCACTGCTAAGCATCTGAGAAGGGTCCTAAAACGGGCCACTGCTGAGAAGGGTAATAGGTTCTGAATTCCTAGGAGGGCATAGGGCGCAGAACTTTTCAACTCCATGCTTGGAGGGCTGAGCCCCAAACACTGCCGGTGTTCCTCATCTACGCTTTAAATCGTGACACGAATCAATCCATTGGCGAGCAACTAGGTAGAAAAGGAAACGGAAGCTCTGCAGGCCTGCGATTAAAAAGCCTTGGTGAGGGCTTCTATACCGTCTTTCCATCTCTGTGAAGCCGACCCGACATATATTTTAATAGGCCTGACATTTCCTATTCGCGGCTAGGCGGTGTGGACGAGACAGACGTTATGGGGGAGTTGGGAGCGAGAGCACCGTCTGTTAGCTGTGTGTTTAGCCTTTTGGAAAGAAGACCTTTCGTGATGTGCGAAGAGGAGACCTGCAGAGTCTTTGGACAGCAGGCTCGAGAGCCTCGTTATTCTAAAACACTCCTATGCTAATGCTAACACTAACGACTTTGAAGTTGGAGGGAATGTAGTAGTAAGAGTGAAGCAGCTAGCTTAGCACTGAAGGAAAGAAGGATAGAGAGGATCATTATCTAGGCAGGCTCAATGCTAATGCTACATCACTAATGATAATAGCTAACTGCTAAATGTTTTGAAGGCGAAGGTGGAATGTGGAATGAGGGGTGAATGTGGCTATCTGTGGGAATGAACCAGTAGGGGTAATGTCATGCTAAGACAATTGCTCTTCAACTGCAAAGGGGGACAGCGTTCCCTGCATCCTTGCAAAAGACAATTTAGCGGTATGGCTAATGAATTACCCCACTCAATGAATACATGGTGGATAAAACATTGATGTTCATATAACCTACAATCAGGCTACGAGACAAGCATGATTAAAGACAGAAGTAAACACAACAAGATTGACTATCAGCTGTAGCTTATACAGTATTACCTCCCCATAGACGGACTGAATTCCCCAGGTGCCTGTGTGAACTGTGTGGAGTAGGATAAGGTGGTCTTTAAACGAGGGGCGAGTGGGTTATACTTACGTCCCTTAGACAGGCCCTTTGCCCTCCAGAGGGCTCTGGAGCAGAGAGAGAAGTCTATTTACATGTTAGTCATTTAGCAGACGCTCCTATCCAGAACGACTTACAGGAGCAATTAGGGTTTAGCGCCTTGCTCTATCAGGAGGGGACTTTATAGGATCCGTGTCGGAGAGGGTAACACTAACCTCTGCGAGTTAAGATATTCCCGGCCAGGATGCTTTACTGTCGGATAGGCACTCTGTAATGATGCCGCATTTAACTTTGAGTTGAGTCGTTGTCCTTAGACACTGATCTAAGCTCAGTTTATCACCCCCAACCTTCGGAGGTGAGGGTGGAGTAGGGGGTAGGGGGGGGTAATGCAAAATTGTCTTCTGATCAGCTTCAAGGGGCAACTTCATAACACTCCGAAAGTTCCCCGCGAGATCGTAGGGCAAGTGGCTCAGAAAAGGTCACTGATGCAAACAACGTTTATAGACTCAGAGGTTAAAGTATCTGGGAAAGGGGACAAAGTCAAAAGGCTTGACATGTAAAGAATGTCAAAGATAAACTCTTGGTGTGTATAGTTGGACTGGAGAGCCCTTGTTTTGGTACCAGTCTCAATCTTGTGGGGTAGGACTGTGTACCAGAAAAATACTTTAAGTACCCTCCTGGTGTTTTGGGCTCTTGTTACAGACAATTATACTTCTATTTTCATCGCCGTCATCAAATAGCAACAGGCCTCAAGAGTCTCGCTGTGACAACCCTGACACACTATTCGCCCAGCTAACGGTAAGCAATAGCAGACATTACATAGCACTGAAAATGAGTGTGTGTGTGTGTGTGTGTGTGTGTGTTATTGTCTGTGCAGGTCTGTGGGTGTCTTTGCTAACCTCCGTGTGTGTGTGTGTGTGTGTGTGAGCATGCAACGGTTTGTATGCGTGTGGTGGTCGTTATGCACGTGTGTTGGTGCAACTGTGCATACGTGTTTGCCGAGTTTCACTTTCTTACACGGCATTGTAACTCAAGAAGCTTGTTTTTTCACTGCTTGCTGCAAAGCAATCTTTGTCTTTGTGTACGACAGGGCCTTTTAACAAATGACCCTAAACGGCATGGTATGAGGAAGATAAAAATAAATAAAAAACAAGAGTTGCCAAACCAGACACATTTATCTTCAACCTAACCCGAAATCTGCTAATACCTCAACTGAGACTTCTTGCCTATCAAGCCCTCATCTTCCTGAACTAAATTGAAATCCTTTTCCTGTAAATAAAACTGAACCACATTCCATCCATTATGCCCTATCGATTGATCACTGTGGACACTGTGCGTACACAACCCTGTGAGGTGAAATCGTCACCCGAAAGTGTGGTGGTGGTGGGGGTAAAAATGTCCTTGTCCCATTCGCCAATGGGCATGCAACAAAGCGTCCCTGTGTGTGTGTGTGAGGTCAGGGGGAACAAGGGCCAAGGGAGCCGCGCTCTCTCTCTCTCTCCATGTGAGAGAATGTGGACTCAAGGGGTGGGTGGGGTCAAGGTGGCATTCCACAACACCTCAGAGACTGGCCTAATGGACAGATAATTGTGGAGGGGAAAAAGAGCAGGATGAAAAAGTGAAAAGGGTAGAATGAAGTAGGAGGGAGAGAAAAGGCAGGGGGGGTTTGGGGAATTGGTTAGTTTCGGTTGTATTTCAATATGGGTTCAAGTTAGAGTTATGGAAACCTTCCGGATACTGCACAAAATTCAACCCATGTCACTCTCTCTCTCTGCCTCCATCTTCCCCCCGTTCTCCCGCTCTTTCATTATTTTAGCCATGTTGTATTTGCAATATGATGACACATCAGGGTTCAAGACAGACAAGTGGCACGGGACCAGCGAGGCTGTGTAAACATGATGAGCATTGACAAGACTGCAGAGGCGAAAGCCCTAAAGGCCATACACCATTTTGACAGGCAGCCGACATGTTAGAGTTGAAAATGCAAGCAACGTATTGTTTTCTTGTGGCTGTATTGTAGACTATTTGAAGAGCCTGGTTTGTGTTAGATGTTCCTATGTTCCAAATGAAAGCAGAGTACGGTTTTTTGTCTGGCTTTTTCCTGAGGTTAGAGGTTCGGGAAGAAAAACCCTGGTTTTAATTGAAACCATTTTTGTCCTGTCCACTGTTGGGTTTGGCTATGGTGTAGTGCTGGGATGTAGTGGTACTGTTCTGTTCCAACAGACAAAGAGTATCCGATCTAATCATATTACGAAAACATTTTTAAAGTGCAGATTCTCAATCAAAAACAAATGACTAAAATCAAATACTATAATGCAAAAAGCAAATACACATTAAAAAAATAGTAAAAAATAAATACTTGTTTATTATTCATAATTTTGGAGTGCCTGGTAAAATAACAGATAAATAAATAGAAATAAAAAATAAATTACTGCTGGACTATTCCATTCACTTTGCCCTCATTGTTCATCTTATGAAAACTTATGAAATGTTATCAAAATCATACATCCAGTCCACTGATCCGCAAGTGCTCGACTCCCAATGGTTTGTGTGGCATGTCCGTTCAAACAAAGCCTACTCTGACTGACATTACACCTGCAAACACAGCAAAAACTCATTACCTTTCATGTACAGATAGCTACTGCAAGAGTGGCAAAAAGAAAAATCTTACCGTCATAAAAATCAAAAGCTGGGAGACTTATTCGGGAGAGACGGGCATCAGTGATCTCAATTCTTCACTCGTTCCGGAGAATTCCGCACTCCTTCTCAGGCTTTAAATCCAGAGCCTCGTCTGTCCGTTCCTGGGAAGCACCCAGATGCAACAGAGAGAAGAGGAAAACAGAGTTAGAGAGAGAGCGAGAGAGTTCCCTGTTTAGGTGAAGCAGTGATGAGAGAGGGCTATTTTGAGACACAGACATGCTGCAACTACAGGACTGGAAAGTTACCCCTAGAGTAGGTGGGTCAGAGTGTGTGGGAATGTGTATGGGGGGGTGGATAAAGTGACAGGATCGGCTTCTGAATATATATGCCTACATACATACAATACAAGTAGCCATCACGCAGTTACAAACCCACAAGCTCACACACACACACACACACACACACACACCTCCCCATCCCAGGCATGAGCTATGTCAGCGAGGCAGTAGCTCAGTAGCAGACAGGCATTCCTCTGTCAGGATAAGCTGCAGAGTCAAAATAAATGATGGATAGACTAGAAGGGGGACGGAATGGGCAGACTGCGGAGTGAGGTGTCAAATAAGTAACGCACACCCATCTCTCCCCAGCGTCGCTATTTGAACCATTATGTGTGTGCCATTAACTTATTGGGCGCCATGTAAAGTGGAGTTCCTACACAGAAATGATGTTGAGCAACAAGCCACATTTGATATAGCCCATGCAGGACACAAGCTTTTGCTCTCTGCTGTTAACGGTTTGATCATCCGTCAGAAAAGTTGGCCCGGCTCAGTGTGATGATCCGCGAGCACATAAACATTAAGCGCACACACACACACACACACACACCGTCCCCTCCACCCTATCCCGACCAGCTATTCGCAGCCAAGTGATGTAACTAGAGCTATATTCACCTTGCATTTAGAGGCTGGTCATCCCATAACGTAACACAGCTACTGGACAACTTCCACCTCTCTAAACGCAGCAGTAAACCAAACAGACACAAATAGATGCAGCAAGGGACATACACAACATAACATAAGCTTCATCCGCCTGGTCCCTGAGATGTTCATTAAGTTCCTTTAATGATCCCCTTTGGATGAGTCAAATTAAACTCACTGGTGGTCACTGATGAGGTAGCCAAGACTGATAAATTATTCAACATATTTAACAAAAGGAGTTAGTTATCGTGGACGAACCTCAATTCATTACCGCAATCTTTCCGGTGAACTTCACTGGCTCACACTCCAGTGCTCTCTCACGGGCTTCGCCCCAATATACTGTAATGCATCATTACTTACTCATACTTCATTTCCTACTTTCCAATCAAAACAGATGGATGACAAGACTGGATAGATTTTCAATTACATTTTTTCATCAAGATGAGTAATTTAAAAATCAGTGGCCATGAAGGAAATGAGATGAGGAAGCTTTCAAGGAAATAGTGGAATAAAGAGAGATTGATGTTTTACTTGTTACCATTTTGAGGCAGAGGCTTCCATAACAAACATGCCTACAGAAACTTCTGTGCCAACCACTCCCTTTTCTTGCGGATTTTGGGTGACTCCTACAATTGCCAACCACAAGAGCTACTTTGGCCATTTGGGGTGTAACTTTGTGTGTTGTGAGGTCTGCGATGCATTTATGCTGTTTGCAGAAAGGCACAATCAACGTACAGCACGGTGTCTATTAAGGGGTTCCCACTGTGAACGTGCTAAGGGAAACGGAGAGTTTCATGTTGTTGGAGAGATGAGGACAATGCTATACCTATCTGTGATGGGAGAGGAAAAAATAAGTTGTATTCCATCCACTGCTAGAACTTCCTCTTGCGTTAAAATGGCTCCAATGGTCTGCAAAGATTACTTCCGAACTTTACTTAACATCATGTATTATTGAGCTATAAATATGGATGCCTCGCATGTGAATGTACCGTACAATACATAGACAAATATACTTTGTGTGAAATGAGTAGTCTAATTGTAAAGTTAAGGTCATGCAACCTGAATTGAAAGTCTTTATCAACCACATGCTTCGAGACACAGAAATCCCTGTTAATCGAATAGGTGTTGAAATGATTCTGACACTAACTAACGTGATGCTAACTAAACCCAGTAACGTGAAATCGCAAAATTTCCCGGAACATTTGTGAAGCCAACCAAGCAGACCAGGGTTTGTGGTTTGAGAAGTCAATGTGAGAAGTGAACCATTCTTAAATTGTTCATTTTCTCGAAATCTAAAAAGGCACAACCTAGATTGGCGCCAATGTCTTAACTTCTTATGGCTGCAGAGGCAGTATTGAGTAGCTTGGATGAAAGGTGCCAGGAGGTGCCCAGAGTCAACGGCCTGCTCCTCAGTCGCAGTTGCTAATATATGCATATTATTATTAGTATTGGATAGAAAACACTCTGAAGTTTCTAAAACTGTTTGAATGATGTCTGTATAAACAGAAATCATATGGCAGGCAAAAACCTGAGAAGAAATCCAAACAGGAAGTGAGAAATCTGAGGTTGGTCGATTTTCAACCCAGCCCCTATTGAATTCACAGTGGGATATGGATGAAGTTGCACTTCCTAGGGCTTCCACTTGATGTCAACCGTCTTTAGAAACTTGAATGAGGCTTCTACTGTGTTGTGGGGCTGAATGGGAGCTGAATGAGCCAGGTGTCTGGCAGAGAGCCAAGGGCTGGTCAAGCGCATTTCACATGATAGCGAAGACAGAAAATGTTATTTATCTTCTGAGTGCCGTCTCAGATTATTGCATGGTTTGCTTTTTCCATAAAGTTTTTTTGAAATCTGACACAGCGGTTGCATTAAGGAGAGGTATATCTATAATTCCATGTGTATAACTTGTATTTTCATCTACATTTATGATGCAAAATCACTGGATGTTTTTGGAACTAGTGAACGTAACGCGCCAATGTAAACTCAGATTTTTTAAATATAAATATGAACTTTATCAAACAAAACATACATGTATTGTGTAACATGAAGTCCTATGAGTGTCATCTGATGAAGATCATCAAAGGTTAGTGATTAATTTTATCTCTATTTGTGCTTTTTGTGAATCCTCTCTTTGGCTGGAAAAATGGCTGGGTTTTTCTGTGAGTTGGTGGTCACCGAACATAACTGTTTGTGGTGCTTTCGCTGTAAAGCCTATTTGAAATTGGACACTGTTAATCACACCACAACAAGATTACCTTTAAAACGGTATAAAATACATGCATGTTTGAGGAATTTTAATTATGAGTTTTCTGTTGTTTAGAATTTGGAGCCCTGCATTTTCACTGGCTGTTGTCATATCATCCCGTTAACGGGATTGCAGCCCTAAGAAGTCGTACGTTATTACTCCAACTTTGTGAAGTCGCAAACTGGCACGTTTTTATTCTCATGAAGTTCGGCGCGAGACGACCGTTAGACCCGATGACGTGTTTCTGCACATGAGCTTAGCTAGCCAATGTCACACTGAGAAGCAATTACAGCCTGTCTTCATACTGCACAGTCTTTGCTCATACTTTCAACTAGTTAGTTTGATGCTAACGGATACTAACAACAAGCTAACTCCTAGCAATAGAGCTAGCATCAAGTCAACCGCGAACTGTGCTAACAACAACAACCTGGTGCTAACTGATGCTAACAACAAACTAAGTCCTAGCAATAGAGCTACCGACAGTTGAGCCACTACCGCTAGCTAACACAGTGCTAACAAGCAGGCCCAGAGAAACTCTCAACCACCTGTATGTCCAGCAACTATGCAGTGTGACAAAAAGGTAAAAGGAGCATCGATTCAGCCAGCTGCCCGCCCTGGATCAACACAGTCCGAGTCCCTGTCACCCTGCCAATGATGAAGTGGTAACGCTCAAATCCCCTCTAAAAAAGGTACAGACGGCCACTATGGAAATAAGCAGCGCTGACGACATGATAACATGTCTCCTGTCACTGAAGTAGTCCCATTATAAGCCTGGCACCTTGAGGACCACAGCGATTGGGGTGTCAGCTGTCATGATTAAGCTGCAACTGGCAGCGCTAGCTGCGGTATCTCGACGAGCAGAGAATTGACATGTGCTAATGATGTAACCTATTCAGACAGATCATGGACCTAAAAGGAACGGTCTGTCATTCTGTCTGTTATTCTGAGGGCCAGAAAGAGAGCAATTTTCAGCCTGTTGCATTCCAGTTCTAGTCATGAAGAAAGATCAAATGGGACGTTTTCATCCAACCTGGTACTGACCAGTCTTACGGCATTTTAACACAAATTGGGCATTGTCGCTGATTGCTGTTCAGGTAGAGACTTCAGTAATACATGATTGTTAGAGGGAGAAAATAATGAACCAAATAGGTTGCACGAACAGCTCTGGAATTATTACATTAAAGTACCAGAGACAAAAAGCTGGCGCACACACAAACCTATGAGCCAATCAGGACTAGACGGGGCACGTCAACATTGTCTCACCGGCCTGATTTCAACACCCAATCCATTATCAGCACCAATATGGGTCCAGCCATTCCCAGCTAAGTAAGTGACAAGTTATAAAAAGCAGAGAGGAGCAGGATAAACACACATTACAGTGGCACAATGTCTGCATCCCAAATTACACTTTTCCCCTATAGTGTACTACTTCTGGTCAAAGTAATGCACTATCCCTAGAATAGAGCGCCATTTGGGGCACATATGAACTCAGTTTATGGGTGGACCAAAAATATTAAAATGGGGCCCTAGGCCTATATTTTACCCCACTGGCTTCATACAAATACTCAATGGTTGGCTTAATGTATGTCACCTACTGATAACAGGGAACACTGTCCTGGTAAGTTGATTATATAAAACCTGTTATAACAGTCTATTTAAACTAGGCCTAAGTTAAATCATTTACAGAGCTACAGTATACAGGTAGCAGGTTATGTGACCTTTGCCATGTAAAGGCTAGATGCAGCCCTATAAGATTAATGCCAAAATGACCCCAAATAGAATTCAAAGTAGGCTGTGGCTAAAGTTAACATACCCTTCACATATAAAATAAACTGCATCCCACTGTTGAGCCTGAACCTTATCAAACGTTTTGGGACGTGAAGTGTTGGGAGATCGATGTCATAAGTGGGAACATTATTCTCCTATGATAGAGTGCCGTAAGAATGTAATGAACATTATGACACGAGTCATCCATCAACCCAGCTCAACCTCTCCCAGACTCCCTCACACCTCTGCCCTGGGACCCACCGACAGGCCCATTTCCTACCACCTCGCCCGGCAGCCAATCGGTCACCCCTGCTCACTACTTCCCTCGCATTCTGCCCGGTAACGGGATCCAAACTGTTGACGGCGGCGCCCAGCCATTTTGGCTTAGGACGTGTCGACCCCGGGATTTACACATACTTGACTGGTGCAAAGTTTAGAGACGGGAGGGCTTTCTTTAGCGCTATACCTCTCATCAAACCGGAGAGACAGAAGCAAGGGAGGGAAAGAGAGAGGTGGTGTGTGTGTGTGTGTGTGTAGCCCTTACTTCCTCTACATACCCCAACGCCAGTTCCGCCATATATTGCAGAGTTGTTGGCGCAAACTACTCTCGCATTTGGTGCACCGTCTGGTAGCGTACGTCATCGCCACAATAGAATACACAGAGAGAATGAGAGAGAGCGCGCGAGAAAAAGAGTGAAACGGATGTAGGATTGTCATTAATACTCTCCTCCTCCGTAATCCTTACCGCTCATTTTCACAGCTTATCCCGGGCCCACAGAAAGGTCACAGAGGAACAAGCCTTGGGCCAGGGCCAGAGGGGCACCACCACTGTGCCTTTTCAGAGAGAGCTTGACCTTTGACCACCATGAATCACGGCACACTTTTTCCACCGCTCGCAACAAACAGGACGTAAACAAACGAGACCCGGGAAGGGAGTAGCTGGTTTGACACTATAAAAACATAACTGTCTCATGAAGAAACGTAGGCTTCGTACATTTAATAACCACAGAAAGAACTCCTACATTTGAAAACACTGCAGGCTTAAGCTTTCAGTACTTTATGTTGATATCTACAATATTCTACAGCGCCCTAAAGCGTTATAGAGGATTTGCTTAACTCAGCGATAGCTGTTTCTAGAGAGGGGAGGGGGGCGGGGGTGTCAATTCAAACTGTCACTTTGTTCCCCACTGAAGCACTTTAGAAAAGTACAATAGTCCTGCTACATGTAGTGAAAATAGCTTGTTTGTGTGTCCTCTTTCACACAGAGAAGATATGTTGGCGTTCCAGTGACATCGACCCCTCTTAATGCTGTGAAAATAACGCCTGGCTCCCAAATGCCACCCTACCCTCTATATAATGCACTACTTCCAACCATAGCTCTATGAACAGGGTGCCATTTGGGACACTCAACGTGTCATATCCCGCTGCCTAAGGGTAAAGGTCAATGGGGTCCTTTGTCACAAAGAACTCAGCCGTGGGACTTCCTTATCCAGGTCATTTCCATGTAAAGGACTCATGAGCACCAACATGTGAAGTTCATAGGAGCATGTACAATTGGGTGCCGGATGAAAGCTAAGAGTCTATGAAGGCATATACACTGAGGCACATTGACTGACCAGGTGAATCCAGGAATCAACGCTATAGCCCTTTATTGGTGTCACCTGTTAAATCCACTTCAATCCGTGTAGATGAAGTGGAGGAGACGGGTTAAAGAAGGATTTTTAAACCTTGAGACAATTGAGACATGGATATTGTATGTGTGCCATTCAGAGGGTGAATGGGCAAGACAAAATATTTCAGTGCCTTTGAACGGGGTATGGTCGTAGGGGCCAGGCACACCGGTTTGAGTGTGTTAAGAACTGCAACGCTCCTGGGTTTTTCTTTTCACACTCAACAGTTTCCCGTAAGTATCAAGAATGGTCCACCACCCAAAGGACATCCAGCCAACTTCACACAACTGTGGGAAGAATTGGAGTCAACATGGGTTAGCATCCCGGAGGAATGCTTTTGACACAGTGTAGAGTCCATGCCCCGACAAATTGAGACTGTTCTGAGGGTCAAAAAGAGAGTGCAACTCAATATTAGGAAGAAATGAATACTTTTTTATAGCGACTGTTTACAGGCCTCCTGGGCCGTATACAGCGTTCCTCGCTGAGTTCCCTGAATTTTATATCAGACCTTGTAGTCATGGCAGATAATATTGCAATTGTTGGGGACTTTAATATACACATGGAAAAGTCCACAGATCCACTCCAAAAGGATTTCGGAGCCATCATCGACTCAGTGGGTTTTGTCCAACATGTCTCTGGACTCATTGTCACAGTCATACCCTGGATCTAGTTTTGTCTCGTGGAATAAATATTGTGGATCTAAATGTTTTTCCACATAATCCTGGACTTTCGGACCACCATTTTATTACGTTTGCAAATCGCAACAAATAATCTGTTCAGACTCCAACCAAGGATCATCAAAAGCTGTCCTATAAATTCTCAGACAACCCAACGATTCCTAGATGCCCTTCCAGACTACCTCCACCTACCCAAGGATGTCGGAGTAAAAAAATAATTGAACCACCTAATTGGGGATCTTCATTTAACCTTGCGTAATACCCTAGATGCAGACACACCCCTAAAAACTAAAACATTTGTCACAAGAAATTTGCGCCCTGGTATACAGAAAATACCCAAGCCCTGAAGCAAGCTTCCAGAAAATTGGAAAAGAAATGGCGCTCCACCAAACTGAAAGTCTTTCGACTAGCTTGTAAAGACAGTAACATGCAATATCGAAGAGCCCTCACTGCAGCTCAATCATCCTATTTTTCCAAACTAATTGAGGAGAAAGAGACAACCAAAATGTATTTTTGATACTGTCGCAAAGCTAACTAAAAAACAGCATTGAACAAGAGAGGATAGCTTTCACTTCAGCAATGATAAACGTCTTTGATGAAAAGATCATGATCATTAGAAAGCAAATTACGGACTCCACTTTGAATCTGCGTATTTCTCCAAAGCTCAGTTGTCCAGAGTCTGCTCAGAACTGCCAGGACCTAGGAAAAATGGAGACAAATTTTTGGAGACAAGTTTTTAGATCCTGTATCTCTTGATACACTCATGAAAATAGTCATGGCCTCTAAACGTCAAGCTGCATACTGGACCCTATTCCAACTAAACTACTGAGGGAGCTACTTCCTGTGCTTGGTCCTCCTATGTTGAACATAACAAATGGCTCCCTATACTAGAGGTCGACCGATTAATCGGAATGGCCGATTAATTGGGGCCGATTTCAAGTTTTCATAATCGGAAATCTGTATTTTTGGGCGCCGATTATTATTATAATTTTTTTTACACCCTTTATTTCATCTTTGTTTAACTAGGCAAGTCAGTTAAGAACACATTCTTATTTTCAATGACGGCCTAGAAACAGTGGATTAACTGCCTCGTTCAGGGGCAGAAAGACAGATTTTCAGCTTGTCAGCTCGGGGGATCCAATCTTGCAACCCTACAGTTAACTAGTCCAACGCAATAGGACCTGCCTCTCTCTCGTTGCACTCTACAAGGAGACTGACTGCCTGTTACGCAAATGCAGTAAGCCAAGGTAAGTTGCTAGCTAGCATTAAACTTATCTTATAAAAAACAATCAATCATAATCACTAGTTAACTACACATGGTTGGTATTATCTAGCGTGTCCTGTGTTGCAAATAATGACTGAACATCATACAAGTATCTGATTGAGCGGTGGTAGGCAGAAGCAGGCGCGTTAACATTCATTCAAACAGCACTTGTGTGTTTTGCCAGCAGCTCTTCGTTGTGCGTCAAGCATTGCTCTGTTTATGACTTCAAACCTATCAACTCCCGAGATGAGGCTGGTGTGACCGAAGTGAAATGGCTGGCTAGTTAGCGCGCGCTAATAGCGTTTCAAATGTCACTCGCTCTGAGCCTTGGGGTGGTTGTTTCCCTTGCTCTGCTTGGGTAACGCTGCTTCGATGTGGTGGCTGCTGTAGTTGTGTTGCTGGTTCGAGCCCAGGGAGGAGCGAGGAGAGGGACGGAAGCTATACTGTTACACTGGAAATACTAAAGAGCCTATAAGAACATCCAATAGTCAAAGGGTAATGAAAAACAAATGGTATAGAGGGAAATTATCCTATAATAACTACAACCTAAAACTTCTTACCTAGGATTATTGACGACTCATGTTAAAAGGAACCACCAGCTTTCATATGTTCTCATGTTCTGAGCAAGGAACTTAAACGTTGGCTTTCATATTGCACTTTTACGTTCTTCTCCAACACTTTGTTTTTGCATTATTTAAACCAAATTGAACTGAATTTTATTTTATTTTATTGATGTATTATATTAAGTTAAAATAAATGTTCATTCAGTATTGTTGTAATTGTCATTACTACAAATACATTTATTTTTTTATAAAATCGTCCAATTAAATCGGTATTGGCTTTTTTTGGTCCTCCAATAATTGGTATCGGCATTGAAAAATCATAAGCGGTCGACCTCTACCCTATACACCGGATGTGTACCAAACTCACTAAAAGTGGCAGTAATAAAGCCCCTCTTGAGAAAGCCACAATTTTGACACAGAAAATCTCTACATTGGCTTCCTATTAAGGTTATGGCTGATTTTAAAGGTTTTACTGCTAACCTGTCGTACGTACCTACACGTATGCTACGGTCACAAGACGCAGGCCTCCTTACTGTCCCTAGAATTGCTAAGCAAACAGCTGGAGGCAGGGCAGGCTTTCTCCTATAGAGCTCCATTTTAATGGAATAATCTGCCTATCCATGAGAGAGATGCACTCGGACTTGACCTTTAAGTCTTTACTGAAGACTCATCTCCTCAGTAGGTCCGATAATTGAGTGTAGTCTGGCCCAGGGGTGCAAAGGTGAACGGCAAGGCACTGAAGCAACAAACTGCCCTTGCTGTCTCTGCATGGCTGGCTCCCCTCTCTCCACTGGGATTCTCTGCCTCTGACCCTATTACGGGGGATAAGTCACTGGCTGTCTAGTGCCCTTTCAAGCCGTCCCTAGGAGGGGTGAATCACTTGAGTCAGACGTGATCTTCCTGTCCGGTTTTGCCCCCCCCCCATGCTCATGCGGTGGAGATCTTAGTGGGCTATACTCGGCCTTGTCTCAAGGTAGTAAGTTGTGGTTGAAGATATCCCTCAAGTGGGTGGGGTTATATCCTAACTGGTTGGCCCTGTCCGGGGGTATCGGACGGTGCCACAGTGTGCCCCCGACCCACCCGTTTCAGTATCTATGCTGCAATAGTCTATGTGCCGGAGGAATAGGGTCAGTCTGTTATATCTGGTGTCATTATCCTGTCTTATCTGGTGTCCTGTGTGAATTTAAAAGTATGCACCCTCTAATTCTCTCTCTCCCTCCTCTCCAGAAGCACCTGAGCCCAAGGATCATGCCTCAGGACTACTTAGCCTGATGACTCCTTGCTGTTCCCACTCCATCTGGTTGTGCTGCTGCTCCAGTTGCAACTGTTCTGCCTGCGGCTAGGGCAACCTGACCTGTTCACCGTACGTGCTACGTTGTTTCAACGCTCTCTCTACCGCATCTGCAGTCTCTACCTCTGAATGCTCGGCTATGAAAAGCTAACTGACATTTACTCAGGTTCTGACCCGTTCCACGCTCTACAATCACTGTGATTATTATTTGAACCTGCTGGTCATCTATGAACGTTTGAACATCTTGAAGAACAATCTGGCCTTAAATGGCCATGTACTCTTGTAGTCTCTACCAGGCACAGCCAGAAGAGGACTGGCCACCCGTCAGAGCCTGGTTCCTCTCTTGGTTTCTTCCTAGGTTCCTGCTTTTCTAAGTTTTTCCTAGCCACTGTGCTTCTACATCTGCATTGCTGCTGTTTGGGGTTTTAGGCTGGATTTCTGTACAGCACTTTGTGACATAGGCTGATGTAAAAAAGGGCTTTATAAAAACATTTGATTGATTGTATATACAGTCCCAATCAAACGTTTGGACACACTCATTCAAGATTTTTTCTTAAATGTACCATTTTCTACATTGTAGAATAAAAGTGAAGACATCAAATCTATGAAATAAAATATATGGAATCATGTAGTAATCATGTAGTAACCCAAAAATATTTTTGATTCCTTCTTAATGTGTTTTAGCCTATCAGTTGTGTTGTGACAAGGTAGGGGTGGTATACAGAAGATGGTATTTTACCAAATAGGGTTAAGTCCATACTATGGCAAGAACAGCTCAAACATGCAAAGAACAATGACAGTCCATCATTACTTTACAGTTTTTTTTGATTGCTAAATGACAGTGGACACAACTGGAGTCACATGTGCAAAACTCTAACTACAGTCTGCACAGCAGCAGTTCATGTGGACCAAACTCTAGTTCGTTTTTCATTGCTTGAACACAGTTTTCAAAACTCTACACACTTATCCCATGACTTTAACCACAACCTGCACAACACTGTGGATTTACAGCACTTTGTTCAAATGCTAACACACTGCTGTCAAAACTGTGAACCACACATTCAAAACGGAATAGATTTCAGCCTTGTGCCTTTCGAACACTGCTGATCGCAATTTCAGCTGATAGGCTAAGCAGGTGTCTTGTTTTAGACTTGTTAGTGAACACACACACATATTACAGTATATATAGGTAGAGCTCAGAAAGACTAATTTTGGAAATGGAACAAGGAAGATGGGTTCGTGGAGGGAGAAGGGTGGCAGGGAGAGGGTGGATGCGTGGAGGAAGACAAAGAAGACAAAGAGCTGTTATTTCAGATGAAATAAGGGCTACACTTATAGACCATGTCGTGAACCATGGTCTCTCATTGAGATAGGCAGGGTTGAGGGTGCAACCCAATCTGCAAAGATCCACAGTGGCATCTGTAATGCGAATTTTCCATCATACAAACAGGTGAGAGTTACATCCTTACAGTAAATGAAAACATTACAGGAATCTATTTTGTATTGCAATTATATAATATTTACACAGACCCACTGGCTCCAGGTCATCTACAAGTCCATGCTAGGTAAAGCTCCGCCTTATCTCAGTTCACTGGTCACGATGGCAACACCCATCCGTAGCACGCGCTCCAGCAGGTGTATCTCACTGATCATCCCTAAAGCCAACACCTCATTTGGCCGCCTTTCGTTCCAATACTCTGCTGCCTGTGACTGGAACGAATTGCAAAAATTCAGCTGCAGCTGTACATAGTCTATTGGTAAATAGCCCACCCATTTTCACCTACCTCATCCCCATACTGTTTTTATTTATTTACTTTTCTGCTCTTTTGCACACCAATATCTTTACCTGTACATGACCATCTGAACATTTATCACCCCAGTGTTAATCTGCAAAATTGTAATTATTCGCCTACCTCCTCATGCCTTTTGCGCACAGCTTGTATATAGACTCCACTTTTTTCTACTGTGTTATTGACTTGTTAATTGTTTACTCCATGTGTAACTCTGTTTTGCTGTCTGTTCACACTGCTATGCTTTATCTTGGCCAGGTCGCAGTTGCAAATGAGAACTTGTTCTCAACTAGCCTACCTGGTTAAATAAAGGTGAAATAAAAAACAGGACCCAAAGGCTGCCCCCAACAGGGGGAAGAGGAAAAATATTTTCAGATGCGCAGGAAAATGCTATTGTTGACATGGTTGTTTTCAACAATGCAATAAAACTGCGGGAGATTCAAGATAGAGTGCTGGCTGATAATGATATATCTGAAAATGTTAATTCTGTCAGCACAACAACTATTGCTCAAGTCCTAAAGAAACACCAAGTTACAATGAAACAGTTATACACTGTACCGTTCGAGAGAAACAGTGAACAGGTAAAAGAGCAAAGATACCAATATGTCCAGGTAAGACGTCTGAGGTTACGTACACAGCTATACAAAATATTTACAGTAAAAAAAACACTAGCATTTCTACAGTAAAACTGTGCACTTACTGTTTTTCAGAGAGTAATGGAGGTGGAAGCACTGGAAAGACCACATTCATTTGTATTTATCGATGAAGCTGGATTTAACCTTGCCAAAACACGGCGCAGAGGAAGGAATGTTATAGGTTCCAGGCCAAAGGGGGGGAAAAATCCCCATGTGTGCTGCAATGGCCAATGATGGTTTGCTTCTCAACACACCACTCTGGCCCATACAACACAGAAAGGCTTATAGCTTTCCTAGAACAGCTCTATGCTCAGCTAGTGCCAGCAGAACAGGGGGAGCCAGTAAGAAACCCCCAAGTTTTTGTCATAGTTTGCGATAACGTTGCTTTTTACCACTCTGCAGCTGTCACAGATTGGTTTGCAGCACATAACATATTTATGGTTTTGTACCTGCCTGCATATTCACCCTTCCTCAACCCAATAGAGGAGTTTTTCTCTGCCTGGAGGTGGAAAGTGTTTGGTCACCACCCACATGACCAAATGTCTCTTTTGGAAGCCATGCGTGCCGGATGTGAGGACACGAGTCCAGAGGACTGCCAGGGATGGATAAGGCACTCCAGAAGGTTCTTCCCCAGGTGCATGGCAAGAGAAAACATTAGATGTGATGTTGAAGAAAACCTGTGGCCTGATGCTAGAGAGAGGCAGGATTAGCCCCTCAATTATTTGTTCGAATTACAGTATGTACTTTTAGTTTCTACCTTTTTTTCTCATTACTGTAATTCCGTAAATTACTACAGACTATTGAAGCAAACTGCTAATTTTCATTTACCTTAAAGAATTGTTATGTTCTAAAAAAATATATAAATCATGTGAAAGAATGTCACTCTTTTCTTTGAAGAAAATATTACTTTGTATGAAGTCACTGAAATTGTTCAAACTGTAAAGATGAAAAGTTTGTATTTTCTGTATTGGTGTTTGATGCTAGTGTTTTTACTCTCAGTGTGTTCTGAGAGACAGTGTGTGTTATCTCAGTGAGGGTTGTGCATAGTGTTTGGCTGCACTGAGCGTGTTTTGAGCCATGTGTTAAGAGTTGTGTTGCTTGGAATGAGTTTTGCAGGTGATGTGAACTGTTTAGCTCAGGTGACTGTTGGTAGTGCAGACTGTAGTTAAGAGTTTTGCACATGTGACTCCAGTTGTGCCCACTGTCGTTTAGCAATCGAAAAAAACTGTAAGACATGATGGTCAGGCAATGTGGAAAATTAAGAACTTTTAAAGTTTCTTCAAGTGCAGTCGCAAAAACCATGAAGCGCTATGATGAAACTGGAAATTGCAATCCAAATAAATGCTTCGGAGTTCAAGTAACACACACATCTCAACACCAACTGTCCAGAGGTGTAACGGTTCTCGTCTGTCAAAAGAGAAGCGGACCAAAATGCAGCGTGGTGGTTATTCATGTTCTTTAATAAATGAACTAGACATGAAATAACGAACAAAACAAAGAACGAACGTGAAAACCTATACAGCCTATCTGGTGAAAACAGAGACAAGAACAATCACCCACGAAACACTCAAAGAATATGGCTACCTAAATATGGTTCCCAATCAGAGACAACGATAAACACCTGCCTCTGATTGAGAACCACTCCAGACAGCCATATACTATGCTAGATACCCCCACTAAACCACACACCCAATACCTAACAAAACCCCAAGACAAAACACACCACAATAAACCCATGTCACACCCTGGCCTGACCAAATAAATAAAGACAAACACAATATATTACGACCAGGGCGTGACAAGAGACTGCGTGAATCAGGCCTTCATGGTTGAATTGCTTCAAAGAAACCACTACTAAAAGGACACCAATAAGAAAGAAGATTTTATTGAATTTCCAAAACATATAATATACTTGCGCTGAAGCCGCTCAACAACTACATCACATCAATCATCCAACAGACGCCCATTTAGAGCGACACATAGAAACATCCAGGGTCAACGCCCTAACCAAGGGCACATTGACAGATCTCCCACCAGGCCAAAAGATGTGAACCCTAACCTTCCAACATCCCCCCACAGTTCCCCAAAAGCTGTCCCTCAACCATCTGAGTCCCCTCCCACAGTCCCCCCCATGAAAAAATGTAATACAATTAATTCCATTCCCCACCCCAAAGAACCCCACCCCCCCAAAGCACCAACAACCAAGAAAATTAACTAAAGAGAGAAAAGACAAAAGAAAACAGCAAACAACCAAAGAAAAAAAGGACATCAAGGACAACTAAAATTATAACAGCAAAATCAACTGTATATTTTGAGTGCACATCTGGCACTATTACGTGTGTATGTGTGTATTTGAATGAGAGTGTGTGTATATGCATGTGTATAAACACCTGCACATCAGCCTCAGGCAAACCGGCATTAGCTGTAAAAGCACTGCCCGTCAGTGTCATTCAAACTCACTTTTTATCATGTTTTATTTTGATTTATCTTTGACCATCATTCAATCTCCCGCAAAGCAACTCCACATCCCAACCCTCAGCCCATTCCACCTATCTCTGCTTGCCACCCTCTTCAGAATTCTACACAGAAGAAGAGACTTACTTAGGCCAAGAAACACAAGAAATGGACATTAGACCTGTGGAAATCTGTCCTTTGGTCTGATGAGTCCAAATTTGAGATTTTTGGTTCCAACTGCATTGTCTTTGTGAGACAAAGAGTCGGTGAACGGATGATCTCCGCATGTGTGGTTCCCACAGAGAAGCATGGTGGTGGTGGTGTGATGGTGCTCTGGCTGGACCACTCAAGGACATGCAGAGACTTGTCCCAAAGCCACTCCCGCATTGTCTTGGCTGTGTGCTTAGGGTCGTTGTCCTGTTGGAAGGTGAACCTTCGCCCCAGTCTGAGATACTGAGTGCTCTGGAGCAGGTTTTCATCAAGGATCCCTCTGTACTTTGTTTCGTTCATCTATCCCTTGATCCTGACTAGTCTCCCAGTCCCTCCTGCTGAAAAACATCCCCACTGCATGATGCTGCTAAAAAACAATTAATCAATCTTAACATAATTAATAGTTAAACTAGTAATATCATCAACTATGTGAAGTTATCTAGCTTGTCCTGCGTTACATATAATCGACGCGGTGCCTGTTAATTTAACGAGCGCATTTGAAAAAAGCACTGTCGTTGCACAAATGTGTACCTAACCATAAACATCAATGCCTTTCTTTAAATCAACACACAAGTATATATTTTTAAACCACTTCTCTTACGTTCTGTGCAAGCAGAGTCGGGGTATATGCAGCAGTTTGGGCTGCCTGGCTCATTGCGAACTGTGTGAAGACCATTTCTTCCTAACAAAGACCGTAATTAATTTGCCAGAATTAATGATTACATGATTATGACATAACATTGAAGGTTGTGCAATGTAACAGCAATATTTAGACTTAGGGATGCCACACGTCAGATAAAATACGGAACGGTTCCGTATTTCACTGAAAGAATAAACGTTTATTCTTTAGAAATGATAGTTTCTGGATTTGACCATATTAATGACCTAAGGCTGGTATTTCCGTGTGTTCTTAAATTATAATTAAGTCTATGATTTGATAGAGCAGTCTGACTGAGCCGTGGTAGGCAGCAGCAGGCTCGTAAGCATTCATTCAAACAGCACTTTCCTGCATTTGCCAGCAGCTCTTCGCTGTGCTTCAAGCATTGCGCTGTTTATGTCTTCAAGCCTGTCAACTCCCGAGATTAGGCTGGCAATACTATAGTGCAACCTAAAACTTCTTACCTGGGAATCTTGAAGACTCATATTAAGAACCACCAGCTTTCATATGTTCTCATGTTCTGAACAAGGAACTGAAACGTTAGCTTTTTTGCATGGAAAATATTGCACTTTTGCTTTCTTCTCCAACACTTTGTTTTTGCATTATTTAAACCAAATTGAACATGTTTCATTATTTATTTGAGACTAAATTGATTTTAGTGATGTATTATATTTAGATAAATAAAAGTGTTCATTCAGTATTGCTGTAATTGTCATTATTACAAATATTTTTTTTAAATTGGCAGATTAATTGGTATCGGTTTTTTTTGGTCCTCCAATAATCGGTATCGGTGTTGAAAAATCATAATCGGTCGACCTCTTGTCCTGGTGCATATTATTTGTTAAACTTTTAAATTAACGTGGCCTCCGGAGTGCCGCAGTGGTCTAAGGCACTGCATTGCAGTACTAGCTGTTCCACTATAGATTCTGTGTTCAAGTCCAGGCTCTGTAGCAGCCGACCGGGAGACCCATGGGATGGGCGCACAATTGGCACAGCGTCGTCCGGGTTAGGGGAGGGTTTGGCCAGCAGGGATGTCCTTGTCTCATCGCACACTAGCGACTCCTGTGGCGAGCCGGGCGCAGTGCACGCTGACATGGTCCTCTGACACATTGGTGTGTCTGGCTTCCGGGTTAAGTGGGCATTGTGTCAAGAAGCAGTGCGGCTTGGTTGGCTTGTGTTTCAGAGGACGCACTATGACTTAAGAACAATATGACTATTTAAAAACCAGACCAGATCTAGCCTTTTGTGACTGTAATCCCACTATAGCTAAATCAGGCTAAGGGCAACTGAGCCGCTTACTATGAGGGAAGCCCTAAAGTCCACGGCACGCAATGCAACCTTCAGCTTCACTTCTCCATCATTTCGAACAATTAACAATTACCGTGATATGCAGTCGTTTAACTTACTTCAGTTAAATTCACTGACTAAATCTCTGTAAAATAAGAGAGTCTGCTAAATGACTAAAATGTCCATTTAAACTGATGGCAAACACAGTAGATAGTTGGAAGGGCTACTAAGATGAAAGTTTCTGTGGAAAACTGTCATGGGAAAACTACAGTATGTCTGAATAAAAGGTAATTGAGTTGCTGTATTGGAGACCAGCAAATATCCTCCACAGCACTTTAATCAAAAGGGTTCTGAGAAGCAGGTCAGGCAAGCTTTTCAAAGACAGACCACTTGAGCCATGACATCAGCTCTTCTTCTAAAGCAGGAGAGGGAGAAAGAGAGAGAGAGAGAGAGACACAAAGGAAGAGTGAATGGGCAAGAAAGGGACATAGAAAGGAAGAGAGTTGGAGAGAAGAGGTAATAAAATAGAGAGCAAGTGAAAAGAGGGAGAGAGAATGTGCGACCCCTGTTCTGTTCTTTCGGGAGAAACCGTATCGCATTCTCCAAATCCCAGATGGCCCGCCTAGATCCTGCACCACTCCCCTCAGTAACTCTAACTGGCAGGTAGCAGGTGCAGCCACATAGCTGTAGAGGCAGGACACTAACGCCATCCCTCCCTGGGAAATCAATCAAGTGAAAATGCGATGATTGGCTCATTAATGTATGGTTATATTTAAGCCGTCCCACCCTGGGAAATCAATCAAGTGTAAATGCGATGATTGTCTCATTAATGTATGGTTATATTTAAGCCGTCCCTCCGGACTGTTTATTGGCTAGCTCGTCTTAGTGACATCCATTCAAACGCCAAGTTGCCAACTGTTGAGTCCCATTATGAGTTTCATTGGACGAGGTTGGATTTCTCTCGTTGACACACAAACACACATTACAAAGTAGTTTCCAAATACACACACCTACATCCAGAATTACACACAAACCCACACACTGACACTTCTGCAAACACACACCCCAGACTCGCTCGCAGGTACCACGGTATGCGGTTCCGTAGTGATAGCATTACACAATATCATTCAAAACCAATCGGAACTGAACAGGAAGAAGGGAAGGCATGAAATTGAGTGTGTGTGTGTGTGTACGTGCATATGTGTGTCTAAATGACGAGACTGACAACAGGAAGTCACCACCGGCCTTTCACTTTTTCTCATTATGTCATCCCTTTATTTGTGGGTGGGACCGAGTTACAGTTTTTTTTTAAAAGGGATTCAATTCTCTTGAACATTTCCTGTCAGATCGCTGGGCATGAGTGAGCTCACTGAGCTACTGTATGTCAGACACGGTAGTCTTTTCCACAGCCACCGTATGGTGTCTGACTTAGAACAGCTGAACTGTCATGTGGGCTATTTATGTGACAGAATTCATTTCACTTAATTGAATAGGCCATGAAGTGCCATCAACTTTCTTCAAAATAAAAAATTTGAATGTAAAACAAGTCATTTATTTTGTGCTACTGCATATAACAAATACAATTGATCAGCTAATGTGATGCAAAACCCCCTGAGGAAGGCACAGTGATGCCGAAACGTTGGTAAATACCCATTAAATTGCTGGGAATTTATACATGGAGTGTGCGACTTTCTTAATTTTGATGGTTATGTTTTGCATAAACTGACATCATACGACCACCTTCAGGCTGATAATTATTATAATTTTAAGACTAATCAATAATTGCCTACTATGGCAAATGTTAAGACTGATTGCCATTGTTGAAGGGCATAGCAGTGAGTGAAGGAAGTGAAACCCCAGTAATGCTGCAACAATTGGCCAGGGTAATCTTCTTAATGTGCACTAAGCCTTTTATGCCCATGCAGTGGGGATGGTGTAATGACGCGAGTCCATTCTGCTAGAGCCCAGTGAGTGAAGGGAGGTTAATGAGCATTTGAATCCAAAGAATGGGATTTTCTTCAGTGAAAGTGAATGGGTGATAACAAATTAAAATCAATTTTATCACTGTATTAATTTTAAAATGTTCAAAGGAAGAGGGAAGAAGAGGGCATTATTTGGTAAGTATGAAAACTGGAGAAAACATAACTTAATTTACTCAATGTCCGGTTTTCCAAGTAGGCTATTGAGTGAAATGATTATCTCCTACACAACTTACAAAGTAAACATGGATGGTGTTGATTGCTGGCTTGGCTAATGATCACCTGGTCCAGGGTTTCCCAAACTCAGGCCTGGGCACACCAGCACCCTGGGTGCATGGATTGGTTTTTGCCCTAGCACTAACACCACTGATTCAAATAACCAACTCATCATCAAGCTTTGGCAACTTGGGGTTCAACAGGGGTTATTCTAATAGCTTTAAAGTTCTTTGAAGAACCTTAGGGTTCTTGGCACTGAACATTGTCCCCAAAAGGTTCTTCCATGGGAGGTGGGATTCATTGAGGATCCTCCTTAGTTGGTGGGGGTTCTTGGGGGAAACTAACACACTCGAGGATATACCCATTATATTTGGGGCTATGTGGGAATTTCTCATATTTGGATTTTTTAATTCTGCTTTGCCACTAAGAAACACAATAAACACTGACAACTCAAATGTTATTGTTATATGTAGCATTATTACTATTAAGGGGTAGTTTAAAAAAATGACCCAAAAAGGTTATTCGAGGAACCATTAAAAGGGGTTCACCCACAGTTTTCATTTGAAGAAACCCTAAAGCATACTCCAGGAACCTTTTCTTTTTAGAGTGTAGGGCAAAAATATAAACATTTACACCCAGGGGCAACATGGTCTCAGAGCATTTTGTAATATTCTGTATGCAAATCTGAGACCTTTCAATTAGTATGATACCATACAAAAAGTATTATATGTATTAATTTGTGGATGTCCATCCCCCACCCCATTATGTTACGAAATACAATTTGTATTATATGTTACGAATTTGCAAACGTATGATATCTTCAGAACTCTAGCTTAGCTAGGCTATGCGCTCACCCATCCAACATACTTTCAATTTTGCCTTAAGTAACCATCTGTTTTATGTAACCATAACAAACGTAACATATTACACTAATTTGAGTGTGCCGGGTTTACATTTACTATGTTACGTCTAATCTATGAGACCAGGCTGCCAGCGGGTGCACCGGGACCGAGTTTGGGAAACACACAAGCAAGAACAGTGCAACAATGTCATTATTGTATTCGACAAGAAATCCACTTTTCTACTCACAACCCCCTGGGCCAGTCTCCACTAATGACAGTTTAATGATGGTCTTTGTCTAATTGTTATGTTAATTAACGTGGAAAAATATTGGCGCATCAACTCGAGAGCATCCTTTCTTGTTCAAGAAGGTTACGCTCGACTGGGTTACCGTAAACCTTCTTATTCATTGCCAAGAACTGGCAACACCGGTTCATTGGAATGCGGTCAAACCCACTTAGATCGAATTGAAGTCGAGTCGTGTTATCGAGAAGTTGACAAGGAGAAACTCGCCATAATAAAAGCTCCAATTTGTTGTTCAAATGATGTTTTATAAATATGCTACAATATAGAAAATGTATTGGGATACGTAACAACAACTATTCTGCTATGGCAGAGGACATTTAGGCTAAGCATCCGCACTGTTGTTTTCGTGAATGCATTCCCAAATAAACAAACCGCAAAACACGATGTTCCATTAATGTTGCCTTAATTTGAACATTGGCAACATTGTAGACTTTTCTCAGGATATTGGATAATGTTTTGTCTATGATATGAAACTATGTATATAACCTAGCTACAATATCAGATGTGCGCTAATTGCAGTAGCGGTAGCTTGCAGTGGCTGTTGCAACATTGCTTACCTCAAAGCGAACGCGGAGACATCTGAAAGAAATTCGCTCTGCAACAAAATACTGTATCACCCTCGTCGACAGGAGCCTGCTTGGCCGGTATTAAAGTCCATACACATCTGAGATGAGACGGGAAAATGGGCCGCGTATACGCAGAATTACGAATGACGCCGCACACCTGCCTCAACGTCCTCAATTGGCTCGGTCCAATTTCAAATTAGCAAACGGCGCATGGACGTTGCTACTACACCGTGCACGGGCAGGCAAAAGCAAGGCAACACCCTTTCTCCCGGGTCACTTGCTCTCATTCGGAGCTATGGAGATAGCGTTGCAGTAAAACTGTCCCTTTACTCCTGACAAAACGCCGTCTCACCACGACAACACCTCTTGACTGAAGAGGGGCTAGCTGAAGAGAAGGAGACGAGAGCTCACATTGTTCCCGCATGATCGGTGCGCGTAGCGACGCGGCTGGGTGCCGCCAATCTGACAGCCCAGGAACAGCTCGCGTTTATCAGATATCATCCAATGGCTCGAGCCTGCCTCCTTGTTACCCAGGGAAAGGGCGGTTGTATGCGAGGATGATGCTGTATGCTGTGTTCTCCTCCACGTGTAAAATGGCCTAGTGCAGTAGCCTATGGTGCAGTTCATTGGTCCCTCCCGTAGTCATGGCAACGACCCAGGTTCAATTATGTGCTCTTCTGGGAGGATGGAGATGAGAGATGTGCAGGTCACCTATAACAGGGCAAAGTGTCATTCCCCTACCTCTGCATATAGTTTGCAGAAGACCTTCACATGTGCTTACAATGCAGTGGCCTATCTTGGAGCCTGTAGCCTATATGGCCTGTTTCTCTGCACTACTAGTTAGGATGCACAATAAGCCTGCAGTGTAAGATCCATTGTTAGGCAAATATATAACTTTATCTTCTGCAGGTGCGCTATCAAGAGTTGCATTTTATCAGGCATTGCAAACACACACCCATATCGTATCACCATAGCCATCAAAGTATACCAACAATATTACATGCTGTACACACAGTGAGTATTGAAAGCATGATATAGCCTAACACACACACCACACACACACCACTGAATTATTCAGATGAAGTGTAAGGGGGTTGCCCATGACCCATATAGATGTCCTCTGTGGTTCCTGGTCATGGCAGTGGAAAGCACATTGCTTTGAGAGCAGGATTGACACATGCTGCATACACACAGTGGAAGCTTCATACTCACTACCATAACCTCAGTCACGGTCCAAATGTCTTTGAAAGCTATATGCTCTGAATTAAATACGATACTCCCTGTGAAACATTGGGCATAATTTTTGTGAAGTGTTTCAAAGTGAAATTGTACATTTCAGAAAACATTTTTTGGATACGAGTGTCTGTGACCAAATAGCTATCGAAACCCAGGCTTCCCAACCAGCTCAAGAAGGAAAGATGACAACTTCATCAGTCGCTATACTCTGCCAGCCTTCGATACATCACTCTGGGCCATTCAAGTGATAGAGATGACCTCAACTCCACAGTGATTCATATTTGATACTGGTGGTCATCTATGAACATTTGAAGAACGATCTTGCCTTAAATGGCCATGTACTCTTATAATCTCCACCCGGCACAGCCAGAAAAGGACTGGCCACCCCCCAGAACCTGGTTCCTCTCTAGGTTTCTTCCTACACTGTAAAACTTTTCCCTGTAAATTTACAGCATTATACTGGCACCACAGTTGCCAGTTTAATACGGTAATTTTGCTTTACAGCAGTGATTCTGTAATAGTTTACAGTATTTTCCATAATATTAAAAAATATTACAGCATTCCTGCTGTAAATTTACAGCAAGGATGCTGTAATATGTTTTACAATAAGGAAAATCATGCTATAAACTATACTACATCGTCACTGCTGTAAAGCAAAATGACAGTATTAAACTGGCAACTGTGGTGCCAGTATAATACTTTAAATTTACAGGAAAATACATACAGTAATATACAATTATTTTACAGTACCAAGCAGCATTGCAGGTTGTCTTTAGAAGACAGCTCGCTGAAATGTAATATTGTAAGAAAAACAATATGTGTACAAATATATATTTATCCAATTTCACCACATGAATTGCACTTAAACCACAAAGAACAACATTTGAAAAGAGCAACATTACAACTCCAGATAGTAGGGGAGAGAGATAGTGATAAGAACATTGACAAATACTAGCAAATAATGTCCTTCACCATACACAAACTAAGACATCAGAATAGGTCATTCTTGAAAATACAGGATATGTAAGAAAAAAAAAATCTAAACAGATCAATGAAAAATTGGAAAACAACAGTTGAACAGGGAGAAATCTTTACAAAAAACTATAACAAGAACTGCTTGCCTGCCTGTCTTTGAGAGAGAAATGAGAAAAAGAGATCAAGAAAGAAAGAGGCTGAGAGAGAAAGATGGATAGAGAGGAGCGAGCAGGGCTAGACTGGAGCCAGAGTAGCATGCTACCGCAAGCCAATACGGGCTCCGGGATGGCACAAGCAGGTCATTTGCTGACCCAACCCGCATGGCAGGATTTCTGAGAGAATGAGAGCTGCAAACAAGTCTCAAATAAATCTCGGTGGCGTGCAGGTTATCACCCCAATCTTCAAAACTCTGATCCTCCTTAGAGAGAGAGATTGCTATTACTATCAATACTACTGCTATTAATACCACTATCAATACTACTACTATTACTACCACTACTAATATTACCATCACTACTACTACCACTACTAATATTACCATCACTACTACTATCAATACTACCACTATTAATACTACTACTACTACTCGCTAGGTAAAAAGGCTATTACAACTGACAAATAAAGTTTGTGTTCATCAGGTGTGTGTGTGTGTGTGTTTGTGTACTTACATGTTGGAGTTTTTCCACTCAAACTCCGTCAGGTCTGCGAGAAAGCATGTAACACGTGGGTCAATTGGCAACGGCTTCCTCTGAGCGACCTTTCCGGTCTTGCGGATCACTCCTGCTTTCACTGTGCATTTGGTTCCTTCAGGGCTTATTCGAACCAGGAACCTGTACAACCAAATATAGAATAGATTAAATCAGTTGAGGCATTGAAAAAATAAAAATAAATACCATTGCAATGTAACTAAGAAATGCTAAATGTAAGTGTTGGATCAATGAATGTTCAATGCTTACCTCTGTATCAGCTCCAAGGTTGCAGAAGCTGATTCCTGGTATTCTATGTTAAAAACCTAGAGAGGGCAGCAGCAAAGTTGGACTCACTGTCCAAAACACAGACCACGCTCCCCTCGATCGACACAATCCATTTTGAGGAAACCAATAGAGTATTTCCTGAAATACACAAATGTAAGGTTGTTAGTGTATACTTACTAGACATCTCCAGTAGAGGTCAACCGATTATAATTTTTCAACGTTGATACTGATACCGATTATTGGAGGACCAAACAAGCCGATACCGATTAATCGGCCAATTTTTTTATTTTAATTGTAATAATGACAATTACAACAATACTGAATGAACACATATTTTAACTTAATATAATACATCAATTTAGCCTCGAATAAATAATGAAACTGTAACGGTTTTCTTCTGGGGAAAGAGAGGCGGACCAAAACGCAGCGTGGTTACTTGTAAGCATTTTTAATAAAGATGAACAATGAACAATCTACAAAACAAGAAATGTGAAAAAACCGAAAAAGCCCTATCTGGTGCAACAAACACAGAGACAGGAACAATCACCCACAAGAGACCTAAAGAATATGGCTGCCTAAATATAGTTCCCAATCAGAGACAACGATAAACACCTGCCTCTGATTGAGAACCACTCTAGGCAACCATAAACTTACCTAGTACTACTCTAACCACAATCCCATAACTACGAACAACCCCAGACAAAACAAACCACATAAATCCCCATGTCACACCCTGGCCTCACCAAAATACTAACGAAAACACAGAATTCTAAGGCCAGGGCGTGAGAGTACCCCCCCTCCAAAGGAGCGGACTCCCGGCCGCCACCTAAATCCACAGGGGAGGGTCTGGGTGGGTGTCTGTCCACGGTGGCAGCTCTGGCACTGGACATGGACCCCATTCCAACAGTCTCTGTCCACCTCCTTCGCGTCCCTTGATTGGCGACCCTTGCCGCCGACCCAGGCCTACTAATCCCAACAAAGGGCCCACCTAGACTGAGGGGTGCCTCACGACTGAGGAAGCTCAGGACTGAGGGGAAGCTCAGGACTGAGAGGAAGCTCAGGCAGGTTGATGGATCCGGCAGATCCTGGCTGACTGGCGGTTCCGGCAGATCCTGGCTGACTGGCGGTTCCGGCAGATCCTGGCTGACTGGCGGATCCTGGCAGATCCTGGCAGACTGACGGATCCTGGCAGACTGACGGCTCTGGCAGATCCTGGCTGACTGGTAGTCCTGGCAGACCCTGGCTGACTGGCAGTTCTGGCAGATCCTGGCTGACTGGCGGCTCCTGGCTGAATGGCGGATCCTGGCAGACTGGCGGCCCCTGGCGGCCCCTGGCTGACTGGCGGCCCCTGGCTGACTGGCGGCCCCTGGCTGACTGGCGGCCCCTGGCTGACTGGCGGCTCCTGGCTGACTGGTGGCTCCTGGCTGACTGGCGGCACTGGCGGCACTGGCGGCTCCTGGCTGACTGGCGGCACTGGCGGCTCCTGGCTGACTGGCGGCACTGGCGGCTCCTGGCTGACTGGCGGCACTGGCGGCTCCTGGCGGCTCCTGGCTGACTGGCGGCACTGGCGGCTCCTGGCAGACTGGCGGCACTGGCGGCTCCTGGCAGACTGGCGGCACTGGCGGCTCCTGGCAGACTGGCGGCACTGGCGGCTCCTGGCAGACTGGCGGCACTGGCGGCTCCTGGCAGACTGGCGGCACTGGCGGCTCCTGGCAGACTGGCGGCACTGGCGGCTCCTGGCAGACTGGCGGCTCCTGGCAGACTGGCGGCACTGGCGGCTCCTGGCAGACTGGCGGCACTGGCGGCTCCTGGCAGACTGGCGGCACTGGCGGCTCCTGGCGGCTCCTGGCGCTCCTGGCAGACTGGCGGCTCCTGGCAGACTGGCGGCTCCTGGCAGACTGGCGGCTCCTGGCAGACTGGCGGCACTGGTGGCGCTGGGCAGACTGCGGCTCAGGCTGCGCTGATGGCGCTGGGCAGACGGGTAGCTCAGACGGCACTGGGCAGACGGGAAGCTCCGGCAACGCTGGAGAGGAAGGCTCTGGCAGCGCTGGACTGAGGGCTCTGGTGCCTCTGGACTGAGGGGCGGAATCTCCGGTAGCGCCGGACAGGCGGGAGCACCTGTGTTGATGGGACGTAGAGACAGCCTGGTGCGGGGTGCCAGCACTGGTGAAGCCCAGCCAGGCAGTTGAATCCGGCAGATTCTGGTTGACTGGCGGATCTGGAAGAGTCTGGTTGACTAGCAGATCTGGAAGAGTCTGGTTGACTGGCAAATCTGGAAGAGTCTGGCTGAATAGCAGATCTGGAAGAGTCTGGCTGACTGGCAGATCTGGAAGAGTCTGGCTGACTGGCAGATCTGGAAGAGTCTGGCTGACTGGCAGATCTGGAAGAGTCTGGCTGACTGGCAGATCTGGAAGAGTCTGGCTGACTGGCAGATCTGGAAGAGTCTGGCTGTCTGGCAGATCTGGAAGAGTCTGGCTGTCTGGCAGATCTGGACAGACTGGCGGCGCTGGGCAGACTGGCGGCGCTGGGCAGACTGGCGACGCTGGGCAGACTGGCGGCGCTGGGCAGACTGGCGACGCTGGGCAGACTGGCGACGCTGGGTAGACTGGCGACGCTGGGCAGACTGGCGACGCTGGGCAGACTGACAGCTCCTTGCAGACTGGCAGCTCCTTGCAGACTGGCAGCTCCATGCAGACTGGCAGCTCCATGCAGACTGGCAGCTCTAGCTGCTCCATGCAGACTAGCAGCTCAGGCTGCTCCGAACAGGCAGGAGGCTCCGGCAGCGCTGGAGAGGAGAAAGGCTCCGACAGGGCAGGAGAGGCGAGGCGCACTGTAGGCCTGATGCGTGGTGCTGGCACTGGTGGTATTGGGCCGAGGACACGCACAGGAAGCCTGGTGCGGGGAGCTGCTACCGGAGGGCTGGGGTGTGGAGGTGGTACTGGATAGACCGGAACGTGCAGGCGCACTGGAGCTCTTGAGCACCGAGCCTGCCCAACCTTACCTGGTTGAATACTCTCGGTTGCCCTGCCAGTGCTGCGAGGTGGAATAGCCCGCACTGGGCTATGTAGGCGAACCGGAGACACCGAGCGCAAGGCTGGTGCCATGTAAGCCGGCCCAAGGAGACGCACTGGGGACCAGATGCGTAGAGCCAGCTTCATGGCATTTGGCTCGACGCTCAATCTAGCCCGGCGGATACGCGGAGCTGAAATATACCGCACCGGGGACACCGTGCGCACCACTGCATAACACGGTGCCTGCCCGGTCTCTCTAGGCCCCCGGTAAGCACACGGAGTTTGCGCAGGTCTCCTACCTGGCGTAGCCATACTCCCTGATAGCCCCCCCTTCCCAAGAAATTTTTGGGGCTGATTCCCGGGCTTCCATCCACGTCGCCGTGCTGCCTCCTCATACCAGCGCCTCTCCGCTTTAGCCGCTTCTAGTTCCTCCTTGGGGCGGCGATATTCACCAGGCTGAGCCCAGGGTCCTTTTCCGTCCAGTTCTTCCTCCTATGTCCAATTCTCCAAGTGGTGTAGCCTCTCCCACTGAAGCTGCTTCTGTTGCCTCTCGTGTGGCTCCTGCCTGTTAACACGCTGCTCGGTCCGTGTGTGGTGGGTGATTCTGTAACGCCGTTCTTCGTATGTCGCAAGAAAGTCGGACCGAAATGCAGCATGTGGGTTACTCATGTCTTTAATGAAACAAATGACGATACATGAAATAACTTATAAATAAAAAAACAACAAACGGAACGTGAAAAACCTATACAGCCTGTCTGGTGAACACTAACACAGAGACAGGAACAATCACCCACGAAATACAAAGTGAAACCCTGGCTACCTAAATACGGTTCCCAATCAGAGACAACGAGAATCACCTGACATCAGCCGCAATCCCAAATACTACAAAACCCCACTATGAAATACAACAACATAAACCCATGTCACACCCTGGCCTGACCAACTAATTAACGAAAACACAAAATACTAAGACCAAGGCGTGACAATCACACTATTCAGTCTCGGGGTTCAAGTTAACGTTAACCAGAGATATTTAGAGAAAGGTGTCCAATAGAGTTCCTCATCCCTGAACTATAGCTAACGTTAGCAAGCACAATTCCCATTTCATCTGAGAGATTCCATTCCTCTCATCCCAACTGCAGAATCACCCATCACCCAAAAGGTATACATCCCAATGCAACATGTCAATCCGAAACTGAAGGCATATTCGACATAGCTAAACTCACTCCAAACTTTATTTTTGTGAACTGTATTTTTGTGAACTGTATTTTTGTCCGGTGAAGCCTACGACCACTTTGCCACTAATACCATAGCGTTAGCACCATGTCACCCATGTCATGCACCCACCGGTTAAGTAGCCTATCCAAAGAAACACACATATGGATTTCTGTACGTTGTTAATACTAAAATGATTTGCTCTATAGTTACAATATCACAGATTATTTTACCAGCAATAAAGATCAACGCAACAGACCGAGATGTCAACTTGGCTATACTGTTAGCTAACACAATCCAAACAAGCTAACGTTAGCTAGCTAGTTAGTAGCTTAGAGTTAACCTCTCTAGGGTACGTGGGACGCTAGCGTCCCATCTGGCCAACATCCAGTGAGGTTGCAGAGCGCCAAATCCAATAACAGAAATGCTCATTATAAAAATTCAGAAAACAAAACAGATTTTACATAGGTTTAAAGATTAACTTCTTGTTAAACCAACCACAGTGTCATATTTATAAAATGCTTTTCGGCAAAAGCATACCGTGCACAGAACATACCTAGCCCAGAAAATAGCCCAGTTGACAAATTATTACAAACAGTAACCAGCCAAGCAGAAGCGTTACAAAACTCAGAAATAGAGAAAAAATTATTCCCTTACCTTTGATGATTTTCATATGGTGGCAATCAGAAGACATTCATTTACTCAATAAATGTTCCTTTGGTTCGATGAAGTCTCTTTATATCCAAAAAGAGTGTTTTCTATCCAAATCTACCAGTTATATGCATATCATGTCTTCTGGGCCCGAGTAGCAGGCCGTTGAATTTGGGCATGCTTTTCATCCAAAATTCCGAATGCTGCCCCCTACCCTTGAGAAAACAACCTAGCAGCTTCTCAAAAATATGTTGGCAACTTTTCCACGAAAATACAAAATAAAATAGCTTGAGTAGAACAGAAAGCTTATTTTCTCATTAGTCTTCCCTCACAGACCGTTTGGCACGGAGCATCGCATTAGTGGAAATCAAGTCTGTTCTCAGGGCAGGCCTGTTTGTATATAGGTGCGAGTCGCGTTGGGGACATTGATAGCCTTTTAGCTTTCCCTAACCGTTCCCTAATTATGCTAACCTGCTGCGTTAATTCTCGTAACCTGCTAAGAAAAGCAACTTCAGCTAGTCAAAACCGACAGACCTGCCCTGAGAACAGTATTGGTTTCAACGATGAGATGACACTCTCTCTCTCACACACACTTACCACAGAAGTTTGGCACCGCCAACTACAGCAGTGTTCGAGTACTACTGTAAAGAAATACAGTAAGATAGTTATTTTTACAGGAGGCTTACAATGAGAGTTAAACAGTATTTTTCAGCATTTTACCCATAATGCAGTGTTATCTACAGCATGAATGCTGTAAAACACATTTAAGGTATTTTACTGTGCATTCTACAGTGTTTTACTGTTGAAATTACAGAAAAGTCTTCCAGTGTAGGTCCCTGCCTTTCTAGGGAGTTTTTCATTTTTACATCTGCATTGCTTGCTCTTTGGGGTTTTAGGCTGGGTTTTCTGTACAGCACTTTCTGACAAATGCTGATGTAAAAAGGGCTTTATAAATACATTTCATTGATTGATTGATTGAACAGATAAGGAATCATTTAGCCTCAGTGCCCAGGGCTATTCTTTACATTCTCTGCTTCATTACCAGTTCTATAGCAGACGCTAGACCGCTGGTGTTTTGCTACACTTGCCCAGACAGTTGTAAACCCATAACGGATGTCGTAGTGGAATAACATGAGTAAGAACAAACTGAGTTTACGTGGAGTACTAATGCATCGTAAACACCACTGGGACAGAAATGAATGAGACTAGCGGAAAGGGGGCACACACACACACACACACACACACACACACACACACACACGACCAGAGGAACCCATATCGCTTATGAATTCTTAAAATGTTTTTCCAGTGCAGGTTGTTATGAACAGTCTAGTGGGCATATCAGTGGGGGACGACCTCATAAGGAAGTGAAGACATAAGAAATGCCCCTGAAAGAAAAACATTAGTTGGAAGACAGGAAAGTGGCCTTGTATTTCCAGCCGAGGCGCTTATCCTACAGTAGTCATGTTGACTGATTGATTGAATTTATATGATAATGAAAAGTAGTAGGCTGCTCCAGCCGGAGATAACATTACATATATTAAACACTATCAAGGATAAAATCACAACAAAGCTTGAAGGCTTATTTCCATTGTGGTCCTTTGAATGGCGTTGGTAGAAGTTGCCCCAACCACTGATCTAGATGTTATCACCCCCCCCCCCCCCCTGATGGTTATGGTTAGGATTGGGGTTCAGGGTAACTGATCCTAGATCTGTGGTTAAGGGCATATTGTATATGAAGCGTTTTGAAGCTTCCATCCAGTTTGGTGTCCCCCGCCCCTCTCTCTACACAAGGTCAAAGATGGCCAAATATAACCTTTCGTTGATAGATGACCTTTGAGGGGTGGCAACAACATCAAAGAGTGTGGGTGTGTGCGCAGGCCTGTGTGTATCCAAATATGTGTGTGTGTGTGGTCTGTTTAATTTCTGCTACCATCTTGAAACAATATACTCATACTGCAAAATCCAAAAGCATCCTACTGTTGTCAAGTGGAGCCCTTATTTTAGGGGGGGGGGGGTGTTATCCGCAGGGCATAGTGGGTCCTTAAATAGCACCCTTATCCCGTCGACTCCAGGGGGACAGACATGGGACAGGCCCCTCGCTGGGTCTTGAGAGAGAGGGTGACGCTGCGGTGGCGTCTAGTATGCAGGGACCTGCCGGTGACAGGGACACAGGAAGATATACTTAGGGGTGGCGGCTGGGGCCATTCCAATACACTGGCGGACTGGTGGTTCATGGAAAAAGCCAGCTAGTTTCATGGAGGTCGGGGTTGTCTGTTGGGTCTCTTGGCTTGATTTGCTTTCAGCTCATACCCAGGTCAGGATTGGAACTAGGCCTCACTGAGCCAAGGATTTAGAAACTGTCAAATGCATCTTTCTTTTCTTTCATGGGAATAATCACTGATAAGACATGACTGGATAGGTGAATACTTCCTATCTGGCCCAGAAGTTGTCCAATCATCTCAGCCCAGTAGTCACTTCAATGTGGGGAGGAAAGAAGGAAAAGGCCTGAGAGTCTAAGAATTAAATCTTTAGAAATAAACCTTTGGTTCTTGGGCATTCAGAGACAACCTGCCTTCAAGGTGTCTGTGAATGTAGGAGCTAATAGCTGAAGGTTGATTCATAAACATAAGGGGTCCAGCACAGAATTCAGTCTGGCATAACTAAGGTGTGCCATCTTTTGGCACCGCCCATCCCACCTCTCATGTAGACGCCATCACAATGTGGCGTAGCGGTCTAAGGCACTGCATCTCAGTGCTAGAGGCATCACTACAGACCCTGGTTCGATACCAGGCTGTATCACAACCGGTGATTGGGAGTACCATAGGGCAATGCACAGTTGGCCCAGCATCGTCCGGGTTGGGGTTTGGCCGTGGTAGGCCGTCATTGTAAATAAGAATTTGTTACCAGACTTGCCTAGTTAAAAAAAAAGGGGGGCTCCCTGCCCCCATGTCTCTCTTTAATTTTAAGGATCTCACGTCCGAGGGTTAAACATAGCGCCATGCCTCGTCAATGGCCGTTCACACAGCCCACAATAAAAGAGCTAGAAAGGTCGACTCGACACTCCATAGGACAAAATAACTTCTTTATCTGAGATTTTCCTCTCACATGGCTGTTCCCTTCTGTTGGCTTCCAGAGGGGTACACATACCAAACATCCGATATTGTCTTTATCAGTGGCCTGGTGAGCATTAAGGGCACTGCCATGTGGTGCTGAATGGATGGTTGGCAGGTATGCAAAGAGGGCACAGGCAGGCACATTGTTGGGGCATTACACTATGTTGCCACTTCCACTGTAAATTCCAGACAGACTTGTCTTTGATGAAATTGCTTTGAGGGCTGGCCACGTCAAGTGCCTGACCAGAAATGTGATAGACCAAGGTTGCTGACGCAGGTCCTTTTAAGGTATTGTAATACAAATAATTAATGTACTCAATTTAGTATGACTCATTTGTAACACAGTTGATCGGGTCTAAGCAAATCTAATATCTCCTGAATCGTCATGGAGTTGGTTGACCATGCTATGTTTTACCTTTAAAGTCAGGACCTGCATTATACATTGTCCCTGTCATCTAGACCCTTTTATTTTCCTGTCAGACCCTAACCTCCCTCCTATACGCTTCATTACCTGGTCTTAGTCAGACCTCCATCACTATTAAGAGGCATTGACTCCTGCCAACATTTGATTAAAAACAATTAAAGCTGGCATCGATTTCCACCTCGCTCCGGAGGAGGGGATAGAGATGCTGATTCTGTCACCCACCCACCTCCCTTGACCAGCCTAGCACAGATTATGCCCGCTATTCCTTTCCCCAAGCTCCACCCCCCACCTGCCTGCATTAATCCACACAGCGGGCACATCTTATTCATGGCACTGCATTTCACATTAGGCCAGCCGGCATTCTGGTGTTATTTGATGCACGTCAGTGGGGGACAGACAGAGATAAATAATGAGACAGAGACAGACAGTGAGGGAAAGAGAGAGGGATAGAGAGAGAGAGAGAGAGAGAGAGAGAGAGAGAGAGAGAGAGAGAGAGAGAGGTAGATGGATGAATGCCTTCGGATAACAGTGAGGATTTTGAAATGTGTCGTAACCACCACTTGTCAGCCATAGAGGGACATGCTTGTCAAGCCAAAAAACACCTGACTGTAGTATTGTCCTAAATCTCTGATGCAAACGACGACATCCTTTTCTCAAAAATAATTAGATTTGTTCAAATAAATCCATTTAAGCAGCAACTGCATGACATCCACTGCAGTTGTTAACTAAAGTTAACTAAAGCATTTCTGAAATGCTTATGTACTTGTAACAAAGCCGCACCCCGCCTCTATTTTGGTAAAAAGCAAAAGGAATGGGCCTGGAGAAATGTAACCACTCCCAAATTCATAAACAGAGTTATGGATGCAAGGACTGACCATCCACAGTATAAAAATGGTTGTTTTAACCATGTTTTCAGCAACCAGATATCACAGTCTCATGTCAGAATTAGACGTTGATCCATGTTTCTCAAACGTCAAATTTCGAAGCTGTTCCAAACGTCAAATTGTATAAGATTAAGTTCAGGCATTAACTCTGAATGTTTAAGGTAATGGTTAAGGGTTCTTGCTGTGAAATGTTACCCCACTCTTCCACCAAGGCACCTGCAAGTTCCCAGACATTTCTGGGGGGAATGGCCCTAGCCCTCACCCTCCGATCCAAAAGGTCCCAGACGTGCTCAATGGGTTTGAGATCTGGGCTCTTTGCTGGCCATGGCAGAACACTGACATTCCTGTCTTGCAGGAAATCACGCACAGAACGAGCAGTACGGCTGGTGGCATTGTCATGTTGGAGGGTCATGTCAGGATGTCTTCCCTGTAATGCACAGTGTTGAGATTGACTGCAATGACAACAAGCTCAGTCTGATGATGCTGTGACACACCGCTCCAGACCTTGATGGACCATCCACCTCCAAATCGATCCCGCTCCAGAGTACAGGCCTCTGTGTAACGCTCATTCCTTCGACGATAAACGCGAATCCGACCATCACCCCTGGTGAGACAAAACCGCGACTCGTCATTGAAGAGCACTTTTTGCCAGTCCTATCTGGTCCAGCGATCGTGGGTTTGTGCCCATAGGTGACATTGTTGCCGGTGATGTCTGGTGAGGACCTGCCTTACAACAGGCCTACAAGCCCTCAGTCCAGCCTCTCTCAGCCTACTGCAGACAGTCTGAGCACTGATGGAGGGATTGTGCATTCCTGGTGTAACTCAGGCAGTTGTTGTTGCCACCCTGTACCTGTCCTGCAGGTGTGATGTTCGATTGTACCGATCCTGTGCAGGTGTTGTTACACGTGGTCTGACACTGCGAGGACGATCAGCTGTCCGTCCTGTGTCCCTGTATCGCTGTCTTAGGTGTTTCACAGTATGGACATTGCAATTTATTGCCCTGGCCACATCTGCAGTCCCCATGCCTCCTTGCAGCATGCCTAAGGCACGTTCACACAGATGAGCAGGGACCCTGGGCATCTTTCTTTTGGTGTTTTTCAGAGTTAGTAGAAAGGCCTCTTTAGTATCCTACATTTTCATAACTGTGACCTTAATTGCCTACCGTCTGTAAGCTGTTAGTGTCTTAACGACCATTCCATAGGTGCATGTTCATGAATTGTTTATGGTTCATTGAACAAGCATGGGAAACAGTGTTTAAACCATTTACAATGAAGATCTGTGAAGTTATTTGGATTTTTACAAATTACCTTTGAAAGACAGGGTCCTGAAAAAGGGACGTTTCTTTTTTTGCTGAGTTTAGATGGACGTTGAATACTGACTTGTATCATGGGTGACCTGGCTGGTTTTCAGCCTATTTAGTATTTGTTTACAATTACATTCATTACAAACATTGGAGTAAAACAAGCTTATATTTTGGGTTCTGATGCGGAATGACAATTGAACTAAGCTCACGAGGCATTTATAAGTTATATTCTTCAAAAATCAATGGGTATACCATTCGTTTATAAGTCCAAAAATGGATGTAGCAACTATATTAACGCACACTGTATAATATCTATGATATGAAGAACTGAATGTAGTGAAGAACTGAATAATATCCTTCCTCACATCTCTCAACACCAGCTCCTATGATAGCAGCCACACAATCACAGGCTCTCCAGGCATCAAAGCCTGGTTATATAAAATACAGTGACTTCATCCTGTATCCAGCCACTGTGAAAAGGCTTCTCCAAGCAGTTCTCAGAACAGCCTTATCAGTAATACTGGGATGTGCTGAGAGGGCTAGAGACGAGGGAATGACCGGTGTAACCAGACATCACACCTACTGGAAAGGCTGTAATACACAGAATGTGACACACACAGACAATCACAAAAGTGCCTGTGCGTACATACAGGTGTAGGATCTTAAGTTGAAGATCCTACATCTGTACACAAATGAGTGCATGAACAAATGTGCACCAGCGTGCACGCACACACACATGCCCAAAGTCAGGCACGTGCACACACACACTGTGTATTTTTGTGATATTGTTAGATATTTCTTGTTAAATATTACTGCACTGTTGGTGTCATGGCCATCGTCGGAATGAGACCAAGGTGCAGCGTGGTGAACGTACATTTTCCTTTTATTTGTTAAAATGTCACCAACAAAACAAGACATAACAACAACAACAACAACATGACCATGAAGCTTACAAGGGCTATAGTATCCCTAACGAAGATAACTTCCCACAATGACAAAAGGGAAAAAGGCTGTCTAAGTATGATTCCCAATCAGAGACAGCGATAGACAGCTGTCCCTGATTGAGAACCATACCCGGCCAAAACATAGAAACACAAAAACGTAGAAAACAGAACATAAAATGCCCACCCAAATCACACCCTGACCAAATCAAACAGAGACATAATAAGGCTCTATAAGGTCAGGGCGTGACAGTTGGAGCTAGAAACACAAGCATTTCGCTACACCCGCAATAACATCTGCTAAACACATGTATTTGACCAATACAATTTGATTTGACTTGACACACACAAACACAAGGTGCCATATTGTCAACTTGGTGCTCACCTTCCCCAAAACCACAACTTCATAAAACACGTTTAGTCTGACAGAATATCAAATGAAAAAGTGAACTCCCATTCCCACTGACAGGAAAGGTTGTACACTCGACCAATGACACCATTTCACCTTCGTCACATTCGCATGGTAATTTAGCTGCAGCCACTGTTTTAGCAATGTATATCTGCCTCTCACACCTCTACTCAGACACAGATGGCTGGCTCAGTGTGTGTGTGTGAGAGAGGGGAAGAGAGAGGGAGAGAAACGGAGAGAGAGGGAAAGAGAGAGCGTGTGTGTGTGTGTGTGTGTGTGTGTGTGTGTGTATAGCCAGGACCAGTAAGCGTCACACATCACAACCAGGATGCTTCCACGTCTGTCTCAACCACTGTCTTTCTCTGTCTGGACCTTTTTCTCTCAATCTCTTCCTATCTCTGATGGGAGATGGCATTTTGTCTGACAGCTGTGCCAGCAACCTGCCAGTCACTCCCCAGTAAAACAACAAAAGAAGAAGAGGACCTGTCTGGTTTGCAAAATTGCGACGCAACTGAAAATGCCAAAGGCAAACCTTTGACTAATGATTAAATATTAGATTCATAGCTCACATTGTCTATGTCCCTAGTGATATGCCTCATACCATAACCCCCTACCTCATCACAGGAAATACCTAACTGTAGACTGGTATCTCCAATAACATACCACTCATCAGTAGTGTAGAGCAGTTTCGCGGGGCCCCCGCAAGGTTCGATCAAGGCCCCCCCATCAAAGAAACTACATCAGGTCATTTTTCAGTTAATATCCATCATTGTTTTTTATCGCGGTACTCCATTTTTTTGTTTTTTTTTGTTTACTTGTCAGCCCTAGCCCCGAACTCAGGCTCTGTGTGTAGTTAACCGATTCTCTCTGCCCATTCATCGCCATTTTGCCTGTTGTTGTTGACTTAGCTGATCAGCTGTTGTTGTCTTACCTGTTGTTGTCTTAGCTAGCTCTTCCAATCAACACCTGTGATTGCTTTATGCCTCGCTTTATGTCTCTCTCAAAGGTCAATATGCCTTGTAAACTGTTGTTTAGGATAGTTATCATTGTTTTAGTTTACAGTTGAGCCCCTAGTCCCACTCTACATGCCTCAGATTCCTCCTTTGTCCCACCCCCCACACATGCGGTAACCTCACCCAGTATAACTAGCACGTCCAGAGATGCAACCTCTCTTATCATCACTCAGTGCCTGGGCTTACCTCCACTGTACCCGCACCCCACCATACCCCTGTCTGCACATTATGCCCTGAATCTATTCTACAACGCCCAGAAATCTGCTCCTTTTATTCTCTGTCCCCAACGCACTAGACGACTGGTTTTGATAGCCTTTAGCTGTACCCTCATCCTAATCCTCCTCTGTTCCTCAGTTGATGTAGAGGTTAACCCAGGCCCTGCGTGTCCCCAGGCACTCTCATTTGTTGACTTCTGTAATCGAATGTCAACATGTCAACATCAGAAGCCTCCTCCCTAAGTTTGTTTTACTCCGCCGACCCGGATGTCCTTGCCGTGTCTGAATCCTGGCTTAGGAAGGCCACCAAAAATTCTGAGATTTCCATACCCAACTATAACATTTTCCATCAAGATAGAAGGGAAAAGAGTTGCAATCTACTGCAGAGATAGTTTGCAAAGTTCTGTCATACTTTCCAGGTCTATGTCCAAACAGTTCGAGCTTCTAATTTTAAAAATTAATCTCTCCAGAAAAAAGTCTCTCACTGTTGCCACCTGTTATAGATCCCCCTCAGCATCCAGCTGTGCCCTGGACACCATATGTGAATTGATTGCCCCTCATCTATCTTCAGAGTTTGTTCTGTTAAGTGACATAAACTGGGATATGCTTAACACCCCGACAGTCCTACAATCTAAGCTAAATGCTCTCTATCTGACACAAATCATCAAGGAACCCACCAGGTACAACCCTAAATCCGTAAACATGGGCACCCTCATAGATATTATCCTGACCAACCTTCCCTCCAAATACACTTCTGCTGTTTTCAATCAGGATATCGGTGATCACTGCCTCATTGCCTGCATCCGCTATGGGTCCGCGGTCAAACGACCACCCCTCATCACTGTCAAACGCTCCCTAAAACACTTCTGTGAGCAGGCCTTTCTAATCAACCTGGCCCGGGTATCCTGGAAGGATATTGACCTCACCCCGTCAGTCGAGGATGCCTGGTCGTTCTTTAAAAGTAATTTCCTCACCATATTAAATAAGCATTCCCTTTCAAAAAATGTAGAACTAAGAACAGATATAGCCCTTGGTTCACTCCAGACCTGACTGCCATTGACAAGCACAAAAACATCCTGTGGCAGACTGCAATAGCATCGAATAGTCCCCACGATATGCAACTGTTCAGGGAAGTCAGGAACCAATACACGCAGTCAGTCAGGAAAGCTAGCTTTTGCAAACAAAAATTTGCATCCTGTAGCTCTAACTCCAAAAAGTTTTGGGACACTAAAGTCCATGGTGAATAAGAACACCTCCTCCCAGCTGCCCACTGCACTGAGGATAGGTAACACGGTCTCCACCAATAAATTCATGATAATAGAACATTTCAATAAGAATTTCTCTGGCATGCCATGCCTGCCGCATGGCTACCCCGGCCAACAGCTCCGCCCCCCGCCCCCCACAGCTACTTGCCTGAGCCTCCCCAGCTTCTCCTTCACCCAAATCCAGATAGCAGATGTTCTGAAAGAGCTGCATAACCTGGACCTGTACAAATCAACTGGGCTAGACAATCTGGACCCTCTCTTTCTAAAACTATCTGCCTCCATTGCTGCAACCCCTATTACCATTCTGTTCAACCTCTCTTTTGTATCGTCCGAGATCCCTAAAGATTGGAAAGCTGCCGCGGTCATCCCCCTCTTCAAAGGAGGTGACACTATAGACCCAAACTGCTGTAGACCTATATCTATCCTGCCCTGCCTCTCTAAAGTCTTCGAAAACCAAGTTAATAAACAGATCACTGACCATTTCGAATCCCACCGTACCTTCTCCGCTGTGCAATCCAGGTTTCCGAGCTGGTCATAGGTGCACCTCAGCTACGCTCAAGGTACTAAACAATATCATAACCGCCATCGATAAAAGACAGTACTGTGCAGCCGTCTTCATCAACCTGGCCAAGGCTTTCGACTCTGTCAATCACCATTTTCTGATCGGCAGACTCAACAGCCTTGGTTTCTCAAATGACTGCCTTGCCTGGTTCACCAACTACTTCGCAGATAGAGTTCAGTGTGTCATATCGGAGGGCCTGTTGTCCGGACCACTGGCAGTCTCTATGAGGGTACCACAGGGTTAAATTCTCAGGCCGACTCTTTTCTCTGTATATATCAATGATGTCGCTCTTGCTGTGGATGATTCCCTGATCCACCTCTATGCAGACGACACCGTTCTGTATACATCTGGCCCTTCTTTGGACACTATAACTAACCTCCAAACGAGCTTCAATGCCATACAACACAACTTCCCTGACCTCCAACTGCTCTTAAACGCTAGTAAAACCAAATGCATGCTTTTCAAGCGTTCACTGCCCGTACCCACCCAACCGACTAGCATCACTGTTCTAGTCGGCTGGCCCACATATTCGTCGCCAGACCCACTGGCTACAGGTCATCTTTGCTAGGTAAAGTTCCGCTTTCTCTCAGCTCACTGGGGACGATAAAAACACCCACCCATAGCACGCGCTCCAGCAGGTATATCTCACTGGTCATCCCCAAAGCCTTTCCTTCCAGTTCTCTGCTGCCAGTGACTGGAACGAATTACAAAAATTGCTGAAGCTAGAGACTTTTATTTCCCTCACTAACTTTAAACATCAGCTATCTGAGCAGCAAACCGATTGCTGCAGCTGTACATAGTCCATCTGTAAATAGCCCACCCAATCTACCTTCCTCATCCCCATAATGTTTTTATTTACTTTTTTGCTCTTTTGCACACCAGTATCTCTACTTGCACATCATCATCTGCTCATTTATCACTCCAGTGTTAATCTGCTAAATTGTAATTACTTCGCTACTATGGCCTATTTATTGCCATCCTCCTCATGCCATTTACACACACTAAAAATACTTAATTTTTTTTCTATTGTGTTATTGGTCTTGTATATTCCATGTGTAACTCTGTGTTGTTGTTTGTGTCGCACTGCTTGGCTTTATCTTGGCCAGGTCGCAGTTGTAAATGAGAACTTGTTCTCAACTAGCTTACCTGGTTAAATAAAGGTGAAATAAAATGTAAATAAAAAAAATTGGCAGATTTTTTAATTTTAAACACTTTTGAAATTGGGATCCTTTTCTCCGGACAAGGACTTTTCCAGGCATTTTCCAGAGCCGACATGGAAATGAATAATATTGAAAGTATTTTGAGGGGGTGTGCCACTCAAGTTCACAACCCAGCTAATACTTTTCGCCTTTTCCCTAGGTGCGTAGGATACACTTTATTAAGTAACATCCTCCTTCACATTTTCCCATGTGCTTTATTCGGCATGGAACGGAGGAAAACTGAAAAGAAAAACAAACAGAGAGGGACTACCTGGACTTGTCCAATTAGAGACTCAGATTGGCTTCTGTAGCAAAATGTTTTATTAAATATTTGCCCTCGACGCAGGAATTTACACCAACACCCCTGTTAGATGGTGCACTGTAGTGTAGTTTAGTCACACATCCAATTCTCAGCACGGTCTCTTCAGTCTGATTGCTGGCTGGCTCGATAAGTGGGGGTTGGTTGAGAGGATGGGGTATACAGTGGCTTCGGAAAGTATTCAGACCCCTTGACTTTTTCCACATATATATATATATATTTGGGGAGTTTCTCCCATTCTTCTCTGCAGACCCTCTCAAGCTCTGTCAGGTTGGATGGGGAGCGTCACTGCACAGCTAATTTCAGGTCTCTCCGTAGATGTTCGATCGAAGCCAGAGGTGTGCTTAGGTTCGTTGTCCGGTTGGAAGGTGAACCTTTGCTCCAGTCTGAGGTCCTGGGCGCTCTGGAGTAGGTTTTCCATCAAGGATCTCTCTGTACTTTGCGCCGTTCATCTTTCCTTCAATCCTGACTAGTCTCCCAGTCCCTGCTGCTGAAAAACATCCCCACAGCATGATACTGCCACCGCCACGCTTCATTGTAGGGATGGTGCCAGGTTTCCTCCAGATGTGACGCCTGGCATTTAGGCCAAAGAGTTCAATCTTGGTTTCATCAGACCAGAGAATCTTGTTTGTCATGGTCTGATAGTCCTTTAAGTGCCTTTTGGCAAACTTCAAGCGGGCCGTCATCTGCCTTTTACTGAGTGGCTTCTGTCTGGCCACTCTACCATAAAGGACTGATTGGTGGAGTGCTGTAGATATGGTTGTCCTTCTGGAAGGTTCTTGTGGACCTTCAATGCTGTAGAAATGTTTTGGTACCCTTCTCCAGATCTGTGCCGTACAAATCCTGTTTGGAGCTCTACGGACAATTCCTTTTACCTCATGGTTTGGTTTTTGCTCGGACATGCACTGTCAACTGTGGGACCTTATATAAATAGATGTGTGCCTTTCCAAATCATGTCCAATCAATTGAATTTACCACAGGTGGACTCCAATTAAGTTGTAGAAACATCTCAAGGATGATCAATGGAAACAGGATGCACATGAGCTCAATGTCAAGTCTTATAGCAAAGGGTCTGAATACTTATTTAGAGAAGGTATAACCCCGCTAATGGGGTATTGTGTGTAGATTGCTGAGGATTGTCATGTATTCAATCAATTTTAGAATAAGACTGTAGCATAATAACATGTGGAAAACGTCAAAGGGTCTGAATACGTTCCGAGGTTACTGTAGCTCGACGATGATGCAAGGCCTGATATGTGATACCAAAAGAACAGGTGTCTTTTATCATGTTGTTGAAGGTATGGGGGGAAAAGAAGAGAGAGAGAGAGAGCAAGAGAGAGAGAAAGAAAGAAAGAAAGGAAGGAGAGAGAGTGCATGCGTGTTTGAGAGATAAAATATCAATGAGAGAGACAGAGAGATATCAATGAGCGTGGCTGGTTCAGTAGTGTATCAGTTTGGCTCCCATGGCTGTGGGTTACGTCTTGTGTCTTCCTCACTTTCACCGCTTAGTGGGAACACAAGCACATACAGACACACACACACACACACACCGTGCCTGTGATAAATACGTGGATGCCTGCTGTTGAATTTGGGATGGACAGCATGCCAGCAGTGCCAGGGAAGGACAGAATAGGGTGGCACAGAGAGACCCTGAGGGCATTGGCAAGGGGCACAAAACAAGCACAGGTTGGTGAGGGTACAACCTCAACAGCTGACGTTGCTGGCTAGCTGCCTGGGGTTAGTGCTGTGCGTTGGTGCTTTAGTGAATCCAGTTTGATCCTGAGTGACTGTAAGATCGGTCATGCTCTGTTGAGCAGACTGCCTGAAGGATGTGATGTCGAAGATCGGAATAGAATATTCGTCTCTCTCCCTCTCTCTCTCTCTCATTACCGGCTGTAGTCGAAGGCATTTCTATGGAAAATCAGCTTTAGCGATCGGCTTGATTTTCCTCTGGTCTGTAATTAAGTAATGGCTCATTTAATCCTATCAAGCCAAGGCTGCCACGGAGATCAAATCAAATCAAATTGTATTTGTCACATACACATGGTTAGCAGATGTTAATGCGAGTGTAGCGAAATGCTTGTGCTTCTAGTACTGACAATGCAGTAATAACCAACAAGTAATCTAGCTAACAATTCCAAAACTACTGTATTATACACACAAGTGTAGGGGGATAAAGAATATGTACATAAAGATATATGAATGAGTGATGGTACAGAGCGGCATAGGCAAGATACAGTAGATGGTATCGAGTACAGTATATACATATGAGATGAGTATATAAACAAAGTGGCATAGTTAAAGTGGCTAGTGATACATGTATTACATAAAGATGCAGTAGATGATATAGAGTACAGTATATACGTATACATATGAGATGAATAATGTAGGGTATGTAAACATTATATTAGGTAGCATTGTTTAAAGTGGCTGGTGATATATTTTACATTGTTTCCCATCAATTCCCATTATTAAAGTGGCTGGAGTTGAGTCAGTGTTGGCAGCAGCCACTCAATGTTAGTGGTGGCTGTTTAACAGTCTGATGGCCTTGAGATAGAAGCTGTTTTTCAGTCTCTCGGTCCCAGCTTTGATGCACCTGTACTGACCTCGCCTTCTGGATGATAGCGGGGTGAACAGGCAGTGGCTCGGGTAGTTGTTGTCCTTGATGATCTTTATGGCCATCCTGTAACATCGGGTGGTGTAGGTGTCCTGGAGGGCAGGTAGTTTGCCCCCGGTGATGCATTGTGCAGACCTCACTACCCTCTGGAGAGCCTTACGGTTGTGGGCGGAGCAGTTGCCATACCATGCGGTGATACAGCCCGCCAGGATGCTCTCGATTGTGCATCTGTAAAAGTTTGTGAGTGCTTTTGGTGACAAGCCGAATTTCTTCAGCCTCCTGAGGTTGAAGAGGCGCTGCTGCGCCTTCTTCACGATGCTGTCTGTGTGGGTGGACCAATTCAGTTTGTCTGTGATGTGTATGCCGAGGAACTTAAAACTTACTACCCTCTCCACTACTGTTCCATCGATGTGGATAGGGGGGTGTTCCCTCTGCTGTTTCCTGAAGTCCACAATCATCTCCTTAGTTTTGTTGACGTTGAGTGTGAGGTTATTTTCCTGACACCACACTCCGAGGGTCCTCACCTCCTCCCTGTAGGCCGTCTCATCATTGTTGGTAATCAAGCCTACCGCAGTTGTGTCGTCCGCAAACATGATGATTGAGTTGGAGGCGTGCATGGCCACGCAGTCGTGGGTGAACAGGGAGTATAGGAGAGGGCTCAGAACGCACCCTTGTGGGGCCCCAGTGTTGAGGATCAGCGGGGTGGAGATGTTGTTGCCTACCCTCACCACCTGTGGGCGGCCCGTCAGGAAGTCCAGTACCCAGTTGCACAGGGCGGGGTCGAGACCCAGGGTCTCGAGCTTGATGACAAGCTTGGAGGGTACTATGGTGTTAAATGCCGAGCTGTAGTCGATGAACAGCATTCTCACATAGGTATTCCTCTTGTCCAGATGGGTTAGGGCAGTGTGCAGTGTGGTTGAGATTGCATCGTCTGTGGACCTATTTGGGCGGTAAGCAAATTGGAGTGGGTCTAGGGTGTCAGGTAGGGTGGAGGTGATATGGTCCTTGACTAGTCTCTCAAAGCACTTCATGATGACGGAAGTGAGGGCTACGTGGCAGTAGTCGTTTAGCTCAGTTACCTTAGCTTTCTTGGGAACAGGAACAATGGTGGCCCTCTTGAAGCATGTGGGAACAGCAGACTGGGATAGGGATTGATTGAATATGTCCGTAAACACACCAGCCAGCTGGTCTGCGCATGTTCTGAGGGCGCGGCTGGGGATGCCGTCTGGTCCTGCAGCCTTGCGAGGGTTAACACGTTTAAATGTTTTACTCACCTCGGCTGCAGTGAAGGAGAGGCCGCATGTTTTGGTTGCAGGCCGTGTCAGTGGCACTGTATTGTCCTCAAAGCGGGCAAAAAAGTTAGTTAGTCTGCCTGGGAGCAAGACATCCTGGTCCGTGACGGGGCTGGTTTTCTTTTTGGAATCCGTGATTGACTGTAGACCCTGCCACATACCTCTTGTGTCTGAGCCGTTGAATTGAGATTCTACTTTGTCTCTATACTGACGCTTAGCTTGTTTGATTGCCTTGCGGAGGGAATAGCTACACTGTTTGTATTCAGTCATGTTTCCGGTCACCTTGCCCTGATTAAAAGCAGTGGTTCGCGCTTTCATTTTCACGCAAATGCTGCCATCAATCCACGGTATCTGGTTTGGGAATGTTTTAATCGTTGCTATGGGAACGACGTCTTTAACGCACGTTCTACTGAACTCGCACACCGAATCAGCGTATTCGTCAATGTTGTTGTCTGACGCAATATGAAACATATCCCAGTCCACGTGATGGAAGCAGTCTTGGAGTGTGGAATCAGATGGTCGGACCAGCGTTGGACAGACCTTAGCGTGGGAGCTTCTTGTTTTAGTTTCTGTCTGTAGGCAGGGATCAACAAAATGGAGTTGTGGTCAGCTTTTCTGTAAGGAGGGCGGGGCAGGGCCTTATATGCGTCGGAAGTTAGAATAGCAATGATCCAAGGTTTTGTCAGCCCTGGTTGCGCAATCGATATGCTGATACAATTTAGGGAGTCTTGTTTTCAGATTAGCCTTGTTAAAATCCCCAGCTACAATAAATGCAGCCTCAGGATGTAGGATTCCAGTTTGCAAAGAGTCAAATAAAGTTCGTTCAGAGCCATCGATGTGTCTGCTTGGGGGGGGAATATATACGGCTGTGATTATAATAGAAGAGAATTCCCTTGGTAGATAATGCGGTCGACATTTGATTGTGAGGAATTCTAAATCAGGTGAACAGCTCTATTCAGTTAGAGCCAGAGGTACGCTAGGGATCAAACCAGGCACAGGCCCTACAGTGGTCTTGTTACCAGGGGGAATTCTACATGGCTACACTTACTTTTGGGTATTTTAAAACTTTATTGAGACCGAACGGAAATCAGAATGTGGATACAGGCAGGTTGGAGAAACAGTGGGAAGGGTGGACGTGGGGATTTACCCTGGTCTCTGGTGGGAAGCAGTATGTGTCGGGCCTGAAGTGTTACCACAGCTCTGCGCGGCAATGTCACTTTAAACCCTTATCTCTACCACTGACTGTGCAGCTTTGCAGGTGGAAGAAGGTGATGAACAATGTCATTTAGTTTGTACTAAAGCACCTCAGGTCTGGTAATGCCTGGCTTTGGGGAATTAAAATGTACTCTAATAACCGACACGCGTTAAAGAATTTAAAATGACCCGGAGGCTTAACCTTATGTCAACTGGAAAAGGGGGGATTGAGAGCAGAAACAAGAGAAGTTGTGAGAAAAATAGAGAGTGGAGTGGGAGGTCAAGAGAGGGAGGGTGGAGAGAGAGAAAATAAATACTGGGTTTAGGGAGGGAAAGAGAGAGCGAGAGAGGAAGATAAAAAAATATATGTGAGAAGAGACAGGTGGTCAAAAGGTCAAAGAGGGAGGGAGACAAATATGATAGACAGAAGAGGAGAGATGAAGAGGTTTGAAATGAAATACAACTGGTTAAAACACCCTCAGCAGACCCACCACAACCAATGTCTTCTGTGAGATTTCGGGGTACATTTGAGTCTGACAGCATACATTTTTAGGATGGAATTTCAAACATTCCTTTCTCCTCTCCGTTTTCTCCTTCTTTGGTATCAACATTCCCTCACTTCAGAAAAAAAATCTACATCTGGAGATCAGTATTTGACCACATGACACAGGAAAGTAGGCACACCATGACCGAAAAGGGCTGGATTCCCTGAAGAGGAATGAAAAGGAAGAAAAATGTTAAGAATGATGGATTTCTTCTCAGAGCACATTCCAAACGGAATGAGCCGGAATCTGTTGTGAGGAACCCGATTTGACCGTTTTGTAAATTCCAGCACCTCAGTTAAAAGGACTAAGACATTCAGAAAAGCTAACTGTTCTGACCCCACAGACTGATAAAAGAGAATAAATATCTCTCCTCTTTTGCCTCCTCCGCTGAACGAATACCCCTCCTCTTTTCAGAATGTTTTTATCCAACAAGCTTTGATATAGCTTGATAGAATGTAACGGAGGTGGCATGATTAATCAATCTGAGACCTGAATAATTGTGTTAAATCCCAGAGCTAATGCCTAGGCTTTAGCTCAGCGGGGTAACACTCATGTGGTATGCAGGAGACCTGGGTTTGAACCCACACTCTCTAAGAACAAATGTGTTTAAAAAAAAACAACAACAGATGTTGTGCTTGTTTCTTAACACATCCGTGTGTCTAGTTGGAGATGATGCATGTTGTGCTCATTTTCCAACACAGTGATCATGTTAAAAGTAACACAGCATGTGTTGTCCCTAACTAGACACAGACGTCAGTTCTACGCTTAGTTTTGATTTACATTTGGTTGAATTGAATATTAAAAAGTCACTATGTCATTGAATTTAGGTTAAAAGTTAGGTGAAAAAAATGCTAAATGCCCTGTACTTTGATTACTTTTATCAGATCCAATCAGTTTTCCACGTTGATTCAACATCATCGCTAGATTGTTTTGTTTTTTGTGTTGAAATTACGTGGAAACAATGTTGATTCAACCAGTTTTTGCCCAGTGGGAGGGGTGTGTCAAAAGATGTGGGTTTTTTTGTACACATTGTGTTATATTCCACTGTAAAACGATAGCCATTTATTCAAGTAAAGTTAGACTCAGTGAAATGATGTTGTCATGAGCAGCATTGCAGATATTTTTTTTCACCTTTATTTAACCAGGTAGGCTAGTTGAGAACAAGTTCTCATTTGCAACTGCGACCTGGCCAAGATAAAGCTTAGCAGTGTGAGCAGACAACACAGAGTTACACATGGAGTAAACAATTAACAAGTCAATAACACTACAAAAAAGGTGAGTCTATATACATTGTGTGCAAAAGGCATGAGGAGGTAGGAGAATAATTACAACCTTGCAGATTAGCACTGGAGTGATAAATGATCAGATGGTCATGTACAGGTAGAGATACTGGTGTGCAAAAGAGCAGAAATATTGAGATGAGTGAGTCACACACAGTGTCGGCCCATGTGCACAAGTTTTCTTGACAGTGTTCACAGCGTGGACGCCAGGGAACCAAAACAGCAGGGAAGTTGAGCCTCGCGCTTCAACTCTCTTAGTTGTTGTGGACATTTACCCACTATGCTGTTTACTTTCTGCATCTATGTCATGAGTACACATTTACTACAGTGTTCCCCATACGGAATTTGACAGAAAACACATTTTGTGCACACAAAATATCCTTCTTGAAACATCTCAAATAATATATTTATTAGATTTTTAGCCAGTCAGATATGCTGTCCAGAGAAACCAACTCAGTGAAATTGTGTACCTGAGATATAGAAGAATGAACTGTAGTTGGATAGGATATGATTTGTTGCAAACCCAGTATAGCTTGAAGTTTGTCAATGGCGCAGGTTCTCATCCTCCAGGGGGGTTGCGACATTGTCGTCAGTGTTGCCAATTTAGCAACGTTGTCACTATATTTAGCGAGCCTTCAGACCCCTCCAGTGGCTTTTACTGGTAAAAGAGGCTAACGACAAATTCAGCTACTTTTCAGGCTGCCTTTAGGGAGTTTTATCACGGAGGTTTTGATAGAATTTCGAGACTTTCCCCACTTAATTCTGCCGTAAACGAGAGTGGGAGAAGGTCACAGCAACGGCGCACACACAAGCAGCTCTGTTCCTTCGCATGTGGCTAGCTAACTACCAAGCTGGATATGTCCCAGTACCTTTAGACAAGAATGAAAGTCAAGTTATTAAAATACATTTAATGGGACGCCTCGGAAACGTACACTTATTGAGAGAATTAACCAAGGTTTGTGTCAGTCTCACATTTCTGAGAGTATATCGGTGTTGGTCGAACAGTCCAACCAAGCTAACTATCTAGCTAGCTATCTAACTTGACTAACCTAGCAAGCAAGGAAACCGGATCAAACCCGTCTTAGACACCTAATATTTGTATAAATCAGGGATAAAACGTTAGCAATTAAATGTTCACCTCATTGAGATAAAGATAACGTTTACCTTGTTTCGTATTCCTCCTGCTGGCTAGCTCACTCCAGGCTGTCATTTGAACTTTTCATAGTGTGCTGCTTGTGGGCCACAGTGAGGGGGCCTGGCACAGAGGCACAAAGTCGGATTCGGGATGGGATTGTGTTGTGTGGTTTCAGCTTTTAACACATGAATATCTGAAATAGCAGAAACTGGCACAAAATGTGTCTGAGTAATGAAATGGTGCTGTTCAACAACATATATTTTGCAAGAGTCATGCTGGACAGATGTTCACAACGGAAGACCAGGTCAGTGGAACAATCTGTCAAGTTTTGGCCATGTCTGCAGAAACACACTCAGGAAGACAACCATGCTCTCGTGTGTTCAGAATAAGCAACTGCATGCCATTTTTTTTTTCAGTGAGTGACGAAGTCCACAGTTCGTGAACCCAGAGAGCAAGATGACATGTATTCTGTGCCAACCATGAGTCAGAAGTGTTGTTCTGCGTCACAACTCTTACATAATCTCAGAGGAAATGTGTGTGTTGACTATGGTTCCACTGCCAACAAACTCAACTGAACAGCCTCCTGGTTGACCAAACCAAAGGACATCAAGACAAATAGGAAAAGGCTGAGCGAAGCAAATGTCATTCTAAACTTCACTCAGTTATGACAGAGGCATATTGTTTTCACCTGTGCGTCGCTTTATTATTCAAATGTCAGATCAGTGCAGACGAAGGAAGGGAGGCGAGGAAAGGAGGCCACTCTGCACTATTGAGACGCAGCCATTAATGCCGCCAGGTTGACTGGAGCTGATGGAAAGCTTCCTTCCCCTCACTGCATCCCTAACAGCTGACTGCACATGTCAAGTCATGACTTGACCGGTGGTCAAATTACACATGGAAGTTTTTACCCATAGTGGGAATGGCAAAGGTCACCCTTGTGTCACTCTGTGTTGATTAAGTGTGTGTGTGTGTGTGTGTGTGTGTGTGTGTGTGTGTGTGTGTGTGTGTGTGTGTGTGTGTGTGTGTGTGTGTGTGTGTGTGTGTGTGTGTGTGTGTGTGTGTGTGTGTGTGTGTGTGTGTGTGTGTGTGTGTGCGTGTACGTATATGCATACATGGGGTGTGTGTGTGTGTTTGTGTGTGTGTGTGTGTGTGTACGTATATGCATACATGGGGTGTGTGTGTGTGTTAGTGTGTGTGTGTGTGTTAGTGTGTGTGTTGATCAGGGTTATATAACATGTTCTGTTGGACATGTTGTTTACCACCCGAGACAGACATCTGTGTGTGCAGTCTGAAACACATGGCTCAGCATTACAAATGAACCAAGAAGTTAACCTTGACTTCTAGCCACTTAGGTAGCAAGTTAGCGAACCAAATGCCAGGCTAGAGCCCTGAGCTGGAGATAATTTCATATGAACATCTTAGATAGGTCATTTATATAGTTAACAAGGTTTTGGGCACCCCAACATTTTTGTTGTTGATGGTATTGAAAATCATACCATGTGTATTTCAAAATACCCTGGTATACGGTATATAAAGTATACTGCCCAAACCTAGCTTGGGACACAGATTGTCAAAACCATGGCAGTTAAACTGTAGCTTCCATTTCCAATTGCCCACTCTATTTGACTTGTAAAAACAAAACATTTCAGCAGTATACATACATCATCATTTATATATTAACTGTAAAATGTGTAGTGTTTCAACTTAAAAATAATATTTATTTTCACTGAGATAAAAGGTTAAGTTATGCCAACTCGGGGAAACAAGGTGGTTGACAGAACGAGGTAACAACATCTGTGTTACATGGTAATGTACATGTTTGTACAACTGAAACAGATCTCATTTTACAGCATGCAGTGGAAAGCAAAAATAATGTGGCAATGGGCATTTTGTCTACCGGTTTAACAGGCCAAAAGTTAATGTTTAATGTCAGTCCCTGTCCATGATACAGTATTTGCATAATCAAATTCAAACAACAAAATGCTAATGGTATTGGCTGCTCTCATGACTCATCTCAGTACCTGACAGATAAGAGTGCCAAACATCTTTTTCCTTGATATTTACATACCCCGCTATTCCTCTCCTATATAGCTCAGTAGAAGAGCGCAGTGCTTCTGACGTCAGGATCGTGGGTTCAATTCCCGCTGGGGCCACCCACAGGAAAATGTATGCAAGCACCGCTTTGGACGTGTCTGCTAAACGGCATATTATTCCAAAAAATCTGTACAGGTTGGGATATTCTCATGTAACCCTGTCAATGTATGACCAGGAAGTAAAGCAACTGCATCACATGTATAATCATCAGTGGTGGTTTTGTCCAGGTGTGCAGAGTTCTCCAACATTAAAATACTACAAAAGTAATGCACTATCTAGGGAATAGGGTGTCATTTGACTTACAAATAACTTTGAAACACATATTCAGTATATTTGACCCATTAAGCAAAGAAACCCAGAACCCTAATGTTACCATGCTCTAACTACCATCTGCCTACTCCAATGAGATGTCCATGCATCAAGCCCCAACCCAGCTGGTAGACAGACTCTGCCAGGCTGGCAGGTAAGCTGAGGGCACTAAGGATCATGATCTCTTTGGCTTCGGTGCACTTAAAGCTGTCTGAGTGTAATCATCCCCCTGATAAAGCCACTTGCACCACAGCTAGTTGCTTGGTGCTAATGCCCACCACTCACTATCACCACCACTACCAACATCACATCCACTCACTACCATCACCACCACTCACTATCAACACCAACACCACATCCACTCACTACCACCACCACCACCACTTACAATCACCACCACTACCAACATCACATCCACTCACTGCCACCACCACCACCACTCACTATCAACACCACATCCACTCACTACCACCACTTACAATCACCACCACCACCACTCACTATCACCACCACTACCAACATCACATCCACTCACTACCATCACCACCACTCACTATCAACACCATATCCACTCACTACCACCACCACCACCACTTACAATCACCACCACCACCACTCACTATCACCACCACCACATCCACTCACTACCACCACCACCACCACCACTCACTATCACCACCACCACATCCACTCACTACCACCACCACCACCACTCACTATCACTATCACCACCACCACATCCACTCACTACTACCACCACCACCACCACATCCACTCACTATCAACACCAACACCACATCCACTCACTATCACCACCACCACCACCACCACATCCACTCACTATCACCACCACCACCACCACATCCACTCACTACCACCACCACCACCACTCACTACCACCACTACCACCAAATCCACTCACTACCACCACCACTCACTACCACCACCACTATCACCACCACCACTCACTATCAACACCAACACCACATCCACTCACTATCACCACCACTCACTATCAACACCACCACCACATCCACTCACTATCAACACCAACACCACATCCACTCACTATCACCACCACCACCACCACCACATCCACTCACTATCACCACCACCACCACCACATCCACTCACTATCAACACCAACACCAGCAGTCAGTATCACTACCACCACTCACTTTCACCACCAAGCCCTCTATCTGCCCAACAGACACATCTCACACGGCAGAGGCCAAGAGATCTGAGGCTATGCACAGTGTGTGTGTATGTGTGCTTGTGAGTGTGTGTGTGCGTGAGTGTGTGTGTGTGTGTGGTGTGTGTGAGGAAATACAGAAACATGCACACACAATCACATGCACTTACTCACAAGCACACATGCACACACACATCTGTCAGAGCTCAGGGTTGGAGAGCCTGTGAGAGTGTGGAAAGGAGATTTTTGCTGAGGGCTTGCACATTTTGACTTAGAGAGTGTGTTCCTTAGTCACACATACACCTACACACATATATGCACCCTCACCTCACTGTGCATGGGATTTAGAGCAATGATCAATCAAATCAACTGGCCTTTTATCGTTTGATTTGCATATGTATCAAACTGCCATTTAAAAGGCCCTGCACACAGACTGACATTGAAGTTGTCTGCTCTCGGGCCTAATAGATCAATACTACTGATCCCAGTTCAGTATTAATATCATTACATTACAGTACAGAGCAAAACACAGTGATGTAGATCCACGGTACTGATCCCAGTTCAGTATTGATGTCATGTAGCACCAATATTCATTACATTATTACTTGCAATACACTACAGAGGGGAGATCCTAGTACTGTAGATCTACACTGCTGATCCCAGTTCAGTGTTGATGTCATCTTATTACATTACATTACAGTGCAGTGCAGAGGGGAGAGCATAGAGTAGCCACGCTGCTGATCCCAGTTCAGTTATTGATGTTCTGTCACCCCCCCGAGGGCATTAGATTGAGAAGAGACCTGACTCAGCACCCGGACAGAGATGGACTGACCATAGGGAAAGTCTGGCAAATGCCAGATGGGCTGGTCCACATATAGCCCAGCAGGTCTGTCTAAGTTTGAGATTTCATGCAGAAATAACATGATTTGGCTAATAATGGAGCCTCAAGGGAAAACAAAATGGGAAAGTGTGGGGCCCTCAAGAAAAAATATTGTGCCAGTGTGTTAGAAATGCCAGGGCCTATTTCTGGTCCCAGTCTGTCCCTTTCTACGAGCCAACAATGAGAAAAACACACCATCGGCCATTGTTCAAAATCACTATGCCACTGACCTCATTGATAATAACAGCGCCTGCTGGCTACTGTATATGCAGTAGGGGCTCTTTGATTAGGGTCGATAGCGGATTGGCGGGAAATGATAATGAAGATGCAATACTTTGATTTTGTATTTGAATTGTTTTAATCAAATGAGTCACAACTACACAGTATAAGAAATGGATGAACATGACTTCAGATTTTTGAATATTGAAAGTCACCATATAGGCATAAAAAATTTAAATATTTGTATATGGCTATAATCCATTTTCCAGCATGTTGAGCCCTTGTCACTATGACTAATGGCTATGTCATGCAGTATGGCTCTGAGCACACCATGTTTTTGTGTTTGGATGATTCCAAAATGGCCGCATACTTCCTATATAGTGCACAAATTTTGAACATGGCCCATAGTGCACTGCTTTTGACCTGGTCAAAGGTAATGCATTACATAGAGACTAGGGTGTAATTTGGGACACACTCTGTGTCCTTGACTTTCTGATCCAGTACTACCCAGACACTGTCCCCAATGGCACCCTATTCCTTAATAGTGCACTACTTTGGACTTTTTTTGACCTCATATGTAGGGAATAGGATGAAATTGGGAATGCAAGCCCAGTGTGTTCTGGATCCCATCGCTGCCACCTGCCTGTGTCTGATCTCTAAACATCATCTGTCAGCAAATGAGGAGGGGGAGCTGTACTGCAGAGATTTTCCTTTTTTTACAAGGAGAGATAATGTAGTACTGCTGCCTTCTCCCTCCCCCTATCCCACTCCCTTTTTCTCTCACTCTGTCTCTGTTCCCCTCTGTCTCTATATCTTTCTGTTTCTTTCGCTAGCCCTCTCTCTTTTCCTCCCTTCTCCTGCTTCACCTCTCCCTCTCTCCCCCTTCTCTCCTTCCCCTTCCTAGCTCTCTCTTGCTCTCCCACTTGCTCTCCCCCTCTTTCTCTCGCACTAGGCTCTCCCCTCTGTCTCTACATTTTTGATGTACCCCCTCTCTATTTCTCTCTCTGTCTCTAATCTCTCCATCTTCCGCTCTATATTTTTCGCGTTACTACCCTCTCTCTTTCCTCTCCTCTCCTGCTTGCTCTCTCTTCTTCTCCCTCTCCTCCTGCCACTCTCTACCCTCCTGGGGTTGGAAAATCTGTTGAAGGCTCGATCCTAGATCTGTTGAGGGCTCTATTTACCTCAGCTGTTCTGCTCAGTAGGAACCCTTGTTGCAACTGCCTGTTCAATTACCATGTTTACATAGAAAATATACTTTATGCTAACATTATGTGACTTCCCATAAGATGATAAGAGCACGTGTCTTTTTGATTGTTATTTAACTACATTTGCTTATCCGATGTAATGTTCCTAATCCAATTGCAAAGATATTTTTCAGACACAGGTGTAGTATCTTAATTTGAGCCAGTTTGCTACAGCAGGAAAATAATCTTGCAGCAACAAGAAATGTGAATTATTATGTGGTTTACAATTCATGGACATTTTTGTCAAGTCTGAAATCGATGTGGTAATTACAAACTTCAGAAGCCTCTTTAAACCTCAAATAGACTGCAAGTTTTAAAGTTTTCCGGCAACAGGGCGATCAAATTAATGACTACATCTGTAAGGTCCTCAGGAGTCAAATGAACAGAAACAAACAATAACAACGGTACTTGAAACTATCGTATATCGTATATCCAATTGAAATAACTATTGAACTGCAGGAAAACTTGCAGATTGTGCCTTTAAACTCAGGCAATGCACCATACAGTACATGTTAAAAAGTGTTAGGTTGACCACAATGCAATTAGGAAAACACCACTGAAATCAATAGCCAATCACATCGGCCACGGTCGGAAGAGGAAACATGCAGAGACACATGTAAACATATAGATTAAACTGACATACTACACAGAAACACAACCATATCACAGACACAGTGACACACACTGCGCACAAGACCAAGTGTGTGAAAACACAAGAGAAGCAGAATGTAAAACTTTCTGTCATTTGCGTGGTATTCCAGCACCCGAGAGATGCATTCGGCAACTGACAGAGTGGGGATTTGAACCAGGTTGGGGAGGTCAGGAGCGTGACACACACACACACACACACACTCGATCAATGATGGATCCACCACCCCCTCAGTTATCCCTTCTGCATGAGTGCACTCAAACATGCACAGACACACTTGCACGCACAAACACAAACACACACGCATGCACACACACTAACCTCTCTTGCAGTAGATAGAACACATTGTGCCTGTCAGTAAGTACTACGATTGGGTGTACTCCTCTTCCCACAAGCCCCTGCTCACTGGCTCCAGTGCAAGTCGTTTCACTCCTGTGGGGATATCTGATCCGCATTGGAATCCTGTCAGTTTCCCTCTCTCTCTATCTCCCTCGCTCTACTCTTTTTCCCCCTCACTGTCAGTTTCCCTCTCTCTCTATCTCCCTCGCTCTACTCTTTTTTCCCCCTCACTGTCAGTTTCCCTCTCTCTCTATCTCCCTCGCTCTACTCTTTTTCCCCCTCACTGTCAGTTTCCCTCTCTCTCTATCTCCCTCGCTCTACTCTTTTTCCCCCTCACTGTCAGTTTCCCTCTCTCTCTATCTCCCTCGCTCTACTCTTTTTCCCCCTCACTGTCAGTTTCCCTCTCTCTCTATCTCCCTCGCTCTACTCTTTTTCCCCCTCACTGTCAGTTTCCCTCTCTCTCTATCTCCCTCGCTCTACTCTTTTTCCCCCTCACTGTCAGTTTCCCTCTCTCTCTATCTCCCTCGCTCTACTCTTTTTTCCCCCTCACTGTCAGTTTCCCTCTCTCTCTATCTCCCTCGCTCTACTCTTTTTTCCCCCTCACTGTCAGTTTCTCTGTCTTTCTAACTCCCCCTCTCCACTGTCTCCTTTTCTGCTTCCCTCTCCTCTCTCCGTCTCCCTCTGTCTGTCTATCCTTCTAGGCATCTGCCTCCCTCTCCTATCTGCCTCTCTCTCTTCCTCTCTGGTCTCCCTTTCAGTATCGCTCTCTCTATCTACCTCTAAATCCTCACTCTCTTTTCCTCATATCTCTCTATCGCTGCAACTATCTTGCACAGTTATAGAAACCTGTCTCAGGAGGGCTAGTATTATAACAGCCAACCTCAGTTTTCAATAGCTGGGCCCCACTACTGCACCATGTCTACAAGGTACTGTCCTGTATCCACAGACACTGACCCAGGGTATGAGACGCTATGGGCCCTGGTCAAAAGTAGTGCACTATATAGGGAATAGGCTATCATTTAGGATGCAACCATAGAGCGGCTCACTATAGACGGGCAATCCATCTTTTTTGCGGCTGTGGAGGCTGCTGAGGGGAGGACGACTCTGTCACACCCTGATCTGTTTCACCTGTCCTTGTGATTGTCTCCACCCCTTCCAGGTGTCGCTTATTTTCCCCGGTGTATTTATCCCTGTGTTTCCTGTCTCTCTGTGCCAGTTCGTCTTGTGTGTTCCAAGTCAACCAGCGGTTTTCCCGTTCTCCTGCTTTTTGCTTTCTCCTTTTTCTTGCCTTGTGCCTTGATAGGCTCATAATAATGGCTGGAATGGAGTGTTGGGACTGGAATGGAGTGAATAGAATGGTATCAAACACACAAAAAAAGATGTTTGTTACAATTCCATTTGCTCCACTCCAGCCTCGACGAGCCGTCCTCCCCTCAGCAGCCTCCACCATACTGCGGCTCATGTGGATAGTGTACGTGAGAGTGTTTGAAATTGCCACACCTGCTCCCACTCTCCTCCCCCCTGGTGCTCGAGGGCGCCAGGCTGTCCTGCATTACACACTCCTGCCACCATCATTACGCACACCTGTCTTCCCTCGTCACGCGCATCAGCGATATTGGACTCACCTGGACTCAATCACCTGTTTATTACCTCCCCTGTATGTGTCAGTTCCCCGCTGCTGCATTGATTGTCGTCTGTCATTGTGTTTCCCGGTTCTGACGCTGTTCCTGTCCTGTTGAATGTCCGTTCCAAATGAAATGTAAACTTCCGCCACCTGCTTCTCTTCTGCAGCGTCGTTCCTTACAGAGACGTGCAATGAAACATTTTGAATGACATGAATTTTCCAACACATGTTGCTGTAATAACATTCTATTCAAATTACAGATCATGGAGGCAAATGTTCATTTGTACCGGAATCCTAGAAGGGTTCAAGAGGTGCACGTTTGACCATGGTTCTTAATAACCTTGAACCAATAAAATACCGTATTTACCCCAAGACCTGAAAATATTCAGTATGTGTAAGTATGACAATTAGAAATAAAAAAGACCAATAGAGGAACATCTGCATTGACCTATGCATTGACCTATGGTCCAATCATGTTCTGCTTTTCAGCCACTCACAGCATGGTTCATGCCATTTCAACTCAGTCACGGCGGGAAGTACTGCAACCAGAATTGAAATCAAATTAAATGATTCTATGAGAATGAGAATTAACTTCCTGAATGAACTGAATTGAAATGGAATTGAGCCAATCCCTGGTAGACTACAGTATACACCAGTACAGGCTGATACTCCTAAACCTCCAAGATATATCCATCAGGTTGGATATGACTCCTTCAAATCACACAAAACATCCGTAAGAGAACCAACAGTGTGCTTGTGTTGATGCTTCCTGCTAGCCTGTACACCAATTTAGGCTACTACTTAATGACGTCAAATGTCACTGATTATCTTGGATATAGCTGCTTCTAATAACACAACCAAAATCCCTACAGGGGAACCAACATAGTTTGTGTGATTATGTTTATGCTTCCCCTTCACAGTAACATGACTCAAAGGTTTCTGAAAGAGAGAGCGAGAGAGTGTTTTGACAAAAGGTCATGGTAGGGTCACAGCTCTGAGTGAAAGGTCTCATGGGAGAGATGGAATGAAAGGGGGGGATCATAAAGAGAGCGGGAACAAAAGCAGGTTCAGCTCTCCTGAGACAGACGGGCAAATCATGTGTTGCTGTGCACATGAATAAGTGAGGGAACTTAGAAGCTGTTTCGGGAGGCACTTGAAGGGAGGTGTTCCTCTCCTAGAAATTTCGAAATAATTATTTGTACAATAAATTAATTGTCAATAGCATTTCTCAAACTCAACTGAAATCTCTAATGGTCACGTGAAATAGTGATTATAATATTATACTATTGTTGGTTGTGCATGTATGGAGTGTAATGCAATGTTGAATGAAGAACAAAACGACAGCTACATGACTTGTTTATGTTTCATGAGTAAAGTGGATTACAGTAGTGCATACAGTACTAATAAGTATGGTGGATAACACTAGTGCTCTTGGTTTCAGCATACACACTAATAACAGACATACTGGAAGAGAAAGTTGAGCTATACACAACTAATAAGTCAAGCAACCACTGACTGTGAATGAACAGGGATTTCTGAATCCCACTGCAATGCTGTTTATCTCAATGAAACGTTCACAAACAAGCTACTGTTCGGCTCCTCCGTATCTTTTTAATAGGTACCTTGCCAGAATCTAATATCCACATTGCGATCAATAAATACATCCAGAAACTCCGATCAAGTGCAATCCCGGGACTTGGGGCTAATTGGGCTTTTGCTTACAACAGCCCTAACCTCACCCGTCGATCCAATGTGCTTTAAAATTACGACTCTCGGGTGCGTATTATAAAAACAGATTAATTTTGTGTTTGTGATAAGTATCGACAGAGAATGTGGTTATCGTCATTTATTGATGTTTACAGAGCCCTCTACGCCTCATAGGAACCCTTTGTCTCTATAACAAGTAATTACATTGAATCTGTTTAAAATGCAGTTTTAGTCGGGCAAAAACTTGAGTCCTTTTGTTCCGTAACTTATCCTAAAATGTATTACAATAAGTGTATGGTAAAACTACCATAAACATAATGTACATTTCCAATCATATTTAGCAAATAATGTGTAAAAAGTGTATTATGTGAACTGTAAGACTTGAATTGTTAATTGGTAGCTTTCCACACACTTGGGATACATCTCCATTACAATCCAGGATGCTTTTAATCTCAATGGCATCAGTCATCCTATTATATCAATGAGGACGATATTGCTGAAATAAAACACAAATAGCAGTTCACAACTGTATGTCCAAAGCTATGGCTAGTCACATAATATGTTGTGTGTGTCTCCCCACCGGAGACCGGAGTTCAATCCCCATGTGTACCCATCTGACTTTACCTCCCCTTCTACACTTCTTACCTGTCTCAATAAGGTATACAAATACAACATGATACACGCTCTATAGCACCAGGCTAGCATATTGAACATCCTCTGTCACTCGGTAGCACAGTACTCCATTTGACGGGAGAGATTCATATGGCCGAAGGATTGATCAGTGATTGGCCCTGCAGAACAGCTGGAGTGGAAAGACTGCAGACTGACAGCAGAGTTGGTGCCACCCCCCCCCCCCACCCACCCCATTTACTTCCAGCAGCCACTGAGATCAATAGAGACAGAGAGAGATAGAAATGGCAGAGTAAAGAGAGAGGAGGGAGGAGAGAGAGAGACAGATTGAGAGAGAGAAAAGAAGGCCATTAGATGTAAGACTTTCTGAGGAAATGATACTCATAGACACAATCAGAGCAGGCAAACGGATCCTTCAACCTTTGCCATCATTCCCGCCGGACAGGGTCAACTCATTCTCCAATTACCGAAGATTCAAAGTGAGTTATAATGAACTTCATCCTCATCATTACAGACTTCATATTCTGAATATCATCAAAGGAAAGTGATAATCAGTTGAAGTTTGAGCAAATTGAGCCCCACAGTTTCCTCATCCTCTTATCTATTCTCAGGAACTGTAAAGCGCTCTGTCAATTAGTTATCTCCGCACAGTTCCTGTCACCGCAGCTCTCTTCCTGCTGTTGTTGCCAGGTAACGACACAACTGCGAATCAGGGGGCTGTAATTTCACACGGGAAGCTCCCAGACAGCTCTGCAATTAACATGTTTCAAAGTAATTTAGTGCCAGACTGGAACAGTTCCGATATGCACACTTAAAGGGGAAATCTGAATTTCATACAATAACAAAGTGCCACAACTGACGGATGGGGCAGGATAAATGTAAGTACTCTCAAATTCAGACACAAAGATACGGACACAAGGACTGACCATCCATGAGGTCCCAATTATACTTTGAACCATGTTTTGAAGCTTTACAATTGCATTGTTTACGAACAGTACAGTTAAACAGGCTTACATTTTGGCAGTGGTGGGAAAAAGTACCATACATTTGTAAAGAGGCATACTTGAGTAAAAGTAAGTATATCTTAATAGAAAATGACTCAAGTCAAAGTGAAAGTCACCCAGTAAAATCCTATTTGAGTAAAAAAAAGTCTAAAAGTATTTGGTTTTAAATATACTTAAGTATCAAAAGTAAATGTAATTGCTAAAATATACTCAAGTATCAAAAGTATAAATAATTTCAAATCCCTTATATTAGGCAAACCATTTCTTTATTTAAAGAAAAGTTACGGCTAGCCCAGGGGCACGCTCCAACACGTAGACATCCTTTACAAAGGAAGCATGTGTTAAGTGAGTCTGCCAGATCAGAGGCAGTAAAGGAAGAAGAGATATTTGTAAGTTATATTCCACAAGAATCAATGGGTGTATATCCAGAAGTTGATGTTTCAATCAAGTTGTCGTATGGTAGATATGGTAGGTATGGATCCTTTCCCTATTTGGCTTGTTTCTGAGGCAACGATGCGATGAGTAAATAAGTCAATCAATACAGTCTAGAATCTATAGATCTACGATTCTGTGGCAATGGTGTTCAACACGGTTTCCACATTTTTGTTCCAGACTAGCACTGTTAGAGCCGATTTAGACATATTTGTATTACAGACAGAACATACAGAGCGACATGTATGTATTTGTAAATATATGAAAGTATGTGAAAAAATATATTAGGTAGGTACCTTTACGATCTGTATTTGCCTGATTGAGGTATATTCCTTTGGCATTAGTGTACCTTAGCACCCCCCCTTGCCCATTCATTGTACTGTGGTAAGTGTGTTAGTGACAGGATAAAGGCAGGAAGTTGGGCCTTCGTGGGCGAAGGTACTGTAGTCCGAGCTAGACTCGGGAGCGGTATAGTCTTTTGACCATAGATAAATACAAATAAACCATATCATTGATTTTCACTTCAAGTAAGCTAATGTGCTTTAAGTTGATTGGAGAATAATCTTGTGTTATATATAAGAAGAATTCATCTTTTTGTTGTTGTTGCACCATATCCCTGGATCTCATTGAATGTTTTGCCTTTTGGCTTTTGGGAACTTATTATGTGGACTGTATGCGTCCGAAACAGCCACACTTCAGGCTTGGGCAGTGGCTATGGTCAATTGGTAAGGAAGTCACTACAACTACTAACACTCCTAACATACCTGATTAAAAAAGTCAGGGGCTTGATGATTAGTTGAACCAGGTGTGTTTGTGCTGGACGATAACAAAAATGTACATTTGAGAGTTGAATGCCAATGTTTCAGAATGGATGGGGCTGAAAACCACTTGCCTATAGAATCTTGGTTATTACAGCCAATTGAGTAAACCTGTGCTGAGAAGTGGATAGCATAGTTGACTCCCCTATCAATCACTAGATTTGACACAAACCTGTGGGATTTCCTAGAGACGGGGGAATGGATTAGCTCGAGGAGTGAGATTGTTTTGTCGACACAATACCTCTGATTCAGATGGTAATAAAAAAACATGGGGTTCTGTAAATTCACAATGTGGTCTACTTTCACTTCCTGGTCAGCAATAGAGAAAGAAATCAGAACGTTTGGTAGCCAAATGAACCCCTCAAATGTAATTGTGTGTAAATTCAACTGAAATAACTTTATTCATATTAGTCAGTGTGAATGGGGATGAGAAAGTACCACAGAGAAGTTAGAAATCTCAGACTATGACAAAGCAGAAATTAGAGTTCTGTTTATTTACCAAACTATTTTATACTACTTAGATTCAGATGAATTCATAGCCATGCTGATTTTGGAATAAATTGTGGAATTTTGTCTTACTCTTTGTCTTACTCTACTCTTAATAGGGATAATCTGCTATTTTAGGGATTGAGGGGGAAATCCCGATACACAAAGAATAGACCAAAAAGGGAAATGAAAATAGACTTAAGGAAATGGTAGATTGTTGTAATGGAACAGTTTATTGTGTTTACACAATTCATTTGAAGTTCTCTATTTAAGTAGATATTTTTGTTGGTATCTGTACTTTACTATTTATAAACTACTTTTACTACATTCGTAAAGAAAATAATGTACTTTTTACTCCATACATTTTCCCTGACACCCAAAAGTACTTGTTACATTTTGAATGCTTAGCAGGACAGGAAGAGAACATCACTGGTCATCCCTACTGCCTCTGATCTGGCGGACTCACTAAACACACATACTTAGTTTGTTTATGATGTCTGAGTGTTGGTGTGCCTCTGTAAATTAAAACAACAAGAAAAGGGTGTTGTCTGGTTTGCTTAATGTAAGGAATTTGAAATTATTTTTACTTTTCATATTTAAATATATTTAAAACCAAATAATTTTAGTCTTTCACTAATTTTTTTTTAACTGAGTGACTTTGACTTGAGTCATTTTCTATTAGCAACCTACTTATTTGATTAATTTACTCATTTTCCAATTAACTTTTTGCTTGATCACTATCGCCATCTCCTGGACAACAGCCAGTATGTTTAGAAATGGTCTGGATTCATTCCAGCAACCTTTCGGATACAACAGGCCTGATGCTCTAACCACGAGGCTACCTGCTGACCCTGTTTAGTGAGCTTTGCAGTTATCACAAGGTTGAACAAGTCATTGACATTAAGTTCATCAAATATTATTAAAAGTGCAGTCTGCAATTGGTCCATTTTTGGACTTAGAATTAATAATAGCCATTATATTTTGGGTTCAGTTGAACTAAGGTTATTTGGCATTTACATATAATATTCTTCAATAATCAATATATCATTAGTTTAAAAGTAAACAAATTGATGCACCAATCGCAGACTATAGCTTTAATTTATGTATATACAGTGGGGAGAACAAGTATTTGATACACTGCCGATTGGAGAAGGTCTCAAGGTCCTGGAGTGGCCTAGCCAGTCTCCAGACCTGAACCCAATAGAAAATCTTTGGAGGGAGCTGAAAGTCCGTATTGCCCAGCGACAGCCCCGAAACCTGAAGGATCTGGAGAAGGTCTGTATGGAGGAGTGGGCCAAAATCCCTGCTGCAGTGTGTGCAAACCTGGTCAAGAACTACAGGAAACGTATGATCTCTGTAATTGCAAACGAAGGTTTCTGTACCAAATATTAAGTTCTGCTTTTCTGATGTATCAAATGCTTATGTCATGCAATAAAATGCTAATTAATTACTTAAAAATCATACAATGTGATTTTCTGGATATTTGTTTTAGATTCCATCTCTCACAGTTGAAGTGTACCTATGATAAAAAAAATTACAGACCTCTACATGCTTTGTAAGAGGGAAAACCTGCAAAATCGGCAGTGTATCAAATACTTGTGAAAGTCCCCCCTAGACAGTTCAATTACACAAGACTCTTGTGTAATTGGATGGGCAATGAAAGCGACGCACATGTTTCACTATAGGCTTACTTCAAGTGTCCTAACAGTGAGCAAAAAAATATATACATTTATGGAAAACTATCTTCTAAACATAATTCATATTTTCTATGACTGATAACTGCATGTCTATTAAAGTACATTAACATAACCTACACAGACCCGGACATGAAACAGAAACTTTCAAAGGTGATGCCTTTAAAAGGTTTGCACAGTTGTTTGGGTGAACTTTCCAATGCCATCCCGCCAACACCGAAAGTGGCCGCCAAAGATCCAAATGTACCCACAAACTTTGGCTCCTTGCCAGTTTCGTTTTTGAAGAAATTAAAAATTGTCTTGTTGGCCAGCACGTAGTCTGACGGAACAACGCACTGCTACAGATATGCGGATCCATGTCATTTCACTTCCACAACACCCTGCAGCCACCCACACGGCAGCTGTTCATGTCTCAAAGCCTTCTATGCTTCCTCGTGTTTTACCGTGTATATAACTCTGCAACTTTTACGTTCAAAATGACTGACGAGCAACACTCTCCGTCTCAATAAACGACATCTGGTATGTTCAGTTTTCTTTCAAATGTTAGAATCGAAATAGGTTTCTGTAGCCAATGTGTAGCTTATTTTGCTCTCTGCAGTTGTCAGTTTAACTGTTTCAATTGATCAAAATGTAGATTGTGATTATCTTGTGTGCAAGATGACAATGGTTCTGATAGTGCAACTGTATACTATATAGGAGAAGCTATGTTTGTTTTCTCTCTCTCTCGCTGATGACGCATGATAAATCACCATATAAAAATACGTTGCCAAACCTGTTCACAAATATTAATTGACAAATAATTGAACTCTTTATATAGCTCTGCTTACTATATACCTATCCATTTCTTTTGTAGTTTTTATGAAACGCTGTTAAAACCATCTGAAGCCATGAATTGGCCAGATATAATCCTCATTCTATTGGCTGTCAACCTGGGTGACATCATCACTGGCCCTACCCTATGCCACGCCTCTCAAAAGCGTCAGAAATCCGAATGCCAGGTGCGAAATGGCTGGGCGGACTGCAGCCACCTCCGCCTCAAGGCGATCCCTCCCAACCTGCCCTGGAATATCACTGGTCTGGATGTCTCCCACAACAGGCTGGTGGATCTACCCCCAGCATCGCTGGCCACTTACCCTGGGCTTGTGCACCTGGACGTGGGCTTCAACAGCCTCACCAAGCTGGAGGACAGCCTGTGTCAGACCCTGGGCCTGCTGAGGACACTGATCGTACAGCACAACGAGGTACATCGGCTGACGGAGAAGGACCTGAGCAACTGCACCAATCTGACAGAGCTTAACCTGGCTGGCAACAGGTTGAAGCTACAGGAAGAGCCCTTTGCTGCCTTACAGGTAGGGATCTGCCTGGTGTCATGGTGAAGACAAGAATGGCAGGGGTTGTGGATGTGTTGATAATGATGATATACAGTACTAGATGATGATACAGATGAGAGAGCAGGGGATGCTCTTGACTCTGCAGGACAATATTTTGGGAGCATTTTATTTTGATTCTTTCATTTACCATCAAATGAATTGGATTTGGGTTGTTCTCTTTCAAGCCTAAACCATAGGCAAATAATGACTTGATTGCAGTTGCCTCAGTTACATTTTTCTCTCAAACCCTCTTAAGAATGTCTTTCCATTTTTCACCAGAGACTGACACTGCTGGACGTGTCCAAAAATGACCTGAAGACAGCCAACTTGGGCACCCACCTTCAGCTTCCAAGCCTGGTGACTCTCATCTTGTCTAGCAACAGCATATCAACCTTCAAAAAGGATGACTTCTATTTTCTCAGTAATTCCTCATCCCTACGAGTCCTCCACCTGTCGAATCTAACAACTCTAGCAAAGGTACAAAAGATCCTGTGAGATGGGAAATAAAAGGCTGTTCATGCTTTCAGCTGCTGACACTAGGAATAATAAGCACCTTTTGTTTATGTTGTCAAGATACCTTCAGTGTTTCCTCTCTTATTTTCTAGGCGTCGTGCAAAGCCACCAAATTAACATCTAGGGCATTTTGAACCGCCATTTTCATATTAAACGAATTGATGCCAAATTAGGCAAAAGAGGAACAGAGCAAGGCAGGGTCCGGACAAATACAAATGATGGTGAAAAAAATACAATGACGCCGCACATGAAAGATTGTGATAATGCGACAGCTCGCTTGCCACAGACTTGCCACAGACTCGACAGCTCGCTTGCCACAGACTTGCCACAGACTCGACAGCTCGCTTGCCACAGACTTGCCACAGACTCGACAGCTCGCTTGCCACAGACTTGCCACAGACTCGACAGCTCGCTTGCCACAGACTTGCCGCAGACTCGACAGCTCGCTTGCCACAGACTCGACAGCTCACTTGCCACAGACTCGACAGCTCGCTTGCCACAGACTCGACAGCTCGCTTGCCACAGACTCGACAGCTCGCTTGCCACAGACTTGCCACAGACTCAACAGCTCACTTGCCACAGACTCGACAGCTCACTTGCCACAGACTCGACAGCTCGCTTGCCACAGACTCGACAGCTCGCTTGCCACAGACTTGCCACAGACTCGACAGCTCACTTGCCACAGACTCGACAGCTCGCTTGCCACAGACTCGACAGCTCGCTTGCCACAGACTCGACAGCTCGCTTGCCACAGACTCGACAGCTCACTTGCCACAGACTCGACAGCTCGCTTGCCACAGACTCGACAGCTCGCTTGCCACAGACTCGACAGCTCACTTGCCACAGACTCGACAGCTCGCTTGCCACAGACTTGCCACAGACTCGACAGCTCACTTGCCACAATTCAACATTTATTCCACGTTGGTTCAACGTAATTTAGTTGAAATGACATGGAAACATCATTGATTGAACCAGTTTGTGCCCAATGGGATGCTATAAATAAGTAGGAAGTAGTAGGTTCAAGGTCTTTTGACAACGTATCTACAGTCTATGGCAGCATCTTGTGCAGCAACTAATCAGTGTTTTTTTTTCTCCCCCTTGCAGTTTGAGCCTGATTGCTTGAAGCCCATTGCAAGCATATATGAGTTAGTCATGACTGGGAGCAAACTTGGCCCTTCACTCACGTCTAAACTCTGCACAGAGCTTTCTGGGACAGCGATCCGCAGCCTCTCCCTCCAGAAGACACAGCTCATTACACTAGACAACACCACCTTCAAAGGCCTGGGGAAGACCCACCTCACTACTTTGGATCTATCCCACAACGGCATAGCTAAGATCGGTGATGGTTCTTTCCAGTGGCTGTCCATGCTGGAAGTTCTTTCTCTGGAGCAGAACAACCTCAAGCGCCTGACCAAGAACACTTTCAACGGGCTGGGGAATCTGACACGGCTCAACCTGAATATGGCGCTGGTGAAGAGTCACACTTCTTCTTACCCTATTATCGACGACTTCTCCTTCCAGCCACTAGGGGCCCTGGAGAGCCTGAGCATGGAGAATACTGCCTTTCGAAACATCTCGGTGCTCACCTTCGCGGGTTTGATGAGTCTCCGCCAACTCCACCTGAGTGGGGCCAGCTGCATGTCGCTCAAAATCATCACCAACCAGACCTTTGTGTCCCTCGCAGATTCACCACTTCTTATGCTAAAGCTTACAAGCACAGCAATCTCCCGTCTAGATCCTGGAGCCTTCTCCAGCCTGGGCAATCTCACCACCCTTCTGCTGGGCAACAACTCCATCTCCCAGACCCTGACGGGGAAAGAGTTCCAGGGTTTGGGCCAGCTACAGGAGATCTACCTCTCTTACGGCAACCAGAAGCTCATCCTCAGCCCTATGTCGTTCGTCCATGTGCCCGCTCTCAGGACTCTGATGCTGGGGAGAGCTCTGACCAGCACCCTGTATATGAATACCTCTCCGTTTAAGCCTCTGTCCAACCTCACCATCCTGGACCTCAGCAACAACAACATCGCCAACATAAAAATTGATCTTCTTGATGGACTAGGGAATCTGAAGGTGCTGAAGCTTCAGCACAACAACTTGGCCCGGCTGTGGAAGAGTGCTAACCCGGGTGGGCCGGTGCTGTTTCTTAGGGGGCTCCGCAGCCTTGTTGCCCTGGAGATGGACTTCAACGGTCTGGATGAGATCCCCGATGAGGCCTTTCATGGATTAACCAACCTTCAAGAGCTCAGCCTCAGTGGGAACATCCTAAACCAACTCAGGGACTCAGTCTTCAACGACTTGGGGTCGCTCCGGGTGCTTCGGCTCCAGAAGAACCTAATCACGTCGGTGAGGAAGGAAGTGTTTGGGCCGGCTTTGGCCAACCTCAGCCAGCTGGTCATGGAGAAGAACCCGTTCGACTGCACCTGCGAGAGCATCCTGTGGTTTGTGGCGTGGCTGAACGGAACACACGCCAGTGTGCCGGGCCTCAGGGATGAGTATGTGTGCAACACGCCGCAAGCCTACTACAACCACTCGATCATGGAGTTTGACAGGCTCTCCTGCCTGGACATGACACCATTCCAGGCGCTCTACGTGCTCACCAGCACTGTGGTCCTGACTTTAATGGTGACCTCACTCCTAGTGCGCTTCCAGGGTTGGAGGATTCAGTTCTACTGGAACGTTCTGATCAACCGTACGCTCGGATTGAGCGATAACAGTTCCGGGGAAGGGAGAGAGTTCAACTACGACGCGTACGTCATTCATGCTGCAAAGGATAAAACCTGGGTGGAACGAAGCTTGCTCCCTCTAGAGAATGAACAGGGGTATACATTTTATCTGCAGGATCGAGATGCAGTGCCAGGTGATTCGCGACTGGAGTCCATTGTGGAGAATATGAGAAGGTCCAGGAAAATACTATTTGTGGTCACCGAAACTCTTCTCGAAGACTCCATGTGTCGACAGTAAGTAGAATGAACATTGATATATTTTTTTTCGAACATTCACGTTGCATAAACGTTGGTAGAGCATGTGTGGTCACTGGTCATGGAAAAGAGAACATTGATAAGGACAGTGGTTGGAAAATCTGCAGGGATATTTATTTCAGGAAATGAAAGTAAATAATGTTGACGTTTTAATGTGTTATTATAGTAATAATACCATGATTTTTCTGTTTTAAAATTGAACTGAACCAGTTTTACTCAAACAGGGGAAGTGGACTGTGTGAAGTGGGTAAGTGAGTTTGGGCAATTCTGGAAGAAGATATGAAACCCAAACAAGCAGTAAAAAAAAACATTTTACACAGAAAATGATCTTAGCGTCTGGATAACCATTTCTTCATTGAAAACCCCCCCAATCAATTCAATAATGATTCTAAAGATTCTATTAATGTGTAAACTATGTAGGTACACCCACAACTAAAGACGCTCATATCCACAGCGACTGCTAAATTACATAAATGTAAAATGCAATGATTCTGTACTCATTACCTTTTTTTTGGGGCTATGGACCATAATGCTCAAAGAATGTCTAAGTGATGAATGTATATTTAAAGTATCACCACAGCACTGATCCAAGGCAGGTGTTTCTGTCTAAACCCTTGAAGTGTTGAGGTTATTGGCTTAATCTGTGTTCTTGAAAGCTGCTCTAACAGTACAGTATAAACCAGTGTTAAATGTTGCCATTCATTGATTTTTTTCATTAAAAAAAATATCTTTGATTGTATTTTATTCTAGCACTTCATGTTTCACCCTTTTGATTGATTTGATTGCAAGTCTCTCTGGATAAGTGTTACGTGTATATGATTGAGATCTGAAATGTAATTCCTGTTATGCTTCGGTACTTTGAGCCTCTTTTATTTGCCCGCTCTGACAAATGCCCTCTTCTGTCTCTCTGCATTTCTCCCCTTTCCTCTCCCTGGAAACCACTTCCTCCCATTTCCTTTCACTCTCCTCCCCTCCCACCATTCTCTCCCTTCCCCCCCCCCCAGGTTTATGGCCCACCACGCGCTGCACCAGGTGATCGAGGACAGCCGGGACTCGGTGGTGCTGGTCTTCCTGGAGGATGTGCAGGACTACAGGTTGTCCCGCTGTCTGCTCCTGCGCAGGGGCATGCTTCGTCCACATTGCCTCCTCAACTGGCCCCTGCAGAGGGAGAGGGTGCCCGCCTTCCACCAGAGGCTCCGCATCGCCCTGGGCACCACCAACCGAGTGCAGTAACTTTCTCCATGCCATTATGCTTAGAAGTGTACTGACAATTTTACTTCTTTTACTTGAAATATATTGGTCGTGTTCTCATTTTCCAGATGTTATCACAGGTTCAGCGAAATGCTTATGTTTCTAGCTCCAACAGTGCAGTAATACCTAGCAATACAAACAAATCCCCAAAATGTAAAGAAAGAAATGTCAGAGTTTGGAATATGAATATATACTGAATGCATTTGATGGTGTGTATGGATATGAATAGAAAAGGTGTGCACAGCAGTAGTTCAATTGGATAAGCCTTGACTAGAATACAGTATATACTGTACATATGAAGTGTGTCAAACAGGATGTAACATTATTATAGCAACCAGTGTTCAATGACTCTAAGGTGCAGGGTAGAGTACCAGGTGGTAGCCTGCTAGTAACAGTGACTAAAGTTCAGAGCGGGATACTGCGGCAGTGGCCGGGTAGTGGTGACTGTTTAACAGTCTGAAGGCCTGGAGATAGAAGCTGTTTATCAGTCTCTCGGTTTTGATGCACCTGTACCGTCTCTGCCTTCTAGATTGTAGCGGGTGAACAGGCCGTGGCTCGGGTGGCTGAGGTCCTCGATGATCTTCTTGGCCTTCCTGTGACACCGGGTGCTGTAGATGTCCTGTAGGGCAGGCAGTGTGCCCTCCAGGACATCTGACCGCACCACACTCTGGAGAGCCTTGCCGACGGTATTACTACGTTTATGTAATACTTGGCTCTATTTCTTAAATAATGACAGTGGGTGCAAGGGTGTGGAAAGTGTGCAAAACTGTTGCTCTCATTGTAAAGTTAGCGGTGTGCACGACTGTAGCTTTCATTCAGTGGATAAGATTTTAAGGAAGTGTACTTGAAAGTACAATACTGTAGGTTTCAAACAATGGTTGAGGAAGTGTTCACTAGAAAGTGTGCAATATTGCACGTCTCATTTAACCGCTGAATGAGAAAGTAAGTGTACTTAATGGGCTAAGTGGCACAGTTTCAGTAGCCGAGTGACATGCAAAAGGTGAAATCTAAGCAAGCCTAAATATCTTTGAATATTGAGGGATTGATAAGAAAAATATATTTTCAAATAGAAGATGTTTTTTTTCTTACCAAGCTAAATTATTGATAAGAAAAATATATATTTTGTCTTAGCAAGCTAAATTATCTAACGTCATTTAGCTTGGTAAGAAAAAACACATCACTAATTGTAAGTGAATTGTCAGTCAATTGAAACCATGATTGGTTTCACCTGGGTCCATCTGTGCAGAGAGCTGCCGCTGATCGTTGACTGATCTCCAAATCATAATGAGTAGTTATTTACAAGGTGATTTGCAGATCACTGACAGAGTAGATCATTGACTTAACAAAATGCTTTAAAATGTGGTTTCATGGTCAATTACAGTAGGGTTATTTTACAGCATTACTTTAGTATTGCTAGCAGGAGTATTACAACTCCACTGTAAAATAACCCACTATTGCACTCATTAGCCATGTAATGTTCTCTTCATAACCAAAATGTCAGATGAACTTAGAACTTTTAACAAACCTACATATTCTTGTTTTTCCACTGTGGGAACTGCTTTAATTAGGTAATTTCAGGTTAGGGGTTTGGGACAGCTCTATATTAAATTTGTTTCAGCACTTTTGTACACTTACTTGACAGTTACAATGTTGTTTAATAGAGTATGGTTCAACCAAAATCCCGTTTGTATTTGTCGCATGAGACATAGTGTTGATTTGAGTGAACTGCAAGTATATTTGAACACATTGTGTTTTTTTCCATCTGTATGCTATTCAGCATGTCTTTAAAGTTTTCAGTAAAGTTGGATTCTGACATTCGTATTATTAGTCTTTACTTCAAAACTTTGTGAAATTTTTTACAAATGAACTAAAATCCTAAATCTTCTGCCCTCAAGTGGTCGAGAAAAAGCTAGGTTTTAAATGTGACATTCTCCCATTTTGTTTTTAATTCGATGAATAACTTAAAAAATAAAAAGACATTTCAAAAACTAGCCAGCTTCTGGCCTCATCCTTAAAACAGACTTCTAACCAACGGCACAGGAACTATGGGACCCTGAAAGTATTTTTTTTTAAAGGAGAGGAATAACTCAACGTTGCTCATTTTAAAGAAAGGAGGCTTACTTCAAGGGTTTGTGGATTAAGAAAGGGAGGAAAAAGGGATAAACACTGTCCTTTCTCACACGTGTTGGATTTCTATTAGCAACAACTTAATTCACAGGCTAATTGCTACCGAGATACAGCTGGTAGATTAACCTTCTCCCCTGGTTCAATTGATAATGAACACTCCCACTGGGCACAAACATAATTTTAAAATCTAGTTTTGATTTACAATTGGTTGAGTTGTCAACGTCAAATCAACAAAAACAATTCACCATGTCATTGGATTTAGGTTCAAAGTTGGGTGGGAAAAAAAGAAATCCAAGCAGTTTACCACATCGATTCAACATCATTACATAGATTTTTGGGGTCGAAATGACGTGGAAACAACATTGATTCAACCAGTTTTTGACCAGTGGGTTATTAGTTACACAATCATATTTTCATTCATAAACAACCAGTAATTCATCAGTTCTGTATTATACTCTACATGATATTACCCTATTTGTTTATGCTTGGGGGAACACATTGGACTATGCTTATCTATTCGGATCTCTTTTAGCCCACCAAGAGCTAGTCTTGCCACCAAGGGCTAGTCTTGCCACCAAGGGCTAGTCTTACCACTAAGGGCTAGTCTTACCACTAAGGGCTAGTCTTGCCACCATGGGCTAGTCTTGCCACCATGGGCTAGTCTTGCCACCAAGGGCTAGTCTTGCCACCATGGGCTAGTCTTGCCACCATGGGCTAGTCTTGCCACCAAGGGCTAGTCTTGCCACCATAGGCTAGTCTTGCCACCAAGGGCTAGTCTTGCCACCATGGGCTAGTCTTGCCACCATGGGCTAGTCTTGCCACCAAGGGCTAGTCTTGCCACCAAGGGATAGTCTTGCCACCAAGGGCTAGTCTTGTCACCAAGGGCTAGTCTTGCCACCAAGGGCTAGTCTTGCCACCATGGGCTAGTCTTGCCACCATGGGCTAGTCTTGCCACCAAGGGCTAGTCTTGCCACCAAGGGCTAGTCTTGCCACCAAGGGCTAGTCTTGCCACCAAGGGCTAGTCTGGCCACCAAGGGCTAGTCTGGCCACCAAGGGATAGTCTTGCCACCATGGGCTAGTCTTGCCACCAAGGGCTAGTCTTGCCACCATGGGCTAGTCTTGCCACCAAGGGCTAGTCTTGCCACCAAGGGCTAGTCTTGCCACCAAGGGCTAGTCTTGCCAGACTCCTTTGTGTGTGTCAGAAATGTTTGGAAATAGTATAGAGCAGGGGTCATCAACTCTTACCCCACGAGATCCGGAGCCTGATGCTTTTCTGATCTACCTCATAATTAATTGTGCACACCTGGTGTCCCAGGTCTAAATCAGTCCCTGATTAGAAGGGAACAATGACAAAATCCAGTAAAACTGGCTTCCAGGTCCAGAGTTGAGATGGCGGGGTATAGATTATGGAAATGTACTATTGATTAAAAAAAATACATCCTAAGAATGAAATGTTCCCTTGTGTGATATCACGAAGTCCTTCCAAGAGGTCTGGACCTTAAGACCTTAGAGGCCCAAATGAGACTTACGCTGCCGGGTTGCTAGTTCAAGCCCAGACCCCCTCCCTCCTTAGGTTGCAAAGTGTCCAAGGCCTTCATTGGAAGTCCAACACCCACCCAATTTGTTTTGGGGATTGCAAGTGGGCCCCTTTTCCCAATTTGATACTTTTTCAAGCTTCAATCATAGCTCTTCCCCCTTCATTCGCTACAAAAGTAACACCCCTTTTTTAAGGGCATCTCACTGTGGCTTGCCAAGGGGGCCTGCATCCTAAGCAAGTTGACTGTATTTGTAGCCTGCTATTGTGGCTCACTTCAGGGGTACTCGTAGGGGTAGCCTACCCGATTTCTGACCAACCACTGACCAAGGAGCATTACAAGGTCAGTGGTTGGATATCTTTCCATAATTACACGGAACCTTTTGTCTGCTATTGCGAAAGAATGAGACTCTGAAGCAAATGTACATTTATGAGTCAATATTGGACCACCACCTAACTAACCAAGATGACTGTGGATATCGGTGCTGATTGGTTCGATCGTTTTGGTCTTACTCCTGACCATATTGACCAGCGTCTTCACCTGGCAGGTCCCCAGCAGCTCTCTGCACAGATGGTCCCAGATGAAACCAATACCAGGGATAAGTCCCAGCTACCCGTTTCTGGGCAGTACTCTGTCATTTAAAGGTAATGCGAGAGGTAAGGTGTATATCTTTTTTTTTCTATACCAAGAATAATGAGAATTTTGAAGAGGGTGTGCTTTTTATCAATTCAGCACTGGGAAACTTCTAACCATGAAGACTTAAATTATGCCATCCATAAGATCTTTAGGAAATACATTTGTAGCATTAAAGAAAGAAAATAAATAGATTCAAAAGATAAGTGAATACAATATCCGATTTGAATGGTGAATCAGGTTAATCTGTTTGTCCCAAATGTCCTAGAAATTAGGCTGTTCTCATTAACACAATATATTGTCTGCATGGTTTTGCTGTATGGAGATTCGTTGCACAGCAATTTCTTCAGACCTGGTGTGACTCCTAAATATTTTGGAGCCCCCCCCCCCTGCAATCTGCAGTTCATACAACAACAACAGCGGTCAAGCCGCCACTGTTTTGGTAAAAAACTGATTGGGCTGGAAAATGTAACCACTCAACTTTATAGACATAGCTATGGATTCAAGGACTGACCATCCATGATATAAAAATGATAGTTTTAACCATGTTTTGGTTTATAACTGGCTGTGACTAAAACGTTGCTGTGTTATGATAGGGAGTTATCATCTGAGTGTGTGTGCACCTGTCTGTGTCTGCATGTTTACATTTGTATTTTACATTTTAGTCCTTTAGCAGAACAACTTACAATAAATACAGAGTGCATACATTTTCATACTTTTTTGTCCTGTGTACTACATGTGGGTGCATGACAATACAAAATACTATCTCTTGATGAACATCCAGGTTTACCTCTTACCCCTTCCCTACTGGTTAATCATTCATAACTGGAGGCCGGGATATCAGGGAAAAGTGGGGAACAGGTCAGGATTAAAGTCCACCTGATATGAAGTGTAGCCAGCAGGTCTCAGACATTCATTTGGAGGTTGTTAAAGGCCACGTACTACCCAGAGATGGCGATAGTTTTGGGGGCTTACACGTTGGGGCTGCTGGGGGTGAGCCTCTTCGTTTCAATGCTGACCTACGCCACCTACCAGCTACTCAGCAGTTACCTGTATAAATGGAGGGAGATGAAGCCCATACCAGAGATTGAAGGCACATACCCCCTCATAGGGAACGCACTGCAGTTCAAATCCAACGCCGGAGGTGAGAGAGGAGAGGTTATGAGGAGAGGGGGGGTGGGGGAAAGGAGTCGAGAAGGGTATTTTGAAGAGGGGTTGCTTTTATTAGTTTAACATTTGGGTTCTAACCATGATGACAAATGATGCCAGCCTTTCCATAATAACTTGAAGAAGTACTTGTTAACACGAGAGAAATTAAATCCATTGATTCAAAAGATTTGTGGATCAAATATCCCATTTGAATGGTGAATCATGTTAATCTGTCCTAGAAATGAGACTTGTTATAAACCCAATATATTGTCTGCATTGTTGCTGTACTGAGTGAGACTCGTGTAAATGTGAGTCTTCACAATACATGCGGCGCATCACAACAACAATGATCACACTACACATTAGCAACTTCTGTGGTTTTTCTACTTCCGTTCCTGATAACGCACGGGAAAGAAATGCACAAAAGTTGGAAAAACTCCAATGCATACAAGACTGCACTGCATCCCAGTCTGGCAGATGAATCGCAATTGTGCGAATTTGCCTCCCATTGGAATGAATGGACTTCTGCCAGAACACATACAGTTTGACACAACTAGTGGGCACCAGGCTTGTAAGCCTCATTCACATTATACCTGAGCAGTCCATTGCGTTGCGCTGGATGTAATTTATTTCAATGGGGACCGTCTGCAATGGAGTGGTAGCACAATGTTGCTGCTGTGATATCTCAGCACCCCCTTGCTTTGAAGGCTCTGTTGCGAAACGGATTCCGAATACGATTATTATTTTTTCAACTTTGTGTCATCTTTAGCGCAGCCAGTCTGTCAATAGAACAGGAAATTACCAAACCGCAGAAGAAGATGAAAATGTGTGGCTTTCGGTGATGGCTTTATGGGATAGCAAGCAACTTGTAAACAATTACCCACTCCGATAAGTGAATACTATTTTAATAGTAATGTTAAATACTGTTAACCAATTATATTACATGGCTGTTGCCTCTCACTTAAGTTTATTGTGAAGGTACTGACGCTTGTTTTTGATAGTTATTAGGTGGCAGTTGCTAGCTACAGTATAGTCAACCTAGCCTTGCTTTTAGCTAGCTAATATGTACTCTAGCGTGACTTGCTAGAAGTTAGAGAAACAAGTTGAGAAAAAAATAACTTGACAAAACATGTTTTATTATCACCTGAAACAATATGTTTATTCTGTCTTGAATGAAAAGGTCATATTTTGCAATCTCCCAAAATAAATGCGATCTCTGACGAGAGACTAGCCTCCATCTCGTCTTGCGTTGTGAAATCCTATGCTCTCCGTCCAGTAAGCAGGACAAGATTGCGTGAAAATGAAGTATGGAGTAATGAGATGTATACGGGGCATTATCTCTTGTGACTGTGAAATGCATTAGAGGGCCCAACTTTACGGGCAAGGAATGGGCGACCAACTATTAAAGCTATGGTTTGAAAAGCTACTATTTAAAGCTATGGTTTTTCTTCTATAACTTCGTAAAGAGGAAGCATCGATCTAGATTCTAGAGAATTATATAAATGTGCAGGGCAGCATTGTAAGCAACATCTAAAATTATTATTTCCAAGTGAATACATTTGTGATGTTTCAATCTTTGTCAGTGTGTGTGTTTGTTTGCATATTTAAGTGTTTCTGTGTGTATGCGTGTGCATGACAAAAATAGTATGCCTTAATAAACATCCATGTTTACCTCATCCACCCATCGCTATTGGTTAATCATTCATCATAACTAGCAGCCGGAATGACATGGAAATTTGGGGAACAGGTCAGGATTAAAGTCCACCTGACATTAGGTGAAGCCAGCAGGTTTCAGACATCCAGTGAGGATGTTTAGGCCACGTACTACCCAGAGATGGTGATCGTTTTGGGGGCTTACAATTTGGAACTGCAGGGGGTGAGCCTCTTCTTTGCAATGCTGACCTATGCCACCTGCCAGCTACTCAGCAGTTACCTGTATAAATGGAGGGAGATGAAGTCCATACCAGAGATTGAAGGCACATACCCCCTCATAGGGATTGCACTGCAGTTCAACGCCGGAATTGAACAAGGAGAGGAGACGTGGGAAGCGAGGAGAAGGGAAGAGAGACGAGAGGACAGTAGTTTAGGGAGGGGAGTTTCGAACAGTCACTCAATCATTCAGTCATTCATTGCTCTCCCAATCTACCTACATACAGTTGAAGTCAGAAGTTTACATACACCTTAGCCAAATACATTTAAACTCAGTTTTTCATAATTCCTGACATTTAATCCAGGTAAAAATTCCCTGTTTTAGGTCAGTTAAGATCACCACTTGTAAAATGTCAGAATAATAATAGAGAGTGATTTATTTCAACTTTTATTTATTTAATCACATTCCCAGTGGGTCAGAAGTTTACATACACCCAATTAGTATTTGGTAGCATTGCCTTTAAATTGTTTAACTTGGGTCAATCGTTACGGGTAGCCTTCCACAAGCTTCCCACAATAAGTTGGGTGAATTTTGGCCCATTCCTCCTGACCGAGATGGTGTAACTGAGTCAGGTTTGTAGGCCTCCTTGCTCAGACACATTTTTTTCAGTTCTGCCCACATATGTTCTATAGGATTGAGGTCAGGGTTTTGTGATGGCCACTCCAATACCTTGACTTTGTTGTTCTTAAGCCATTTTGCCACAACTTTGGAAGTATGCTTGGGATCATTGTCCATTTGGAAGACCCATTTGCGATCAAGCTTCAACTTCCTGACTGATGTCTTGAGATGTTGTTTCAATATATCCACATCATTTTCCTACCTCATGAAGCCATCTATTTTGTGAAGTGCACCAGTCCCTCTTGCAGCAAAGCACCCCCACAACATGATGCTGCCACCACCATGCTTCACGGTTGAGATGGTGTTCCTCCAAACATAACGATGGTCATTCTGGCCAAACGGTTCTATTTTTGTTTCAGCAGACCTGAGGACATCTCTCAAAAATGTATGATCTTTGTCCCCATGTGCAGTTGCAAACCGTAGTCTGGCTTTTTTATGTTGGTTTTGAAGCAGTGGCTTCTTCCTTGCTAAGCGGCCTTTCAGGTTATGTTGATATTGGACTCGTTTTACTGTGGATATAGATACTTTTGTACCGGTTTCCTCCAGCATCTTCACAAGGTTCTTTGCTGTTGTTCTGGGAATGATTTGCACTTTTCGCACCAAAGTACATTCATCTCTAGGAGACAGAATGCGTCTTCTTCCTGATCGGTATGATGGCTTCGTGGTCCAATGGTGTTTACACTTGCGTACTATTGTTTGTACAGATGAACGTGGTACCTTCAGGCATTTGGAAATTGCTCCCAATGATGAACCAGACTTGTGGAGGTCTACAATTTTTTCTTTTGATTTTCCCATGATGTCAAGCAAAGAGGCACTGAGTTTGAAGGTAGGCTTTGAAATACATCCACAGGTACACCTCAAATTGACTCAAATGATGTCAATTAGCCTATCAGAACCTTCTAAAGCCATGACATAATTTTCTGGAATTTTCCAAGTTGCTTTAAGGCACAGTCAACTTAGTGTATGTAAACTTCTGGAATTGTGATATAATATTTATCTTATAATTCACTCTGTCTGTAAACAATTGTTGGAAAAATAACTTAGTAGATGTCCTAACCGACTTGCCAAAACTATAGTTTGTTAATTAACAAGAAATTTGTGGAGTGGTTGAAAAACGATTTTTAATGACTCCAACCTAAGTGTATGTAAACTTCCGACTTCATCTGTATGTATCTACTATTACCTCAGTCAGAAGCATGAACTAGTGAATGACTTCAGAGTTATCTTTCTTTGGTTTCAGATTTTTTCCGTCAAGTCATTGGCTACACAGAGCAGTTCAGGGACTCCCCACTGTTGAAGATTTGGATCGGACCAGTACCCTTCCTCGTTCTGTTCCATGCAGAAACCATTGAGGTAGGCTATTAATCAAATAATTGACTTGAATCAACTTGATGCATAACACCTGAATGTTTTACAAAGTGTTTAAATAGGGTGACACATACAAGTTGTCACACTTGTTTTGAAACCTCAACATTTCTGTCTACTGAACACTACATCGTTTCACTACGGAGATGGAAATCTACTCTATGTAAATAAGGTAGTAATTACACCACATACAGGTAGCCTGACAATGTATGGTTACTGCTATCAAATATAAAAACCCATTCTGGCCTGCTGTTTTGGGTTTAAGCGTACCAATGCAAACACAGACTGTATTGAATACTAAATCAAAATCAACGTTTTTGTCACATGCGCCGAATACAACAGGTGTAGTAGACCTTACAATGAAATGCTTACTTACAAGCCCTTAACCAACAATGCAGTTTTAAGGAAATAACCCCCCAAGAAGTAAGAGAGAAGAATAACAAATAATTACTGATCAGCAGAAAAAAACAATAGCGTGGCTATACTAGAGGAAGAGTTGAATTTTCCATAAAAACGTAATTTACGAAAGCAAAAATAATTAACTTTAACAATTATTTTTATGTACTTGGGGTTTTAAGTTATGTATTTGCTGTTAACTGTCTGTTGATGATGCCATGCCAATGACCAACATTCCCTCATAGAAATACATCCGGCCAACCATATTCTATTCTATTTTCTGTTTGATTGTCTATTTGATTCTATTTATTCTATTCGACTCTGTAGACGGTTCTCAACAACCCTGTTCATATGGACAAGGCCTATGCTTACAAGTTCCTGCACCCTTGGCTCGGCACTGGGCTACTAACCAGGTGGGTGTTTCAAAACAGATTGCATTTGAGAAAGATCAAACGCATATATGCATTTGAGACGACAGAAAATATGTATTATAACGCAAGATAGGAACGTGGAATTCTTAGATAAGCCTTTGACAAGTCTTGGGAAAGCACTTATTTTATGACAAAGAACAATACATTCTGAGAAACGTCAATACTTTCCAGTCAACACATTCCCTCCATATTTTCTGAACTCCATCGTTTGTCTCTCTCTCTCTCTCTCACACGGTCTCTCTTTGTGTCACTTGTTCTGCATCTCCCTCCCTTTATTTGTCTGTCTCACTCTTTCTTTGTCACCTTCCCTCTCTTTCTCTCTCTGTCCCCCTCACCCCTCTGTCTGTCTCTTCCTCTATCCCCCCCCCCTCCCTCGCTCCCCACCGCCCTCTCCCCAGCACGGGGGTCAAGTGGCGGCGGCGGCGGAAGTTGCTCACCCCCACCTTCCACTTCTCCATCCTGACGGAGTTCCTGGAGGTGATGAACGAGCAGGCCGAGGTGCTGGTGGAGAAGCTGGACAAGGAGGCAGGCAAGGGCCCCTTCAACTGCTTCAACCACATCACCCTCTGTGCTCTCGACATCATCTGTGGTGAGTCCGGGTCTGGATGTGGGGTGGTTCTAGCGGGAACAAAGGCTCAGTGGGTTAAAAGATTTCACATTCTTGTGGCCACTTCAAATCAACTAAAAAGATATATCAAAATTGCTACCAATCTTGCAATAAATATCTCTGCATATGATTTTCCTTTCAGAGACTGCAATGGGGAAGAAAATCTACGCTCAGAGTAACTATGACTCAGAGTATGTCCGATGTGTGTACAAGTGAGTCCTCGTCCTGAATGCAACAGACAGATGTTGTCATGCCCGTTTTTGTTTTGGAGTAGAGGGCATTGCCAGCCAACCATTGCTCCCTGTCCCTGCATCTCTCTCTCTCTCTCTCCTTCTGTCTGCACTGTTGGTAGTTGGTTGCAAGTTGTAGCCATCTTGTACCACACATGTTATACTCTGTAAGTGTTTCAAATAAACAGACATTTGGGGATAATATTAATTGCAGAAAATGTAATAGAGTGGAATCAAATTGCATCAAATGAACATAATTTACTCTACCTTGCATCCCTCCTACTGTCCCCAGGATGAGTGACATCATCACACGGCGACAGAGGATGCCGTGGTTCTGGCCTGACTTTTTTTACAACTACTTTGGCGAGGGCTGGGAGCACAACAGGAGCCTCAAGGTCCTCCACTCTTTCACCTCCAATGTGAGTCATCAGTCAATCAAAAATGGGCTTTTGACTATTTAGCTGCACCCAGGGAAATATGCTGTCATCCATCAGAACTCATTCATCCAGCCAAGGGCCTGTTCGGAAGGATGACTATTACAGAATGTTCAGATAGAAATGTATTGTGTAGAACATCAATGATTGTCTATACGAATGATTGTCCACTCTTTCACCTCCAATGTGAGTCATCAGTCAATCAAAAATGGGCTTTTGACTATTTAGCTGCACCCAGGGAAATATGCTGTCATCCATCAGAACTCATTCATCCAGCCAAGGGCCTGTTCGGAAGGATGACTATTACAGAATGTTCAGATAGAAATGTATTGTGTAGAACATCAATGATTGTCTATACGATAAAATAAGAAGTCCTGTCAGCTCTATTCATTACATTTCTATCTGCAATGTTCAGAAACACGTTAAATGTTTTCACTGAAAACACCCCAGGTCATCTACGAGAGGGCGGAATACATTGCCTACATCGAGTCGGACAGCGAATCGGACCAGGGAATGAGGAAGAGGCGGGCCTTTCTGGACATGTTGCTGAAGACCACGGACGAGGAGGGCAACAAGCTCACCCACCAGGACATCCAGGAGGAAGTGGACACCTTCATGTTCAGGGTCAGATGTCAAAACCACTATCACATGCTCCATGTAGAATGTGTTCCAGATTTATCATTGGTGTTGTATTTATTGTCCCCGTCTAACAGGGTCATGACACTACAGCTGCAGCCATGAATTGGGCCATTCACCTGCTGGGCTCCCATCCAGAGGTTCAGAGGAAGGTTCAACAAGAGCTTCAGGAGGTGTTCGGTAATCCAACCCTCTTTTTAACCCTTTATTTTTTTAACCCTTTATTGCCTGCTGTTGCCGATCTCATGATAGTTAAGAGGTGATATTAAACATTAAATACAATTTCCCTAGAATTTGTTATCGGGAAATTGACCAAATGCATTTGTTGGCAAACGGCAACACTGGGCGATAGTGGAACTGCCATTCAGGTGAGAGGGGCCAAGCAAAACACAGTGAAATCATAATTTTCTGTATTTTTGGGGTAATAAATAATATTTTTGCTATATAAGGGTGTATAAAACAATTCTGTTAAATTTGAATTACATTAGAATAATCTTATTAACTTAAAAATAAATATGGCCAGAGTATATTATTTTTTACAAGAACAAAATAAATATGATACTGTGAAGGAATAAAAACAATCAAATTATAATTCAAACACCTCATTTTATATAAGAAAATAAAAAATTGTATGTTATCAATAGTTTTATTTAGGGTAATTTTTTTTATATTTTTACCGTTGTCGCACAGTGTTGCCATAACGGCAAAAAAATCCTAAAATGACACTTAAAAAAACACTCCTAAATAATATTTTACATTTGCCTATTTGGGGCCATTTTAAGTAAAAAAACAACAACAGATTCCAACATTTTCTTGCATGGTTCTATCATTATGCATATGCAGTAGTCAAACGCATTCCATGGAGGGCCTAGTTTCTGCAGGTTTTTCCCCCCCCTTTCAGTTAAGCCATAGACAGCCAGGTACAGTATGGGGAGTTCCTCATCAATCAAGTACAAGGTGGAGTGAGAACCCCACAGCCACTCGGCCCTCCGTGGAATGAGTTTTATTGCACTTGATTTAGACAATGGTGACTGGTAAGTGGGAGAGACAGTCAGAATGAGAAGACGCTGGGATTGAACCCTGATCTCGGAGAAGTATTTAGAGAAGCTGGACGCATTACTGCTCGACCATAGGTTCTGAAGGAAGTACTTGGTAATTCTAATGCCATAGCCTCCCGTCACTATACTCGCTTCTCTTATCACCTGATTCAAATCAAATCCTTCTCTCACAGGTCAAAGCGAGTTCAATCAAGCACAGTGGGAAAGTGTGGAAAGTCTCACCAAAGCAAAATGTATTTAATGAACTGAATTAGGTTCTGTGGCATATCAAAATTGGCTGTTGTATACAGTAATAGCCTGATTTGTGAAGCGTTTTTGGAATGTCTTCCACCCCTGCCATGGCAGACCTGGCATCCAAACGAGCATTCCAATATTACCATGACGAGTATCTCTTTGACAGTAGATGCAGGTTCGGTGTAGTTACCATGATCGATGACAGAAGAACATAACATCCATTCCTCTACCTCCATTCGTAGCTGTGTCCGATTGCCCCATCACCACAGAACATATATAATGGGATGCAACCTGAAGTCTTGTACCCCCCCCCCCCCCGTGCTCAGGTGTGTCCGACCGGCCAATGAACACAGAGGACCTGAAGAAGCTGCACTACCTGGAGTGTGTCATCAAAGAGTCCCTGCGCCTGTTCCCCTCTGTCCCCTTCTTCGCCCGCAGCATCTGTGAAGACTGCCACATCAGTGAGTGACACAATCTTAACCATTAATGTTTATTTCAGTCTGTCATTCATTTTCTAACTGATTTACATTTACAGGATTTAGCCATACACTACTTTTAATTCATACTAATTAATGTACATATTCACAATGGGTGGCCTGTGCCATGTGGAAGATGAACCTACGACCCTGGTTTATCCAGCGCCTTTCCATTTCAGTCATATTGTTTAGTTCTTTTTTTTTTGTGGTTGTGTTAATTAGTTAATTTATTCACGTGTACATTTTGTGGACCTAATAACCTAACTTGTTTCACATTTTTGCGCCTGTAGATGGTTTCAAGGTTCCCAAAGGTGCCAATGCCATCATCATGCCCTACTCCCTTCACCGCGACCCGCGCCACTTCCCCCAGCCTGAAGAGTTCCGCCCAGAACGCTTCATGCCGGAAAACTGCGTTGGGAGACATCCTTATGCCTTCATCCCCTTCTCTGCTGGACTCCGCAACTGCATCGGTGAGAACAGGAAACATTCAAGACATTCAACTAAATAGTGCTTATAGTACAAACATTTTAGAACATTTGAGAATCAACGGCATAGGATTTGTCACGTTGTTGTAGAACATCACTCGTATTTATCGATCTATCTTTTACCAGCTTGGAACATACTTTTTACGACGGTGGGCCTCTAAACGTGTGTCCGATGAGGTTGTCATCCTCACATGCTCTCGCTACTTTAATAAATGGTTACAGATTAAGGTTGATAAGGCATTTGAAATAGTGAAAACAAAATGGACGATTAAAAGTTTGTGCGATGAAAGATGTCATCCTCACATGCTTTGGTTACATCCCTACCCTCAGGTCAGCGATTTGCCGTGATGGAGGAGAAGGTGATCCTGGCGTCCATCTTGCGCTACTTCAACGTGGAGGCGTGTCAGAAGCGCGAGGACCTCCGTCCACTAGGGGAGCTCATACTTCGCCCCGAGAAAGGCATCTGGATCAAACTTGAGAAGAGGAAGCAGCAGCACTAGATAATCTAGGAAAATGTTTGAATACTTTAAAACAGACCATTCCTTCCTCCCTCGGGAGTAATCGCTGATCTAACACTAATTGATAGGTATAAGTAAATAGTTATAGCACAATACTGTAGGTTTCAACTATCCAGGCAGGCAGGAAGGAAACATTCTTAAAGTATTTAAACAGGGCCGAATAAAGCACTTAGCCCTTAGGCTTACATTGCATTCGTGTTCTCTCTGTATTACAGGAAAGTCAGAAAGTCATCCAAATCAGACTGCAAAACTCGCAGAAAGTTCTTGTAATCGTCATAAACAGGTTTCTGATATCCAAAATTGTTTGAGATTCCAGGTGAAAAATACGAGTGGAAAACTAGGGGAACATTTATTGTCCCAACATTTTATTTTATATATGGAGGCTGGTGGGAGGAGCTATAGGAGGACGGGCTCATTGTAATGGCTGGAATGGAATACATGGAGCAGAGTCAAAAGGTGGTTTCCATAGTTTTGTGTTTGATACCGTTTCATTTAATCTACTCCAGCCATTAATGAGCCCTTCCTCCTATAGCTCCTCGCACCAGCCTCCACTGCTTCTGAGGTACAGACCATATTAACACATAATTATACTACCAAGAATACTTATCCTATCCGATAACACTTTACCACAACTTTCATTTATAAGGCATGTGTTATTAACTTGAAAATGTGTTGCTACTTTAACATGTCAACATTTTCACCAACATCAAAGCTGTTTCACTTGTTTTTCAAGCTCTTTGGATAGTATATTTTCATAAGAGTATTCTTATTTGTGCATTTATTTGTTACGTTGGGGGTTTGAATTATAACCTTGCCGAACTATGCCACCTTTTAATATCATAATGCCAGGTCCTCGACGCTAAAGTCAGGGAAGGAACATGGTAATGAACAGGCCCGATATCGTACAAAATCGGTTTTGATCTTTTTCACAAAAGAAAGGATAGACAACTTTTTCTTGCAAACATGAATGAGTCTGGGTAGACAAGCATAGCTTGAGTTGAAATCCCCTATAAATCGCATTATAAAATGCATGGAATGATTTATAATAATGGGAATAAAACAACTCAAGGGGGGTGTGGGGAGAAAAAGCATTCTATGCATCTATAATCACATTTGCATAGTGGCATACAGTTGAGCAGAGTTTTTTTTAATAGAATTTCCACACACAAAAAAATCAGCGAAAAAAAAAAAAAGCAATTATATGTAATTTACATGATAAAAAAGCTTGACTGAAATGAGTGGCTACTCTGACAGTGAAACAGAGCAATAAAAACAACCTGGACTTGAATGCAAACCAATAGCCCAGGCCAATGAACAAACATACAGATTGTACAATATTAAGAGGAATATATACACTGACTGCACCTTCCTAATATGGTTGCACCAGCTTTCACCTTCTGCATGGCACGTACACAATCCACGTCTCAATTGTCTCAAGGCTTAGACATCCTTCTATAAACGGTTTTCTCCACTTAATCTACTCTGGTTGAAGAGGATTTAACAAGTGACATCAATAAGGGATCATAGCTTACACCTGGATTCATCTGGTCAGTCTATTTCATGGAAAGAGCAGGTGTTACTTTGTTTTGTACACATATATATATTTTATTTTTTTATTCCTAAATGTGGATCTAACTTAACGGTTAAAGCTACAAAACATTATGACCCCATCACTGAAAGCTAATACTCTCAGGCACACATATACACACACAAAGGTATGTGGACACCCCTACAAATTTTGTAATTTGGCTATTTTAGCCACACCCGTTGCTGACAGGTGTATACAATCATGCACAGACATGCAATTTATATATATATTTCCAAACATACACACACACACAACCGGTTAAAAGCTTTAGAACACCTACTCAAGGTTTTTCTTTATTTTTTTACATTGTAGAATAATAGTGAAGACTATGAAATAACACACATGGAATCATGTAGTAACCAAAAAAGTTTCAACAAATCCAAATATATTTTATATTTGAGATTCTTCAAAGTAGCCACCCTGGTGCATTCGGAAAGTATTCAGACCCCTTCACTTTTCCCACTTTGTTACTATACAGCCTTATTCTAAAATGGATGAAATGAATGAATCTACACACACTACCCCATAATGACAATGTATTGCTATGGGACTGTCCAGCCCAAACCATGAAAAACAGCTCCAGACCATTATTCCTCCTCCACCAAACTGTACAGTTGGTACTATGCATTAGGGCAGGTAGCGTTCTCCTGGCATCCGCCAAACCCAGATTCATCCATCGGACTGCCAGATTGTGAAGTGTGATTTATCACTCCAGAGAAGGCATTTCCACTGATCCAGAGTCCAAAGGCCGCGAGCTTTACAGCACACCAGCCGATGCTTGGCATTGCGCATGGTGATCTTAGGCTTGTGTGCGTGGCTGTTCGGCAATGGAACCCATTCCATGAAGTTCCCAACGAACAGTTCTTGTGATGACATTGCTTCCAGAGGCAGTTTGGATCTTGGTAGTGAGTGCTGCAACCGAGGACAGACAATTTTTACGAGCTAGGCACTTCATCACTCAGCGGTCCTATTCTGTGAGCTTGTGTGGCCTACCACCTTATGCCTGCGCCATTGTTGCTCCTCGACATTTCGCCTTCAAAATAACAGCACTTACAGCTGACCTGGACAACTCAAGCAGTGCAGAAATTTGACGAACTGACTCGTTTGGCATCCTAAGACGGTGCCACGTTGAAAGTCACTGAGCTCTTCAGTAAGGCCATTCTACTGCCAATGTTTGTCTATGAAGATTGTATGGCTGTGCATGATTGTATACACCTGTCAGCAACGGGTGTGGCTAAAATAGCCAAATCACAAAATTTGTAGGGGTGTCCACATACCTTTGTGTGTGTATATGTGTGCCTGAGAGTATTAGCTTTCAGTGATGGGGTCATAATGTTTTGTAGCTTAAACCGTTAAGTTAGATCCACATTTAGGAACAAAAAAATAAATAACATATTTTGTGACTACAGGAGGTTACTCAGGTAACCCCGGTTCTATGAACAAAGTGCAATTTTATAGTCAGGCGACCCCCGATAGCTTATCTCAAGATAAGCTACTTTGAAAAACATTGCTGTTCCTTCAGAAATAGCTCAAAAGCTGTTTTGTAGCTTCTACAGATTAGTCTTCTATATTTTTTTGTCGCTATTGTATTTAAAAATGTGTTTAAGGCAAACTGACAGCCGCAACCAACCATAGAATTACAATCCATAGATGGCAGTTCCCATTGACAACATGACCACAACGTCCTTTTTTTATGACCTTTATTTAACTAGGCAATTATGAGGTTTCTGTGTTATGCACTATAGCCCATTACCATATATATGATTGAATATGATCTGCTGTTGGCTTGTGTGGATGTATGTATGTGTTATGCAACATAGCTGACTTGAAACATGGTTAAAAGTATCAGGGCCATGGGACTTTCTCATGATGGAAAAATACAGAGAAGCATGAAGACAGGAACTGTTCAATGAGTTGGGAGGGGGGCACATTCAGAGAGGGGTGTTGCGCGAACAAGCGGTCTTTTGTTAGATAACAGGAGCCAGGTGCGAGATAACGGTATGAAGCATGAGAACCTGGATGTTCTTCACAAGCAAGTTACATCTATCAACAGAAGCGCCAAGAGGCGGGGACCCGCCTGAGCACCTGCAATAGTCTGGACAAGTTTAAACCACGCCCAGTCTCTACTGTGATAGGCCAACAGACGGGTTGGAACTGTCTATCACAGTATAAAGAATACTGTTTTACATACGTCTTGTCAGTTCTCTGTTTTGCCCTGCGAGGTGGGACTGAGCCCGTATATACGAAAATTGCATTTACCACTTATTGCTTAGCTAATAAAAAATACATAGTATACAATCGGTGACTCATTGTCATATTTATCCTGATACCAGATTCGAATTGACGCAATTCTAACACAAGTCAGTTAAGAACAAATTCTTATTTACAATTGACCACCTAGGAACAGTGGGTTAACTGCCTTGTTCAGGGGCAGAAGGACAGATTTTTACCTTGTCAGCTCAGGGATTTGATCTAGTAACATTTCGGTTACTGGCCCAACGCTCTGACCACTAGGCTACCTGCCGCCCCATAACAAGCTGTTCTACATTTGCTGCATGTGCTGCAGCCTTCCTGACTGGAAGTGTTTATGATAAAATCCAGCTCTAGATGCTATTAATTCTCTAATTTTTGCTCTCTGGTTTAGTATTTTTAATGAGTCTGTTGGTCTGTTCAGACAGGAGTAATATAATTTAGGGGAAAACATTTGTATTTATACACTGTACATTTTTGTAAAATTATTGACATTTTTCAGGGACAGCTGCAGCACCCCTACTTATGTAGACAAGGAAGAGTGTGGGTATATCCAAAACCCAGGATAGAGGGGTTCAGTGAATGTGGTGTAGAATGTGTGAAGGTGTTTCTGTTTACCAAAGGACACACTATAGAAGGACAAAGTACCAGCTGGCCAGTCAAGATACACACCAACTCTGTGCAAAACAGGACCACGGAAGAATGTGATATTGCCTCCCGCATTGTAAAAGTAATAGTAACCTTCACCAGCGCAGTTCAAACTCCAGGACTTGGTATTTTGTCCAATCCAACTGTCAGACCCCCATCCCATCCGACTCATTCCTTTATAAGTCACTCCAATGTCAGGCTCTCCACAATCCCACATCACCTCCCAGTAATATCGAGATCCAGATAGGCCTTCTCTGCAGAGAACTTGGGGATGCCATTTAAATCTGTCTGGATGGTCTTCGTAATGCTGCTCCTTGTCCACCCGTGTCACCTTCCTGTTCTCCTCAGAGAGTAACAGGTGTGCGTTTGCTGTGTTTGGGTCCATGGAGAGCTGACAGGCATCTGTAGACAATGGGGACACGTGATCATATTCATTATCTCCAGCACCCTACCAGTGTCGACATAAGTGAAACGAGTCATTTTCTATGTTCTGTAGTCAAACTAAGTGAATTACTCTCAATGATGTAATCAGAAGTATATAAAAAAAGGATTTATTTTTTTGCAGTAACACGGAGAGCAGGCAAACACCTACTGGCTGGAAACTTTGCATCGTTTTTGACAATCAGTTTTTTTTTATTACCCCCAATGATCGCGAGAGCTATGTTTTACTACAGGGTTTGAGGTAAATCCAGAACCAGAGTTATTTGAGGTTCTACTGCATGTATAACACTGGTATGGTTAAAGGGGCAATCTGCAGTTGCTACATACATCTTTGGACTTTTAAGTTAGCGATATACACCGAGGACACAAAACATTAAGAACACCTACTCTTTCCACGACAGACTGACCAGGTGAATCCAGCTGAAAGCTATGATCCCTTATTGATGTCACCTGTTAAACCCACTTCAAATCAGTGTAGATGAAGGGGAGGAGACAGATTAAAGAAGGATTTTTAAGCCTTGGGACATGGATTGTGTATGTTGGCCAACTCAATATTAGGAAAGTGTTCCTAATGTTTGGTATACTCAGTGTATATTATATATCCATTGATTCTTGACGAATATAACTAATAAATGACTTGTGAGCTTAGTTCAATGGTCATACCCCATCAGAACCCAAAATATAAGCTTGTTTTACTCCAATGTTTGTGAACAAACACTTTATAGCCTCAAAACATGGTTAAAACTATAACTTTGATCTCATTGATTGTCAGTCCTTGCACCCACGGCTCTATGAGTTTGAAAGTGATTCAATTTCTCCAGCCTCATCCCTCAGCTGTTTACCAAAAACGGTGGTGGGGTTACCACCTTGCTGTCGTTTGAACTGCACATTGCCCCTTCAATTAAGATCTCTTACACTGGTAAGGCATACTGAATGGGATATGAAAAAATAGGTCAATTGTTTGTTCAACGCCGAAAAAACAAAATCGTATATAATGTTATTGTCAGGATTTGGCCAGGGTTGTTCCGGGTTTTGGTCACTAGATGCCCCCATTGTGCTTTTTGACCTTATGTTTTTTCCCTTGTTCCCCATTATTATTTGCACCTGTGCCTCGTTTCCCCTGATTGTATTTAAACCCTTAGTTTCCCTCAGTTCTGTGCTCTGTGTTTGTATGTTAGCACCCAGCCCTAGTGTTCTGTGTATTCTTGTCGATTCCGGTGGATGCTCTTGTGGAATTCTGTTTTTGTTTTTGAGTATCTCTTGAGGCTTTTTTGTGCTATTCCTACCACCTTTTGGATTTGCCATTTTTGTATTGAAGGACTTCTCCTTTTTACTTTATTAAATACACCGTCTTAAGTACTGCTGTGTCTGCCTCATCTTCTGGGTTCTGCTGACTATTTGTGGCTCAGTTGGTTAAGTGACTGTTTCTCACTCCGGAGACCCAGGTTCGTAACCGGGTCCTGACAGTTATTTTGTACGTGGAAGTATGCATTAGTTACTACATCTGTAGTTCTGAAGATGCAGTTGATTACATTACTTACATTTTCTCAGCCCGGATACCAGCCTGCACTCTGCACCGTGATTCACACTGTAGTAAAAACAACAACACAGTGATTACGTAACAAGGAACACACATGCGCACTCGTGATAGAAAAGCTCATCACACTACCAGGTCTTACTGTCTGCAGAATTGTTTTCTTACTTCAGCTTCGTCAGTTTGCATGTGGGATCCCCTTTACCAGCTGAAAGCAGTCCCCCTGCAGAGTCTCCTGGGTGATTGTAGCTCAGGTCCAGCTCTCTCAGGTGGGAGGGGTTTGACCTCAGAGCAGAAGCCAGAGCAGCACAGCCCTCCCCTGTGACTTCACAGCCAGACAGTCTACAGAGGGACAGACACAACAGCTGTCTAGGTTGGTGTAATGATCTACCACGTGGCATCTACAGTATACGTTTGTCCATGACACAAACAAAACCAGACTTTGACAGACAATAATGACAACAGAAATAATTCATAACATTGTTCTTCTTTAAACAGCTGTACGTACCCTAGTGTCTGAAGTCCACAGTTTGGATCCGCCAGGCTATCAGAAAGCAGTGTAACTCCTGAGTCCTGCAGGTCGTTGTCTCTCAGCTCCAGTTGTTTCAGTTGTGAGTTGGGTGCACTCAGGACTGAGGCCAGATATGAACAGCAACCCTCTGTCAGACCACACTGACTTAGGCTGCAGCATGGGTTCACAAGAGTATATTGAGGATGGATTCATGATAATTACAGATAAACACACACACACACACGTTGCATTCGGAATGTACTCAGACCCCTTCCCTTTATCCACATTTTGTTACATTAACAGCCTTATTCTACAATGGATTGAAAAAAAAAATCCTCAATCTACACACAATACCTCATAATGACAAAGCAAAAACTGTTGTTTTTTTCCAGAAAAGTTTGCAAATGTAGCAAAAACATGAACACTTTATTTCCATAAGTATTCAGACCCTTTGCTATGAGAATTGAAATTCAGCTCAGGTGCATCCTGTTTCCATTGATCATCCTTGTGTTGTTTCTATGATTGGAGTCCACCTGTGGTAAATTCAATTAATTGGACATGATTTGGAAAGGCACATACCTGTCTATATAAGGTCCCACAGTTGACAGTGCATATCAGAACAAAAACCAAGCCACAAGGTCGAAGGAATTGTCCGTAGAGCTCAGAGACAGTATTGTGTCAAGGCACAGATCTGGGGAAGGGTACCAAAACATTTCTGCAGCATTGAAGGTCCCCAAGAACACAATGGCCTCCATTATTCTTAAATAGAAGAAGTTTGGAACCACCAAGACTTTTTTAAGAGCTGAGCGGCCAAACTGAGCAATCGGGGGAGAAGGGCCTTGGTCAGGGAGGTGACCAAGAACCCGATGGTCACTCTGACAGAGCGCCAGAGTTCCTCTGTGGAGATGGGAAAACCTTCCAGAGGGACAACCATCTCTCAGCACTTCAGGCCTTTATGGTAGAGTGGCCAGACAGAAGCCACTCCTCAGTAAAAAGCACATGACAGTCCGCTTGGAGTTTGCCAAAAGGTACCTAAAGGATTCTCAGACCATGATAAACAAAATGCTCTGGTCTGATGAAACCAAGAGTGAACTTTTTGGCCTGAATGCCAAGCGTCACGTCTGGAGGAAACCTGGCACAGAGAAGAGAAGAATGGGAGAAACTCTCCAAATACAGGTGTGCCAAGCTTGTAGTGTCATACCAAAGTCTCGAGACTGTAATCGCTGCCAAACGTGCCTCAACAAAGTACTGAGTAAAGGGTCTGAATATTTAGTTTTTTTATTTGTAATACATTTGCAAAAATGTATAAAATCCAGTTTGTGCCTTGTCATTATGGGGTGTTGTGTGTAGATTGATGAGGGGGAAACATCTATTTAATCCATTTTAGAATAAGGCTGTAACATAATAAAATGTGGAAAAAGGGAAAGGGTCTGAATACATCCCGACTGTGTGTGTGTGTGTGTGTGTGTGTGTGTGTGTGTGTGTGTGTGTGTGTGTGTGTGTGTGTATATATATATATCTATATATATAGACAAAAAGAGCAAAAGAAACACACTTGGACTGCATGACATGGCCAGAAAATGTAATTGCGATATAGAATACATCGTTACACTTCTGCAAAAAAATTAAATCACAGAAATGTATGAAGCAGTTTTTTAAAGCAGCATCGTTCTTGTTTGGAGCAATCGGTTGACTGCATTTGAATTAACAGAACAGCATGCAAACATATCTAAAAGTGGGGAGGAGGCTTTATGTGTGTGGGATGCAGCTGCATGATGCGAGAGGGAGAGAGAGACGACAAACAGAGTAAACTATAAAAATGGACGTTACATGCAGCTGTTTCAAAATATTGCGATATGGATATTGCACATGTCAGTATTGCAATTTTGATGTGAATTAGATTAATTGCGCAGCCCTAACTAGTGTTGTCCTGATACCCGAATTTTGGCTTTGATTGAGTGATTCATCAGTTGTAAAAACGTTTTTATTTTTTTCTCTATGGGCAATGTTGGGAGTGGGACCAGAGATTTTCTAATCAGGTCACATGGTTTAAAAAAAAAAAATCTGTAAAAACCTCTGGCCCTAGGGACGATGTCAAACTGCAGCAACCTTGTACTTGTTCATATGAATTATATTTTAAAACTTGACTAACAGGGGTTTCCTTCACACAGACACGGAGACAACCATTGCAGTTGGACAATAGAACTAAGAGGGCCGAGCATTTGCATATGTAATTAAAAAGTAACTCACACAGTCTATGTAATCAGTATTGTGTTTGATTCATTTCAATTAACAATTTTTGGATTGAAAAAGTCAAGGAGGCCTAGCCAGCCCAAGTTTGAATATAGACTAAACCAAATTTGATCTCGTTCACATTTTCTCCTAACACAGATAAATGGGCTATAAACAGGCTATAAACATAACATTCCCACTGCGTTTACCCCGGCCGGAGCGCAAGAAGGGACAGGGAGCTGTAGCCTGCAGCTGAAGAAAAACACATTCCCATATGGGTCAGGTGTAGAATGCTGCAACATTTCTGTGAAGAGTTCTTTCTTGTGTCTGTGATGTGTTATCAAGTTTGCTAAATGAATCCCGGATGACAGTGGAGAGGGGCACACGCTTTGCGCTTTGCTAGAAGACTTGCTTTGTGTCCAGCCTGCAGGACCTGTGATTTCAGTGAACCTGATTGGTCAAGGCACAGAACAGAACGCACAGAATCTGCAGCACTCCGATATGAAGGTCAAACAGGCCTACATTGTCATTCAGATGAAGTCAAAGTTAAGTCACGCATAATAGATGCTCAAGTCGAAGTCCAGTGGCAAATGTTTGCTCGTTTTACCAAGTCAAGTCTCAAGTTGCAAAATTTGCGACTCGAGTAGCATTTGAGTCCAAGTGACGTGATTCGAGTCCACATCTCTGGTGAAGAATAGTTTCAATGACGTGTTAAAATATGCAAGTGTGTTTTCTGAGCAGCATGAATGGGGAGCTAACATGATGCAGCCCAGTGCTGGTTAAGTGGGGAGCTAACATGATGCAGCCCAGTGCTGGCTAAGTGGGGAGCTAACATGATGCAGCCCAGTGCTGGCTAAGTGGGTAGCTAACATGATGCAGCCCAGTGCTGGCTAAGTGGGGAGCTAACATGATGCAGCCCAGTGCTGGCTAAGTGGGGAGCTAACATGATGCAGCCCAGTGCTGGCTAAGTGGGGAGCTAACATGATGCAGCCCAGTGCTGGCTAAGTGGGGAGCTAACATGATGCAGCCCAGTGCAGGTTAAGTGGGTAGCTAACATGATGCAGCCCAGTGCAGGTTAAGTGGGTAGCTAACATGATGCAGACCCAGAGCTGGCTAAGTGGGGAGCTAACATGATGCAGCCCAGCGCTGGCTAAGTGGGGAGCTAACATTATGCAGCCCAGTGCTGGCTAAGTGGGGAGCTAACATGATGCAGACCAGTGCTGGCTAAGTGGGTAGCTAACATGATGCAGCACAGTGCTGGTTAAGTGGCCTGCTAACATGATGCAGCCCAGTGCTGGCTAAGTGGGGAGCTAACATGATGCAGCCCAGTGCAGGTTAAGGGGGTAGCTAACATGATGCAGCCCAGTGCAGGTTAAGTGGGTAGCTAACATGATGCAGCCCAGTGCAGGTTAAGTGGGTAGCTAACATGATGCAGCCCAGTGCAGGTTAAGTGGGTAGCTAACATGATGCAGCCCAGTGCAGGTTAAGTGGGTAGCTAACATGATGCAGACCCAGTGCTGGCTAAGTGGGGAGCTAACATGATGCAGCCCAGTGCTGGCTAAGTGGGGAGCTAACATGATGCAGACCCAGTGCTGGCTAAGTGGGGAGCTAACATGATGTAGCCCAGTGCTGGCTAAGTGGGGGGCTAACATGATGCAGCACAGTGCAGGCTAAGTGGGGAGCTAACATGATGCAGCCCAGTGCAGGTTAAGTGGGTAGCTAACATGATGCAGACCCAGAGCTGGCTAAGTGGGGAGCTAACATGATGCAGCCCAGTGCTGGCTAAGTGGGTAGCTAACATGATGCAGCCCAGTGCAGGTTAAGTGGGTAGCTAACATGATGCAGACCCAGAGCTGGCTAAGTGGGGAGCTAACATGATGCAGCCCAGCGCTGGCTAAGTGGGGAGCTAACATGATGCAGCCCAGTGCTGGCTAAGTGGGGAGCTAACATGATGCAGCCCAGTGCTGGCTAAGTGGGGAGCTAACATGATGCAGCCCAGTGCAGGTTAAGTGGGTAGCTAACATGATGCAGACCCAGAGCTGGCTAAGTGGGGAGCTAACATGATGCAGCCCAGCGCTGGCTAAGTGGGGAGCTAACATGATGCAGCCCAGTGCTGGCTAAGTGGGGAGCTAACATGATGCAGCACAGTGCAGGCTAAGTGGGTAGCTAACATGATGCAGCCCAGTGCAGGTTAAGTGGGTAGCTAACATGATGCAGACCCAGAGCTGGCTAAGTGGGGAGCTAACATGATGCAGCCCAGCGCTGGCTAAGTGGGGAGCTAACATGATGCAGCCCAGTGCTGGCTAAGTGGGGAGCTAACATGATGCAGCCCAGTGCAGGTTAAGTGGGTAGCTAACATGATGCAGCCCAGTGCATGTTAAGTGGGTAGCTAACATGATGCAGACCCAGAGCTGGCTAAGTGGGGAGCTAACATGATGCAGCCCAGCGCTGGCTAAGTGGGGAGCTAACATTATGCAGCCCAGTGCTGGCTAAGTGGGGAGCTAACATGATGCAGACCAGTGCTGGCTAAGTGGGTAGCTAACATGATGCAGCACAGTGCTGGTTAAGTGGCCTGCTAACATGATGCAGCCCAGTGCTGGCTAAGTGGGGAGCTAACATGATGCAGCCCAGTGCAGGTTAAGGGGTAGCTAACATGATGCAGCCCAGTGCAGGTTAAGTGGGTAGCTAACATGATGCAGCCCAGTGCAGGTTAAGTGGGTAGCTAACATGATGCAGCCCAGTGCAGGTTAAGTGGGTAGCTAACATGATGCAGCCCAGTGCAGGTTAAGTGGGTAGCTAACATGATGCAGACCCAGTGCTGGCTAAGTGGGGAGCTAACATGATGCAGCCCAGTGCTGGCTAAGTGGGGAGCTAACATGATGCAGACCCAGTGCTGGCTAAGTGGGGAGCTAACATGATGTAGCCCAGTGCTGGCTAAGTGGGAGGCTAACATGATGCAGCACAGTGCAGGCTAAGTGGGGAGCTAACTTGATGCAGCCCAGTGCACGTTATGGGGAGCTAACATGATGCAGCCCAGTGCTGGCTAAGTGGGGAGCTAACATGATGCAGCCCAGTGCTGGCTAAGTGGGGAGCTAACATAATGCAGCACAGTGCTGGCTAAGTGGGGAGCCAACTTGATGCAGCCCAGTGCTGGCTAAGTGGGGAGCCAACATGATGCAGCACAGTGCAGGCTAAGTGGGGAGCTAACATGATGCAGCCCAGTTCACGCTAAGTGGGGAGCAAACATGATGCAGCACTGTGCAGGCTAAGTGGGGTGCTAACATGATGCAGCACAGTGCAGGCTAAGTGGGGTGCTAACATGATGCAGCACAGTACAGGTTAAGTGGGGTGCTAACATGATGCAGCACAGTACAGGCTAAGTGGGGTGCTAACATGATGCAGCACAGTACAGGTGGGGTGCTAACATGATGCAGCACAGTGCTGGCTAAGTGGGGTGCTAACATGATGCAGCCCAGTGCTGGCTAAGTGGGGTGCTAACATGATGCAGCACAGTACAGGTTAAGTGGGGTGCTAACATGATGCAGCACAGTGCAGGCTAAGTGGGGTGCTAACATGATGCAGCACAGTGCAGGTTAAGTGGGGTGCTAACATGATGCAGCACAGTACAGGCTAAGTGGGGTGCTAACATGATGCAGCCCAGTGCTGGCTAAGTGGGGTGCTAACATGATGCAGCACAGTGCAGGTTAAGTGGGGTGCTAACATGATGCAGCACAGTACAGGCTAAGTGGGGTGCTAACATGATGCAGCACAGTGCAGGCTAAGTGGGGTGCTAACATGATGCAGCACAGTGCAGGCTAAGTGGGGTGCTAACATGATGCAGCACAGTACAGGCTAAGTGGGGTGCTAACATGATGCAGCCCAGTGCTGGCTAAGTGGGGTGCTAACATGATGCAGCACAGTGCAGGCTAAGTGGGGTGCTAACATGATGGGTGCAGGCTAACATGATGCAGCACAGTGCAGGCTAAGTGGGGTGCTAACATGATGCAGCACAGTGCAGGCTAAGTGGGGTGCTAACATGATGCAGCACAGTGCAGGCTAAGTGGGGTGCTAACATGATGCAGCACAGTGCAGGCTAAGTGGGGTGCTAACATGATGCAGCACAGTGCAGGCTAAGTGGGGTGCTAACATGATGCAGCACAGTGCAGGCTAAGTGGGGTGCTAACATGATGCAGCACAGTGCAGGTTAAGTGGGGGGCTAACATGATGCAGCACAGTGCAGGCTAAGTGGGGTGCTAACATGATGCAGCCCAGTGCAGGCTAAGTGGGGTGCTAACATGATGCAGCACAGTGCAGGCTAAGTGGGGTGCTAACATGATGCAGCACAGTGCAGGCTAAGTGGGGCAGGCCGGAGGAAAGTAAGAACATAACCATTTTTCATGTTAAGTATTGAAAAAGCACCTACGTTTGGTAAACTGTGCAACACTAGCCCTAACACACACACACACACACACACACACTTACCCTAGTTTCTGTAGTTTACAGTTTGGATCCACCAGACCGTCAGAAAGCAGTGTAACTCCTGAGTCCTGCAGGTCGTTGTCTCTCAGCTCCAGTTGTTTCAGTTGTGAGTTGGGTGCACTCAGGACTGAGGCCAGATCTGAACAGCAACCCTCTGTCAGACCACACTGACTTAGGCTGGAGGGAGTAGAGGAACATTGTATAGCTAACACGATCTTACTCACACACACACGCACACACAATAGTACATGAACATAAACAAACATGTGCATGCAGCGCGCACACACACACGTACCCTAGTGTCTGCAGTTTGCAGTTTGGATCCTTCAGTCCAGCACACAGCAGTGTAACTCCCGAGTCCTGCAGGTTGTTGTATCTCAGCTCCAGTTGTTTCAGTTGTGAGTTGGGTGCACTCAAGACTGAGGCCAGATATGAACAGCAACCCTTTGTCAGACCACATGGACCTAGACTGTAGTGGAAAGGAGGACACACTTGAACATTACGCACGCACGCACGCACACACACACACACACACACACACACACACACACACACACACACACACACACACACACACACACACAGGATGCTCACATAAGTGTCTGTATGTTGTGGAGTGGACTGAATAGCAGCTTCACTCCTCTGTCTCCCAGGTCATTGTAGCTGAGGTCTAGCTCTGTCAGGGGGCAGTTTGGTGTCCGCAGGGCTGAGGCCAAAGTCCAACAGGATGGATATGTGAGGTCACAGCCAGCCAGTCTAAAGAGATGTATTACACTTTTAGATATTCAAAACCTTAATAATAATAATAATATGACATGCATAAACACAATGAAAAATGAGTCTCTTACTTCAAACAAATGCAATGTGTAGAGTAGCTCAGATGATGGTCAATCAACACCTATATTTTCTGAGTTTAATGTCGGGTGTCCGGCATCTCATTATACAACACAACTTACGATGCTTTCTTGCAGGTTTTCACTACCGGCAGCAACCTCAGACGACCTTCCACTGATGTGTTATATGTCTTCAGGTCAAACTCATCCAGCACCCCCTCTGACATCAGTAACACAAAGGCCAAGGCTGAACATTGGTGAGGTTGTAGCTTTGTTTCTGAAAGAGTTCCTGATCGCAGGGAGGTCTGGATCTCTTCAACTACAGAGTTATCCCCAAGTTCATTCAGACAGTGGAACAAGTTGATGATCCTTTCTGGTGAGGATTCCATCTTAATCTTGTCTGAAAGGTACTTGAATGTTTCCTCAATGCTCGGTGTTTGACCTCCTCTCCTTGTCAGAAGGCCTTTTAAGAGATTCTGATTGGACTCCAGTGAGAGGCCCAGAAGAAATCGAAGGAACAGGTCCAGGTGTCCATTCTTACTCTGCAAGGCTTTGTCCACTGCACTCATGTGTAAGTCAGACAACTTGTCACACTTGAATGATTCATCAAACACATTTTCAGACTTCCCCAGCCATGACTCTAAAGCATATACTGCTGCCAGAAACTCTTGAATGCTCAGATGCACAAAGCTGAAGACCTTGTCTTCGTATAGCCCACATTTGTCTTTAAACATTTCTGTACACAAGGCTGAGTACTCTGATGCCTCTGTGACATCGACGCCACACTCTGTCAGGTCTTCCTCATAGAAGATAAGGTTACCCTTCTGCAACTGTTGGAAAGCCAGCTTTCCTAGTTTCAGGATCATGCCTTTGTCTGACTGAGACAGTTTCTTAGGGTTTTTCTCTGTGGCTTTGTTGTACTTTTTGTTTTTCACACTGGTTTGGATGAGCAGGAAGTGGGTGTTCATCTGTGTCAGAGATTTGGGGACTTCGACATTCTTTGTTTCTTTTAGCATTGTTTCAAGGACAGTGGCTGATATCCAACAGAAGACTGGCATGTGGCACATGATGTAGAGGCTTTTTGATGTCTTCATCTGTGTGATGATTCTGCCGGCCAGGTCCTCATCACCGATTATCTTCCTGAAGTACTCCTCCTTCTGCGGGTCACTGAAACCTTTTACTTCGGTCACCTGGTGAACACACTCAAAGGGTATCTGATTGGCTGCTGCTGGTCGTGTGGTTATCCAGAGATGAGAAGAGGGAAGCAGATTCCCTTTGATGAGGTTTGTCAGCAGCACATCCACTGAGGTTGGCTCTGTGATGTCATACAGGTCCTCATTGTTCTGGAAATTTAGAGGATGTCGACACTCATCCAGACCGTCAAAAATGAAAAGAGTTTTGATTTCACCACACTGAATGCTGTCAATATCTTTTAGATCTGGGCAGTAGTATTGCAGAAGTTGCATCAGACTATATTGACCCTTTTTCAGGTTAAGATCACGGAAAGGAAGAGGAAATATGAAATGAATATCTTGATTTGCTTTTCCCTCTGCCCAGTCAAGGATGAACTTCTGCACAGAAACTGTTTTTCCAATGCCAGCGATTCCTTTGGTCAGCACAGTCCTGATAGGTTTTCTTTGTCCAGGTAACCTTTTGAAGATGTTGTTGCATTTGATTGCGGTCTTTTGTGTGGTTTGTTCCTTAGAAACCGCCTCGATATGTCTCACCTCATGTTCATTATTGACCTCTCCACTTCCACCTTCTGTGATGTAGAGCTCTGTGTATATATCATTTAAGAGAGTTTGCTTTCCATGGTGTCCAATTCCTTGAAATATTTGTTGAAACTTCTGCCCCAGTTTAGTTTTAATTTCTCTGGCTTTCCAAAGAGTTTTATCTAGGAAAAGAATATGATTGATATTAGTTACCACAAAACAAGAAGATACAGTAGTTCAAAAGTGAAACTAGATTATCAAGACACTGCTCATTAGAAGTGATTTCGATAAATGGAGGTTGAAGTGTAAGAGATGGTGGTTGTAACCCCCTTTGATCCTTTGTCTGAAATGCAGTCTTACTTCTTATGTCTAGAAAGTTCAGTGTGATCTTCAAGGCACCCTCTGTTCCAAAACTCTCCAGCATCTTCTCAACCAAATCTCGGACATCTTCATTGTCCAGCTGGGTCTCAAAGCACTCTGGGTAACAATGGATCAGATGATTTTTGAAGAGATTCAAATCACTCATGTTTTTCAGTGACTGACCAAGTAGAGATGAAGTGTCCAACAACATGGGGTTCTACGAAAAAGGCAGAAGAAAGCAATCTGGTGAAAAAGCTGTCAATATATAAACAAGACTGCAAGATAAGAGAAAGATTTAAAAGTTGTTCAGCCTACAAGGCTAGATCCCACTGGGCACAGACGTCAGTTCTACGTCTAGTTTTGATTTACATTAGGTTGAGTGGTCAACTAACGTGAATTTTACAAAACACCTCAACATGTCATTGGACTGAGGTTAAAATTTGGGTGAAAAAAAAGCCGAAATGCTACGTTGATGACTTTTCAAATCCAGTCAGTTTTCCATGTTGTCTCAACGTCGTCACATTTCTTTTTGGGGTGTTCAAATGACATGGAAACAACGTTGATTCAACATTTTTTCCCAGTGGAATGGTTATTCAATGTTGTGTTCCTCTAGTAAGAATTAGATACAGAACATCATTTCTTACCTCTATGTAGCATTTTCTGTGGCCTCTGTGGTCCTCCACGGCACATACATTACAGACGAGTATCTGGTCGGTCTTACAGAAGACTTTCAGAGCTTTGTGGTGCAGCTGGCAGAGTTTCTGCTCCAGGTTTCCTGTCACCTCCACCAGGGTGTGTTTTCGCAGTGCTGCTACTATGTAATGCTGCCTTATGTGGCTCTCACAATAGGAGGCAGTGCAGATCAGACAGGACCTCACAGCTTTGAGCTTTTTCTCAGTGCAGAGATCACAGGCCACATCTCCAGGTCCAGCGTAGTGGTGACTTGACTCGGAGTGTTGATGTTGGAGAGGTTTTTGTGAGACCAAGACATTTATGCACTGCTTGCAGTAACTGTGTCCACAGGGAATGGATACTTGATCCTTTGGCCCTCTTTCACACAGGGCACACAGGTCTATTGTTAGCCCACTAAAGAGATGAGGAAGGAAGAACAGTTTATATGTCTTTCTCAACCTGCTTGTTCAATGCAAATGAATCACAAGGCATAAATGAGCCATACGTTGAGTGTTATTGCAATGCATTGTCATATTCACTTTATTTGTGTCCTGACAAGTCATGAGATGCATGTTGATGTTTACCTCTCAAAAATAGTGTTTTTATTAGGCATTTCTTACGACCATACAGTGAGTTGCAATAAACAAGCTTCATCAATTACCCATCCTCTACCCAAGCTTCATCAATTACCCATCCTCTACCCAAGCTTCATCAATTACCCATCCTCTACCCAAGCTTCATCAATTACCCATTGTCTACCCAAGCTTCATCAATTACCCATCCTCTACCCAAGCTTCATCAATTACCCATCCTCTACCCAAGCTTCATCAATTACCCATCGTCTACCCAAGCTTCATCAATTACCCATCGTCTACCCAAGCTTCATCAATTACCCATCCTCTACCCAAGCTTCATCAATTACCCATCCTCTACCCAAGCTTCATCAGTTACCCATCCTCTACCCAAGCTTCATCAATTACCCATCCTCTACCCAAGCTTCATCAATTACCCATCCTCTACCCAAGCTTCATCAATTACCCATCGTCTACCCAAGCTTCATCAATTACCCATCGTCTACCCAAGCTTCATCAATTACCCATCCTCTACCCAAGCGTCATCAATTACCCATCCTCTACCCAAGCTTCATCAATTACCCATCGTCTACCCAAGCTTCATCAATTACCCATCCTCTACCCAAGCTTCATCAATTACCCATCCTCTACCCAAGCTTCATCAATTACCCATCCTCTACCCAAGCTTCATCAATTACCCATCCTCTACCCAAGCTTCATCAATTACCCATCCTCTACCCAAGCTTCATCAATTACCCATCCTCTACCCAAGCTTCATCAATTACCCATCCTCTACCCAAGCTTCATCAATTACCCATCCTCTACCCAAGCTTCATCAATTACCCATCCTCTACCCAAGCTTCATCAATTACCCATCCTCTACCCAAGCTTCATCAATTACCCATCATCTACCCAAGCTTCATCAATTACCCATCGTCTACCCAAGCTTCATCAATTACCCATCCTCTACCCAAGCTTCACCAATTACCCATCCTCTACCCAAGCTTCATCAATTACCCATCCTCTACCCAAGCTTCATCAGTTACCCATCCTCTATCCAAGCTTCATCAATTACCCATCCTCTACCCAAGCTTCATCAATTACCCATCCTCTACCCAAGCTTCATCAATTACCCATCGTCTACCAAAGCTTCATCAATTACCCATCGTCTACCCAAGCTTCATCAATTACCCATCGTCTACCCAAGCTTCATCAATTACCCATCCTCTACCCAAGCTTCATCAATTACCCATCCTCTACCCAAGCTTCATCAATTACCCATCCTCTACCCAAGCTTCATCAGTTACCCATCCTCTATCCAAGCTTCATCAATTACCCATCCTCTACCCAAGCTTCATCAATTACCCATCGTCTACCCAAGCTTCATCAATTACCCATCGTCTACCCAAGCTTCATCAATTACCCATCCTCTACCCAAGCATCATCAATTACCCATCCTCTACCCAAGCTTCATCAATTACCCATCGTCTACCCAAGCTTCATCAATTACCCATCCTCTACCCAAGCTTCATCAATTACCCATCCTCTACCCAAGCTTCATCAATTACCCATCCTCTACCCAAGCTTCATCAATTACCCATCGTCTACCCAAGCTTCATCAATTACCCATCCTCTACCCAAGCTTCATCAATTACCCATCCTCTACCCAAGCTTCATCAATTACCCATCCTCTACCCAAGCTTCATCAATTACCCATCCTCTACCCAAGCTTCATCAATTACCCATCCTCTACCCAAGCTTCATCAATTACCCATCCTCTACCCAAGCTTCATCAATTACCCATCATCTACCCAAGCTTCATCAATTACCCATCGTCTACCCAAGCTTCATCAATTACCCATCCTCTACCCAAGCTTCACCAATTACCCATCCTCTACCCAAGCTTCATCAATTACCCATCCTCTACCCAATCTTCATCAATTACCCATCCTCTACCCAAGCTTCATCAATTACCCATCATCTACCCAAGCTTCATCAATTACCCATCGTCTACCCAAGCTTCATCAATTACCCATCCTCTACCCAAGCTTCATCAATTACCCATCCTCTACCCAAGCTTCATCAATTACCCATCCTCTACCCAAGCTTCATCAATTACCCATCCTCTACCCAAGCTTCATCAATTACCCATCCTCTACCCAAGCTTCATCAATTACCCATCCTCTACCCAAGCTTCATCAATTACCCATCCTCTACCCAAGCTTCATCAATTACCCATCCTCTACCCAAGCTTCATCAATTACACATCCTCTACCCAAGCTTCATCAATTACCCATCCTCTACCCAAGCTTCATCAATTACACATCGTCTACCCAAGTGTAGCTTATATCTTGTCATACCCTTTGTCAGCGGTTTGTGTTTCCTGGTTGAAAGTAGGTGGAAGAAACATTGAGTGGTCACTCCTCATTGATAACAGGCTGGGTGTAGGTGACTCTGCTCGGTGATGCTGGACACTAAACAAAACAGGGAAACAGATCACCTCAACAACTATGTTTCAACAGTTGCATAATTGTAACTCAGAATGTATACATCTTTTGGACATTGGAGCAATCTTGAGGGAATCCTATTTTAGTCAGAAAAGGATGTTCATATGATAGGTATGTAAGCTATACAAAACCTTGCAGAGAGCATATCCAACTGACAACCTCTTAGTTAAATACCCATCGTCTACCCAAGCTTCATCAATTACCCATCCTCTACCCAAGCTTCATCAATTACCTATCCTCTACCCAAGCTTCATCAATTACCCATCCTCTACCCAAGCTTCATCAATTACCCATCCTCTACCCAAGCTTCATCAATTACCCATCCTCTACCCAAGCTTCATCAATTACCCATCCTCTACCCAAGCTTCATCAATTACCCATCCTCTACCCAAGCTTCATCAATTACCCATCCTCTACCCAAGCTTCATCAATTACCCATCCTCTACCCAAGCTTCATCAATTACACATCGTCTACCCAAGTGTAGCTTATATCTTATCATACCCTTTGTCAGCGGTTTGTGTTTCCTGGTTGAAAGTAGGTGGAAGAAACATTGAGTGGTCACTCCTCATTGATAACAGGCTGGGTGTAGGTGACTCTGCTCGGTGATGCTGGACACTAAACAAAACAGGGAAACAGATCACCTCAACAACTATGTTTCAACAGTTGCATAACTGTAACTCAGAATGTATACATCTTTTGGACATTGGAGCAATCTTGAGGGAATCCTATTTTAGTCAGAAAAGGATGTTCATATGATAGGTATGTAAGCTATACAAAACCTTGCAGAGAGCATATCCAACTGACAACCTCTTAGTTAAATACCCATCGTCTACCCAAGCTTCATCAATTACCCATCCTCTACCCAAGCTTCATCAATTACCTATCCTCTACCCAAGCTTCATCAATTACCCATCCTCTACCCAAGCTTCATCAATTACCCATCCTCTACCCAAGCTTCATCAATTACCCATCCTCTACCCAAGCTTCATCAATTACCCATCCTCTACCCAAGCTTCATCAATTACCCATCCTCTACCCAAGCTTCATCAATTACCCATCCTCTACCCAAGCTTCATCAATTACACATCGTCTACCCAAGTGTAGCTTATATCTTATCATACCCTTTGTCAGCGGTTTGTGTTTCCTGGTTGAAAGTAGGTGGAAGAAACATTGAGTGGTCACTCCTCATTGATAACAGGCTGGGTGTAGGTGACTCTGCTCGGTGATGCTGGACACTAAACAAAACAGGGAAACAGATCACCTCAACAACTATGTTTCAACAGTTGCATAACTGTAACTCAGAATGTATACATCTTTTGGACATTGGAGCAATCTTGAGGGAATCCTATTTTAGTCAGAAAAGGATGTTCATATGATAGGTATGTAAGCTATACAAAACCTTGCAGAGAGCATATCCAACTGACAACCTCTTAGTTAAATAATATAAACTATTGGAACAAGACTTAAAAATAACTGATATTGGCACAAAATGGAGGGAATGTTGGAACACAATATACGAAATGAGTTAATGAAAATGTACACTTAATCCTGCAAAAATTAACATGTGGAATATATCAGACACATTTCACAAATTCTATAGGCAGCTCAGCGATTCGATCTTGCAACCTTTCGGTTACTAATCCAACGCTCTAACCACTAGGCTACTTGCCGTCCCAAAATATGAGGGTGCAGTGAGCTACCCGATGGGTTGGAGGATACTCTTCTCGTCAATCATCTTGAAAAAACGTATACTTATATACGTATACTTATTTTCCGTATACAATGGAAAAATCACATGCTTCATTATCTAAATATTGAAAGGGTGTGGGTGACGGAGAGAAACAAAATGGTGCAATTTGAGGACTTGTGGCGGACAGTAATGCAGGTATTGAAGATAGGGGTGAGAACAGGTGGGTCTGAGCAGGTGTGAAGTCATTGATGTTTGTGTGCGTCTGTATGTTGTCTTTGTACGTGTAAGTATGTACGTTTTTTTTTTAATTACATAAAAGAAAATGTATATTTCAGAATGAACGTTTTACCTCTCAGAAATGATGTCTTGAGGGAGGCTCATTTTAGAGGCAGCGGTCTCCTCCTCTCTCTCCCCAGAGAGACTCATTTTAGAGGCAGTGGGTCACACCTACAGACTGAACAGATCAACGGGAAATACACTTATCAACCAACAATGAACAACAGTGCTTTCCATAAGCGCCGGCTGTTGGCCATACAGCCGATTAAGTTCTTTGCGATGGAAGTTTGTTGTTGGTGGTGTATATCAATGCTAAACAGCATCAAAAAGGTGCTCAAACTCAAGCAGGTATGTAAACGTGTGGTTGACAGTAGCATGCCGGATAAAACCGGACGGCAGTGAGCCAATGGAGTTCCAGAAATAGTTAACATTAAATAAATAAAGGACCACTTGAAGGGAATGCTCTCTTAATGAAGCAAAGCACCTCCAGATGACATAAGATGGGAAGAAGGTGGATAGCCTGTCAGTGCGACTAAACATTGAGGGTCTGGTACTGCCAGGAAAAGTTAGGATTGGGCATATGAGTTACTATGTGCGAGCTTATGTTCAGAAACCACTGCGTTGCTATAATTGTGAAAGGTTTGGTCACGGTGTGCACAGGCAAGAGGAGTGGTGTGGGGGAGAACATGCATATGAGGAATGTGGAGATGGGCTCCAGTTAAAGTGCTGTAACTTTGGGGGAGCCCATAGTGTGGCATATCAGAGTTGTGCAGTGATGAAAAGACAGGTGGAAGTGCAGCAGGTGAGAAGTGAGTGTAACATCTCGTATGCAGAAGCAGTGAACGTAGTTCAGACAGAGACGAGCTGGGTACCTAGAACAGGTATTCCGGTCAACTGTCAGTGCTGTTATTGTGAAGTGGAAACACCTAGGGGCAACGAGCTCAGCCGCGAAGTAGCAGGCCCCACAAGCGGGACCGAACGGGACCGCCGAGTGCAGAACGGGGCCGCTGAGTGCTGAAGCATGTAAAAATCATCTGTCCTCGGTTGCAACACTCACTACCGAGTTCCAAACTGCCTCTGGAAGCAAGGTCAGCACAAGAAGTATTAGTCGGGAGCTTGATGAAATGGGTTTCCATGGCAGAGCAGCCGCACACAAGTCTAAGATCACCATGAGCAATACCAAGCGTCAGCTGGAGTGGTGTAAAGCTCACCGCCATTGGACTCTGGAGCACTGGAAACGCCTTCTCTGGAGTGATGACTCACACTTCACCATCTGGCAGTCCGATAGACTAATCGGGGTTTGGCGGATGCCAGGAGAACGCTACCTTACGGAGTGCATAGTGCCAACTGTAAAGTTTGGTGGATGAGGAATAATGGTCTGGGGCTGTTTTTCATGGTTTGGGCTAGGCCCCTTAATTCAAGTGAAGGGACATCATTACGCTAGAGCATACAATGACATTCTAGACGATTCTGTGCTTCCAACTTTTTGGCAACAGTTTGGGGAAGGCCCTTTCCTGTTTCAGGATGACAATGCCCCTGTGCACAAAGTGAGGTCCTTACAGAAATGGTTTGTCAAGATCGGTGTGGAAGAACTTGACAGGCCTGCACAGAGCCCTGTCCTCAACCCCATCGAACACCTTTGGGATGAATTGGAACGCCGACTGCGAACCAGGTAAAATTGCCCCACATCAGTGCCCGACCTCACTAATGCTCTTGTGGCTGAATGGAAGCAATTCCCCGCAGCAATGTTCCAACTAATGGAAAGCCTTCTCAGAAGAATGGAGGCTGTTATAGCAGCAAAAGGGGGGGGACCAACTCCATATTAAGGCCCATGATTTTGGGATGAGATGTTCGAAAAGCAGGTGTCCACACACTTTTGGTCATGTAGTGTACCTCAGCCCAGACCTACAATGACACTGTCAGTGGGAATTAATTTAACATCCCTCGACTCTTGCTGTGTCAGTAGACATCCCCCAAACCCCCGTGACTCTTGGAAAATGAGTGTACAACTGGTAAATAGTCGCTGATATTTCAGTCAGATGTCTAGCTAGCTAGTTACCTCAGGACTCTGGCTATTAGCCAGGTAGCTAGCTATAACTAGGTGGCTAGAAGGATGACATTAGCAGCTAACGTTGAACAGAGCCTGACCTCAGCAGGAGCAGTTGACTGGAATTAAGCTAGCTATAATCAAAAGATGGGCTACTATAAGTTCTCATAACAAAATACCTTTTCTTTATAGAGACTAGTGAGACAGACGGTGGTGAATCAGGCTGCAATGGAGGAGGCAAATAGATACACAGAGAGAGGAAGCATTGAAGCAAGCAGGGAGAGAGGTTAGTAGTATAGTGGGTACAGTGGTTCCCAAACCTAGGGTCCAGGACCCACATGGGTTCCCCTAAAATGAAAATAGGGTCCCCTGAGAGAGTCTTTAATCTTATCAAGCACAGTAATAACTTGTTTCTCTTCAAATCAGTACAGAATATAACATTTTAGATTCAACTAGGGGACTTTTACACTGTCAGAATTCAATTGCATGTCATTATCTGTTGGGACAGCCTGTGGGACCTAAAATTGAGTGAAATACAGTATAAAGACAATTTAATATTATGTACACTGAACAAAAATATAAATGCAACATGCAAAAATGTCAGAGATTTTACTGAGTTACAATTCATATAAGGAAATCAGTCAACATCAGTCGTGACTTATCACTCACGTACATAGTAAATAAGTAGTGAAACACGTATTATAAAGTACAACTTGTAAGGTAGTGATCTATAAGTACCAATCCACAAATGTAAATCACTATCCACAAATGCAATTCACTATCCACAAACAAACACCGTTTGATTTGTATTTGTAAATCGATATATTGCATTAGAATTGTTTTATAACTGCAGATATGCAGGTCATTTCCAAGGGCCGTAAGTAAAATGACTTCCATAAAGATTTGCACATAGGAGAGATATGCGGATTGGTGATTTACATTTGTGGATTGGTACTTATTCGTACAGATCATGATACACGAATACAAAAAGCATGCTGTCAGTTCACAATACATTTGGCATGATATTGATCCCATACCTGCGCGCTCTTGCTGAATGCAGATGATATTCCCCTGAAACTGGACAATGTGTACGGCGCGCATGTGAATATATTTCACGTGTTTTGCGATTGTGTAGGCTACTTTGTGCACGATTTCACTATTGTACTACATAATTAATCATTCATATACCTCCACTAAACGACTTTGATATACATCAGTGGGGATTAAGAAATGAGTATACGCAATGCCCACTGAAAAAAGTAGGTATAAGGCGTATACCTGCGCATAGCATCCACTACACCACTGTCCCCTTGTGTTTTACAAAAGGTGCACTCTCCGACATCACTGGCTGAGACCCAGTACGACTGTGTCCGACAACGAGACAAGACCGAGACACGCAAATTGTCGTCTCGAGACCGATTACTACAACATTGTCTGCAACATACATATAGCTGAAAAGCAAAACTATTTTAATGAATGCAAACCTATAGGCCACAACAAGGCCAGACACTCTAAAAATCAGCTAAAAGTACAATATATTGGTCTACCACCACAGTAGGCTATGGCAATTATTTAACAACCATACACACCATTAAATCAAATTTAAAAAACAACAACACTAACCTTAGAAGCCAACACCCAGCAAAATGTCCTCAGCCTGGTAGCTTAGCAGTCAGATCCGCTGTGTCATTCAAAAGATTTACTTTCGATTTCAACAAAAAAGTATTTGTTGCAGAAACCCGAACCCGATTACACTACAATCAACCGATTAAAAGGTGGAAATCATCATTCAAATCACATTATTCAAGTGGTGAATATGCTACGCGTTACCTTTGAATTATGATTCAGGACCATACATTACCGTACTTACTGTAGTTATTGTAGTTCTTCTGTTATATTAGCGATCGCACAATTTAATTTGCATTCTGCCACCTACTGTGCGGGATGCAAACAATATTCCCAAAAAAGGAACAAAACACCAAAACAACTAACAAACTATCAAATAATAATAATAAACTAAATCAAACAACTTTTATGTAAAAAAATAAAACAGATCTGATCCCTAAACATGCTCAATGGGAACGTGGGAGGACGGGACTTCGAGCACCAGTACCCATTGCAAGTAGGGTTGCAAACGGTGTTGCCAACTCCTCAGCATGGAAAGTAGCTATTTAAAAAAAATATATATATTTTTATTTATTATTCATAATACAAAAATCAACTTACACTGCTACATCAAACATGTCTAGCAAACCAAACACAGGTATTAACAATGCTCAAACATACAACAAATATAAATAAAATACAAAAAAGAAACAATTTAAGTGCAATTATACTCACTCTGAAAATAACTTATTATCAAATCAAATTTATTTATATAGCCCTTCGTACATCAGCTGATATCTCAAATTGCTGTACAGAAACCCAGCCAAAAACCCCAAACAGCCAGCAATGCAGGTGTAGAAGCACGGTGGCTAGGAAAAACTCCCTAGAAAGGCCAAAACCTAGGAAGAAACCTAGAGAGGAACCAGGCTATGTGGGGTGGCCAGTCCTCTTCTGGCTGTGCCGGATGGAGATTATAACAGAACATGGCCAAGATGTTCAAATATTCATTAATGACCAGCATGGTCGAATAATAATAAGGCAGAACAGTTGAAACTGGAGCAGCAGCACGGCCAGGTGGACTGGGGACTACAAGGAGTCATCATGTCAGGTAGTCCTGGGGCATGGTCCTAGGGCTCAGGTCCTCCGAGAGAGAGAAAGAAAGAGAGAAGGAGAGAATTAGAGAACGCACACTTAGATTCACACAGGTCACCGAATAGGACAGGAGAAGTACTCCAGATATAACAAACTGACCCTAGCCCCCCGACACATAAACTACTGCAGCATAAATACTGGAGGCTGAGACAGGAGGGGTCAGGAGACACTGTGGCCCCATCCGAGGACACTCCCAGACAGGGCCAAACAGGAAGGATATAACCCCACCCACTTTACCAAAGCACAGCCCCCACAACACTAGAGGGATATATTCAACCACCAACTTACCATCCTGAGACAAGGCTGAGTATAGCCCACAATGATCTCCACCACGGCACAACCCAAGGGGGGGGCGCCAACCCAGACAGGATGACCACATCAGTGAATAAACCCACTTAGGTGACGCACCCCTTCCAGGGACGGCATGAGAGAGCCCCAGTAAGCCAGTGACTCAGCCCCTGTAATAGGGTTAGGGGCAGAGAATCCCCGTGGAAAGAGGGGAACCGGCCAGGCAGAGACAGCAAGGGCGGTTAGTTGCTCCAGAGCCTTTCCGTTCACCTTCCCACTCCTGGGCCAGACTACACTCAATAATATGACCCACTGAAGAGATGAGTCTTCAGTAAAGACTTAAAGGTTGAGACCGAGTTTGCGTCTCTGACATGGGTAGGCAGACCGTTCCATAAAAATGGAGCTCTATAGGAGAAAGCCCTGCCTCCAGCTGTTTGCTTAGAAATTCTAGGGACAATTAGGAGGCCTGTGTCTTGTGACTGTAGCGTACGTGTAGGTATGTACGGCAGGACCAAATCAGAGAGATAGGTAGGAGCAAGCCCATGTAATGCTTTGTGCTTTGTAGGTTAGCAGTAAAACCTTGAAATCAGCCCTTGCTTTGACAGGAAGCCAGTGTAGAGAGGCTAGCACTGGAGTAATATGATCAAATTTTTTGGTTCTAGTCAGGATTCTAGCAGCCGTATTTAGCACTAACTGAAGTGTATTTAGTGCTTTATCCGGGTAGCCGGAAAGTAGAGCATTACAGTATTCTAACCTAGAAGTGACAAAAGCATGGATTAATTTTTCTGCATCATTTTTGGACAGAAAGTTTCTGATTTTTGCAATGTTATGTAGATGGAAAAAAGCTGTCCTTGAAATGGTCTTGATATGTTCTTCAAAAGAGAGATCAGGGTCCAGAGTAACGCCGAGGTCCTTCACAGTTTTATTTGAGACGACTGTACAACCATTAAGATTAATTGTCAGATTCAACAGAAGATCTCTTTGTTTCTTGGGACCTAGAACAAGCATCTCTGTTTTGTCTGAGTTTAAAAGTAGAAAGTTTGCAGCCATCCACTTCGTTATGTCTGAAACACATGCTTCTAGCAAGGGCAATTTTGGGGCTTCACCATGTTTCATTGAAATGTACAGCTGTGTGTCATCCGCATAGCAGTGAAAGATAACATTATGTTTTCGAATAACATCCCCAAGAGGTAAAATATATAGTGAAAACAATAGTGGTCCTAAAACGGAACCTTGAGGAACACCGAAATTTACAGTTGTTTGTCAAAGGACAAACCATTCAGAGACAAACTGATATCTTTCCGACAGATAAGATCTAAACCAGGCCAGAACTTGTCCGTGTAGACCAATTTGGGTTTCCAATCTCTCCAAAAGAATGTGGTGATCAAAAGCAGCACTAAGGTCTAGGAGCACGAGGACAGATGCAGAGCCTCGGTCCGATGCCATTAAGATGTCATTTACCACCTTCACAAGTGCCGTCTCAGTGCTATGATGGGGTCTAAAACCAGACTGAAGCATTTCGTATACATTGTTTGTCTTCAGGAAGGCAGTGAGTTGCTGCGCAACAGCCTTTTCTAAAATTTTTGAGAGGAATGGAAGATTCGATATAGGCCGATAGTTTTTTATATTTTCTGGGTCAAGGTTTGGCTTTTTCAAGAGAGGCTTTATTACTGCCACTTTTAGTGAGTTTGGTACACATCCGGTGGATAGAGAGCAGTTTATTATGTTCAACATAGGAGGGCCAAGCACAGGAAGCATCTCTTTCAGTAGTTTAGTTGGAATAGGGTCCAGTATGCAGCTTGAAGGTTTAGAGGCCATGATTATTTTCATCATTGTGTCAAGAGATATAGTACTAAAACACTTGAGCGTCTCTCTTGATCCTGGGTCCTGGCAGAGTTGTGCAGACTCAGGACAACTGAGCTTTGAAGGAATAGTCCGTAAGAGTCCGTAATTTGCTTTCTAATAATCATAATCTTTTCCTCAAAGAAGTTCATGAATTTATCACTGCTGAAGTGAAAGTCATCCTCTCTTGGGGAATGCTGCTTTTTAGTTAGTTTTGCGACAGTATCAAAAAGGAATTTCGGATTGTTCTTATTTTCCTCAATTAAGTTAGAAAAATAGGATGATCGAGCAGCAGTAAGGGCTCTTCGGTACTGCACGGTACTGTCTTTCCAAGCTAGTCGGAAGACTTCCAGTTTGGTGTGGCGCCATTTCCGTTCCAATTTTCTGGAAGCTTGCTTCAGAGCTCGGGTATTTTCTATGTACCAGGGAGCTAGTTTCTTATGAGAAATGTTTTTAGTTTTTAGGGGTGCAACTGCATCTAAGGTATTGCGCAAGGTTAAATTGAGTTCCTCAGTTAGGTGGTTAACTGATTTTTGTCCTCTGGCATCCTTGGGTAGACAGAGGGAATCTGGAAGGACATCAAGGAATCTTTGTGTTGTCTGTGAATTTATAGCACGACTTTTGATGTTCCTTGGTTGGGGTCTGAGCAGATTATTTGTTGCAATTGCAAACATAATAAAATATAATGATTCATGAAGGTGTTATTCTTTTTGTTATTCACTAGGGTTAGTGTTTTAATACGATAATTAAATTCAATCAGAAAAATTGGTAATTTTGGTATAGATCTTTTGAATTTTTGTTTGTGTATAAAGTATTTGGCAACAATAATAAAAACATTAACAATCATTTCAGCGGTTTTGTTATCATTGCAATAGTAACATATTATATATTTTATGTTAAAATTATAGGCAGTGTTCATAATGGTAAATAAGTACTGGGCAAGGTTTTCCCAAAATTCGGACACAAATTTAAGTGTGGTTAGACCACTGGGAACGGCTTTTATCACAGAAATAAACTCTATGAAAGGTATTGGAAACTCTTTCAATGTTATAAATTGTTCATATGTGAGAATATTATCCTTGTTGTCGAAAATATCAAGGACAAAGTCAATATTCCTCTCATGCCAGCTGGGGTAGAACAATGACTTCTTCCTTACAGTTATGTCTGAATTATTCCACAAAAGAGCTTTATGAGGGGAAAAATTGTGCAGGAAACATATTTTCCAGGCCAGTAAAGCTTGTTGGTGAAACCTAGCCAATTTAACAGGTAATCTTTCAGGGATATAATTACATTTCAGTAAAAATTGAAGACCTCCCAATTTATTAAACACATTATTTGGAATTAAATACCATATTGAATCAGTATCGAGCAAACATTTTTTCAACCAGTTTATCTTGAAAGTGTTATTTATGTCAACAAAGTCCAACACTTCTAGACCGCCTTCAGCTCTTTGGTTAGAAAGGACATATTTTTTTAGTTTGTGAGGCTTATTTTTCCAGATGAAGTCAAGAAAGGTCTTATTGATCTCTTTACAAGTAGCTGGATTTACACATAACGATAATGAGGGGTATACAAAACGAGACAGTCCCTCTGCCTTGGACAGAAGTACTCTCCCAAGTATAGAAAGATCTCTTTGTAGCAAATTATTAAAATATATTTTTAGTTCTCTTAATTTTAGGAGAGAAATTCAAATGTTGTCTGACTAAGTGGTTTTTTGACAGAAGTATTCCTAAATATTTAACACAGTCCTTTACAGGAATATTTTCAATTTCTTTATCATCAGAGTCAAATAAATATAAAATTTCACATTTAGAAACATTCAGTTTTAATCCTGATGCAACAGAAAATGCAGTTATAGCATTAAGGGCATGTGCGACCTGGTCTTTGTCTCTTAAGAAAAGAGTAGTATCATCAGCCAGTTGGGAAATTTAGATTTATTTGTTAAAAATGGTTGAGCCATACAAATTTGCATCATTCAGAATATCTAGAGATAAAGTTACACAACCAAAATGAATAAAAATGGCGAAATTGGGCATCCCTGTCGTACACTTCTGTAGATACTAAATCTTTTGGAAGTATTAAGGTTTAGTAGCACAGAACTATTTATATCTTTGTAAAACATGCAACTTACTTTAATAAAATGTTCACCAAATCCAAAAAGTTTAAGAGACCTAAAGAGAAATTCATGTTCAATTGTGTCAAAGGCTTTACAGAAGTCCAGAAATAGGACAACTGCATCTGAGTCAATTGCATCTGAACAATCTATAAGGTCCAAGACTAAACGAATGTTAGAGCTTATGTGACGGCCCGTCATAAATCCTGTTTGAGTCTCATTTATAATGGTATCTATTCCTTTCTTTAATCTTTAGGCATAAAGCAGAGCAATCAATTTGTAATCAGTATTTAATAAAGTAATTGGTCTCCAATTGTCAATGAGAGAAAGGTCTTTATCAAGCTTCGGAATCAGTGAAATAATGCCCTGTTTCATAGTGGAGACCATTTTCCCTTTTTTAATGCAATCTTGAAGCATATTGAAAATCGGGTCTTCTAGTAATTCCCAAAACTGTCTATAGAATTCAACTGACAGGCCATCAGGGTGATTTCCCTCTTTTCATTGAATTCATCAGAGCCTCTCTAATTCCTCCAATTGACACAGGTGAATCGCAAACTGAGCGGAAATCATCCTCAATTACAGGGACACAATTCTGAATGTGGCAAATGTAACTTTCATAACCATCTTCCTGAAATTGAGAGTTGTAAAGGTTTTCATAAAAGGAATTGACAAATGATGATATTGTAATGGGATCTTTGTATTAAACATGGTTAATTTTGAGTGCAGTTATAGATTTTCTTTTGTAGTTTCTCTTTTCAAGTGCATCAAAGTTACTAGTGTTTTTTTCCCCCTCTTCAGTCCACTTGACCTTACTAAGGCGCCCTTTGCCAGATCAGTGTAAGTCTGTTCTAATTCTAGATGTAAAGACCTGAACACAGACTCCTCTTCTTCAGATAGATTATCTTTCTTTAGAAAACTGTCAAGCTTAATCATTATCTCCTTTTCTCTATTGTTCTTTAATTGCATCAGCTCTTTGGCGCGTTTAATGGCTACCACTGACTTTATGTTTGAAAAATTCCCATCGCCTTCCATGACCCAAGTCTTTTCTAGCAAAAATAACTTTAGCTAATGATTTGATGTTTTCAATGAGATCAGTATCTTTAAGAAGTGTATTGTTTAATTTCCAATATCCTCGAGTACCTTTTGATTTTTGATTTTTTTGTTGTAAATTCAGGAAAATCAAGTGACGATCAGAAAAGGGAGCCAACTGATGATCTACATCTATAACAAATTGTAACAAAAAAGGGGAAATTAGGAATAAATCTATTCTAGATTTACGTGACATAGTTTGTTTGGTCCAGGTATAACCCTTAGCATCCGAATTGAAATATAACGCCAGGCATCCTCAACACAGAGATCCTTGCATAATGTAATGATAATGTTACTATCTTGAAGGTTTTGACTCGTTCTAGGAGGAAAACAATCAGCAGATGCATCAGGTGTTTCATTAAAATCCCTTGAAATAATTAGAAAAGCCTCAGAGTATTTGTTGTTTAAATCCTGTACTTTCCTGGTAAATTGGGTAAAAAAAGGGTCTTATTAGGAGCATGTGAGTTATGTCCGTATACATTACAGATGATGAAAATAGCATTGTCAAGTTTAACAGTTACTATGACCCATCTGCCGTCTTGTGAAGATGTGGATTCTAGAATGACACCTTTAAACTTGTGAATAAGTGTCAACACACCAGCAGAATGATTTGATCCATGACTGAAATAGGCCATATCTCCTCATTGTGCTTTTCAAAATTTCAAATCACTTTCACCCGAATGAGTTTCCTGAAGGACAAAATCTGCATTACTGCGTTTACAGTATAAAAATAAAGCTCTCCTTTTTGTAGGATTTCTCAAACCCCTAGCATTCAGACTAATGATATTGAGTGAATGTAAAACAAACTCCTCCATTAAAAAATAAGCACAAATTAGATAACAAGTATTAACGTGAACAATAAAACAAACGGTGAACCTTGAGAGGATCACTTGACGGAAAACTGCGCTCAGATGAGGTAGCGGTGGTTAACAGAATAACAAATCTATTTACTTCCTTTTCTTTGGCAAGTGTTCATCAGTTGTAGTTCGAACGGTACATGTATAATTGGCAGTACATTAACTGTACTCATGGTAGTACTCACAGTTTCAATTTGCTTAATGTCAACAGAGTTACCCAGTAATCATTCTTCCTTCGATAAACGCGCGTGGGCCCTTGAACCCCGCCTTTTTGTCGCGCCTTCTGTATAAGCGGCCACAGTTTCTCTCTGGCAGCTTGATCCTGCAGTATCAGAGCTTCTTTGATGCGGAGTTTCTTCTCGTCCAGACATTTTTTCCCCTTGGCCATTTTGCGAGGGGGTCCATCAGATCTTCGTTTCCCAAGTCGATGGACCACATCAATCACGTATCTTAGCCTGTCTTTGATGCATGGTTTTCCCAGGATATTAATGACTACTTCTCTAAAATCCTCTCCCTCTACCTCTTTTACACCTTGGATTTTCAGTTTCCACCTACGAGAGTACCTTTGAAGTTCAGCTACATTCTCACACAGCTCATTATTTTTGGTTTGCATTGCTCGTTATCTTTTCCTTGTTCTCGCTCACAATTTTGTGTAGTTGATTGACAGTTTGACAGATTATCGATCTTCTTTGATGTTTCTTCTGTAGCCCGCTCTATGATGGACACTTTGGAGAGCGTGGCGTCTTGTTTAGTAGACAGGGACTGGATTGCAGAGAAAAGTTCCGACATGGAAATGTCTTCTTTTACTTTTTTAACCGGTGGATTTTTACTTGGGGTCTGAGGTAAAGAGGTTGCAAGGATTTCATCCTGGTCAGTTTGTTCTTTCTCTTGCTTGAGATCGCGGCTTCTTGTGTATCCATGCTGCTCTGGTCCTCGTTGTGGCTAGCTAGCATGTCAGCTGTCTTCTGTGAGACTCGGATATTTCGACTACTTTTGTCTTTCTGTCATGTTCTTCCCATTCAACTTGACAAAAACTAACTCTAAACTTATCCCATCTCCATAAAAAAGTTATAGTTAGTTCCTTTCAATATTAATAGCCAATATTTGACTGGTAACCACCAAACCCTCAATATTGCTTTGAAGAGCGGAAAACACTCCCTCTCACAGCGACGCCATCTTGGAGTCCCCTTCTGGAAAGTAGCTATTGGCTGTCCTAAAAGTCGCTAAATGACGGCATCGCCTAATTTACATAATTGGCCATGTGCGTGTAATTGTGATGGACGCTGTAGGAGAGAGAAATAATGTCGTGGGAGAGACAAAAAAAGTGAGTAAAAAACACCCTAAATATGTTTAGAAGTACAAATGAACTTTCTTCTGTCGATTCTTGTTTTTTTAATGTCACAATTCCAACCCTACTCCTTTATCCAGGCTTGGGACTGGCAAAAGCGACCGAAAAGAGACACTCTTACGGAGTTACTTAGTTGTGAATTTATTTATTTACTTTTGTTTTTTGTTTAGTTTTCTTCATTTGGTTTGGTTTTTAAACGTATGATCCACTTAGGAGCCTATAACAAGTCACAATAAAACATGAACAATTTTAACCATAACATTTTTTACATTGTTAATGTAGATGGTATACAAAAAAATCTAAATGGATCAAAAAGAGACAATAGATAAAACTGTCAATGGCAATGTGAGAAAATGATGGTAACTAGTCTGGCCCTAATTCAGGTTAATAGTAAAAAAAAAAAGTAAGCCAGGGTGGGATCAGCCGGCTGTGGCTTCCCACATGCACGATTCATTTGCAGTCTGGACGCAGAGGGGTGAACATCTCCCAACTGCAGCTGGGAGGGACTACTGTGCAAGGACTGGGCCGCCTGTGAGTGCTTTGGGAAGGGGTGGGACAGGGGTGGCATCCGCTGCTCATTGAGAAGAGTAAGAACGATACGTCAGAGTCACGTCAGAGTCTCCAAAAGTCTCCAATAACACCAGAAAAAGTAGCTAGATTTGCTGCTAATCACTTTTTTGAAAATGTGTCGCTAGAGGGGAATGAATACTCACTAAATTAAGTGACAAAGACGCTAAGTTGGCAACACTGGTTGCAAAGGGTCGGAAACTTTCCGGATATTTTTCATGGAAATTAAAGCCCGGCTTAAATTCCTCAAAAAAGTAGGATACACATAATTTTATTTTATTTATTTCACCTTTATTTAACCAGGTAGGCAAGTTGAGAACAAGTTCTCATTTACAATTGCGACCTGGCCAAGATAAAGCAAAGCAGTTCGACACATACAACGACACAGAGTTACACATGGAGTAAAACAAACATACAGTCAATAATACAGTATAAACAAGTCTATATACGATGTGAGCAAATGAGGTGAGATAAGGGAGGTAAAGGCAAAAAAAGGCCATGGTGGCAAAGTAAATACAATATAGCAATTAAAACACTGGAATGGTAGATTTGCAGTGGAAGAATGTGCAAAGTAGAAATAAAAATAATGGGGTGCAAAGGAGCAAAATAAATAAAATAAATACAGTAGGGAAAGAGGTAGTTGTTTGGGCTAAATTATAGGTGGGCTATGTACAGGTGCAGTAATCTGTGAGCTGCTCTGACAGTTGGTGCTTAAAGCTAGTGAGGGAGATAAGTGTTTCCAGTTTCAGAGATTTTTGTAGTTTGTCATTGGCAGCAGAGAACTGGAAGGAGAGGCGGCCAAAGAAATAATTGGTTTTGGGGGTGACCAGAGAGATATACCTGCTGGAGCGCGTGCTACAGGTGGGTGATGCTATGGTGACCAGCGAGCTGAGATAAGGGGGGACTTTACCTAGCAGGGTCTTGTGGATGACATGGAGCCAGTGGGTTTGGCGACGAGTATGAAGCGAGGGCCAGCCAACGAGAGCGTACAGGTTGCAATGGTGGGTAGTATATGGGGCTTTGGTGACAAAACGGATTGCACTGTGATAGACTGCATCCAATTTGTTGAGTAGGAAATTGGAGGCTATTTTGTAAATGACATCGCCGAAGTCGAGGATTGGTAGGATGGTCAGTTTTACAAGGTTATGTTTGGCAGCATGAGTGAAGGATGCTTTGTTGCGAAATAGGAAGCCAATTCTAGATTTAACTTTGGATTGGAGATGTTTGATGTGGGTCTGGAAGGAGAGTTTACAGTCTAACCAGACACCTAGGTATTTGTAGTTGACCACATATTCTAAGTCAGAGCCGTCCAGAGTAGTGATGTTGGACAGGCGGGCAGGTGCAGGCAGCGATTGGTTGAAGAGCATGCATTTAGTTTTACTTGTATTTAAGAGCAATTGGAGGCAACGGAAGGAGAGTTGTATGGCATTGAAGCTTGCCTGGAGGGTTGTTAACACAGTGTCCAAAGAAGGGCCAGAAGTATACAGAATGGTGTCATCTGTGTAGAGGTGGATCAGAGACTCACCAGCAGCAAGAGCGACATCATTGATGTATACAGAGAAGAGAATTGGTCCAATAATTGAACCCTGTGGCACCCCCATAGAGACTGCCAGAGGTCCGGACAGCAGACCCTCCGATTTGACACACTGAACTCTATCAGAGAAGTAGTTGGTGAACCAGGCGAGGCAATCATTTGAGAAACCAAGGCTGTTAGTCTGCCGATGAGGATGTGGTGATTGACAGAGTCGAAAGCCTTGGCCAGATCAATGAAAACGGCTGCACAGTAATGTTTCTTATCGATGGCGGTTAAGATATCGTTTAGGACCTTGAGCGTGGCTGAGGTGCACCCATGACCAGCTCTGAAACCAGATTGCATAGCAGAGAAGGTATGGTGAGATTCGAAATGGTCGGTAATCTGTTTGTTGACTTGGCTTTCGAAGACCTTAGAAATAAGGCAATTCTAGGTCTTGTGGCATATTTTGGATATCCCAAATTCAATGGAATTGCAACCCTCTGCATGCATAGTGATTCCATCACATGTACAGCTGATTCTCAAGATCTTGCACACTAATGAGATGCAATTGAGCCCACTCTACTGCACTGCCTGAGCCAAGGACTACATACTTTCTGGTAAATTTAGATTACAATACTGGGTGGGGTGAATATATTTCATATGACATACATGATTTTTTTGTTAACTAACTTGTTAACAATTTATGCTACTTAGTTTTTGCTACCATGTGGGTTTTAGCTTGCTTAAGCCTGCTAACTGAGGAGTGTTAATTCAACTTTTTCCATACATGCTTCATTTTAAAACATGCATCTTACAAAAGAGTAGTTTAATGTAAATGCTTAACTATTTATCTGTACATGGAATTGTATTTGTTGTTCCAGAGTTCCAATTTGAGCAGAAGCTGCTGAAAAAATGAGCTCCTACAAATAGTGAATGGTACATTGGAATAAAGCAAAATCAATTGCAAGACTGAATTTGAGACAAAACAAGCAATAAACAAAGAAGATAGGCTTTTGAAAAAGTAACTTTTTCATAAAATTGTACAGTTATCTTAGCTAGCAGAATTGTTTATCAGTTGCTAAGCAGTTGCTAGGGATTCTCCTGGAAGAAGCTAGCTAGCTAACAAAGAATAACAAAAAATATCTAGTTAACATAAGAAAAGAAAGACAAAATTAAGGACAGAAGAAAAAGGACATCAAAGTGAAACAGTCCTCTAAAGACACAAGAGACAATAATACAAGAAACAACACTTCTATTGTGTTTATATTCTATTTCTATAGCTTCAAGGTTTCCAAGATGGTGTAGCAGTCAGATGTCCTTTGTCCTCGTCTTGTCCCGTGTGTATGTGTTTTATGTCTTTGTCTTTTTCTTCGCATATCTTTTTGTATATTTTTTCAAGAAACTCAACTTCAAAACACTCTCCTGCAACCTGCCTCACAAAATGTTGGTGCGGATCTGTTTTTCTTTTCAAAAGCATTATTCACCTAGTATCTGAAATCCACAACAGAACCTAGCCAGAAGTTAGCCAGCTCACTAGCTAACGTTAGTATTCACCTAACAACGGCTAGCGGTCATCAGCTCTCCTTTAGCTCGGAAAGCTATCGCCAGTTTTGTACAACGCGACTCAGACCAGAGCATACCGGACCTATTTTCTCTCCATATCCCTTGATTTCTATCGCAAGCTCTGGACATTTACACCTGGATCTTACAGCTAACAAGCTGCTATCCGAGTGACTATTGGCTAACCTCGATTCCGGAGCAAACACCAATTATCACGGAGCTAGCCAGCTGAAGAGTTCCATCAGCCACTCCTGGGCTACAATCACCTATCCGGACCCGTTTTACTGCCGATGCGGAGCCCCACCGGGCCTTCATGACTGGAATACCGACGTTATCTGCCTGAGGGAGTTATTCAACTGGCCCCTCCATCGGGATGTAACCTGAATGCCCATCTGCTAACTGTGGACCGCTAATTGTTAGCTGTCTTGAGCATATGGGCTGCTTTCTGAACAGGTTTATTGAATAATCTTCTTGGGCCCCTCTACCACACAGAACCCACTAATCTACTGACGGAAACGCACGAGGTGGCTAAAAACAGACCTCCATCTTCTGCTAGGTTGCTACCCATGGCTCGGATAGCTGTCTGAATCGCCGTGACCCCCAACCAACCTCACTACTAACTGGACTCTTATGATCACTCGCCTAAGCATGCCTCTCCTTAATGTCAATATGCCTTGTCCATTGCTGTTCTGGTTAGTGTTTATTGGCTTATTTCACTGTAGAGCCTCTAGCCCTGCTCATTATACCTTATCCAACCATTCAGTTCCACCACCCACATTTGCGATGACATCACCTGGTTTCAATTATGTTTCTAGAGACAATATCTCTTTCATCATCACTCAATGCCTAGGTTTACCTCCACTGGATTCACATCCTATCATACCTTTGTCTGTACACTATACCTTGAATCTATTTTATCGCCCCCCAGAAGCCTGCTCCTTTTACTCTCTGTTCCGGACGTCCTAGACCTCCAATTTTCATGGCTTTTAGCCGTACCCTTATCCTACTCCTCCTCTGTTCCTCTGGCGATGTAGAGGTGAATCCAGGCCCTGCAGTGCCTAGCTCCACTCCTATTCCCAGGCGCTCTCCTTTGATGACTTCTGTAACCGTAAAAGCCTTGGTTTCATGCATGTTAACATTAGATACCACCTCCCTAAGTTTGTTTTATTCACTGCTTTAGCACACTCTGCCAACCCGGATGTCTTAGCCGTGTCTGAATCCTGGCTTAGGAAGACCACCAATAACTCTGAAATCTCCAACCCTAACTATAACATTTTCAGACCAGATAGAACGGCCAAAAGGGGCGGTGTTGCAATCTACTGCAGAGATAGCCTGCAGAGTTCTGTCCTACTATCCAGGTCTGTACCCAAACAATTTGAACTTCTACTTTTAAAAATACACCTCTCTAAAAACAAGTCTCTCACCGTTGCCTCCTGCTAAAGACCACCCTCTGCCCCCAGCTGTGCTCTGGATACCATATGTGAACTGATTGCCCCCTATCTATCTTCAGAGCTTGTGCTGCTAGGTGACCTAAACTGTGACATGCTTTAACACCCCGGCCATCCTACAATCTAAGCTTGATGCAACCACAAATCTAAGCTTTGGTACAACCCCAAAGCCGTAAACACGGGCACCCTCATAGATATCATCCTAATCAACTTGCCTTCTAAATACACCTCTGCTGTTTTCAACCAAGATCTCAGCGATCACTGCCTCATTGCCTGCATCCGTAATGGGTCAGAGGTCAAACTACCTCCACTCATCACTATCAAACGCTACCTGAAACACTTCAGCGAGCAGGCCTTTCTAATCGACCTGGCCCGGGTATCCTGGAAGAATATCGACCTCATCCCGTCAGTAGAGGATGCCTGGTTATTTTTTTAAATGCCTTCCTCACCATCTTAAATAAGCATGCCCCATTCAAGAAATGTAGAACCAGGAACAGATGTAGCCCTTGGTTCACTCCAGACCGGACTGCCCTTAACCAACACACAAACTTCCTGTGGCGTTTAGCATCGAGCAGCCCCCGTGAAATGCAACTTTTTAGGGAAGTTAGAAACCAATACACACAGGCAGTTAGAAAAGCCAAGGCTAGCTTTTTCAATCAGAAATTTGCTTCCTGCAACACAAACTCAAAAAGTTCTGGGACATTGTAAAGTCCATGGTGAATAAGAGCACCTCCTCCCAGCTGCCCACAGCACTGAGGCTAGGAAACACTGTCACCATTGATAAATCCATGATAATTTTACTACGGCTGGCCATGCTTTCCACCTGGCTACCCCTACCCCAGTCAACAGCTCAGCACCCCCCATTTCTCCTTTACCCAAATTCAGATAGCTGATGTTCTGAAAGAGCTGCAAAATCTGGACCTATACAAGTCAGCTGGGCTAGAAAATCTGCACCCTCTCTTTCTAAAATTATCTGGCGCAGTTGTTGTAAACCCTATTACTAGTCTGTTCAAAGATTGGAAAGCTGCCGCGGTCATCCCCCTCTTCAAAGGGGTAGACACTTTAGACCCAAACTGTTACAGACCTATATCTATCCTATTCTGCCTTTCTAAGGTCTTTGAAAGCAAAGTTAATAACAGATTACTAACCATTTCGAATCCCACCGTACCTTCTCCGCTATGCAATCTGGTTTCCGAGCTGGTCATGGGTGCACCTCAGCCACGCTCAAGGTCCTAAACGATATCCTAACTGCCATTGATAAAAGACAATGCTGTGCAGCCATATTCATCGACCTGGCCAAGGCTTTCGACTCTGTCAATCACCGCATTCTTATCTGCAGACTAAACAGCCTTGGTGTCTCGTATGACTGCCTCGCCTGGTTCACCAACTACTGCTGAGACAGAGTTCAATGTGTCAAATCTTAGGGCCTGCTGTCCGGACCTCTGGCAGTTTCTATGGGGATGCCACAGGGTTAAATTCTCGGGCCGACTCTTTTCTCTGCATACATCAATGATGTCGCTCTTGCTGCTGGTGATTCTTTGATCCACCTCTATGCAGACAATACCATTCTGTATGTGTCTGATTAGAGGTTATCGACTGTTCAGAACTGGTCTCTCAGATGAAGCTTCTGTCCCTAACTAAACAACTTATCTCAGGTGTCCCATAGGTTATCACCTGTTTCAGAACTGTTCTCTCAGACACAGATTCTGTTCCTAACTACTCTTGAGTACCCTTCTGGAAGTTACCCCAGTACTCCCAACTCTCAGAAGGTGAGCTACTGTTCTTAACCTGTTACATCTATGGGGGCGCTATTTCATTATTGGATAAAAAAACGTGCCCGTTTTAAGCGCAATATTTTGTCACAAAAAGATGCTCGACTATGCATATAATTGACAGCTTTGGAAAGAGAACACTCTGATGTTTCCAAAACTGCAAAGATATTGTCTGTGACTGCCCCAGAACTAATGCTACAGGCGAAACCAAGATGAAACTTCAAACAGGAAATGAGCAGGATTTTTGAGGCTCTGTTTTTCATTGTCTCCTTATATGGCTGTGAATGCACAAGGAATGAGCCTGCCCAATCTATCGTTTCCCCAAGGTGTCTGCAGCATTGTGACGTATTTGTAGGCATATCATTGGAAGATTGACCATAAGAGACTACATTTGCCAGGTGTCCGCCCGGTGTCCTCCGTCGAAATTGGTGCGTCATCTTCAACTGCACGTCTTTTTCCAAGTGATTCACAGGAGAAAGTAGACATTCACGAACGATATATCAATGAAGAGATATGTGAAATACATCTTGAAGATTGATTCTAAACAGCGTTTGCCGTGTTTCAGTCGATATTATCGAGTTTATTTGGAAAACAGTTTGACGTTTTGATGACTGAATTTTCGTTTTGTTTTGGTACCCAAACGTGATGTACAAAACGGAACGATTTCTCCTACACAAAGAATCTTTCAGGAAAAACTGAACATTTGCTATGTAACTGCGAGTCTCCTCATTGAAAACATCCGAAGTTCTTCAAAGGTAAATTATTTTATTTGAATCCTTTTCTGGTTTTTGTGCAAATGTTGCCCGCTAAATGCTACGCTAGCTATCAATACTCTTACACAAATGCTTGTTTTGCTATGGTTCAAAAGCATATTTTGAACATCTGAGATGACAGTGTTGTTAAGAAAAGGTTAGGCTTGAGAGCTAGCACATTCATTTTATTTCATTTGCGATTTTCATCAATAGTTAACGTTACGTTATGCTAATGAGCTTGAGGCTATAACTGGATACAGGTTTTTTTCATAGCCAAACGTGAACAAAACGGAGCGATTTGTCCTACACAAATAATATTTTTTTGAAAAACTGAACATTTGCTATCTAACTGAGTCTCCTCATTGAAAACATCTGAAGTTCTTCAAAGGTAAATGATTTTATTTGAATGATTTTCTTGTTTTTGTGAAAATGTTGCTGGCTGAATTCTAGGCTTATAGCTATGCTAGCTATCAATACTCTTACACAAATGCTTGTTTAGCTATGGTTGAAAAGCATATTTTAAAAATCTGAGATGACAGTGTTGTAAACAAAAGTCTAAGCTTGAGAGCAAATATATTTATTTAATTTCATTTGCGATTTTCATGAATAGTTAACGTTGCGTTATGCTAATGAGCTTGAGGCTATAAATAGGATCCCGGCTCCGGGATTGCTCGACGCAAGAAGTTAATACATATAACAATTAACACACATTGACATACAACATGTCACTACTTCCACCAAATTTGTTCCCTTCTCCTTGTTCGGGTGGCTTTCGGCTGTGAATGTCACCGGTCTTCTAGCCAGGAGAGAATTAGTCTCTTCCTTATTGACTCTCCTGCATTTTCCGTGGTGCTAGGCCTAACCTGGTTAGTTTGTCATGACCCCACTGTTTCTTGGACACAGAGGGCTCTCACAGGGTGGTCGTAAGAGTGCTCGGGGAGGTGTTTAGGGGTTTCCATTGGTGCTACTGCGGTGGAAAGTCCAGACCAGGTCTCCACCGTGCTCATTCCCCCTGAGTATGCCGATTTGGCTCTCGCCTTCTCCAAAAAGAAGGCGACTCAATTACCACCATATCGACAGACGGAGACCGAGGCTATGGAGACATATGTAGAGACATTCGGTCCTCCACTTTACCTGTCTCCTCAAGGTTCTTTTTTGTGAAGAAGAAGGAGGGAGGTCTGCACCCGTGTACCACCTCAGGGCACTATGAGTACCTCGTCATGCCACACGGGTTGATGAATGCGCCATGAGTCTTCCAAGTCTTTGTAGATGAGATTTTCAGGGACCTGCAGGGGCAGGGTGTAGTGGTGTATATTGATGACATTCTGATATACTCCGCTACACGCGCCGGAAATGTTTATTTGTAGCGCTTGTGCACGTTATGCTGGACTACTGTTCAGTCGTGTGGTGTCAGGTGTCACAAAGAGGGACTTTGTAATTTTCCTATCGGCTCAGAACAGGTCAGCACGGCTGGCCCTTAAAAGTGCGCAGGGAGCTAACATTAATGATATGCATGTACATCTCTCATGGCTCAAAGTGGAAGAGAGATTGACTTCATCACCACTTGTTTTTGTAAGAAGTGTTGACAAGCTGACTGCACCAAGCTGTTTGTTTGAACTACTGGCACACAGCGCCAACACCCATGTATACATCACATGCCACCAGAGGTCTCTTCACAGTTCGCAAGTCCAGAACAGACTATGGGAGGCGCACAGTACTACATAGAGCCATGATTCCATGGAACCCTATTCCACATCAGGTAACTGAAGCAAGCAGTGGAATTAGATTTAGGAAAAAATATAAAAATACACCTCATGGGACAGCAATGACTGTGAAGAGACACACACACACACATACAAACACACATAACATACACATTATACACACATATACACCTGGATTGTGTTTTGTAGTGGCCGGAGGGCAGACAATGTACTGTGAAATCTGTTGTAAAAAGCATGGTGGTGGTAGTGTGATGATTTGGGGAGGCTTTGCTGCCCCAGGACCTGGACGACTTGCCTTAATAGAAGGAACCATGAATTCTGCTTTGTATCAGAGAATTCTACAGGAGAATGTCAGGCCAGCCGTCTGTGAGCTGAAGTTGAAGTGAAGCTGGGTCATGCCGCAAGACAATGATAGAAAGCACACAATCAAGTCAACACCCAATCATGTTTTGGAATGGCCTCGTCGAAGTCTCGACCTAATCCCAATTGAGATGTTGTGCCAGAACTTGAAATGAGCGGTTCATGCTTGAAAACCCACACACGTCGCTGAGTTTAAGCAGTTCTGCATGGAAGAGTGGGCCAAAATTCCTCCACATTGAAGTGAGAGACTGATCAACAAGCATTTGGTTGCAGTCATTGCAGCTAAAATTGGAGCAACCAGTTTTTGAACGTAAGGGGGTGATTACTTTTTCACACAGGGGCATTAAATAAAATATGTATACATGTTTTGTTATTTGTTCACTCATGGTCCCGTTACATAATATTATGTTTTGGTTGAAGATCTAATAATATTCAGTGTAAAAAACATGCAAAAATGCAGAAAATCAAACGGGGGGGGGGGGGAGTACATCTTGTTGTCAACATGACAAGCCTAACATACAGTCGACCTACCGCAAGTGCCTTGGGCTACATGTTCAGGACATGTTATAAACAAACTAATAACATGAATACCATTTTTCTTACCAAAACCACGAGGGTCAGGGGAACCATTGTAATGGAATGCTAATCATAGGTCATCACCGTTATAAATCACACTGTCAATACCGACATAGGATGATTTAGGTGCACAGCCAGGGGTTTTATGCATTAGTGCACACCATAGCAAACTGTTTTGCAAAGGAAACGAAAACAAGGGTTTCTTATCGGACAAATTCAGGTGATCCCTTTAGGTCAGTTTTCTTCCATATATACGGCCCAGTTATGGGTTGTTGGCCTATAGTGACCTGACATGCTTGTTTTTTAAGCACTACCTCACTGCTTTAGCACATGGCCACAGTCACGTGTTCTAATGCGAATTCTTTAAGAGACGAGTGGTTTTAGAGGGTGTGAACCATGCTAAATTGTTGGAACGTAAGACCTAAAAGAGATTCTGGGTCACAAATGTCCTTTTTGAGATTCTCTGAAAGCTATTCTAATTTTTTTTATTTCACCTTAATTTAACCAGGTAGGCTAGTTGAGAACAAGTTCTCATTTGCAACTGCGACCTGGCCAAGATAAAACATAGCAGTGTGAACAGACAACACAAAGAAGTAGATACTGTAACGGTTTTCTTGAGTCGAAGGAGAGGAGGACCAAAATGCAGCGTGGCTTTTTAGATTCATGTTTAATGAAAAAATAACACAAACAGCACAAAAACAATAAACGTAATGAGAAAACCTAAACAGCCTATACTGGTGCAAACTAACACAGAGACAGGAACAATCACCCACAAACCCCAACACCAAACAGGCTACCTAAATATGGTTCCCAATCAGAGACAATGACTAACACCTGCCTCTGATTGAGAACCATATCAAGCCAGACATAGAAATAGACAAACAAGACATCCAACATAGAATGCCCACTTATATCACACCCTGACCAAACAAAACATAGAAACATACAAAGCAAACTATGGTCAGGGTGTGACAGATACGTTCAGTATATTATTATCGGAGAACATTATTATTATTAATATTTTTAACCTTTATTTAACTAGGCAAGTTTAGTTAAGAACAAACTTTTAATTTTCAATGACGGCCTAGGAACAGTGGGTTAACTGCCTGTTCAGGGGCAGAACGACAGATTTGTACCTTGTCAGCTTGGGGATTTGAACTTGCAACATTTCGGTTACTAGTCCAACGCTCTAACCACTAGTACTGCGTTAATAATGACAGTTGGAAGCTAAGTATGTTAATAATGGAGGTAGGTGTCAGGTTCATTGTTTCATGTGATGAAGTGAAGTGAAAAGTGACATTGTTTATTTCTCACAAGGGGCTGATAGACATCCTCTTTTCCCTCCTGCTATTGTGTGCGTGCGTGTGCATGTTAGTGGCTGTGTGTGTCTTTCTTTGTCTCTGGTTGTACCGTCAATGCCCCCTTCACTCAAGCTATACTGCCTTTCCAGCCCACTGCCTCAACTCCCTTTCCATCATTAGGAACCGAGGTAGGGGGGGGGCGGTATTTTGGGATAAGGGTGATTCTCTTTTGTCCTTTCTCGTGGGTACACATCTGTGGAGGCTGGTGGGAGGAGATATAGGAGGACGGGCTCATTGTAATGGCTGGAATAGAATAAATGGAATGGTATCAAACAGATCAAACATATAGAAACCACGTTTGACTCCACTCCAATTATGCCATTCCAGCCATTACAATGAGCTCGTCCTCCTATAGCTCCTCCCACCAGCCTCCACTGTTCCTCATACTCCATTGGGGTGTTGTGTGTGTGTGTGTGTGTGTGTGTGTGTGTACGAGAACATGCATGTGTTTACAAGCATACTGTACATATGAGTTACTTAAAAAAAACAACAGCAAAGCAAAGGATTTCTGTGGCATCACCTCTCGAACCAAATCGAGCAATCTCACTGTTCAGTGCCTAGACATCCCTCTCAAAATATACAGGGACGGACCTATAAATAACCCTCGCTCTCAGCCACATCCACACATACAGACCACCTCTGTCTCACAGAATACACTTCTCTCTCTGGCCCTGCCGGGCTCTCCAGTCACTGTGGTAACCTACCAAAACAAGAACACCAACGAAATACCGCTGCACAGTGAGTGAGAGAGTGAGAGAGTGAGAGTGAGAGAGACCCTTTACTCATTACTTTGTTGAAGCACCTTTGGCAGAGATTACAGCATCAAGTCTTCTTGGGTATGATGCTACTACAAGCCTGGCACATGTGTATTTGGGGTCTTTGCCTCGATCCTGACAAGTCTCCCAGTCCCTGCTGCTGACAAACATCCCCACAGCATGATGCTACATCACCATGCTTCACTGTGGAGATGGTGCCAAGTTTCCTCCAGATGTGACGCTTGGCATTCAGGACAAAGAGTTCAATTTTGGTTTCAAAAAAGTGTCATATTATGTCTATATACGTTGTTGTAATATTGAGCAAATAGTTAAAGTACAAAAGGGAAAATAAATAAACAAATACAGGTTTTATTTACAATGGTGTTTGTTCTTCACTGGTTGCCCTTTTCTTGTGGCAACAGGTCACAAATCTTGCTGCTGTGCACACTGTGGTATTTCACCCAATAGATATTGGAGTTTTGTGGGTCTGTGTAATCTTTGGGAAATATGTGTCTCTAATATGGTTATACATTTTGCAGGGGGTTAGGAAGTGCAGCTAAGTTTACACCTAATTTTGTGGGCAGTGTGCACAAAGCCTGTCTCCTCTTGAGAGCCATGTCTGCCTTCGGTGGCTTTTCTTAATAGCAAGGCTATGCTCACTGAGTCTGTACATATTATTTTAATATATATTTTCTTTATACCCCTCATTCCTCCCCAATATTGTGGTATCCAATTGGTAGGTACAGTCTTGTCTCATCGCTTCAACTCCCGTACGGACTCGGGAGAGGCGTAGGTCGAGAGCTGTGCGTCCTCTGAAACACAACCCAACCAAGCCACACTGCGTCTTGACACAATGCCCACTTAACCCGGAAGCCAGCCGCACCAATGTGTCGGAGGAAACACCGTACACCTGGCAACGGTGTCAGTGTGCACTGCGTCCGTGCGGGCCGGAGGTCAAATTAAGGAAAGATTATCTTCCAAGAGAAATCTCTTCTATTATAGTCACAGCCGTGTATATCCCCTCCAAGCAGACACCTTGTCGGCCCTGAAAGAACTTCACTGAACTCTATGTAAACCATATATCCTGAGGCTGTATTTATTGTAGCTGGGGATTTTAACAAAGCTAACCTGAGAACAATACTTCCTAAATTCTATCAGTATATCGAATATGCGACACAAGCTGGTAGCATTCTGGATCCTTTCTACTTTCCGCGATGCATACAAAGCCCTCCCCCGCCCTGCCTTCAGCAAGTATGACTATGACTCCATTTTGTTGCTCCCAACCTATAGATAGAAACTAAAACTCCTGTGCTCAGGTCAATACAATGCTGGTCTGAGCAATCTGATTCCACGCTTCAAGATTGCTTCGATCACGTGGACTGGGATATGTTCCGGATAGCCTCAGACAACAACATTGATGTATACGCTGACTTGGTGAGCGAGTTTATTAGCATCGGAGATGTCATACCCTCTGTGACTATTAAAATCTTCCCTTACCAGAAACCGTGGATTGATGGCATCATTCGCGCAAAACTGAATGCCCGAACCACCGCTTTTAATCATGGGAATGCGACCGGAAACATGACCGAATACAAACAGTGCAGCTATTTCCTGCGCAAGGCAATCAAACAAGCAACTTGTCAGTATAGAGACAAAGTAGAGTCGCAATTCAACGGCTCAAACATGAGATGTACAGTGGGGCAAAAAAGTATTTAGTCAGCCACCAATTGTGCAAGTTCTCCCACTTAAAAAGATGAGAGAGGCCTGTAATTTTCATCATAGGTACATTTCAACTATGACAGACAAAATGAGAAAAAAATCCAGAAAATCATGTTGTAGGATTTTTAATGAATTTACTTGCAAATTATGGTGGAAAATAGATATTTGGTCACCTACAAACAAGCAAGATTTCTGGCACTCACAGACCTGTAACTTCTTCTTTAAGAGGCTCCTCTGTCCTCCACTCGTTACCTGTATTAATGACACCTGTTTGGTGTGTTAATGGCTGGTATGCTAATGGACATATTCAACCAATCCCTATCCCAGTCTGTTGTCACTGCATGCTTCAAGATGGCACCCATTGTTCCTGTTCCCAAGAAAGCTAAGGTAATTGAACTAAATGACTATCACCCCATTGAACTCATCATGAAGTGCTTTGAGAGGATCACATCCCCCCAACCCTACCTGACATCCTAGACCCACTCCAATTTGCTTGCCACCCCAATAGGTCCACTGACGATGCAATCGCCATCATTTAAGAATGCTGTTCATTGACTACAGCTCAGCATTTATTAACACCATAGTACCCTCCAAACTCATCATTCAGATCAAAACTCTGGGTTTTGACTCCGCCCTGTGGAACTGGGTCCTGGACTTTCTGACGGGCTGCCCCCAGGTGGTGAAGGTAGGAAACAACATCTCCACACCGCTGATCCTCAACACTGGGTACTCACAAGGGTGCGTTCTCAGCCCTCTCCTGTACTTCCTGTTCACCCATGACTGCGTGGCCATGCACGCTTCCAACTCAATCATCAAGTTTGCAGACGACACTACAGGGGTAGGCCTGATTACCAACAATGATGAGACGGCCTACAGGGAGGAGGTGAGGGCCCTCAGAGTGTGGTGTCAGGAAAATAACCTCTCACTCAACGTAAACAAAACCAAGGAGATGATTGTGGACTTCAGGAAACAGCAGACGGAACCCCCCATCCACATCGATGGGACAGTAGTCACAGACAAACTGAAATGGTCAACCCACACAGACAACATGGTGAAAGAGGTGCAATAGCGCCTCTTAAACCTCAGGAGGCTGAAGAAATGTGGCTTGTCATCTAAAACACTCAAACTTTTACAGATGCACAATCGAGAGCATCCTGTCAGGCTGTATCAGCGCCTGGTACGGCAATTGCACCGCTCTCAACCGCAAGGCACTCCAGAGGGTAGTGTGGTCTGCACAACGCATCACCAGGGGCAAACTACCTGCCCTCCAGGACATCTACAGCACCCGATGTCACAGGAAGGCCAAAAAGATCATCAAGGACAACAACCACCAGAGCCACTGACTGTTCACCCCGCTATCATCCAGAAGGTGAGGTCAGTACAGGTGCATCAAAGCTGGGACCGAGAGACTGAAAAACAGCTTCTATCTCAAGGCCATTAGACTGTTAAACAGCCATCACTAACATAGAGAGGCTGCTGCCATCATACTGACTCAAATCTCTGGCCACTTAAATAAATTAACTTAATAAAGGTATCACTGGTCACTTTAAATAATGCCACTTTAATAATGTTTACATGCACAGTTGAAGTCGGACGTTTACATACACCTGAGCCAAATACATTTAAACTAAATTTTTTCACAATTCCTGACATTTAATCCTCATAAAAATTCCCTGTCTTAGCTCAGTTAGGATCACCACTTTATTTTGAGAATGCGAAATGTCAGAATAATAGCAGAGAGAATGGTTTATTTCAATGTTATTTTTTTTATCACATTCTCAGTGGGTCAGAAGTTTACATACACTCAATTAGTATATGGTAGCATTGCCTTTGAATTGTTTCACTTGGGTCAAACACTTCGGGTAGCCTTCCACAAGCTTCCCAAAATAAGTTGGATGAATTTTGGCCCATTCCTCCTGACAGAGCTGGTGTATCTGAGTCAGGTGTGTAGGCCTCCATGCTCGCACACGCTTTTTCAGTTCTGCCCACAAATTTTATATTGGATTGAGATCAGGGCTTTGTGATGGCCACGCCAATACCTTTACTTTGTTGTCCTTAAGCCATTTTGCCACAACTTTGGAAGTATGCTTGGGGTCATTGCCCATTTGGAAGACCCATTTGTGACCAAGCTTTAACTTCCTGACCGATATCTTGAGATGTTGCTTCAATATATCCACATAATTTTCCACCCTCGTGATGCCATCTATTTTGTGAAGTGCACCAGTCCCTCTTGCAGCAAAGCACACCACAACATGATGCTGCCACCCCCATGCTTCACGGTTGTGATAGTGTTCTTCGGCTTGCAAGCCACCCCCTTTTTCCTCCAAACATAACGATGGTCATTATGGCCAAAAAGTTATATTTTTGTTTCATCAGACCAGATGACATTTCTCCAAAAAGTACGATCTTTGTCCCCATGTGCAGTTGCAAACCGTAGTCTGGCTTTTTTGGGCGGTTTTGGAGCAGTGGCTTCTTCCTTGCTGAGCTCCCAAGGATAAACCAGACTTGTGGATGTCTACAATTTTTTTCTGAGGTCTTGGCGCTGATTTATTTTGATTTTTCCATGATGTCAAGCAAAGAGGCACTGAGTTTGAAGGTAGGCCTTGAAATATATCCACAGGTACACCTCCAATTGACTCAAATGATGTCAATTAGCCTATCAGATCTTCTAAAGACATGACATAATTTTCTGGAATTTTCCAAGCTGTTTAAAGGCACAGTCAACTTAGTGCATGTAAACTTCTGACCCACTGGAATTGTGATACAGTGAATTATAAGTGAAGTAATCTGTCTGTAAACAATTGTTGGATTTTTTTTTGTCATGCACAAAGTAGATGTCCTGTCCGACTTACCAAACTACAGTTTGTTAATAAGATATTTGTGGAGTTGTTGAAAAACAAGTTTTAATAACTCAAACCTAAGTGTAGGTGTCACTAGTCACTTTAAATAATGCTACTTTAATATGTTTGCATATCCTACATTACTCATCTCATATGTTTATGCTGTATTCTACACCATCTACTGCATCTTGCCTATGCTGCACGCCATCGCTCAACCATATATTTATACATATTCTTATTCATCCCCTTACATTTGTGTGTATTTGTGTGTATGAGGTAGTTGTTGTGAATATGTTAGATTACGCGTTGGTTATTACTGCATAGTCGGAACGAGAAGCACAAGCATTTCGCTACACTCGCATTAACATCTTCTAACCATGTATATGTGACAAATAAAATTGTATTTTATTTTATTTGAGTCTGTGGTCAGGTATTATGTCACCGCGTACTCTCTGTTTAGGGCCAAATAGCATTCTAGTTTGCTCGTTTTTTTGTGTAAATTCTCTCCAATGTGTCAAGTAATTATCTTTTTGTTTTCTCATGATTTGTTTGGGTCTAATTGTGTTGCTGTCTTTCTACTCACTCTCTGTCTTTGTTCTGTTTCTCATACACACTAACACACACACATTACACACACACACACACACACACACACACAATCTGACCCCCCCTCTCTTGCTCCCATTCAGAAGTGTGTGCTCTGTTCTGAGGTCAATGTTCTGTTCATTGCCTGCATGCCCTTTCGTCAGTCTTCCCCCTTCACCGTCTCTGCTCACGTCAGTGCCTTTGTATTTTATTCAAACCATTGATTTATTATCGACTGACAATGCAGCAGAACCATGTGCATGATTCTGCTTCATTGCAGATCCTTTGTGAGACTCAGTTCCACTGTGACTAGGGTTCTTGTTTGGACTAAAGCGTTTGGATGTGTTGGTATTCCCACTCCGACTCTATTGTCTGAAATAGTTTGGGGGTGTTTGGGTTTGGATGGCCAATATCAGACCCAAAGTGGATGATAGAAATCTCAACAGATCACAGCAATGTGTCAAAGGGTCTCGGAGCTCAGAATCTCTCTCTTTTTCTTTCTATCTCTCTCCCTGTCTCTCTCTCTCCCCTCTCTCATTATCTCCCCTCCCTACATCTCTCTTGCCTGCTCTCTCTTTCTCCCACCCTCTATCTCTCCTCCCTCTCACAATTCAATTCAAGGGGCTTCATTGGCATGGGAAACACACTTACATTACCAAAGCAAGTGAAATGGATAAACAAAAGTGACATAAACAAACAGTCAACAGTAAATATCCCTCTCTTCCCCTCTCTCACTCTTCCTCTCTCTATCTGTAGTGTATCATGAGATTAAGCAGTGAAAAATAGAGGTAGGGTTGTAGAGAATCAAAGGACCATGAATGTAATAAGAAACCGTAGGTGCTGGCTTAAGGCCGCTCGTAACCACTACAGGATGTCTGGTCAAAACCAGCATGTGGCGGATGACCGGGTTAGGGGGAGTTTAATGGAAGAAGATGTCCACATGCACACATCTGAGAACTGACATGAACTATGTGGTGGTTTGGATGCACGCACACTAAAACATCAGACGTAGAGGGATTCAGTCTCGGGGAGGAAAAGTTCAGCAGGAGGGACAACTTTTTGAAGTGTTCATTATGATGGGAGAAAGCATGTTTCGGACCACACAGCGTGCTGGGGTCATAGACTAACTGAAACTGGAGTCCTGGGAATCAAAGCCACTGATAGGCTGAAGGAGATGTGGTGATAAGTGTTTGGCATGACCTTGACCAATAAGACACTAACAAAAGTTGGAGACTAAGCTGCCCAACTAGAACTAACCAGAAGTAATGGCTAGAATCAGCTGACTGAAGCCGGCCATTTTCACAAGCAGTCAAACCTCTGTCCGCCTTAATGAGTGTGGGACGAAGCCACATCAAAGACATGCAATTGGTCGCATGAGACGTGTGTGTGTGCGGATGTGTGTGTGTGTGTTAGTGTGTGTATGTATATGTCCGTACGTGTGCATGCGAACATAAACATGTGTGTGTGCGCGTGTGGCTGGACAGGATGAGAGCCCACCCCAAAGTAATCATGATGTTTTGATTGGAGTAACCTTTGCCCTCTCTTCAACTTAACTCAAGTCTATTCCTGGTTCACTAACAATTTAGTTTGGATACTATTTTTACTACCACTTATGGACACATTCCAACCTTATGACAGATAGTAATGGGTCTAAGAGTACTTCATATTGGCTTTCAGGGCAATATGTTAACATTTTATGACAAGCTAAAAGCATGGTGGACATACAAAGTAGCCTCATATAGTCGCCTTGCTGGGTCAGACACAGTGTTTCCATCGCAAAACAGCACGCTATTCCCTTTTGTGCACTTTAGGGCTCTGGTCAAAATTAGTGCACTATATAGGGAATAGGGTGCCATTTGGAACAGAGCCTGTCCCGTCCAACTGAATTACTTGAGTAGTACCCAATCAATCAAATTGCATCTATATAGCCCTTTGAACAAGGTGTCAAGATGAAGCTGCTGCTATCGTGAAGAGGTGGTTTTAGCAAAACAGATGTCATCTTAATGAGACTAACCTGTAACCTCGTACAACCGCCCAGAAGTCTTACGAGTTTACTTACTGTTTTGCTACATTACATCTGGCTGGGAGTGGAGGATGTGAGCTTGATGCCCTCACCGTTCTGTCGGACGACGAACGCGAATCGCCACTGTTGACAGGCACTATATGGCTTCAGTTCAGTCGGCATTTCTTTGCTCGAGCGAAGGTAGTAAGCAGGCGTTAGCTGAAATACTTTTGCAGCCAGGTCACTGCGATACAAGAAAGTTGTTTTTGAGATTTTTGTTCAAGCCTATATCCCAAACCTTAACCCGTACCTTAACCATTCAGAGCTAATGCCTAACCTTAAGATTTTGGGGTTGATGCCTAAACTTAACCTATAACCTAAAACATTCTAAATGAATGCCTAAACTTAACCGTAAACACGTCAACATTTGACTTCGAAGGTTGTTTGTGAAACATGGATGAATGTCTAATTGTCAGACCTAGTTGGTTTATGGCCTGGTACTCAATGTGTCTTCCTCTGCAACGACAGCAAGTGCTTGTTTTACTTCTGCAAAATGCAGCACTGTGGCTTCTGTTTTCTGACTGGTTGAAGATGTTCCAATCACTATAAAATGTGTTTTTCTGCAACTCCACTCGGGCAAAAAAGGCTTCAATGGTAACACACACACACACACACACACACTCACAGAGAGAGAAGGATAATGTGGAGAGGGAGAGCTGAAGAGGGAAAGAGAGTGAATGAAAGAAAGAGAGAAGGGGAGAGAGAATTAAAGGGAGAGAGAACATAGCCCACACAGACCTTTTTAATGCACTGCCTTCATCACAGCAGACCTATTAGTGGGATGTCTACACATTAAAGTTGCATTCACATGGCAGATGAGGTTTAGGTGACAACCCCTTAACAGTGTGTGTGTGTGTGTGTGTGTTTGTGTGTGTGTTTGTGTAAGGGTAGGTGGAGTGTAAAGTACCTGCCACACGCTGATATGTGTGTGTGTCTCTGTGTGTGCGCGTTTGTACGTGCGTGTGGGGGAATTTGTGCAGAAGGAAGCGATTACAATTGTACTTATAGGTCACAGGGGCGCAGTTTCCTTTGGTAAAATAAATTTGATTTACCATGTGTTGGTTTTTCATGTCAGGTCCAACACATTTCCCCAGCTCAGCTACAAGCAGTCTCCTCAACCTGTCTCTATAAGTCTGCATATTCCCATATAGTGCACTACTTTTGACCAGATCCCAAATGAGCCCTGATCTTGACTAGTGCATAGGGTGCCATTTGAGACACAATTAATGTTTCTATGTTAGAGTTTGTAGTTTATCTTGATATTCTGCAGATACTTATCATGTTGGTTACTCTTTACAACACCTGCTGTTGGGACACAGATATGAGAGGGAGAGAGAGAGATTTACATGACATCTGTACATCTGTCTAAATCTTTCTGTCTCCATAATATTAGTACATAATGTTATGTTATTTGAATTAACAGTGTTTTCTCTATCATAGTAATTGGAGTAATTCCAATAATTGATATTACGCATAATCATCATGATGATCTTAATAATAGCACAGTGGAGTCAACATCCTTATGTTGATCTTATATTAAAAAAGGTGCATGTTAGCTGTTTCTTTGTTTGTGAATGAATCAACGTGGAAAAGGATTTTAAAAAATTATGAACGATTCCTCAACAACAACAAAAAAACGTATCAGTGAACGATTCAATAAATGAACGACGAAGTCGCTGGAAGCGAAGCAATAATTGCGAGGAGAGCTCGCAAACATGCTTCAAAGGACACTTGGAAACGAGTGCCGCCGCGTGCCGTCCACTGTTTTTCCCTCTTTCGGCCGCTGAGAGGCATCACGAGGCTACCACTTACCCGTCATCCAACCACGACGGGCCCACTGTAATCACATCATGTTAACATGGGAAGGTCTGAAGTTGCCTCTGAATGTCACATACCAACTATGTGATGGGGACACATGTAGCCATATAAGTGTAGACGCTGACACACGAGCACTGTGACTAGAAGGTTAAACAGAAGGTTGTCTTCGGGATCTTATAACGCGCAATATGGAGAGGAGGAAAGCCACGGGAGAATACCACGGCATCCCTGTGTCCAAAATGTAGACTGCATATTATGGGACGGGCGGCACGTTTATTTCGCTAATTGGGAAAGTTACAAAATATACAATGATTATAAATGGGTCTTATCTGAACAGGTCGTCGCTGGACCCGTACGAGGAAGTGTTGAACCGCCCTCCGTGGGTTACTACAACTTTGGGGTGCTTCCTGATATTCACTATCGTGGTTGATATTTTGGGCAACCTTTTGGTGATATTCTCTGTCTACCGGAATAAGAAGCTAAGGAATGCAGGTGAGTAATGTATACTATTGTGCACGAGGTCGGAGTAGCCAAAGTATTGTATTGTGTTTATAAACAAGTTTCAAATTGTTGTATTTGACACGACATTGTTTTGATTACATTTCAGTCCGAAATATGACAACAATAAAGGACATGCGTTTGGGTAAAGCTATATACGCTGTTCGCGCGCACATGTAGAAATTAACTAAACAAGTAGGCTTATTTGAGCAGAATTTGTGATCGACCTACTACCTACATCGATGAAAAGCAATAAAATGCACGGGTCTATCCCAATGAATTTAGTTTGAGCTTAAAGCTACGGTGAAAGTAATGATCCGGTGGCATTTGGAGGTAGCTACCCGCGCGTTATAGAGGGTGCCGTGCCGATGTTGGTAGCCTGATCGCATACCCTATGATATTATAGCCCAGGCAATAACAATAGCCAGAGAGGGTCAATGAAAAATAGACTCGCGGAGATAGATTGACACGCGCCGCCCGCAGCTACTCAAGATAAACTATAGGATGGACAGCAGTGTATTTCAGCAGACATGTGCGCCACAGGCTCCACATGCTTAGTTTGAGTTTGCATTTCTCATCCTATCAATCATGTAACTAAACTGGGATGTCTGAATGAGAACATCTTCAACTATCCGTTTTATTTTTCAATGTAAAAATTGGATGAAGTGACGGAAGATGCGTCACGTGCGCACTTGGGTTTTTATCAATTGGGATCAGAGTGGGGCTGCTGTGTCCTGCCTATTATCACCAGATGGCAGATTGGATATAGAATGGGTTTGATATTATAATGTAGGATAATGTTGTATGTAGGATAATGTTGTATGTTGTACAGTGTGTATATTTTAAATGCATTATAGTATTGTACTGTGGCGTGGTTGTTTAACTTATGTTTGGATATTTCATGTCTTAATGATTCTATTCCAAAGTACAGTACTGCTGTAACCCTGTGATATGAACCTACGACATTCTTGAGTGAGAACGCAATAATATACATATCATAAAAATAAAATCTCTTCAGTAATAACATTGTGATTTGATAGGCTACAGATAACATGTGTGCCAGATAGAAGTTAAGCTGTTGAGAAAATACATATTTAGTCCTACATTATCACTGACTGGTGAGTTCTCCAAATACCAAATGGACATGCTTTGGGATCCGGTGCCGCTCTGGCCATTCAATGACAGATTGGAATTTTAGATGAATCCACATTGTACACAGAACTGAGGGTTTATAGTTTACTGGAATGTGAATCTAGATAAATGACAATTTTTTTACCCCCCAAATGACTTTTTTTCCTTTGACGTTTCGTGATATTAGTTGCGTTTGATTGACACAGCCAAGACCTAATGTCAAACGCAGAGCATCTTTTAAGTGATTTAAGAAAAATATATTTGTGCCAATCATATTAAGACCCTCCCCCTAATGTGAAGAATATTATTATTAATAAGACTTCCTGTAATTCCTTGTCCCACCCCCCTCTCCATCCTGATTTATCATTATAATCACTTCCGATTGGTTTAAACATACACAGAATTGCACAATCGCTTTGTCCTGGATGTGAGTCTTTTAATAGTTTATACAGCAAATAGAATTGAACATTCCATCAGGTGCAGAAAAAAAACACATCTTTTTAATTTGGTATGACATGTTTGATCACATTTTATGGTGCCCAGTCTGTGGCCAAAAAAACGATACTTATTTAGGGAGCACATCTTTGAAGACGGGAGGGATGATACATTTAAGTGCACAGAGTTCAATTGATTTAGCAAGTGCAGTCTCTCTGGGTGCGTCTCAATAGTCTGACGTGGCTCCCTCTCCTCCTTCTGCGTCAATAATGGCTGCATCTCAACAGTCTAAAGTGGCGCCCACTCCTTGTCCCATGTGCTTCATTTGCACCGATCTGAAAGTCCTAATGGTAGTCCCGAATTATTAAACTGCTTCACCTGTCTAGTCCAGTCCTTTCACATCAGTGCAGATGAAGGAAAGGAGACACGTCGAGGAAGCTACTTTAGACTGTTGAGAGGAAGCCGTTGTTGTCAACTTCACAGTAGCTGGTGTCCTATTTTTCCTTGTACACACTCACCCTAAAGTTATTCTTTGGTTTGTCAGTTATCTCCTTGCATTGTCATTATAGTTGCAAATCCTTGCTACGCCACTGCTGAAAACGAACTATAAATTAAGTATCTAAGATGTGCCAAATCAATTGTTTCCAGCTCAGGGCTCCAGCTAGGTATTTTGGCTCCCGAGTGGTGCAGTGGTCTAAGGCACTGCATCTCAGTGCAAGAGACATCACTACAGACCCTGGTTCAAATCCAGGCTGAGTCACATCCGGCTGTGATTGGGACTCCCCTAGGGAGTGGTGCACAATTGTCCCAGGTTTGGCCGGGGTAGGCTGTCATTGTAAATAAGAGTTTGTTCTTGATAGTTAAATAAATAAAAAATGTGGTTTGTGAGCTAAGTGGCTAACTTGCTAGATCAAGCTTATTGGTTACAGCAGAGACAATTAATCCCCTCCTGGATCAAGATCCCTGCTGCATAAATGCTTTTTCATTTATTTTATTTTTATGCTTGGAAAGAAATAGCGGTCCTTGTCTGCGCTGCTGGCAATACCGTTTACCCCGGGATGGTACAGGAACGGTATGAAGGTATGAAATACCGTCCAACCCTAGTTAGAATATCTGCTTTGAATGAAACCATTTACACTGACATGAATATCCATTCAGTCTTTTGTCAGCTTTCTACACAACAATAATTGGCTTTGTATGATGTCATTAATAATGGACCTATGTGACAGGCTTCAATTGAGCCACGTGAAAAAATGTGGTATCTCTCTAACACTGTTTCCACAACAGCGTTTGGCGAATACTAACATCCCTTAAGCAGGCCAGCCACCCAGTTTCCCTGTATCCTTAGTTTTATGCCTGTCAGGAGCGTTTGCACTTTCCCTGCCCTGTTCCCAAAGATGGTGCATGTCCAACTCAAAGCCCTCACAATTTTCTTTCTATTCAAGCCTCCCAAAAAAAGGAAAAAACCCTACATTGGCAAAACGTATGCCTCATGGCAGCTATATTGATTGACACTTTTCCTTAGTATTTTCTAGGTCTATTGGCATGGAGTTGTCTCACCAGGCTACATAATGTTTGACATGGTTGTTATTTATGGGATGGAATGGAATGCATGTGCCGGTTCGTTTTGTCAATGTAAACACGGATTATGACTTGACTCCTCGAGCAGTCTGCGAGCTATGGATAAACCGCAGACAACCAAAGTCTGTTTGTTGATGCTGACCAAAATGGGGTTTTGTGGTATGGGAAAACTCAGGCATGGGAATAAACTGAAATAACAGAATGGGTTTGAATTCCGTGCAAGTTTCCATTAACATGCATCCCAAATGGCACCCTCTCTATGCAGTGCACTACTTTTGACCAGGGCCCATAAGGAGAATAGCGAGCCATTTGGGACACTGATCATGCTTATTTTCTCCTCAGCGGATATCTAAGTATTTTGTAAACTTCAGACAAAGTGCAAAGTCCCATAGCGTTGCTAAAACAGATTGGTCCAATCGTGGAGTAAGGCTCATTTTGGGCATCCGGGGAACGTGGAAGCCACCACCACCTCTGCCCATGTGGCCTGCCCCTTTGCCAGCGAACAGAATGGCTGTGCCGCAGAAGAGTGTGTGTGTGTGATTGACTGCACATTGAACTTTAATTTGAAGCACTCTCTCTCAACCCAGCGATGTTGCATTGCTTTCCATCCTTTCAGAAGCAGAATGTTGTTTGTGTGCCAAAGTTTTGAATACACGCTACATGCACGCTTGTGTGTGTGTGTGTTTGAGGTACACCAGGCACAACAACAGTGTTTACTTGTCGTTGTGTATGAGTTAGGGCAGGTCATTCAATTTCAATTCATCATTCAACTTGTGCCAGACAATAAATCATGGCAACAGAGAACTTGAAGACATGACATACCTGTACAGCGCATTGGGAGAGTATTTAGACCCCTTAACTTTATCCACATTTTCTTACATTACAGCCTTATTCTAAAATGGACGAAAAAAAGTTTTCCTCGTCAATCTACACACAATTTTATTTCTTTTTTTCTACTGTGTTATTGACTTGTTTATTGTTTACTCCATGTGTTGTCTGTTCACACTGCTATGCTTTATCTTGGCCAGGTCGCAGTTGTAAATGAGAACGTGTTCTCAACTAGCCTACCTGGTTAAATAAAGGTGAAATAAAATAAAAATAAAAAAATAAAAATGAATATGAGGAAATTGTTTTTTAGAATTTTTGGCAAATGTATTAATTAATAAATAACAGAAATACCTTATTTGCATAAGTATACTATTTACTATTAAACACAGGTGCAGCCTGTTTCAATTGATCATTCTTGAGATTAAAAAAAACAACATTATTTAACAAAGCAAGTCAGTTAAAGAACAAATTCTTATTTACAATACCTGCCTAGGAACAGTGGGTTAACTGCCTTGTTCAGGCGCAGAACAACAGCTGTTTACCTTGTCAGGGATGCGAACTAGCAACATTTCAGTTACGGGACCTACACTCTAACCACTAGGCTACCTGCCGCCCCATGTGTCTACCTATAGTAAATTCAACTGATTGGACATGATTTAGAAAGGCAGACACCTGTCTATATAAGGTCCCAGAGTTGGCAGTGCATGTCAGAGCAAAATCCAAGCCGTGAGTTTGAAGGAATTGTCCCGAGAGCTCAGAGACAGGATTGTCTTGAGGCACAGATCTGGGAAAGGTAGCAAAACATTTCTGCAGAATTTCAGGTCCCAAAGAATACAGTGGCCTCCATCATTCTTTGATGGAAGGTTTGGAACCACGAACACTCTTCCTAGAGCTTGGCCAATTTGAGCAAATGGGGAAGAAGGGGCTTAGTCAGGGAGGTGACCAAGAACATTATGGCCACTCTGACAGAGCTCCAGACTTCCTCTGTGGAGATGGGGGAACCTTTCAGAAGGACAACCATCTCTGCAGCACTCCACCAATCAGGCCTTTATGGTAGAGTGGCCAAACGGAAGCCACTCCTCAGTAAAAGGCACATGACAGCCCGCTACGAATTTGCCAAAAAGCACTTGAAGACTCTCAGACCATGAGAAACAAAATTTTCTGGTCTGATGAAACCAAGATTGAACTCTTTTGCCTGAATGCCAAGAGTCACGTCTGGAGGAAACCTGGCATCATCCCTACGGTGAAGCATGGTAGCAGCAGCATCATGCTGTGAGGATGATTTTCAGTGACAGGGACTCACAGACTAGTCAAGATCAAGGGAAAGACGAACGGAGCAAAGTACAGAGATATCCTTGATGAAAGCCTGCTCCAGAGCGCTCAAGACCTCAGACTGGGGTGAATGTTCACTTCCAACAGGACAATAACCCTAAGCACATAGCCAAGACAATGCAGGAGTGGCTTCAGGACCTGTCTCTGAAAGTCCTTGAGTGGCCAGCCAGAGCCCGGACTTGAACCAAATCGAACATCTCTGGAGAGACCTCAAAATAGGTGTGGAGCGATGCTCCCAATCCAACCTGACAGAGCGTAAGAGGATCTGCAGAGAAGAATTAGAGAAACTTCCCAAATACAGATGTGCCAAACTAGTAGCGTCATACCCTAGAAGACTTATGGATGTAATCTCTGCCAGAGGTGCTTCAACAAAGTAATGAGTAAAGGGTCTGAATACTTATGTAAATGTGATATTTCTGTTGTTTTTTTTAAAGAATTTTGGTAAAATTTCCCAAAACTGTTTTGCTTTGTCATTGTGGGGTATTAAAGTACCAGTCAAAAGTTTGGACACACCTACTCATTCCTTGGTTTTTCTTAATTTGGACTATTTTCTACATTGTAGAATAATAGTGAGGACATCAGAACTATGAAATAACACATATGGAATCATGTAGCAACCAAAAAAGTGTTAAACAAATCAACATTTTATATTTGAGATTCTTCAAAGTAACCACCCTTTGCCTTGATGACAGCTTTGCACACTCTTGGCATTCTCTCAACCAGATTCAGGAGGTAGTCACCTGGAATGCATTTAAATTAACAGGTATTCCTTGTTAAAAGTTCATTTGTGGAATTTCATTTCTTCTTAATGCATTTGAGCCAATCAATTGTGTTGTGAAAAGGTAGGGGTACAGAAGATGGTCCTATTTGGTTAAAAAACCAAGTCCATAATATGGCAGCTCGAATAAGCAAATAGAAATGACAGTCCATCGTTACTTTAAGACATGAAGGTCAGTCAACGCGGAAAATTTCAAGTGCAGTTACAAAAACCATCAAGCGCTATGATGAAACGGGCTCTCATGAAGACCGCCACAGGAAAGGAAGACCCAGAGTTACTTCTGCTGCAGAAGATAAGTTCATTAGAGTTACCAGCCTCAGAAATTGCAGCCCAAATAAATGCTTCACAGAAGTTCAAACATAAGCAATGGATATTAGACCGGTGGAAATCTGTCCTTTGGTCTGGTGAGTCCAAATTTGAGCTGTTTGGTTCCAACCGCCGTGTCTTTGTGAGATGCAGAGTAGTTGAAAGGATAATCTCCGCATGTGTGGTTCCCACCGTGAAGTATGGAAGAGGAGGTGTGATGGTGTGGGGGTGCTTTGCTGGGGACAGTGTCTGTGATTTATTTAGAATTCAAGGCTCACTTATCCAGCATGGCTACCAAAGCATTCTGCGGAGATACGCCATCCCATCTAATTTGCACTCAGTGGGACTATCATTCGTTTTTCAACAGGACAATGACCGAACACACCTCCAGGGTGTATAAGGGCTATTTGACCAAGAAGGAGAGTGATGGAGTTCTGGGTTAGATTACCTGTCCTCCACAATCATCCAACCTCAACCCAATTGAGATGGTTTTGGATGTGTTGTACCATAAGAATGAAGGAAAAGCAGCCAACAAGTGCTCAGCATATGTGCGTACTCCTTCAAGACTGTTGGAAAAGTATTCCAGGTGAAGCTGGTTGATAGAATGCAAAGAGTGTGCAAAGATGTCATCAAGGCAACAAATACAAATATATATGTTGATATGTTGAACACTTTTTTGGTTACTCCAAATCCACATGTGTTATTTCATAGTTTTGATGTCTTCACTATTATTCTACAATGTAGAAAATAGTAAAAATAAAGAAAACCCCTTGAATGAGTAGGTGTGTCCAAACCTTCGACTGGTACTGTATGTGTCGATTGATGAGGAAGAAAAAAAGATGTCACCCATTTTATAATAAGGCTGTAACGTAACAAAATGTGGATGAAGCCAAAGGGTCTGAATACTTCCTGAATGCACTGTATGTCTACACTACAGAGTCTGATTATAGAGTCTGGGTTAAAAGCTATATATGGTCTACAAGCCATTCGTATACTGTCAAATTCATGTCTTTTCATGTATACACATTACAAGTTTCAATGATGTTTAGGTAAACCTCAGATTCAAACTTCAAAGTTCCAAAGTTTGTTTTTGTTTCATGAAATGTTATTTTGGATCATCATAGAATCCACACCCCACTGCCCCTCCAGAGTCTGTTATTGTAGCTCCAAGCATAATACATGATTTCTAAGCATATAATACGGCATTAAGTGCTTTGCGTATGTCTCCATTTATGACAAGCGTTTACGGCCCCTAAATATCCCACTGGCTTTGTTGCTAAACCTCTTTAACGGAAATTGGTACACAGCACGGTGACGTCAAATTAGAGAGCTCAGTGAAAAAACAAAAGACAAATCTTCTTTTTGGAGGGAAATTGATATTTTTAATTGCAGTGATTTCCCTCAGAGTCAAGTTTGAATTTCATCTAGAGGGGAAGACATTTTAAATCCCAATTGAACTCTGGGTCAAACTAGATTGAGGTTTGTTTTTAGAGACCATTCTGTTGTACTAGACACACCGAACCAACAGCAACACTAAAGTATAAAACTGTGTTTAAAATATTTAGATTCGATTAGATAGTACTTTATTGTGTCTTTACACAGAAATGTGTATTAGGTACAAAATTTGCACTGCGTTCAAAGAGATTCCACAGCAAAAGAGAGACTTGATATAGTCATAACATCAGACATACAAATTCATGAATTTATTTTTATATGGCCCCGGTCTAGTATTCACTAATCATCTGTCAATGGACAGCCTAGAATGTTTGAGTGACAGGGAAATACCTGGGGTGTTGTGACCAGAGCTGTTTGTTCACCTCTCTGACAATCTGCTGCCCAATATATGTCATTGGAGTGTACCAGTGTCACGCCCTGGCCATAGAGAGGCTTTTATTCTCTATTTTGGTTAGGCCAGGGTGTGACTAGGGTGGGCATTGTAGTTTCTTTATTTCTATGTTTTCTATTTCTATGTTGTGGCCGGGTATGGTTCTCAATCAGGGACAGCTGTCTATCATTGTCTCTGATTGGGAATCATACTTAGGCAGCCTGTTTTTCCACCTTAGTTGTGGGTAGTTGTCTTTGTTAGTGGCCTGTATAGCCCTAGGAAGCTGCACGTTTGGCGTTTGGTTGTCTTGTTGATGACATTCTTAATAAAGGAAAATGTACGCTCACCACGCTGCACCTTGGTCCGGTCATTTCTCTGACGACGTTCGTGACAACCAGACAGAAGAAGAGTCCCATTTTAGACCTGTCTTGTAAAGTTCAAGGTTCCTTTTGCTGGATGCACGTGACAAACATAGTATTGCCAGAATGTAGTGTATTGTATTTACATTACAAGGATTGGAATGAGTACATGTTGGCACCAGGTCAATTTGTTAGATCTAGTTGCAGCAGTCAACTTCTGTTGTGTAGTCAAAACAATATCAAAGTGAGGTCTCCCGGGTGGCGCAGTGGTTAAGGGCGCTGTACTGCAGCGACAGCTAGGTTCGTGCCCAGGCTGTGTCACAACAGGCCGCGACCGGTAGTCCGTGGGACGGCGCACAATTGGCCTAGAGTCGTCCAGGCTAGGGAGGGCTTGGCCGATAGGGATTTCCTTGTCTCATCGCGCACCAGCGACTCCTGTGGCGGGCTGTGCGCAGTGCATGCTAACCAAGGTTGCCAGGTGCACGGTGTTTCCTCCGACACATTGGTGCGGCTGGCTTACGGGTTGGATGCGCGCTGTGTTAAGAAGCAGTGCGGCTTGGTTGGATTGTGTATTGGAGGACGCATGACTTTCAACCTTCGTCTCTCCCGAGCCCGTATGGGAGTTGTAGCAATGAGACAAGATAGTAGCTACTAAAATAATTGGATACCATGAAATTGGGGAGAAAAAGGGGTAAAAATAAATAAATAAAACTATCAAAGTGAGCTGTCATGCTGTTCCATAAAGATGTCAACACCACCTGTTTTTGAGTGACACGTTCAATAGGTTTGGGCAGTATAGGGTATACCGGGGTATTTTGAAATAACAACTGTATGATTTTCAATACCGTAAAAAAAAGGGATGTGCCAAATAAATGATCTCCAGCTAATGGCTCCAGCTACGCATTTGGTTTGCTAACTTGCTAGATCAGTGAGACTTGCAAGATCAAGTCTCTTGGTTACAGCAGAGACAATCAATCCCCTCCTGAATCAACATCCCTGCTGGCAAAATTAGCATTGTGCGCCACCTACACACAAAAAAATGTTTACTCCGGTATGGAACAGGAATTGTATGGTATGAAAATCTGAATACTGCCAGACAATAGCACTCAATACCCATTTTTTATTTTATTTTACCTTTATTTAACTAGACAAGTCAGTTAAGAACAAATTCTTATTTTCAATGACGGCCTAGGAACAGTGGGTTAACAGCCTTGTTCAGGGGCAGAATGGCAGCTTTTTACCTTGTCAGCTCAGTGATTCGATCTAGCAACATTTCGGTTACTAGACCATCGCTCTAACCACTAGGCTTCCTGGCGCCCCATTACAGGCCCATGCTACAGGCCCATGCTGTGTAGACTCCTTGCTTGGACAACAAATGGTGCAAAAATGTTTTTGATATTGGCTGTTGCATCTAATGCAAATCCCAAAAGCTCTCAAACAAAGCAGCAACAGTTCCACTCTTTGAAACAGTGTAAAGTTTGCATCCGTGAAGTGGGATGAGATGTCTGTGTCCTTCTTCCCCATCCAGGCAGCAACACATCCGGCCGTGATTGGGAGTCCCATAGGCTGGCGCACAATTGGCCCAGTGTCGTCCAGGTTTGGCCGGTGTAGGCCGTCATTTTAAATAAGAATTTGTTCTTAACTGTCTTGTCTAGTTATATAAAGGTTAAATTATAAAAATCCAGTGGGCTGGTAGTATCATTAGTTTTCACACCGGAAAGTGCGACTGGCGCTAATTTGAGACCGGCCGGGACCCCATTTTGACTTGGCCCGGTAGGCTCCTTCTTTAAGATCAGTGCAGCTATAGGTGATTTGAATGTGGGTTTAGTGCCACACACCAGGTGTCCACTGCCACCGTGTGTGAAATTGAACAGCGGCTGGCTGATATGTTTATTAAGTATTTGAAATCCGCCACCACTATGAACGCCGCTGCATTTGACATATTGTTACTCTGACACTGTGCCGGCTCTCTTTTTCCTCCGGGTGCAACGGAGAAGCTGTCATTAACTACCTCCTTGAAACCCCTGTTCACATTTCCACAGAGACACTGACACGGTGGCCGTATCGACTCTATTGTGTACATGACGCATCACTCAATGAATAGCAGTAATCTGCTTTCTTATTCTTCTCTGTAGACATTGTCCCTATCTTCTTTAGTTGCATAGCTTTCTAAGTTGGATATGTGTAACCTTGGTTGATATGCTCAAACTTTTCATGATGTCTTGTCAGTTGGAATTTCTACAAAACCATCCGCCGAGAACCAGTCTGTTACCACAGAGTTTGCCTCGCTACACTACACAAAGCACAGCTTGCCTAACAAGGGAATTGGTACCGTTCCCTCAGCATAAGAACATGTTTAAAACAGCACCGCAATGCTTCAAAACGATAACCAGATAGTCACATTGCGATCGACATCTTTGTCAACTCTTACCAGTGAGCCTTGGCCAAAAAAGCTGCATGCTCCTGTTGATGTCCGTTGCCGCGGCGACTGACAACACTAGGAGTCAAGCAGTGGTGGGGGGATAGGGCATGTTGTCAGGAGCAAGGAGGATGGTGGGTAAACTCAGGTGAGGGCCGCGGGAGTGCATGACCTGGGGGTGCCTTCGCTGCGTGTATGTGTGTTGGTGGCTTCCCTGTGTGTGTGTGTGTGTGTGTGTGTGTGTGTTGGCAGCTTCCTATTGTATGCGTGTGTGTCTGTGTTGGTGGCTTCGCTAATGTGTGTGTGTTGGTGGCTTTGTGTGTGTGTGTGTGTGTGTGTGTGTGTGTGTGTGTGTGTGTGTGTGTGTGTGTCCGAGCTACATAAATTAATAATTTGTTAGGAAGAAGTGGATTAGAGAGCGAGGCCTGGCTAAGCAACGTTCTCCTTAGTTCTCGTCATAACCCACTTAACATCGGCCGTAAATCAGTCTCAACATCACCTCCAGTCAACTAGGGCAATAAAAAAGGGAAAGTCGTCAAAACCTCTTCAAGTAGGCTTGCCAGTGTGTGTGTGTGGTGTGTGTGTGTGTGTGTGTGTATTTGGTATTTTATTAGGATCCCCATTAGCTGTTACGAAAGCAGCAGCTACTCTTCCTGGGGTCCACACGAAACATGACATAATCCAGAACATTAATAGACAAGAACATCTGTCTGTGTGTGTGATGTGTGTCTATCAAGACACCCTGGAGCAGTGAGCAAACTTAATGAAAGGTTTGGATTGTGTTGTGTGGTTCAAATCAAATCTAATTTTATTCGTCACGTGCGCCAAATACAACAGGTGTAGACCTTACAGTGAAATGCTTACTTACAGGCTCTAACCAATAGTGCGGAGAAAAAAAAGTGTGTGTGTGTGTGTGTGTGTGTGTGTAGGTAAGTAAAGAAATAAAACAACAGTAAAAATACATTTGAAAATAACAGTAGTGAGGCTATATACAGACACCGGTTAGTCAGGCTGATTGAGGTAGTATGTACATGTTGGTATGGTTAAAGTGACTATGCAGATATAATGAACAGAGAGTAGCAGTAGCGTAAAAATAGGGGTTGGCATGTGGTGGGACACAATGCATAATGCACAATGCAGCCAATGTGCGGGAGCACTGGTTGGTTGGCCCAATTGAGGTAGTATGTACATGAATGTATAGTTAAAGTGACTATGTATATAAGATAAACAGAGTAGCAGCAGCAAAAAAGAGGGGTTGGGGAGGCACACTATGCAAATAGTCTGAGTAACCATTGGTTACCTGTTCAGGAGTCTTATGGCTTGGGGGTAAAATCTGTTGAGAAGCCTTTTCGTCCTAGACTTGGCACTCCAGTACCGCTTGCCATGCGGTAGTAGAGAGAACAGTCTATGACTGGGGTGGCTGGGGTCCTTGACAATTTTCAGGGCCTTCCTCTGACACCGCCTGGTATAGAGGTCCTGGATGGCAGGCAGCTTTGCCCCAGTGATGTACTGGGCCGTACGCACTACCCTCTGAAGTGCCTTGCGGTCGGAGGCCGAGCAATTGCCATACCAGGCAGTGATGCAACCGGTCAGGATGCTCTCGGTTCAGTTATAATTCTGCTGTTATCATCACTCCTTTGGGGATGGACGGAGGGGGGAGAGAGAGAGGTAGAGAGAGACTAATAGAAAGGGAGGGATACAGAGACATTTCATCTGTGGAATTTGTTCCTTAAAGATGAAAATAGAGCACTTTTCTGGGCCCCTATTATTTTGCCTATTCCGTTCCCACTGGGCACAGACGTCAATTCAACGTCTATTTCTTGTTTGTTCAAACATCATTTCATTGAAATGGCGTGGAAGCAACGTTGATTCAACCAGTTTTTGCCCAGTGTGTTGCTATTTATAGGGCTCCCGAGTGGCGCAGCTGTCTAAGGCACTGCATCTCACTGCTAGAAGCGTCACTACAGACCTGGTTTGATTCCAGGCTGTATCACAACCGGCCGTGATTGCGAGTTGTCACGAATCCCGCCGAAGATGGTGCCTCGCCCTGTTCGGGCGGCGCTCGGTGTTCATCGTCGCCGGCATACTAGCTGCCACCGATCCCCTTTTCTGTTTCATTTAGTTTTGTCTGATTAGTTTCACCTGTTTCTTGTTTGGGTTTTGTTTTGGGCTTTTTAAACCCAGCAGGCCCGCCGGCTTTTGTGCGGCTTGTTTTTCTGTTTATGGTGTGTGAATATTTTGTGGATTCCATTTTCCCGAACAGTTTCGTCCTGTTTGTTGGACTGGGTCTTCATGCGCCCTTGTGTGTGTGGTGTGACCGTCTCTCTGTTTTTTGGAAGTAAAAGATCCACATCTTTGAACTACCCTGCTCTCTGCGCCTGACTCCTCCACTCACTACTTCTAGAAGCCGTTACAGGAGTCCCTAGGGCGGTGCACAATTGGTCCTGTGTCAGGGCTTGGCCTGGGTCGGCCTTCATTGTGAATAAGAATTTGTTCTTAACTGACTTGCCTAGTTAAATAAATGAAATATATACAGTTGAAGTTGGAAGTTTGCATACACCTTAGCCAAATACATTTAAACTCAGTTTTTTACAATTCCTGACTTTTAATCCTAGTAAAAATTCCCCGTCTTAATTCAGGGGGGGGGGGTCACCAGTTTATTTTAAGAATATAAAATGTCAGAATAATAGTAGAGAGTGATTTATTTCAGCTTTTATTTATTTCATCACATTCCCAGTGGGTCAGAAGTTTACACACACTCAATTAGTATTTGGTAGCATTGCCTTTAAATTGTTTAACTTGGGTCAAACGTTCTGGGTAGCCTTCCACACGCTTCCCACAAAATAAGTTGGGTGAATTTTGGCCCTTTCCTCCTGACAGAGCTGGTGTAACTGAGTCAGGTTTGTAGTCCTCCTTGCTGTCACACACTTTTTCAGTTCTAAGTAGGAAAACCTGCAAAATCGGCAGTGTATCAAATACTTGTTCTCCCCACTGTAGATACTTTTGTACCTGTTTCCTCCAGCATCTTCACAAGGTCCTTTGCTGTTGTTCTGGGAATGATTAGCGCTTTTTGCACCAAAGTACGTTCATCTCTAGGAGACAGAACGTGTCTCCTTCCTGAGCGGTATGACGGCTGCGTGGTCCCATGGTGCTTATACTTGCGTACTATTATTTGTACAGATGGACGTGGTACCTTCAGGCATTTGGAAATTGCTCCCAAGGATGAACAAGACTTGTGGAGATCTACATTTTTTTTCTGAGTTCTTGGATGATTTCTTTTGATTTCCCCACGATTTCAAGCAAAGAGGCACTGAGTGTGAATGTAGACCTTGAAATACATCCACAGGTACACCTCCAATTGACTCAAATTATGTAAACTAGCCTAACAGAAGCCATGACATAATTTTCTGGAATTTTCCAAACTGTTTAAAGACACAGTCAACTTAGTGTATGTTAACTTCTGACCCACTGGAATTGTGATACAGTGAATTATAGGTGAAATAATCTGTCTGTAAACAATTGTTGGAAAAATGACTTGTGTCATGCACAAAGTAGATGTCCTGACTAACTTTCCAAAACTATAGTTTGCTAACAAGAATTTTGTGGAGTGGTTGAAAAACAAGTTTTAATTACTCCAAACTAAGTATATCACAAGAGTGAGTACACCCCTCACATTTTTGTAAATATTTGAGTATATCTTTTCATGTGACAACACTGAAGAAATGACACTTTGCCACAATGTAAAGTAGTAAGTGTACAGCTTGTATAACAGTGTAAATTTGCTGTCCCCTCAAAATAACACACAGCCATTAAAGTCTAAACTGCTGGCAACAAAAGTGAGTACACCCCTAAGTAAAAATGTCCACATTGGGCCCAATTAGCCATTTTCCCTCCCCGGTGTCATGTGACTCGTTAGTGTTACAAGGTCTCAGGTGTGAATGGGTAGCAGGTGTGTTGAATTTGGTGTCATCGCTCTCACACTCCCTCATACTGACTGGTCACTGGAAGTTCAACATGGCACCTCATGGCAAAGAACTCTCTGAGGATCTGAAAAAATGTATTGTTGCTCTACATAAAGATGGCCTGGGCTATAAGAAGATTGCCAAGACCCTGAAACTGAGCTGCAGCACGGTGGCCAAGACCATGCAGCGGTTTAACTGGACAGGTTCCACTCAGAACAGGCCTCGCCATGGTCGACCAAAAAAGTTGAGCGCACGTGCTCAGCGTCATATCCAGAGGTTGTCTTTGGGAAATAGAGTGCTGCCAGAATTGCTGCAGAGGTTGAAGGGGTGGGGGCGGTCAGCCTGTCAGTGCTCAGACCATACGCCGTACACTGCATCAAATTGGTCTGCGTGGCTGTCGTCCCAGAAGGAAGCCTCTTCTAAAGATGATGCACAAGAAAGCCCGCAAACAGTTTGCTGAAGACAAGCAGACTAAGGACATGGATTGCTGGAACCATGTCCTGTGGTCTGATGAGACCAAGATAAACTTATTTGGTTCAGATGGTGTTAAGCGTGTGGCGGCAACCAGGTGAGGAGTACAAAGACAAGTGTGTCTTGCCTACAGTCAAGCATGGTGGTGGGAGTGTCATGGTCTGGGGCTGCATGAGTGCTGCCGGCACTGGGGAGCTACAGTTCATTGAGGGAACCATGAATGCCAACATGTACTGTGACATACTGAAGCAGAGCATGATCCCCTCCCTTCGGAGACTGGGCCGCAGCGCAGTATTCCAACATGATAACGACCCCAAACACACCTCCAGGACGACCACTGCCTTGCTAAAAAAGCTGAGGGCAAAGGTGATGGACTGGCTAAGCATGTCTCCAGACCTAAACCCTATTGAGCATCTGTGGGGCATCCTCAAACGGAAGGTGGAGGAGTGCAAGGTCTCTAACATCCACCAGCTCCGTGATGTCGTCATGGAGGAGTGGAAGAGGACTACAGTGGCAACCTGTGAAGCTCTGGTGAACTCCATGCCCAAGAGGGTTAAGGCAGTGCTGGAAATGATGGTGGTCACACAAAATATTGACACTTTAGGCCCAATTTGGACATTTTCACATAGGGGTGTACTCACTTTTGTTGCCAGCGGTTTAGACATTAATGGCTGTGTGTTGAGTTATTTTGAGGGGACAGCAAATTTACACTGTTATACAAGCTCACAACTTTACATTGTAGCAAAGTGTCATTTCTTCAGTGTTGTCACATGAAAATATATACTCAAATATTTACAAAAATGTGAGGGGTGTACTCTCTTTTGTGATATACTGTGTGTGTGTATATATATGTATGTATGTATGTATGTATGTATGTATGTATGTATGTATGTATGTATGTATGTATGTATGTATGTATGTATGTGTGTGTGTCTCTCTGTCTTCAATACTCTCACAACTCCCTATAGCCCCTGAGCCGTCCTCTTCTTTATCCCTAACCTTTTCATTTTCTTTATCCCCCACCTCTTCCTTCCTCTTCATTATCTCTGACCTCTTCCTTCCTCTTCTTTATCCCCCACCACTTCCTTCCTCTTCATTATCCCCGACCTCTTCCTTCCTCTTCTTTAACCCCCACCTCTTCCTTCCTCTTCTTTATCCCCCACCACTTCCTTCCGCTTCATTATCCCTGACCTCTTCCTTCCTCTTATTTTTCCTCCACCACTTCCTTCCGCTTCATTATCCCCGACCTCTTCCTTCCTCTTCTTTAACCCCCACCTCTTCCTTCCTCTTCTTTAACCCCCACCTCTTCCTTCCTCTTCTTTAACCCCCACCTCTTCCTTCCTCTTCTTTATCCCCCACCACTTCCTTCCGCTTCATTATCCCCGACCTCTTCCTTCCTCTTCTTTAACCCCCACCACTTCCTTCCTCTTCATTATCCCCGACCTCTTCCTTCCTCTTCTTTAACCCCCACCTCTTCCTTCCTCTTCTTTAACCCCCACCTCTTCCTTCCTCTTCTTTAACCCCCACCTCTTCCTTCCTCTTCTTTATCCCCCACCACTTCCTTCCGCTTCATTATCCCTGACCTCTTCCTTCCTCTTCTTTAACCCCCACCTCTTCCTTCCTCTTCTTTAACCCCCACCACTTCCTTCCTCTTCATTATCCCTGACCTCTTCCTTCCTCTTCTTTATCACCCACCTCTTCCTTCCTCTTCTTTAACCCCCACCTCTTCCTTCCTCTTCTTTCTCCTGCTTTTCCTCCCTCTTTCAGGGGCTGTATTTAATCATTTACAATATAATACAGTGTAAACCTCTTTCTGCTTGAAGTGCACTGGGGATGACGCAATTTGGCGGGCTCAGTATAACCTAATGCTCGTCCGCGGGGAACCGTGCACAACTTATGCACATGGTAGTGTATGCCGGGTTAGAGTATAAGAGATGTTTTGAACACACGCACCCACATTTACGCCATCGCGCAAAATGGTATGCAGCACAATCTGAAAATTCAACGTTCAGGTTCTGCTACCATTTATGTCAAGCCTTCTACACATACGATTTGATACAGACGTTTGTTAAATTCAACGTATGCATCACACTGAACGCACTACAACTGCCTCTGACACGCAATGTTGCAAGGCAAACGCAGCGTTCCGTTGAAAATGAATGTACTTCTGGTGTGTCTCCCCTCTGATGTGCCTGTCTGTTTTCCCAAAAGAGCTTGGGCATGATCCACTTATGTTTGATTCCACTCTCTCCCCCTTCCCATCAGACTAAGCCAAATATGAGTGGGCTACCTTACAGGCAAAAGGGGTTGCAATGATGTCATTCTAACATCTTTTGTGACATCATGGGCAGGTTTTATATGCTGATTCTGGAGACCAGAAGACCAGATTACAACCAGGTAAAGATTTATTTATCTGTCTACTCTACGACCAGGTAACCGATTCACAACCAGAAAATGTCATACATCACGTGACACATTTTGAATTCTGGTTAAACTCAGGAATCTGAAAAAAAGGAGATATTACTACATTCACTTTGGAACTAGTGAACCGATGTATCATAGATGAACGTGAACAAGAGATTCCCCCACACGATGTGATGAAACATTACTGTTGTCTTTGTGTGCAGGAGGAATACAAGACGGGCCAAAATATGAAACAAAAAAAACTAAAGAAAAATCGTGTCTAATGCGCGTCTTTATTTTGGGCAAAAGATTTGTTGAAAATGATCAAGTATCACAATGCTCAAAGTGTAATTACAGAGACAAAACTTTTATCAAATGGGTTTAGAAAGAAAGCCAATTCCACCCCAAGGCAAGATGCTTTCCATGTGATAAAACATTTAAACGTTTGTTTTTACTTCTAGGGCTAGGATCAATTACTGTATCTGGGTTTTCAGCAGCGGTTGGAATCCAAATTATTTTCCAATGATTTTGTTCTGAAAATAAACATTATTTTGCTAGAGCCACGTTCCTATAACTTGAGCCATAGAGGACCAGCGAAAACCACGTAGCTGTGAACTGCCAAGATAAGCCAATTGGCTTACCCGTCCTCTTTACACGATATGCCAATATCACCCTATACGTTTTCAATAGCCACTCCATTGAACTGACCAAGCGCTAATGGCTTGTATTGTTGTGGCACACCCTGCATCCCAAATGGCACCCTATTCCCTATGTAGTGCACTACTTTTCACCAGGGCCCATAGTAGTTGCACTGTGTAGGGCATAGGGTGACATTTGGGATGTGGAGCATTGTGTCAACGACCGCAATTGCACTTCACAGTACTGCATGTGCCACTGTGGTGACAGGGCCATCCATGCGTCAGAGGACATTAGTGTCAGCTTCTCCCGTAGGGCAGTATACATTCCCTTGTATGGATGGATCTTAGGGCCAAGTAAGCACCCCCTCTGACTTCTCCTCCACTGTCATTGTCACATAGTGAGGAACTTTAGAACAGCTAGTGGCTCCTAGTAACAGCCTATATTTACAGTAAATGCATTAATGAAGCCTTAATTAACGCATACATTTATTTGTATTTGTTTTATTTAACCTTTATTTAACTAGGCAAGTCAGTTAAGAACAAATTATTATTTACAATGATGGCCTACCGGGGAACAGTGGGTTAACTGCCTTGTTCAGGGGCAAAACGACAGATTTTTACCTTGGCAGCTCGGGGATTCGATCCAGCAACCTTTCAGTTACTGGCGCAATGCTCTAACCACTAGGCTAACTGCATAATGAATTGTGCTACATACAGAAAATGTGTAATAGGAGCAGATTGCGTTGCCAAACTGCCAGATTGTGTTACCTCCAGTATGTGTACTGTATGTCACAAACTGCACATCTCTTGTATAATTTTATATATATATTTCTTTTAGAATTTACAATTGCCGTGCAAACTTAGTCCATCAGAGGATGGAATACTAACTTTCCATTTGCTAACGCTAACGTGTAAGGGGGTGCAAATGGTTTTCCTTCCAAGCTGTATGTTTTCTTTTAACAGGCCATAAACAAACTCTTTGAAATGCTTCACAACATGAATTCATCAATTTCATAGACTTTCTAATCCGTTTACAATCTCTCTCCTCATGCCTGGCTGCTCAGCCCTTGTCCAAGCCAGCTAGTCTGAGAGCCTCCACCGTCAGGGCCATTTGGGCACAGTCCAAAAAAAAAAAAGTGAAAATGATGCAGTAGGAAATAGGATGATCTCGCCCATAAACTACCCTCACATCCGACACTCGGACGAGCCGTATTTTCTCAGAGGCCTTGAGGCCGTCAGGAAGCACCTTTTTGATGTGTTATGAATCCAAAGGATGAATCCGTGTTAATGCGGTGGTGAAGACAGCCTCAGATTTGTCCATGATTGACATCACTTGTGGTATTTTAGGGGAAAATATAACGTTGATAAGCAGGGCTGCTGAGAGGTTTTGATGCATTTTGGCAGTTGGAAGGTGGGTGCATGGCTGCTGTGTGTGTGTTTGTCAGACTACTTTCTCCCCGGTGGAGCAGAGGCGGTTCACAGATATTTTCCCTCCGTCAGAAACCACACCTTTGCTGTGGTTACCTAGTGGGTTACCCCACTTTTCATTCTGCTGCTCGTAACAGAAGGAAAGAGAGGAAGAGTTGGCTGGACCTCCAATTTGTTTTCAGCACTTTTATTTCCAAAATCTCGTTTTTTCTCATGGCTCTCTCGTCCCACTGCAGCAGACATATGGCGAGTACTATGTTTGATATATCGGATTGCAATAAAATCACAGAATTGAATCGCAAAACATATAGAATCGTGAGAATCGCAATACATAGCATATCAAATCAAATCAAATTTGATTTGCCACATGTGCCAAATAGGACAGGTGACCTTACAGTAAAATGCTTTCTTGCAAGCCTTTAACCCACAATGCTGTTTTAAGGAAATACCCCCCAAAAAGTAAGAGATAAAAATAACAAATAATTAAAGAGCAGCAGTAAAATAACAATAGCGGGGATGGTAGCAGCAACATTATGTACAAGATAACTTACAAACAATGCAACAAAAAGTAACAAAATAGCACAGTTGGTTAAAAGCCAATAAAACATCAGCCATCCTCTCTGGCGCCATTGGCACCGAAGTATCGTGATAATATCGTACTGTGAGGTTCCTGGCAATTCCCTGCCTTAGTTTATAATATATTTAAGCATTACATTGTCATATGCTGTCAACAGTTTGTAATTCTCTGTCCAAACTGTCATAACAATATTAATTTATCCAGTATTGTGGGGGCAGAAGGTGTGGGAATAGAGTGAAATCATTTTGACTTGTAATAATGTGCTTTTTTTTGTGCATAGAATCCCAGTCATTTTACATCGTTGAGTTCTCAAAGTGAGTTTAGAGTTCTACTCCTGGTTATTGAAAATCAAAATCAATACATCATATTTTATTTGTCACAAGTGCTGAATAAAAGAGGTGTAGACCTAACAGTGAAATGCTTACTTACAAGCCTTTAACCAACAATGCAGTTTAAAAAAAATACCTAAAAAAAAATCAAAGAATAAGAAATAAAAGGAACAAATAATTAAAGAGCAGCAATAAATAACAATAGCGAGGCTGTATACAGGGGGTACCGGTGCAGAGTCAATGTGCTGTGGCACCGGTTAGTCGAGGTAATTGAGGTAATGTGTACAAGTAGGTAGAGTTATTAAAGTGACTATGCATAGATAATAGCAGCAGCGTAAATTTGATTAGACGTTCAGGAGTCTTATGGCTTGGGGGGGTAGAAGCTGTTTAGACTTGGCGCTCCGGTACCTAGACTTGGCTCCCTGGTACCGCTTGCCGTGCGGTAGCAGAGAGAACAGTCTATGACTTGGGTGGCTGGAGTCTTTGACAGTTTTTAGGGCCTTCCTCTGCCTGGTATAGAAGACCTGGATGGCAGGAAGCTTGGGCCCAGTGATGTACTGGGCCTTACGCACTACCCTCTGTAGTTGCCATACCAGGTAGTGATGCAACCAGTCAGGATGCTCTCAATGGTGCGGCTGTAGAACCTTTTGAGGATTTCAGGATCCATGCCAAATCTTTTCAGTCTCCTTAGGGGGAATAGGTTTTGTTGTGCCTTCTCCACGACTGTCTTGGTGTGCTTGGACCATGTTAGTTTATTGGTGATGTGGACACCAAGGAACTTGAATCCCTCAATCTACTACACTGCAGCCCCATCGATGAGAATGGGGGTGTGCGCGGTCCTTCTTATTCTGTAGCCCACGATCATCTCCTTTGTCTTGATCACATTGAGGAAGAGGTTGTTGTCCTGGCAATCTACGGCCAGGTCTCTGACCTCTTCCCTATAGGCTGTGTCATCGCTGTCGGTGATCAGGCCTATCACTGTTGTGTCATCGGCAAACTTAACTTCTTGAAACTCCCCATCCCGGATCCGGGTTTGTGACTAAAGCCTCAGGCTCATTAGCATAATGCAACGTTAACGATTTCTGAAAATCGCAAATAAAATGAAAATAATGCGTCTGCTCTCAAGCTTAGCCTTTTCTTAACAACACTGTCATCTCAGATTTTCAAAATATGCTTTTAAACCATAGAAATTGACTAATTTGTGTAAGAGTATGCAAAGCTAGCATAGCATTTTGAGTAGCATTTAGCACGCAACATTTTCACAAAAACCAGATAACCAAATAAATAAAATCATTTACCTTTGAAGAGCTTCTGATGTTTTCAATGAGGAGACTCTCAGTTACATACCAAATGCACAGTTTTTCCTGAAAGCGTCTGTGTGTAGGAGAAATCGTTCCGTTTTCTACATTGCGTCTGGCTACCGAAACGAACCGAAAATTCAGTCACCTACAACGTAAAACTTTTTCCGGATTAACTACATAATATCGACCGAAACATGGCAAACGTTGTTTGGAATCAATCCTCAAGGTGTTTTTTCAAATATCTCTTCATTGATATGCAGTTCGTGGAAGCTTGCTTTCCTCTCTGTATCGCATGGAAAAATACTGGCAGGTGACTTTTGCGCACCAATTTCGGCGCAGGACACCGGGCGGACACCTGGTAAATGTGGTCTCTTATGGTCAATCTTCCAATGATCTGCCCACAAATACGTCACAATGCTGCAGACACCTTGGGGAACCGACAGAAAGGGTTGACTCACTCCTCTCGCATTCACAGCCATATAAGGAGACAATGGAAAACAGAGCCTCAAAAATCCTTGTCATTTCCTGGATGCCATCTCATCTTGGTTTTGCCTGAAGCTCACGTTCTAGGGCACGCACAGAGAATATCTTGGTATTTCTGGACACGTCAGAGTGTTTTCTTTCGAATGGTATCAATTATATGCATAGATAGTCGAGCATCTTTTTGTGACAAAATATCTTGTTTAAAACGGGAACGTTTTTCATCCAAAAATGAAATAGCGCCCCCATAGATGTAAGAGGTTAATGATGGTTTTGGAGTCGTGACTGGCCGTGCAGTCATTAGTGAACAGTGAGTCCACTAGGGGACTGAGCACGCATCCCTGATGGGCCCATGTGTTGAGGATCAGCGTGATGGATGTGTTGTTACCTACCCTTAACACCTGATGGGAGGCCCGTCAGGAAGTCCAGGATCCAGTTGCAGGGGGAGGTGTTTAGTCCATGGGTCCTTAGCTTATTGATGAGCTTTGAGGGCACTATGGTGTTGAACGCTGAGCTGTAGTCAATGAATAGCATTCTCACATACAGTGCCTTTCAAAAGTATTCGCCTCCTTGGCATTTTTCCCATTTAGTTGCATTACAACCTGTAATTTAAATTGATTTTTATTTGGATTTTATGTCATGGACATACACATTATAGTCCAAATTGGTGAAATGAAATGTAAAAAATAACTTGTTTAAAAAAATTCAAAACAATTCAAAATGGAAAAGTGGTGCGTGCATATACAGTGGGGCAAAAAATTACTTAGTCAGCCACCAATTGTGCAAGTTCTCCCATTTAAAAAGATGAGAGAGGCCTGTAATTTTCATCATAGGTAAACTTCAACTATGACAGACAAAATTAGAAAAAAATATCCAGAAAATCACATTGTACGATTTTTAATGAATTCATGCGCAAACCGCTTACAAAAGCATATAAACATTTTACAATCAAGTAAAGGAATTACATAAATCAGAAATAGAGATAAAATGAATCACTTACCTTTTAATGATCTTCATATGGTTGCAGTCACAAGGGTCCCTGTTACACAATAAATGTTTGTTTTGTTCGATGAAATGTTTTTGTTCAGTCTACATTAAGAATTTGACAGATACGAGGACATCATATTTGAAAAATTATAAATTTTGATACTTTTTCACTGAGTTAACAAATCAAAAGGTTAGGCTTTAGCCTCCAAGTTACTCCCTTTGAATAAAAAAAGCAGTTTTAAACCTAAATATTGGACTTCTTAAGTAATATTAACTCATTGTTCAGATTATTTTTAAGACATCCTTCTCCATCTGGTTTCGCCTAATTAAAAATTCTGTGGAGAAAAAGAATAGAGGGTTTTAACAAATTTTCTTTGAGTATAGAATAGCTTGTAATAGACCTGAGATGAGGTTATACACACAAATTCACCCTCTTGTAATGAATAAATAATAAAATAAACTACTAATCCCCTTTTTGGGCATTTACAGTAATAGTAGTTCTACAGTATTTTGAAGGTGAAGTCTTATATTTCACAATTCTACATGTTATTGTACAGCATTTATAGTAAAAAAATGACTAAGCAACTTACTGCAGCCACTTTGGTTGGGCACAGCTGTTTCTTTGCCTCCTGGTCCCAGAATGCATTAAAATGTTTTCCTGTCAACGAAGAGACAGCCATCATCTCTCTGGGAAACAGAACTGTCATGAGCTCAGAAATGCACATTGATGGTTCTTTGCTCAGTCGAGTGATAATGTTTGCCTGGAGTTTAACACCCTCTGCCAATTCCACCTGAAAGACTTCAATAAACAACAACTTTAATAAAAGACACAAAACATTAAGCCAGTTACACATGATCTTGGGCCTTTAGATGCTGTGGTCAAAATGTGCTCTTTGTACGGTACTGTAATACTTATCAACGATGTATTTTGTGATGGACTGAAACTTAGTTTTTTGAATGATATTAGAATATAAAAAAAAACATATGCTTGAAATCACTACAGTACTTTAATATTAGGATTTGCTCTGACTTCTAATTTGTGTTCACCTGTTCTATAAAAAACGTGCCTTGTTTGCGCAATCATCTCCAGTATGTCTTTAATATGGGTGGGCAGAGTATTTGGACAAAAAAATTATTGTTACTAATATGAGCACTTTCAATAGCATTGCATCCAATTTTTTCTCCTCAGGTTTTCGCCTGCTATACATCAGTTCGGTTATACTCACAGACATTATTGTAACAGTTTTAGAAATGTCAGAGTGGTTTCTATCCAATCCTAACAATTGTATGCATATCCTAGCTTCTGGGCCTGAGTAACAGGCAGTTTTCTTTGGGCACGTCAGACAGGCGGTAATTCAGGAAACTAGCCTTACTCGCGGAGAGGTTAAAAGTATTTTTCGATGAACCACCCCTTTAAGTAAGTAAATGTATTTGAATTATAAAACCATTTCCTTTCTGCCATGACTCAAGTTGTTTGCTTGCTGTACTTCGTTAGATAGTTTTAGTAGTTAACGAGAAATAGTTTCATGAGTATGTTTTGCATAATCCTATATGGCGCCTTATAAGTTAAAACACTTATAAGACAAAATATTATTGTACTACAATATGCATTAAAATGTTACGTGAAATTAAGAAAAACTGCACGTATACAGTATTTTTCTGCTTGCTGTATTGTTACAATGTACACCTACTTTTGTATTCAAATTGTGACTAGTTTGCATCCCTGCTTTACAGCTCATGGTCTGTTGTCACCCTACCATGCTGTCTGGTAGGTTTGTGACGGCTATGTTTTGCAGTGCTGCTTTTGGGGATTGGAGGAAGGGTGTGGATCCACCAGCCATGAGGTCTGGGACACACAGTATGACATACAGTTAAGGAGATGTAATACAGGAGATGTAATTCATTCAACCACCTCCTTACAACTTCTAATCATCCCTCCTACTCTCAATCTCTACTCCTTATATTCTGATCATCAACCAACAACAATCTATAACACACCATTAGAAACTGTTTTTCCTCTCTCACTATTGTGAGATTTGGGGATGGGTCTCAGACCACCAGCCATGTCTGGGAACACAGTATGACAGTTAGAGAAAGTGAATACAGATTAATTCAACCACCTCTTTCCAACTTCTAATAATCTTTCCTAATCTCATTCTCTACTGCTCCTATTTTGGTCGTCATACTTAAACCAAACACACAGACACCCTTTGAAGTTGTGTGTCTCATTCTCTCCCTTTTGAGGTTTTTCACCTCCTGGAGAAAACCGGGCAACTCTGAAAATATTGAACATAATGTGCTATCATTACACTTGCATGCAATATGCATTCAACTAATAGATTGGTAGACACTTTACAACTGCACCTACTCACAGATACACCTACAAATGAACCTAATCACTGTATCTATGGGTAATATACACAACTAAACCTGGACTTGCATGCAGGGTGAGAATATTCTGTGGGAGCATCCACAAACAGGAAAGCTTTACCTTCAATCACGGAGAGAGATTGTCTGAGTGCTGCTTTTCTTATTTGAAAGTTTGCAGTGGTTATCTGCATTCGCATTCCCTGTTTTGACACTAAGGTGAGGTCCTCCCCACTCTCTGTACCACTTTGAGGTCTGGCCTGGAAGGACAAAGATTCTTTGTACAACTTACACATTCAGACATGAATAGGGGACATGTTTTTTTAAAGACAACATCCACCAATTGACAATTTTTGATGTTTTTTAGTCTCAATGATTGGAAGTTTCAAACATAATTATTAACCACATAACTATTTTTTTATGTATTTGGTTGTGTTGAGGAGAAATCTGATTTTTATGCACAAAGTGTTATGCTAATATTAGTGATTAGTACATTAAGTAAGTGAGACAGGGTTAAATTCACCTTCAATGCATCAATTTAAATTGCACAACTAATGCTACAAAGTGTTAGAAACTTACTTGACGTGATACACTGGTCATTAGTTCCGCCTGATGTTTTTTCCAGACACTGCCCTCTTCTTTTTCTGTGATACACTCTGCTAGAGTAACATAGCAACAGTCAGGAAATTACAGGTTTTGCATAAAGATGTAGCTCGTCAATTTCACAAGAAAGCATCCCTTTCGTGTACCTTTTGTGTAGTATTTTCAGCTTCTTCCACATAATGCCGGTTCTTTCTTTCCCACCCTCATTATTCTCCCTTACTTCTCTTGCACATTCTGACCTGGTCCTTTTTTGGACATTTCTGCGAGTCTCTTGCGATCTTCTAAAAAGTAAAAATGAACATTATTATCTAGGCGATAGCTAGGAGCGACTCACATCACTCACCATGATGCGTACCCCCCTCAACCCATAATATTATAAGCTGTGTTTGCACCTTAGCTTACTAGCTAGCTATATATTTTATTTTACCTTTCTTTTACCTGACAAGTCAGTTAAGAACAAATTCTTATTTACAACAATGGCCAGGCAATCAGCCCAGTTAGTATGTGTTAGCTAGCATTCATGCTAACCAGTAGCTAGTTAGCTGTTGGATCGGCCTGCCGAACAGCTAACTAGCCAGTGGTTAGCATGCTTCTTACACATACTAATGAACTTAAGTGATATAACTAGCTCCTTAGCTAGCTAATGTTAGCTACATCAGTTTTTAGTGTTATAGCCAATGTCTTGGCTGTATTTCTTTTGTATAACTAAGTTTAACGATTGATGACATAAAACATATATTGTTAGCTAGCTACGTTATACTGTGTTATTAGCTGGATAGCTAGCTAGATAGCTTACCATCCAGAGCCATGACATAGGTGGCATATCTCTTCCCTGTGTGCTGCCAATTAACAATACATTCTTTCAAATTATCGCACGTCCCATCAAACTCTTCAATATTTTCCACTGGAATAATTTCTGATGTCCCTTCTTCAAAAAATCCACAAGTTTGGTGATATTTTGCTTGTGCTGCAAAGTGCATACTGAGAGTAAACAGTTATTTTCTTCGCTCATGCCTAGTTTTCTAACTTTCGCCCATGCGCACGATTTAGTTACGTAGAGCTTGGCACCTTTTATGCTTTGCTGCAATTTTTTTTATTGCTAACTACGCCATCAGTTTCATTAGCAGTTGACATGATGCAAACAGTTTTCATCAATTAGCTAATTTGCTTACCCTTGTAAGAAATGGCTCCAGTCCAAGTGATAAGGGGACCATATAAAAAATGGATGCGTGATGGAAACTTCCCTTTTCCTCAACAGACCAGATCAAGCAGAAATATTAAGGTATTGTTGTTGTTAAATTGCCTTATCTAGGTGTGAGCTCTAGAAAACTAGATTTAGTTTTGTATGTAGCTACAACCATAATTAATACTGCTTGGGGTGTTCAATGGCTTATGCTATGCTGTTACTGTTATGTATACACTAGCTGTATATCTGCTAGCTAGATACAGTAGCTAGTTAACTTGCTACCTAGATGGTACATTGTCAGTGTTTGTATTCAGTATCTAGTTTCTAGCTAGCTACTTACAAACCTCAATCAACATGGCTCTGATTATTTAGAGCTTAATGAGGATTTAGTTGTGTGTCAGGTACACACGGAACCCAGCCGCACGCACGCACGCACGCACGCACGCACGCACACACACACACACACACACACACATTCAGTTTTTTAGCCTCACCCTTGTGAAGTCAGAGTCATGTATTCTAGCTAATATTTTCATTAGATATTGTTCTGTGATGGTTTTTCTCTGTTCATTTTTTAGGGCCCCCTGAAACACCCCAATCAACCTGGCTCTCATCATTTAGACTATGATGATGCCTCTGAGATGGTAAGTGTCAGGTGCACAAACACACACACATGTACACACACACATATTTGTTTTTCTTTCCTTGTGGGCACTCGAGACCTAAACTTGACCCAAAAATTCATGTTCCCTAGCCCTAAACGTAACCCTAACCCTCATCTTAACCCTAACCTTAACCGTAACATTTAGGTAATTGAGGTTAAGGTTAAGGTTAAAATTCACCTGGCCCTAATGCCTAACCCCAAACTTAAGCCGCAATGCCTAAACCTAATAGTAACCCCAATTCTAACACTATGCACAATTGTACGTTCTTCCCTAAATTTAACCCCCGAGCCAAAAATTGCAATTCCCCTCATGGGGACTTACCAAATGTCTCCACAATGTCCGAATTTGTCCGGTTTTTGTATACATGTGGGGACATCAGGTACTCACATGACAACATACATGTGGTACACACACAGACATTCAGTTTCTTAGCCTCACCCGTGTGAAGTCAGTGTTATGTATTCTAGCAAATATTTCAGTTAGATAGTGTTGGTTTTCTCCATGTATTCCTAATTTAGGACCCCCTGACACACCTCAATCAACCTGGCTCTGATCATTTAGACTGTGATGATGCCTCTGAGATGGTTAGTGTCAGGTGCACAAACACACACAACTCTCAGGCCTTGGCAATCTGTTCTACCTTTACATATTTATTATACAGTGCCTTGCGAAAGTATTCGGCCCCCTTGAACTTTGTGAACTTTTGCCACATTTCAGGCTTCAAACATAAAGATATAAAACTGTATTTGTTTGTGAAGAATCAACAACAAGTGGGACACAATCATGAAGTGGAACGACATTTATTGGATATTTCAAACTTTTTTAACAAATCAAAAACTGAAAAATTGGGCGTGCAAAATTATTCAGCCCCCTTAAGTTAATACTTTGTAGCGCCAGCTTTTGCTGCGATTACAGCTGTAAGTCGCTTGGGGTATGTCTATCAGTTTTGCACATTGAGAGACTGAAATTTTTTCCCTTTCCTCCTTGCAAAACAGCTCGAGCTCAGTGAGGTTGGATGGAGAGCATTTGTGAACAGCAGTTTTCAGTTCTTTCCACAGATTCTCGATTGGATTCAGGTCTGGACTTTGACTTGGCCATTCTAACACCTGGATATGTTTATTTTTGAACCATTCCATTGTAGATTTTGCTTTATGTTTTGGATCATTGTCTTGTTGGAAGACAAATCTCCGTCCCAGTCTCAGGTCTTTTGCAGACTCCATCAGGTTTTCTTCCAGAATGGTCCTGTATTTGGCTCCATCCATCTTCCCATCAATTTTAACCATCTTCCCTGTCCCTGCTGAAGAAAAGCAGGCCCAAACCATAATGCTGCCACCACCATGTTTGACAGTGGGGATGGTGTGGTCAGGGTGATGAGCTGTGTTGCTTTTACGCCAAACATAACGTTTTGCATTGTTGCCAAAAAGTTCAATTTTGGTTTCATCTGACCAGAGCACCTTCTTCCACATGTTTGGTGTGTCTCCCAGGTGGCTTGTGGCAAACTTTAGCTGTAGATCTCTGCAGTTCATCCAGAGTGATCATGGGCCTCTTGGCTGCATCTCTGATCAGTCTTCTCCTTGTATGAGCTGAAAGTTTAGAGGGACGGCCAGGTCTTGGTAGATTTGCAGTGGTCTGATACTCCTTCCATTTCAATATTATCGCTTGCACAGTGCTCCTTGGGATGTTTAAAGCTTGGGAAATCTTTTTGTATCCAAATCCGGCTTTAAACTTCTTCACAACAGTATCTCGGACCTGCCTGGTGTGTTCCTTGTTCTTCATGATGCTCTCTGCGCTTTTAACGGACCTCTGAGACTATCACAGTGCAGGTGCATTTATACGGAGACTTGATTACACACAGGTGGATTGTATTTATCATCATTAGTCATTTAGGTCAACATTGGATCATTCAGAGATCCTCACTGAACTTCTGGAGAGAGTTTGCTGCACTGAAAGTAAAGGGGCTGAATAATTTTGCACGCCCAATTTTTCAGTTTTTGATTTGTTAAAAAAGTTTGAAATATCCAATAAATGTTGTTCCACTTCATGATTGTGTCCCACTTGTTGTTGATTCTTCACAAAAAAATACAGTTTTATATCTTTATGTTTGAAGCCTGATATGTGGCAAAAGGTCGCAAACTTCAAGGGGGCCGAATACTTTCGCAAAGCACTGTACGTTTCCTTCTGGCTTAAACAAATGTCTAAATATACCTTGCATCTAACTCTTTTCAGAACAAAGAAATGATTTACCCTGGGGCATCAGTAACAAAGGGGCAATGTCTTATAGCAAAAATCCTCTTTGTTCTGCATCATCACCTGACTGGAACTGCACTGATAGACCTACTTGCCTTGCTGAATTTGCTTGTCCCCCATTTGGTTCCAACATCTAAATATCTCTTCAAAAGAATGTTGGGTAACCCAGCCCTGACAGCTGTCTCTCATTTATTTTGTGTTGAATGCCAAAATTACTTAGGAAAGCAATGTGGAACATCCTTCATCAGAGAAACAAAATGTTTATTTGGGTCAATACCTTTGAGGGACCTTCTGCGAGATACACTGGAGAACCATGGAATAGATATTTTGAGGAAAACAGTGAAGGAAGAAGAATATGAAATTGAGGATGTCATGGATGGAAAGATGTACCAGACATTACTGAAAGAGAAGAGGCTATCTGCTGATGATTTAATATGACAACATTATACCCTGATGAAGACAGCTTGGCTGTCGAAACGTTGGTAATTACATTTTTGCATCTGAGCTCCTAGAGTGTGCGGCTCTCTTTTATTTTCAAGTTTTCTACTCCGATAGCCAGCACCTCGTCTTAATAGGTGTGCGTTTCTTTTTCTTCTAGATGATTTAATATGAACCTGGAACTGTGATGGAGTATCCGTTTTTAACTCCTCAAATTACTCAGTTTGGCCCCTTCCATTTACCAGAAATGAACTGCCTTACATACAATCGGAAAGAAAATATGATGATTGCAGGACTTTGGTTTGGCCCAGAAAACCCCAGAATGGATAACCTTTTAAAACCTTTTATTGATGAATGTTGCGATTCATTGCGTTGGAGAGATAACAGTGGGATTCTGAAGAGGACAAAGGTATTCTCCTTGATTTGTTCCTCGGATGCAATTGCCAGGCCAATCCTTCATTACCGTAAGCATTTCAATGGGGAATGTGGTTGTGACTGGTGCTTGCACCCCGTAAAGTTGTCCCCAAAGGCAGAGGTTATGTAAGATCCTGTCCTTACAGTCAACAACTGCAAATTGAAAGATCACACAATCAATATAAGGATAATGCATTTCATGCTGCTCGCACTGACATTCTGTGAAATGGTGTAAAGGGGTTGTCAACACTGTTTTTGCTTCCATTGTTCAACATTGTGTTTTGTTTTGTGCCTAACTACGTGCATTCTGTTCTCCTCGGCATAACTCGACAGCTTCGGTCTCTTCGGTTGGACACGTGCAACTGTTTGAATCCATGGTACATAGGTCGACACATTACAGAATTAGACTCTCGACTGCTACATCTCAAGCCACCAAAGGAAATCACAAGAATAGCGCGATCACCGCATATAAGAACATTTTGGAACGCGTCGGAGTGTCATACATTTCCTTCTGTTTTATTCAACCACTGTTCTGCCGGGCATCCTCCTTCCGGCTCCATTTCTACAACATTTATTTTCAATTTACATTCTGCATGCATATTTTGCTTCAAGGATCTGGGGGTCTCTATGGGCAACACCATCTTTTAAATTTGAGGGTAACAATGGAAGTTTGACATCTCTTTTCCATGGGACGCAGTGTGTTCCACAACACATTTTCCAGCTTTTCCTTCTTTGGCGAAATGTTCTCAAACGTCTTAGTGTTTTAGGATTTCACCCAGAGTCAGAGTTCGATATATTCCGTACATAGCTTGCAGACAGCAAACTGAAAGGAGAAAAAAATCTCAGGTTCTCTCAAAGCTCTTGGAAAATCATTACCTCTTCATCTCACAGCTTCTGAATAACTTGCTGTTGAATAACTAATTACCAGATCTGTCCCGTCACAACCTGTGGAGTCATACGACCGATTCATTTATGAACAGATTGTTTATTACACAACTAACTACAAAATCTCAGAAAAAAAGGTGTTTTGTGCACAACTGCTGTTCTTTTTCTTTTCTTTAGACTTAATTGCATTTGTCAAACAAACTGCTTATTTCAACCTATTCCCATTGTTGGGGTTCAACCATATTGTCACGTTCTGACCATAGTTATTTTGTTTTTTCTTTGTTTTAGTGTTGGTCAGGACGTGAGCTAAGTGGGCATTCTATGTTGTGTGTCTAGTTTTCCCGTTTCTATGTTTGGCCTGATATGGTTCTCAATCAGAGGCAGGTGTTAGTTGTTGTCTCTGATTGGGAACCATATTTAGGTAGCCTGTTTTGTGTTGGGTTTTTGTGGGTGGTTGTCTTCTGTCTTCGTGTGTCTGCACCAGACAGAACTGTTTTGGTTTTTCCACATTTGTTGTTTTGTATTCATTGAGTGTTCAGTTTATGTTTTTAAATAAACAACCATGGACACTTACCACTCTACGCATTGGTCCCCCGATCCTTCTTGCTTCTCAGACAAAGAGGAGGAGGAAAACCCTTACACATATGTCATTCAAGCAGACAGTTTGTTCATCAACCGCAATCTAGGCATCTCATCAAAAAAAATGGATGTGAAAGTTGAGAGGTCGAGACAAAAAAACACTTTTTCTCTTTGGAAGACATCAAGTGTAAATGTATTTATGTGGATGGCTGGTTTGTCCCTCTGTCAAACACTTATGAGAGAGATTAGTAATGTTTTTTTTTTAAAGAGCTGGTTGATGTTATTGTGCTGATTGATAATGAGAGCTGATTCTCATTTGCAATGGTGACCTGGCCAAGAAAAGCATCCAACCAACATACAGTACTTTAATTCAGGTCCGTCCAATGTGAGGATATGTTAGGGACGTGCAGCTACCAGTTAAAACGCATGCATTTAGTTTCACTGGGATTGAGCAATAGTTGGAGATCACAGAATGTGTGTTGTATGTCAATGAATCTGTGTGATTCTAATCGTATGTCTCATTGATAACTTATCAGCAACATACGTCAGTGATGCAAGGGCCATCGCTTGTATATAATTGTATTGTACATGTGGTTAACTTGTTCAGTGGAATAGATATTTTTTTTAATAAAAATAAATGAACATTAATATTACTGGTCTGTTTTCACTAAGATGCAACATGTGTTTGATGGATTTAATTTATTGAAAGTATCCATCCCAAAAATTCACCCTAATTTAAAAGTAACCTGGCTATAATACCCATGTTGGCATATAAAATAAATATTGGTTGGCTTTCTTTTTTTGCTTGTAGAAAATGTTTTTTTCTTGGATATTTTTCATCACCTCAAATAGAATACTACTAAAAACACGACTGGAATAGCCTATAGGAATGCTTTCAATAACTTCAGGGGAATACTAACGAAAATAATACAGGAACGCTGTTTAAATTCAAAAGAATATTATAGAGATAGTGTATAATATTTGTACTATTGAAAACATATTGGATATTTTGAGGTTATTGTAGGTAAAAAAATACATACTATAGAGACTCCTATAATTATTCTATTTTCAGTATTTTCATAGCTTATAGTATGCTGATATATTATTTTGCTAACTATAGGGTATTATAAAAAAATGTACAGTTTCTTATGGGAATCTTATAGGAACGCTATAGTGCTTTTTTGTAGTAAGGGGTGTGTGTGTGTGTGTGTGTGTGTTTTGTGCACACTTGCGAGCGCGAGCTAGAGCGCATGTGTGTGTGTGAGTAGTTAACTCTTCACATGGGATGATGTCACTGAACAACAAAAGAAAGGGAATATTGAATCCTCCCCAATGATCAATTGCCTCTCCCAAAAAAGTTTTCAACATACATCTGTAAAATGATAGTCTAGAAACTAAAGTTTTCTTCCTATCAGGCTTCCATGTCTTCTCCCTGGACCTCCTCAATGTCCACCTCTTGAACATCAGACAAAATATAAGGCCTCATCTTCACTGTCACTTTCCAACCTTGTTGAGGATGGCTCGTTGTCAGGCTCAAAAATCCAGAAATTTGTCCGGATGGCCACCAATTTTTCAATCCTTGTATTGGTCAGCCTGTTTGTGTGCTTTGGTGTGTGTGTTCCCAAACAAAGACCAGTTGCGCTCTGAGGTGTTTTATGTTGTCTGAAAGCTTAAGTTCTTGTTAATTTAACTGCACTGTCCGATTTACAGTAGCTTCTACAGTGAAAACATGTGATTGTTTGAGGACGAAGCCCCACATCAAAATATTTTTCCGCCGGCACAGGTTTCATACATTCACAAATAACAATTTAATATTCACTTACTTTTTGAAAATGTTCCTGTGATTTGTCATCCAAAGGGTCCCAGCTATAACATGTAGTGTCATTTTTGTTGGATAAAATCCTTCTTTATATCCCTAAGAGTCAGTTTAGTTGGCGCCATCGATTTGAGTAATCCACTCGTTCAACATGTAGAGAAAGTAATTCCAAAATCTACCCCTAAACTCTGTTTCAACAAGTAAAAATACATTTCTATTTACTCCTCAGATACCCTAAAATGTAATCAAACTATATGATTTCTTACGGAAAGAAGTATGTTCAATAGGAAACCGATTTTAGCAGGTGCGTAATGTCTTCATCGCGCACGCAAACACAAATTTCCAAGACTGTGTCCTTCTGCTAAACCTGATATTTCTTATTCGATTTTGAAGTTACAAGCCTGAAACCTTGAACATAGACTACTGACACCCTGTGGAAGCCATAGGAGTTGCATCGCGGGAGCTAATTTTCAATATGCCCTTACTCTTGCATTTCTAAGAGGATGGTCTCCAAAAAAATACAATTCCGGTTAGTTTTTCTTTGGATTTTCTACTACCATATCTATCGTGTTATATTCTCATCCATTATTTTATTATTCCTACAAACTTCAAAGTGTTTTCTTTCCAATGGTACCAGTTATATGCATATCCTGGCTTCAGGGCCTGAGTTACAGGCAGTTTACTTTGGGCACGAGAAAAAATGGGCCCAGCCCTATGGATTTTTAATTGGATTTCATGTAATGAACATACACAAAATAGTCCAAATTGGTGAAGTGAAATTAAAAATATAACTTGTTTCAAAAAATTCAAAAAAAATAAAAAACAGAAAAGTGGTATATGCATGTCTGTTCACCCCCTTTGCTATGAAGCTCCTAAACAAGATCTGGTGCAACCAATTACCTTAAAAATGTGAGTAGTTTTCTGTTTCTTTGTATTATTTCTTGCTTGTCTCACAAGATTTTCTTTTTACATCTTCAAAGTGGTAGGCATGTTGTGTAAATCAAATGATACAAATCCTCCAGATTATAACGTAACAAAATAGGAAAAATGCCAAGGGGGGTGAATACTTTCGCATGCCACTGTATGTTGGCACGAGTGCCATATTGCATCTCCATCCCAAAGCCTTTGCTTGGAAGTCTACTTCGCCAGACCGCCAAGAACCTTGCCCTCATCCAGGCCAAGGTGGCGAGACACGGTAGTGATGACACCATAGGCCTTGTTGATCTCTGCACCAGACAGGATGCTCTTGCCAGCATACTTGGGGTCCAACGTGTACGCTGCAGCGTGTATGGGCTTCAGGCAGAAGTCTTGAAGTTTCCAACCCTTTGCAACCCTATGTGTGAGAGAGAGCGTGTGTGTGTGTACGCTCATGCTCATATGTGTTGGTGTAGATGTGCATAGCCTGTAGTTGTTTATGTGGACTCAGTCGGAGCAGCTAGGCTGGACCAGATTGGGAAGGAAAATCAGAGGGCTGCAAAGCGAGCTGCTGTTTCTCTGGAATATTCTGCCCAATCCTGTTTGTTACGTTTCTGCCTGCTGGTATGTATCTTAATCATCACCCAAGAGTTGTCAGTGTTTTCAAACGTTGAAATCTAAGGCCTGAAGACTTGCGCTATAGGTACCTGAGGTAAGCCTGGCTAAAACAGTGTTGTGGCATGGAAGATATTCGTGTTCGAACCCAGTCAGTCGTTGAAATGTAGGAGATCAACGAATCGAAAAATATATGTAAAAAAAAAAAATATATATATATGTTTTTCAAAGTATGAGTCTCTTCTCGATGAACCAGTATGAATGCCACTAGAATTGTAGAATTGTGTTGCACATGACACACAAAATAGTCCTTAATTGTATGTAGACAACAAAGGTATTATCAAGGTACTGAGGTGATATGTTTACACTGACTCAGACATATACTGTACTGATGCATACATGTAGAAGGAGACTGTGAACCGTGTGGGTGCTCAAAACAACAACACCAGCTGCAGCAGATGGAAAATAAAGACGTATGCATTACCTTTACATGGGTCACTGAGTCTGAGTAGACTGTGTGTGTGTGGGGTGTGAGTGTATGTGTGTCAGTCTGTGTGTGTGTATCTCTGTGTGTATTTATAGCTCTGTCTCCAGTTTCTGTGTGTGAGTGAGTGTGTGTATCTGTCTCCAGTGTGTGTGTGTGTGTGTGTGTGTATCTCTCTCTCCAGTGTGTGTCTTAGCACTATTCAATGTTTCACATCTACACATCTGTGTGTGACCCCCCCCCAAACCCACAGTAGGCGAGATCACAATGAAATATAGAAACGGAAAGTGCCGTCAAAAGGGCCGCCTTGTTGTGGTACATTGTGGGCCATGGGCTTCCGATTGCAGATGGCGTGCCACGGAATCTGGCAAATGTGTTTAAAAATAGATATGGAACTAATATCAGGAGCCTGGATCCCATAGAATAACCCCACGTTTAGGCTTGGAGCTGGTATTTCTCTGTCTCCTGAGAGGCAGCTCTGTAGGGTGGGAGGGGAGGGGTGTCTTATTAGGGTTGTCGCGATACTCGGAAGTATTGTGGCAAGGAAACAAAACATTTCTTGAGAAAAACAGTCCTATTATGTATCACCTAGAGGCACATTTGTTTATTTTGCAAGCTATAACACCCACCATTTTACATAAAGTTGTTTTTTTATAGGATCATTCGTGTGTTGTTTTTTTTGCCATGGAAAATCTGGTGCCGGAGTAATGCAATACTGGTATCGTGACAACCCTAACAATGTGTGTACGGGAGGTGGGAATGAAGTCTGGTAATTAGAGCTTATCATTCCTGCATGAGGTGTGCGAGAGAGAGAGAGTGTGGGTGTGTGCATGTGTGTGTTTGTGCACTTCTGTCTATGTGTGTGTGTGTGTGTGTGTTAGGGATGTAACAATTCACTGATACACATTGGTCCTGGTTCAAATGTTTAAGATAAGAGTGCATCAGTCTGCCCAAACCGATCCAAATGAAAGCATGCATTGGTACTTTTTTTTTACTCCTATTGTTTTGTTCCAAAAATCTTCTTATCAGTTGTGTCTGAATTGATGAATCCTCTCCTTCAGTTCAGTAGCCCATCGAACTTTGTCGTAGCAGAATCAGAATTAGTTAGGTAACATTGTTAAATAAGATGTTTTATCTACTTTCATAAATGTGCTTATGTGGGTAAAGTCACTTGGGGCTCAGAGAGGGGAGAGGTCAGGATTGTCTTCATATGTGATCTGTTAAACCATGTGAAGGGCTCTACAATGTCTGTACACCAGTCACTCCCTACTGGGAGGAGGAGTATGACAGTGTCTGGAACCATTGTATGTCCCCTCTGATGTCGAAACTTGTCTTGATTTAGTATATGACCTCACTACTCTCCGTGAGCTTGTCCAGGAGGGTTGCATTTGAGATGGGAGTATCTAGATTTGACAATTGATATATGCCATTAGATGAGGTAATGTTTTGGTAATATCAAGAACGAGAAGTAGAACCTTGTCTTAGAGAGCAAACTGAAGGATAATTTATAGCTAATGCTGTCTGGCTATGGGATACTCCTCTCTCAAGTAAAAGTCTTCCTTTGTGCAGTTTTCCTAAGACCTGTGGTTCGTCATTGTGAGTTGAGGGGTGGATCTTTGCTACAAAAGATCTCAGTTGCCATTATGTTGACACTCTCAGAATTAATTAATAGACACCGAATTGATCTGAGAGTCAAAGGGCTATGGTGAAGCTCATATTATTGAAAGATGAAGTTTAAAGTATAACTGACATGTGTGTGGTTTGTAAACTCTCCTTTCACTTAGTAATACAGGAAATGACCACAACAACCTTTATGCATGTAACTGTGTATGCCTGTCAGATAACAACAGTGCAGCAGACACAGATGCTCACGCCAACGAGCGGTAGACCTAATCCTAGCCCAAAGGCGGACATATGCCGATATTGAGTTGTGTCATTTTACCATCCAAATGCATTATATACAGCCGGCAATACATTGGTATCCCTAGTGGACCGGTTCGTACCTAAAATATTCTCAATCAGACTGCGTAGGCTTTGATTTCCTCCTTAACCTTATTTAATGGCGAGAAGGTGTGAAAAAAAAACGGGGGAAATATGCGTACTTTCTTTATGAAACACCATTTTCCACCATCATGCTAGAAGTGTCTAAATGCTAATCCTGGATGTTGTGTAAGGAAAGTATGCATATTCCCCTGGTTTTCCCCTCCTTATCTCCATCATATAAAGTTAAGGAGGAAATCCAAGCCTGAGCAGCCTGAATGGAGAATGTTTTAGGTGTGAACCGATCCGCGAGAGATACCAATGTATTGTCGGCTGCATATAATGCACTTGGATGGTAAAATGACACAAATCAACATCGCTGTCTGCCGGCCTTTTGGGCTTTTTGGTATCCAAAGCTGCATTATATTAATTCTCAAAATACCATTGCTCATGTCTAAATATAAATATTGACATAGTACTAGCTCAAAACATTTTCAATCTGCAAAAATGCGAAGTTAATCAGTGGGTGATGGTGATTTCAATAAACAAGTGGTGGGAATAAGAACATACATTTCCCCCACCTCTAATTTGACAGTGGGGTGGTACATGCTCAATCTTCCCAATGGCTCAGCTCAGGTGCCCACACACACCATTGACTTTGGCACGCACGCACGGACACACACACACAGGCCCAACTCCTGAGCTCACATCAGCAGCAGATATTAATTTAAAATGGAAAATTAATGTTCATGCAAAAAAAACAAATCATCGTATCATATCGAACCAAATCGCAATGATTTGTTATTCTAATCAAACTGAATGGCACCGAATCATTTCAAACTAAAACATTGTTCCTGTATCATATCGGATCCCATGCATCTAGAGGCGTATTGAATCATTCATGAGAGGAGAGATGCACATCCCTAGAGTGTGTAAGTGCAGTTGTGTTACTATCTGTGTATTGCTATGATTTAATCTGTTTTGTTGTGTGTTTATGTGTGGGTGTGAGAGAGAGAGAGAGAGAGAGCACATAAAGGGAAAGAGAGAGTTAGTGTGTGTGTGACAGGGAAAGTGTTTGTGTGTGTGTGTGTTCTGTCCACCCCAATGTGTGGCTTATTTATTTTGTGTATTTTTGGGGTCACTCGCCGAGCTGTCAGAAAAGTAATTACAGGAGTGTCTGAGCTGTCTGGGATGGAGGGAGAAAGTGGTGGGAGGCAGGCGAACGGATGGGATCTACTCACTGTCGTGGAAAATAGGATTCATTTTAATGATGAATTGAAGATAGTGGGTTTTTTAATATAGGGATTAATAAATGTGACGAAATGCTCAGAATTCCGGATAAGATATTGGCACGACTTTGATGGTGAACACGTTGCATAAACAGAAAATTGGTGGCCTGGGTGACAGCTTATGCATTGACAGGTCCCTTACTAACCAGGGTGGTGTTCAGTCGGGTACACCGTACCAAAACGTTTTGAAATGGAAAACAAAAAAATGTGTTTTTCCGATTGGACAGGTTCAGGAAGTACCTCCCCATTTCGAAACATTTCAAAATGTTGTTTTACCTACTGAACATGACCCAGAAGGCTTGGCTGCTTGTCATCCTATAGGGCCACATTATTCACGTGGGAGGGATAAACGACATGGTTTATCTTTTCATCAAGGGGGGTTGGTTTCATTAGAAAAGACACACGACAGCAAAGTCATAGAATGTCATTGGAAAATGGGAAGATATGAGATTGACATATTATGCAACACATTCCCATTCAAAGTTTAAGGAGATTAAATTTGAGGTCTTTTAAGTCAGCCAGGTCATCTGCTTAATAAATGGGTGATAAGACTAACAACCGTCACGCCAGCCAATCGGAGTTTAGAGGCTCAGCAGGCAGATGTTAAACCATTGGCTAGGCACCGGTTGGCCAACATATTTTCATCAAAACACTGAACTGTCACTTACGGTAGCAATAGATAAACCATACTCCGGGGTGAAGTTTACCCTGGGTACAGATCTGGGATCAGCTTCCCCTCCCCCAATCCTAACCTTAACCAATAGTGAGGTTTAACAAGGCAAAAAAGATCAGCATCCAGGGGCAAATTCAACCTACACCGATAAACAACATATTTATTCCTTAAAGGAATATTAATTGTGTATGTTTTACCAGATGTGTATTGGTACTTTGTAGGTGTGTAGTATTCAGCTACTGTAGGCCACAAACTAAACACGGTCATTTTTTCAAATGGTCATTTCAAACTCACAGTATGTCGAGGTGTTTCCATTTGGGAGGAATACAATCAAGAGGTAGGTGTAGGTATAATGTGAGATATTGCAGCCCGGTAAATATATGTTCTTATAGAAGGCTTCATGGTCTCCACACTAATGAGTTTGGCCAATGTACCAAGCTCATATTCATTTAGTTCAGATTTAAAGGGCACAACATTTAAACTTTTAACCCATCATTCTTTGGAAAATGACCCACTATCTAGTCCATCTTAATATTCTATTGTAATTATGGGGATATTCAGTACCATGCAAACAAGCGAACTGTAATGCACCCAGTCTTCCTTTCCAAAGGTAATCATCCTTTAAAAAAATGTATGTGAATCATACTGTATATACCATTGTAATTAATAACTTAATCAAGAAAAAAACACCCACAGCCTTCCCCCAATCTCCCGCCATTTATCAAACAGCCAGCATAGTGCTATGCTACCAAAAAGTCTTTGTCTACCTATAGGTAGCATTTTTAATGGGTCGACCTGTTTATCATTTTAAAGACCGCGAGTAGCTCATCATTAAATGGTGTCTTTATGAGGACTTCAAAAGCCAAAAGGCGTAATGCGTTCAATCCATAGAGATAAATAGAGATCGCTACTTGGAAATAACAAATGTTTGCATGGACATTGCCAATGAGGACTTTCAAAGTAGTCAACTGGGTGGGACTCCTCATGGTTGAAGGAAGGATCACATAATTCTTTCGCGATCTTCAGGAGGGATCAGCCAATTAATTAGACTCATGAAGCAACATTTCATAACTACAGGTGGCAGTAAATCGCCAACCTTCGCTTTATACCTGTTCAAACAACACACTCCAGGTGGCGGTATTCACCCTTTTAGTTTGTTTACCAACTAATAGAAGAGGTAGAAGAAGATTTACTACTTCAAAATGGAGATGGCCCATAGAGAGAGATAGAGGACTCATTTTTGTATCTGAGCCATTACAGTGTCTGTGACAGCACGGGCTGCGCCATGGAGGCTATCTCCTTTTTAACATTGGACCAGAGCTAGCTAGCTAGCTAACAAGCTTGTGAAATGCAGAGCGGCACCTGAATTCAAATAAAAACACTTCTTACCCTTTTGTAGCTATTACATCCAAAATGAAACGTGATAGCTGTAGTATCCTTAACTAGCATTGAAAAAGTGAATCCATTCTTCTCAAATAAAAAAATGTCTCCTTCATTTCTGAATCATGCTTGTAACATCAGTAGGCTACAGTAGCCTGTGCTTTGGAGGGTCAGGAGTAGGTAGCCTACGCATGCACGCAGACACACTGGGAATAGATTTTCAGCTGGCAGGCAGACACTGGAATACGTTTCTGACTGACAAGAGTGTCTGTTTTTTTGTGAGACTGGAAAAAAATGCCCATAAAATAACGTTATTAACTGGCTCCCATGCTTTTAAAAGAACTAAACTGTTCCGGAACATTATAGATCACTTTCGTTCCCAGTTCTGATTCTGTTCCTCTAAAAATTAAATTTTCAGGTTTTCGGTTCTGTTTCCTGATCCGGTTACAACCCCTGCTGATAACTGCAAAATGGAGCCCAAACCCTTCATAATTGGTTTCCTATATGCAGGATACCCACTGCGCACAGACGTCAGTTCAACATCTAGTTTTGATTTACATTTGGTTGAGTTGTCAACTAATGTGAATTCAAAGTGAAATCAGCAAAACATTTCACCGTTGCATTGGATTTAGGTTAAAAGTTGGATGAAAAAAATAGAACATTCTCTTACATTGATGACTTTTGAGAAAATCCTATCATTTCCCCACATTGACTCAACTTCATCTGTGAATTTTTTTGGGTTGAAATGACGTGAAAACAACGTTTATTCAACCATATGAGAAGGTAGAAAAAAGGAGGGGAAAACCTCCTCTCTGTATATCATGACGCTATGAGTTTTCTCTCCAGTACTCTTAATTAGCGTTCGCATTCCAACACCTAATGGGATTCGACTGCACTATATGGTTTGTTAGCCTGTTAGCCACTTAGTATTCCTTGAGGAAAATCATTGAGAATAGCCCTGGAATCACTTCCAACTAAGACCTCTCTCACGCTCGTATAGGACACAGAGAGCGTATATGCAGACGCTTCGACCGTGTCCTGTAATTCTTGTGTCCTGGCAGAACTTTCAGTCTGGGTCACCTCATCAGTTCCCTGCTGTGTGGTGCCCAGGCTCGTCTCTCCAAATCAAAACTCAAAACAAATTCACCTGGGGGTCTAATTGGAGGTGGAGGGAAGATGATAATCCCCACACTTGCCCTCCCCAAATTTGTGGCACTGTGTGTTTGCTATGGACAACACATGGAATCCTGCTGCTAGGCCATCCCTGGCTTGTATCCTTATGCCCCAAAGCTCAAAATCAAAAGGCCCCTTTCGAAAGTAATGGAGTTGGCCCCTGGGGCTTGCCCAAAGCACCCCGGCAGGCTCCAACAACCCTTTGATACTCCTGAAGTGGTGGCCATCATTACAGTGGACCTCTGGTGGGACACTGAATTCGCTTTGAACCTCAGATATTTAACGGCACAGAAAAAGGTTTGATGGGATTGGAATTTAGGACCAAATGGATTTATTTGCAAACCCGCTCAGTATGGATCCGGAAATGGACAGCCTGGCGCTTTGACATCCTTTTCTCTAGCGCAGAGTCCAAAACAGTGCAACACAGTGCCAGTGTAGGGTCCTAGTTTTGCATTCAAAGTGCCCAGGAAGTGGATCAGTGACAGCAGCTGTCGTGCATTGAGGGCTTTCTGTCTGTCCGAGTGGTTCTGTGAATGTATTTTTCTCTTTCTACAATATCTGATGGTGGATCTCTGGTGAGCAGCTGAGGTGAGGTGCAGTGGTGCCCGGGGCTACAACAAGCCGTAAACCACATGGTTTACCCCCCTCAGGGCCTTAAGTACAGTAGCCTGTACACAACAGGCCAGGGCCCCATGTGAAGAAAGTAGTGCTGAATGATTAAACAAAATGTTGTTTTTTCAAATTTACATTCGTTTTTTTTTTTTACCCACTTTCGTGGTATCCAATTATTAATAGTTACTCTCTTGTCTTATCGCCACAACTCCCGTACGGGCTCAGGAGAGACGAAGGTCAAGAGTCATGCATCCTCCGAAACACAACCCAACCAAGCTGCTTCTTAACACAGCACGCATCCAACCCGGAAGCCAGCCGCACCAATGTGTCGGAGGAAACACCGTACACCTAGCAAACTGGTTAGCGTGCACTGCGCCTGGCCCTCCACAGGAGTCACTAGTGCGCGATAAGACAAGGATATTCCCTACCGGCCAAACCCTCCCTTACCCAGACGACGCTAGGCCAATTGTGCGACAGAGCCTGGGCTCGAAATCAGAGTCTCTGATGTCACCACTGCGCCACCCAGGAAGCCTATTCATTATTATTTTTTTTACAACTAATAGACCGACATCGGTTCAATGATTTGAATTCCATTTGTTTTCTTTTCTGTAGGCTTATTAATGTGCACAGTTTTTCTAGAGGTAAATCAGAGCAGCCTGAACTGTGTGATGTAGTAGGGAGTTGTAGTTTCCAACAGGCAAATATTCGACATGGTTTAGCACATAAAACGTGGTAATTGACTACAATGATCATAATCCATTGCACATCTACTTGTCCGGTCTGAGGGGATATAGAGAGCAGCTGTTGCTTCGCGAGGTAGCAATACCTGAAAATAAATGATCCAGTCATAAAAGTATGTCTTATTTACTTTGAAGAACTGCGAAATAGGAATTTTGTCAGACAACATACTGTATGCAGTCGCTCGATAGAAATTCGTTGACTTGGAATGAAAAAATGAAGTAAAATAAAACACATGTATGATACACAACAACTGAAATATTTTTTTTTAAAGTAAAGTAATGTGAATTACATGATGGTTAAGAAGTGATCAGCAGTAATGAACAGTCACTACCATCATAGGACTTTAATTCATTATTTTATTCTGTGTTGTTACAGTATTCAACCTGAATAATCGAATGGAGACTTAACCCGACCTCGAAAAGCACTAATTGCTCAGAACTAGAAGCAAGATGAGTGTTTGGGAAAATTACACAGCTAATGTGTTATTGTGTAGCAGTGACTCACATGCTAACAGCTAGCTAGCCTAAAACACAGCTTTTCAGATCCTCGTGTTGGACCGAATCGTAGTTTCTTGGTCAAAATGACACATTGAAGATGTTATCTGTTTTTTTTTTAAACCTGCAGGTTTGTGCCACATCTAGAACGGTGATGCAAACAGCCTTTGTCACTCAGTTTAGGTATGAACAAATACGATACGATACCTTAACTAGCGCCTCGTTCACAGGTTTGATGTTTTCCGTCAATGTTTTTGGAGGAGAAGTTGCAATTAAACATTGGAGACGGCGAAACTTCACAAATGAGGGATAGCGTAATCGGATTGACAACATGACAGCAAACAACTCCGCCAAGGGGGGGTTCTGTCTGGCTCCACGTCCACCGTAGCTGGTCCTGTCATCTCTCTTCATGCTACCAGCTGTGTGGGTCGTGTTGACATCCCATTGTGACAACACCCATGGTGTTTTGTCATCGCGGCTTCCTCAGCTTCCCGAGGAGAGACTGTGAGTGCACCGGACAGGTACATGCACAGCGCATGGTCCTCAAAGCTGCGACACGCAATGGTATAGCGGTCCGTAAAAATTGACTAGCAGCCCGGCAAATTGAGAATGAGACCGTGAACTAGGGAGGATGAGCAACTTTGGAGGATTTGTTTTGTGGCATGTTCCGTGAGTAGGTGGGATGTACGATTCATGTCTATCTGAGTACTGTTAAACCACAGCGCTATCACACCCTAGGATTCGTCTTATTGTGCCGAACACTAAGATAAATAAATAGGGAATTGGAAGAACTTGACAATTTGTTTTCCGTTTCCATGAATATAACAGTGAAAGTCCTTTCCTGAGGTTTTCAAGAGCCCAAAGTAGTTTGTCGCAGTTAGAAAAATGTCAATGTGCACAGAACTAAAAACTCACCCTTGTCTGAAGAGTTCTGTCTGAATACAGACACAGGGGAAACACCCTGACCTGACAGTCTGTCTGCAAGGCCAAAACCTGCACTGAGAGAAAAAGAGACAGAATCCCAGAAGATGGAACAAGTTAAAAGCACTTTCCGAAATGTCAAGAGTTAGGTAAGTGCCTTGAAATACCTGTGGTAATGTGAATCTCTTCGGTCTGCATTTGGGTTCTTTCTTCTCTTCTCTGGCACTGGTCCGCCTCGTATGATAGCTTTGACTCCTGTGATTTATTAACTGGTGACAATGACAGTTCACGAGGGGCAGCTTACTGCAGAACCAGCTTTCACTTATACTGCTTCAAACTGTAGGTTTTGTGTTGTCTAGTTAGTCTTTTGTGGTCGTCTTCTGTATTCCGTTGTTGTTGCTTTGCATTGTCTCGGCTTTATTATGTCTGCTGGTGTGAATTGGTCGAATGCCAGATGTTTACATATTACATTTAGGATAACATATTGCTTTTATATTAAAGGTCGACCGATTAATTGGTATGGCCGAGTAATTAGTGCCGATTTCAAGTTTTCATAACAATCGGTAATCTGCATTTTTGGACACCGATTATGGCCGATTACATTGCACTCCACGAGGAGACTGACTACCTGTTACGCGAGTGCAGCAAGGAGCCAAGGTAAGGTGCTAGCTAGCATTAAAATGATCTTATTAAAAACAATCAATCTTAAAATAATCACTAGTTAACTACACATGGTAGCTTGTCCTATGTTGCATATAATCAATGCGGTGCCTGTTAATTTATCATCAAATCACAGCCTACTTCGCCAAATGAGTGATGATTTAACGAGCGCATTTGCGAAAAAAAGCACTGTCATTGCACCAATGTGTACCTAACCATAAACATCAATGCCTTTCTTAAAATCAATACACAATTATATATTTTTAAACCTGCATATTTAGTTAATATTGCCTGCTAACATGAATTTCTTTTAACTAGGGAAATTGTGTCACTTCTCTTGCGTTCCGTGCAAGCAGTCAGGGTATATGCACCAGTTTGGGCTGCCTGGCTCATTGCGAACTGTGTGTTCCATTTCTTCCTAACAAAGACCATAATTATTTTGCGAGAATTGTACATAATTATCAAATCAAATTTATTTATATAGCCCTTCGTACATCAGCTGATTTCTCAAAGTGCTGTACAGAAACCCAGCCTAAAACCCCAAACAGCAAGCAATGCAGGTGTAGAAGCACGGTGGCTAAGAAAAACTCCCTAGAAAGGCCAAAACCTAGGAAGAAACCTAGAGAGGAACCAGGCTATGTGGGGTGGTCAGTCCTCTTCTGGCTGTGCCGGGTGGAGATTATAACAGAACATGGCCAAGATGTACAAATGTTCATAAATGACCAGCATGGTCGAATAATAATAAGGCAGAACAGTTGAAACTGGAGCAGCAGCACGGTCAGGTGGACTGGGGACAGCAAGGAGTCATCATGTCAGGTAGTCCTGGGGCATGGACCTAGGGCTCAGGTCCTCCGAGAGAGAGAAAGAAAGAGAGAATTAGAGAGAGCATATGTGGGGTGGCCAGTCCTCTTCTGGCTGTGCCGGGTGGAGATAATAACAGAACATGGCCAAGATGTTCAAATGTTCATAAATGACCAGCATGGTCGAATAATAATAAGGCAGAACAGTTGAAACTGGAGCAGCAGCATGGCCAGGTGGACTGGGGACAGGAAGGAGTCATCATGTCAGGTAATCCTGGGGCATGATCCTAGGGCTCAGGTCCTCCGAGAGAGAAAGAAAGAGAGAAGGAGAGAATTAGAGAACGCACACTTAGATTCACACAGGACACCGAATAGGACAGGAGAAGTACTCCAGATATAACAAACTGACCCTAGCCCCCCGACACAAACTACTGCAGCATAAATACTGGAGGCTGAGACAGGAGGGGTCAGGAGACACTGTGGCCCCATCCGAGGACACCCCCGGACAGGGCCAAACAGGAAGGATATAACCCCACTCACTTTGCCAAAGCACAGCCCCCACACCACTAGAGGGATATCTTCAACCACCAACTTACCATCCTGAGACAAGGCTGAGTATAGCCCACAAAGATCTCCGCCACGGCACAACCCAAGGGGGGGCGCCAACCCAGACAGGATGACCACATCAGTGAATCAACCCACTCAGGTGACGCATTATGACATAACATTGAAGGTTGTGCAATGTAACAGCAATATTATGGAACGGTTCCGTATTTCACTTAAAGAATAAACGTTTTGTTTTAGAAATGCTAGTTTCTGGATTTGACCATATTAATGGCTCATATTTCTGTGTGTTCTTATATTATAATTAAGTCTATGATTTGATAGAGCAGTCTGACTGCGCCGTGGTAGGCAGCAGCAGGTTCGTAAGCATTCATTCTAACAGCACTTTCCTGCGTTTTCCAGCAGCTCTTCGCTGTGCTTCAAGCATTCCACTGTTTATGACTTCAAGCCTGTCAACTCCCGAGATTAGGCTGGCAATACTATAGTGCCTATAAGAACATCCAATCGTCAAAGGTATATGAAATACAAATGGCATAGAGAGAAATAGTCCTATAATTCCTATAATAACTACAACCTAAAACCTATTACCTGTGAATATTGAAGACTCATGTTCAAAGGAACCACCAGCGTTCATATGTTCTCATGTTCTGAGCAAGGAACTTAAACGTTAGCTTGCTTACATGGCAAATATTGCACTTTTACTTTCTTCTCCAACATTTTGTTTTTGCATTATTTAAACCAAATTGAACATGTTTCATTATTTATTTGAGACTATATTGATTTTAGTGATGTATTATATTAAGTTAAAATAAAAGTGTTCATTCAGTATTGTTGTAATAGTCATTATTACAAATATATTTATAAAAATCGACCGATTAAATGGTACCGGCTTTTTTTTGGTCCTCCAATAATCGGTATCGGTATTGGTATCGGCGTCAAACAATCATAATCGGTCGACCTCTAGTTCATATGCTATGCAAGGTTGTGATGCTTTAGTCTGTGTTGATTGTAATTGCAGAATCTGCCTATGCCCAGAGAGCGAGAGATAGATTGAACCAGGCAGACAATCCCCAATCTACCAAATTATTCGGACTGGTTAAGGCTTAAGGTTTAAGGTTTGGGATAATGTTAAAACTGAAAAAAGGTAAACCAGTGCAGAGCACTGGGATTGAACCTGTGATCCTCGGACCCATGTGCCTACTAGATGGTAATACGTTCTCAAGGTTCCCTCTAGTGGATGGTAATTGAAGGCATTTCCCTGCTAGGTGGTGATACATGCTCACGTTGCCTCTAGTGGATGGTAATTGAATGCATCTCCCTGCTAGATGGTAATACGTGCTCACGTTGCCTCTAGTGGATGGTATTGAAGGTATCTCCCTACTAGATGGTAATACGTGCTCACGTTGCATCTAGTGGATGGTATTGAATGTATCTCCCTATTCGATGGTAATACGTGCTCACGTTGCCTCTAGTGGATGGTATTGAAGGTATCTCCCTACTAGATGGTAATACGTGCTCACGTTGCCTCTAGTGGATGGTATTGAAGGCATCTCCCTACTAGATGGTAATACGTGCTCACGTTGCATCTAGTGGATGGTATTGAAGGCATCTCCCTATTAGATGGTAATACATGCTCACGTTGCATCTAGTGGATGGTATTGAATGTATCTCCCTATTAGATGGTAATACGTGCTCACGTTGCCTCTAGTGGATGGTATTGAAGGCATCTCCCTACTAGGTGGTAATACGTGCTCACGTTGCCTCTAGTGGATGGTATTGAAGGTATCTCCCTACTAGATGGTAATACGTGCTCACGTTGCATCTAGTGGATGGTATTGAAGGTATCTCCCTACTAGATGGTGATACGTGCTCACGTTGCCTCTAGTGGATGGTATTGAAGGCATCTCCCTATTAGATGGTAATACGTGCTCACGTTGCCTCTAGTGGATGGTATTGAAGGCATCTCCCTACTAGGTGGTGATACGTGCTCACGTTGCCTCTAGTGGATGGTATTGAAGGCATCTCCCTACTAGGTGGTGATACGTGCTCACGTTGCATCTAGTGGATGGTATTGAAGGCATCTCCCTATTAGATGGTAATACGTGCTCACGTTGCCTCTAGTGGATGGTATTGAAGGCATCTCCCTACTAGGTGGTGATACGTGCTCACGTTGCCTCTAGTGGATGGTATTGAAGGCATCTCCCTACTAGGTGGTAATACGTGCTCACGTTGCCTCTAGTGGATGGTATTGAAGGCATCCCCCTACTAGGTGGTAATACGTGCTCACGTTGCATCTAGTGGATGGTATTGAAGGCATCTCCCTACTAGGTGGTGATACGTGCTCACGTTGCCTCTAGTGGATGGTATTGAAGGCATCTCCCTACTAGGTGGTAATACGTGCTCACGTTGCATCTAGTGGATGGTATTGAAGGCATCTCCCTATTAGGTGGTAATACGTGCTCACGTTGCCTCTAGTGGATGGTATTTACATTTACATTTAAGTCATTTAGCAGACGCTCTTATCCAGAGCGACTTACAAATTGGTGAATTCACCTTCTGACATCCAGTGGAACAGCCACTTTACAATAGTGCATCTAAATCATTAAGGGGGGGGGTGGTGAGAAGGATTACTTATCCTATCCTAGGTATTCCTTGAAGAGGTGGGGTTTCAGGTGTCTCCGGAAGGTGGTGATTGACTCCGCTGTCCTGGCGTCGTGAGGGAGTTTGTTCCACCATTGGGGGGCCAGAGCAGCGAACAGTTTTGACTGGGCTGAGCGGGAACTGTACTTCCTCAATGGTAGGGAGGCGAGCAGGCCAGAGGTGGATGAACGCAGTGCCCTTGCTTGGGTGTAGGGCCTGATCAGAGCCTGGAGGTACTGCGGTGCCGTTCCCCTCACAGCTCCGTAGGCAAGCACCATGGTCTTGTAGCGGATGCGAGCTTCAACTGGAAGCCAGTGGAGAGAGCGGAGGAGCGGGGTGACGTGAGAGAACTTGGGAAGGTTGAACACCAGACGGGCTGCGGCGTTCTGGATGAGTTGTAGGGGTTTAATGGCACAGGCAGGGAGCCCAGCCAGCAGCGAGTTGCAGTAATCCAGACGGGAGATGACAAGTGCCTGGATTAGGACCTGCGCCGCTTCCTGTGTGAGGCAGGGTCGTACTCTGCGGATGTTGTAGAGCATGAACCTACAGGAACGGGCCACCGCCATGATGTTGGTTGAGAACGACAGGGTGTTGTCCAGGATCACGCCAAGGTTCTTAGCGCTCTGGGAGGAGGACACAATGGAGTTGTCAACCGTGATGGCGAGATCATGGAACGGGCAGTCCTTCCCCGGGAGGAAGAGCAGCTCCGTCTTGCCGAGGTTCAGCTTGAGGTGGTGATCCGTCATCCACACTGATATGTCTGCCAGACATGCAGAGATGCGATTCGCCACCTGGTCATCAGAAGGGGGAAAGGAGAAGATTAATTGTGTGTCGTCTGCATAGCAATGATAGGAGAGACCATGTGAGGTTATGACAGAGCCAAGTGACTTGGTGTATAGCGAGAATAGGAGAGGGCCTAGAACAGAGCCCTGGGGGACACCAGTGGTGAGAGCGCGTGGCGAGGAGACAGATTCTCGCCACGCCACCTGGTAGGAGCGACCTGTCAGGTAGGACGCAATCCAAGCGTGGGCCGCGCCGGAGATGCCCAACTCGGAGAGGGTGGAGAGCAGGATCTGATGGTTCACAGTATCGAAGGCAGCCGATAGGTCTAGAAGGATGAGAGCAGAGGAGAGAGAGTTAGCTTTAGCAGTGCGGAGCGCCTCCGTGATGCAGAGAAGAGCAGTCTCAGTTGAATGGCTAGTCTTGAAACCTGACTGATTTGGATCAAGAAGGTCATTCTGAGAGAGATAGCGGGAGAGCTGGCCAAGGACGGCACGTTCAAGAGTTTTGGAGAGAAAAGAAAGAAGGGATACTGGTCTGTAGTTGTTGACATCGGAGGGATCGAGTGTAGGTTTCTTCAGAAGGGGTGCAACTCTCGCTCTCTTGAAGACGGAAGGGACGTAGCCAGCGGTCAGGGATGAGTTGATGAGCGAGGTGAGGTAAGGGAGAAGGTCCCCGGAAATGGTCTGGAGGAGAGAGGAGGGGATAGGGTCGAGCGGGCAGGTTGTTGAGCGGGCAGGTTGTATTGAAGGCATCTCCCTACTAGGTGGTGATACGTGCTCACGTTGCCTCTCGTGGATGGCATTGAAGGCATCTCCCTACTAGATGGTGATACGTGCTCACGTTGCATCTAGTGGATGGTATTGAAGGCATCTCCCTACTAGATGGTGATACGTGCTCACGTTGCCTCTAGTGGATGGTATTGAAGGCATCTCCCTACTAGATGGTGATACGTGCTCACGTTGCCTCTCGTGGATGGTATTGAAGGCATCTCCCTTCTAGATGGTGATACGTGCTCACGTTGCATCTAGTGGATGGTATTGAAGGCATCTCCCTACTAGATGGTGATACGTGCTCACGTTGCCTCTAGTGGATGGTATTGAAGGCATCTCCCTACTAGATGGTGATACGTGCTCACGTTGCATCTAGTGGATGGTATTGAAGGCATCTCCCTATTAGATGGTAATACGTGCTCACGTTGCATCTAGTGGATGGTATTGAAGGCATCTCCCTACTAGGTGGTAATACGTGCTCACGTTGCCTCTAGTGGATGGTATTGAAGGCATCTCCCTATTAGATGGTAATACATGCTCACGTTGCATCTAGTGGATGGTATTGAATGTATCTCCCTATTAGATGGTAATACGTGCTCACGTTGCCTCTAGTGGATGGTATTGAAGGCATCTCCCTACTAGGTGGTAATACGTGCTCACGTTGCCTCTAGTGGATGGTATTGAAGGTATCTCCCTACTAGATGGTAATACGTGCTCACGTTGCATCTAGTGGATGGTATTGAAGGTATCTCCCTACTAGATGGTAATACGTGCTCACGTTGCCTCTAGTGGATGGTATTGAAGGCATCTCCCTACTAGATGGTAATACGTGCTCACGTTGCCTCTAGTGGATGGTATTGAAGGCATCTCCCTACTAGGTGGTAATACGTGCTCACGTTGCCTCTAGTGGATGGTATTGAAGGCATCTCCCTACTAGGTGGTGATACGTGCTCACGTTGCCTCTAGTGGATGGCATTGAAGGCATCTCCCTACTAGATGGTAATACGTGCTCACGTTGCCTCTAGTGGATGGTATTGAAGGCATCTCCCTGCTAGGTGGTGATACATGCTCACGTTGCCTCTAGTGGATGGTATTGAACGCATCTCCCTACTAGGTGGTAATACGTGCTCACGTTGCCTCTAGTGGATGGTATTGAAGGCATCCCCCACTAGATGGTAATACGTGCTCACGTTGCCTCTAGTGGATGGTATTGAAGGTATCTCCCTACTAGATGGTAATACGTGCTCACGTTGCATCTAGTGGATGGTATTGAAGGCATCTCCCTACTAGGTGGTAATACGTGCTCACGTTGCATCTAGTGGATGGTATTGAAGGCATCTCCCTATTAGGTGGTAATACGTGCTCACGTTGCCTCTAGTGGATGGTATTTACATTTACATTTAAGTCATTTAGCAGACGCTCTTATCCAGAGCGACTTACAAATTGGTGAATTCACCTTCTGACATCCAGTGGAACAGCCACTTTACAATAGTGCATCTAAATCATTAAGGGGGGGGGTGGTGAGAAGGATTACTTATCCTATCCTAGGTATTCCTTGAAGAGGTGGGGTTTCAGGTGTCTCCGGAAGGTGGTGATTGACTCCGCTGTCCTGGCGTCGTGAGGGAGTTTGTTCCACCATTGGGGGGCCAGAGCAGCGAACAGTTTTGACTGGGCTGAGCGGGAACTGTACTTCCTCAATGGTAGGGAGGCGAGCAGGCCAGAGGTGGATGAACGCAGTGCCCTTGCTTGGGTGTAGGGCCTGATCAGAGCCTGGAGGTACTGCGGTGCCGTTCCCCTCACAGCTCCGTAGGCAAGCACCATGGTCTTGTAGCGGATGCGAGCTTCAACTGGAAGCCAGTGGAGAGAGCGGAGGAGCGGGGTGACGTGAGAGAACTTGGGAAGGTTGAACACCAGACGGGCTGCGGCGTTCTGGATGAGTTGTAGGGGTTTAATGGCACAGGCAGGGAGCCCAGCCAGCAGCGAGTTGCAGTAATCCAGACGGGAGATGACAAGTGCCTGGATTAGGACCTGCGCCGCTTCCTGTGTGAGGCAGGGTCGTACTCTGCGGATGTTGTAGAGCATGAACCTACAGGAACGGGCCACCGCCATGATGTTGGTTGAGAACGACAGGGTGTTGTCCAGGATCACGCCAAGGTTCTTAGCGCTCTGGGAGGAGGACACAATGGAGTTGTCAACCGTGATGGCGAGATCATGGAACGGGCAGTCCTTCCCCGGGAGGAAGAGCAGCTCCGTCTTGCCGAGGTTCAGCTTGAGGTGGTGATCCGTCATCCACACTGATATGTCTGCCAGACATGCAGAGATGCGATTCGCCACCTGGTCATCAGAAGGGGGAAAGGAGAAGATTAATTGTGTGTCGTCTGCATAGCAATGATAGGAGAGACCATGTGAGGTTATGACAGAGCCAAGTGACTTGGTGTATAGCGAGAATAGGAGAGGGCCTAGAACAGAGCCCTGGGGGACACCAGTGGTGAGAGCGCGTGGCGAGGAGACAGATTCTCGCCACGCCACCTGGTAGGAGCGACCTGTCAGGTAGGACGCAATCCAAGCGTGGGCCGCGCCGGAGATGCCCAACTCGGAGAGGGTGGAGAGCAGGATCTGATGGTTCACAGTATCGAAGGCAGCCGATAGGTCTAGAAGGATGAGAGCAGAGGAGAGAGAGTTAGCTTTAGCAGTGCGGAGCGCCTCCGTGATGCAGAGAAGAGCAGTCTCAGTTGAATGGCTAGTCTTGAAACCTGACTGATTTGGATCAAGAAGGTCATTCTGAGAGAGATAGCGGGAGAGCTGGCCAAGGACGGCACGTTCAAGAGTTTTGGAGAGAAAAGAAAGAAGGGATACTGGTCTGTAGTTGTTGACATCGGAGGGATCGAGTGTAGGTTTCTTCAGAAGGGGTGCAACTCTCGCTCTCTTGAAGACGGAAGGGACGTAGCCAGCGGTCAGGGATGAGTTGATGAGCGAGGTGAGGTAAGGGAGAAGGTCCCCGGAAATGGTCTGGAGGAGAGAGGAGGGGATAGGGTCGAGCGGGCAGGTTGTTGAGCGGGCAGGTTGTATTGAAGGCATCTCCCTACTAGGTGGTGATACGTGCTCACGTTGCCTCTCGTGGATGGCATTGAAGGCATCTCCCTACTAGATGGTGATACGTGCTCACGTTGCATCTAGTGGATGGTATTGAAGGCATCTCCCTACTAGATGGTGATACGTGCTCACGTTGCCTCTAGTGGATGGTATTGAAGGCATCTCCCTACTAGATGGTGATACGTGCTCACGTTGCCTCTCGTGGATGGTATTGAAGGCATCTCCCTACTAGATGGTGATACGTGCTCACGTTGCATCTAGTGGATGGTATTGAAGGCATCTCCCTACTAGATGGTGATACGTGCTCACGTTGCCTCTAGTGGATGGTATTGAAGGCATCTCCCTACTAGATGGTGATACGTGCTCACGTTGCATCTAGTGGATGGTATTGAAGGCATCTCCCTATTAGATGGTAATACGTGCTCACGTTGCATCTAGTGGATGGTATTGAAGGCATCTCCCTACTAGGTGGTAATACGTGCTCACGTTGCCTCTAGTGGATGGTATTGAAGGCATCTCCCTACTAGGTGGTAATACGTGCTCACGTTGCCTCTAGTGGATGGTATTGAAGGCATCTCCCTACTAGGTGGTAATACGTGCTCACGTTGCATCTAGTGGATGGTATTGAAGGCATCTCCCTACTAGGTGGTAATACGTGCTCACGTTGCCTCTAGTGGATGGTATTGAAGGCATCTCCCTACTAGGTGGTAATACGTGCTCACGTTGCCTCTAGTGGATGGTATTGAAGGTATCTCCCTACTAGGTGGTAATACGTGCTCACGTTGCATCTAGTGGATGGTATTGAAGGCATCTCCCTACTAGGTGGTAATATGTGCTCACGTTGCCTCTAGTGGATGGTATTGAAGGCATCTCCTGATATCCTGGGGATCTGAATAGAGTATTGAAGTAATATCTGTTGTGATCTCGCTGATACTCTATACTGCTCGCATTAACATATTGTTTCAGCATGCTTTCCAAATGCTGTCCATTTTTCTTTCTAAGCTGTTTGTTTTATGGTCTGCTCTTGAAATAGCCTTAGTAGAGAGGAGAGAACAGATTAACTCTGGAGAGGCATGCCTCATCATCCACGCCTGTCACCAGCCCTCATTCACAAACACTATATCTGCAAATCCAATAATGTCACGAGGGACATCGCTCATGTTTCTCGCCTATCTCGCCCCCTCTCTCTCTCTCTCTCTCTCTCTCTCTCTCTCCCTGTCCCTTTTGCTCTCTCCCTCTCTTTCTCTGTCTCTCTCCCTCTCTTTCTCTGTCTCTCTCCCTCTCTTATATGGAGGACCCAGATTACAGTGAGTGCCATAGAGAGACGACACACTCATTTTCATTTTTTGTTTGTTTGCGTCCACTTTTGTCTCAGTACAGTAGCTCCATCTCACCGTTATGTGTTTGACTCTGATCTGTCACAGTGGTGCTGTGAGGGAGTTGGAGCCATCGTAATCCAATTTGATCATTGTTGTGCTGGTGGCAGCGGTGGGATATTTTGGGTGAATTCCAACTAGCCCTTGTTAAATGCCCACCATGCCCAATCTGTGACACCATCATTGACTTAAATAAGCCAGTGTTTCCACATTGCTTTTGTGAAAGAAACACTTCAATTATTAACCATTCTATCGATGCCTAAGTACAGAAGGTGAACGTTACATGTGAAGTTACAATTCATGAATGTCAGATATGCATTCTCCAACTTCTTTTTCTATGGGCACAAGCCCTGTTCATCACACAAACAGTTCACACCCGTCTTGTTTTGCATATTCAATGCTTTTTTCCTGAAATGGTATACATGCTCGCTGCAAACATTTACATTTTGCCATAGGGTGGAGGATTTATGTGCTGTTTTAAAGCTAATTCCCTGCAATGTATGTCTTACGTGATTTCATCTGATATCTGAGTGACTCAAACTTTACAACAAAATCAAAACATTAGATGACATGGGCTAAATAAATAGATAGCTCTCTCTACAATGACTGACTGAACAAGAGAAAAAACCTCTGATGCACTTCCCAATTTTGAAATTGCACCTTTTACTATTACAACATTCAAGAGTACTGTAAGTTGAACGTTCCTTTTTCATTTGGTCATCTCCCCTAGTTTGGGAACCACTGGCATACATTATCATAGATTACTTTATAACAGCTATCTAGCCTATGCATAATAATCTGCCAGGGGCAATAGAGTTAGGGCCCTTGGGACCTTCTCCCACTTGCTGACACTTCGACCTTGGTGCCTCGCTGACCCTCAAGTTGTGGAGTTTACACTTTGACCCTAGGCGTTGAAATTCACACCTCATTAGCGGAGCATAGCCGTGAGGCTACAGTTGGCCGGCGCCGACGTGCTTGGACTCACTCTGACTCGCTCTACCTGCTGTCCTTCAAAAAGGGCACACCGCTCAAGGTATTCAAGTTATCTTATCCATGCTGCGCCATTGAAAAAAATGTATCTCCACTGCCTGCCACAGAAAAAGACCTGAGGGTATTCCCTCATGCCTAAATCCTTATCAAAGTCGGTGGCAAGTGAATGAAAAATTAAAACTTGGAAGAGCTGGGCTGTATCTCCCCTTAAGCCAAATTAATACTTTGAGTGGTGTGTCAATCAGCGGGTCTAGCCTCCACAGTGACAAGAGCCGATAGAAGCCAGGCCTCAGGGCACTTGAATGCCAGCCGAGCTGGCTGTAGGGCTCTGTCTCACAACCTTGTCAAGGTCTAGGCTCTGTATGAACACTCCAAGCAGCTCAAATAGTCTTAACCCTGGCCCCAGCTTTGCTTTAGCGAGTCTCACGTTTAGGGGTAGTGCAATCTTGGTCTTAGAGGTCTTAAAGGCAAACTCCTCGACCCTTGCTGTCTCCACCCTTAAGCTCTCACGCCATAGCTTGAGAAACATCTCTTTGTTTTAGCCGCCAGACCTTCTGTTAAGTCTCCTCCTCCAGCTACAATAGCAGGTGCACAACGCAGGTGCACATAATCCTCTTACAGAGGGCTCCTGGATGACAGATCCAGGAGGACAAAGCTTCATTTTATTGCAGGAAAGGTCTTCGGCCATGAAATAATTTCTGGTATGCTACAAGGGAGAGGGGAGACAGAAAGAGAGGGAAGGCACCGGGCAGACCTGGCTTTGTTGTGCTTGCGTGTCTGTGCCACCCGGTCACTCCCGGAGAGAGTGACACATTTCCCAGAAGTGTCTGGCGACTGATCCGTGTGATAGATCGTGGCTGGAAGTCAAGGAGTGATGGGTGTGGAAAGACGATACTTCAGCGCTTCTGCAATGTTGCTGAGTCGCTGTAGCGATGTTGTCGAAGCGTAGTACTTGCTGCCTTTATGTTTAGCTCACGTCTGACACAAGAGGAACTCCTCACTAACAGGACCAGGTGTATGACACACATACAGTACTGTAGGCACTGTAGGTAAAAGCTGTTAACTGCCTGATTGAGTAAATTCAATCTTTGCCTTTATGCATACAATTTCACTCTTCAGAAGATCTGCCTGGCAAACGCGGGGAAAAACACTGACTTTGCATACTTAAAGCAAACTTGGAACTAACTAGTGTGTGTTTGCGTGTGCGAGCCTGAGCGTGGTCCTGTGAGAATATAATGAGAGATATGTTCTCATCCTCCTTCTCTGTGTGAAGTGGCATGTCATGAACTCCCTTCACTTGCTGGTGAGTCAATGACCAAAAGCATCTGTGGAATGTTTTTTCATAATGAATAAAGAAGATAAAAAATAAACAAATGATGTTTCTATGTCAAACGGTTTTGTTATATTTCAATCTTCTGTGATGTATATGAAGTGTAATGTTGGGATGCAAACTCGAAATTGAAAACATTTCTTCAACGGTATATCTGCCTGTATATCTGCTTCAATCTGTATATCTGGTATGGGTGTCTTCTTTTTTTGTTGTTGTTGCCCATAACCATGTGTGTGAGGTGTATTCTTGTGTTTCAAAGTAGATTTGTTTAAGACGACCAAGAAACAGTCTAAAAACCAACTTCTCATTTAGAAAAAGCCCTATGTGGCATCAATATGAATCAGAAACATTTATTCTACTGTGTCGTGACATGACTATCGATTAATGTGATGACGGTTATTTTATCAAATCAATTAATTATGTTTAATTATTATTGTGAAAAAAATAATCATGTAACACCAACTCATTAGCAATCTTGGGGCACCATGGAAATAGTTGGTTTAATGAGTTACCGTTTCACGAATTAACTCAATAATATATTGTTATAAATCGTTATCATACCATCATCCATTAATAATTATTACCTCGTATCAGTCTCATTCTGAATGTCGTTGACTTCAAATCTGCACGAACCCTAGTCTAAGTTATGACTGTTCAGGGTACAGCTGTTCAGGGTACAGCAATTTACACACCCGGCATGTTTTGGTCTAATGTAAATCAAATGTATTTATATAGCCCTTTGTACATCAGCTGATATTTATTTATTTTATTTCACCTTTATTTAACCAGGTAGGCAAGTTGAGAACAAGTTCTCATTTACAATTGCGACCTGGCCAAGATAAAGCAAAGCAGTTCGACACATACAACGACACAGAGTTACACATGGAGTAAAACAAACATACAGTCAATAATACAGTGTAAATAAGTCTATATACGATGTGAGCAAATGAGGTGAGATAAGGGAGGTAAAGGCACAAAAGGCCATGGTGGCAAAGTAAATACAACATAGCAAGTAAAACACTGGAATGATAGATTTGCAATGGAAGAATGTGCAAAGTAGAAATAAAAATAATGGGGTGCAAAGGAGCAAAATAAATAAAATAAATAAATACAGTAGGGAAAGAGGTAGTTGTTTGGGCTAAAATATAGGTGGGCTATGTACAGGTGCATTAATCTGTGAGCTGCTCTGACAGTTGGTGCTTAAAGCCTAGTGAGGGAGAAGTGTTTCCAGTTTCAGAGATTTTTGTAGTTTGTTCCAGTCATTGGCAGCAGAGAACTGGAAGGAGAGGCGGCCAAAGAAAGAATTGGTTTTGGGGGTGACTGGAGAGATATACCTGCTGGAGCGTGTGCTACAGGTGCGAGATGCTATGGTGACCAGCGAGCTGAGATAAGGGGGGACTTTACCTAGCAGGGTCTTGTAGATGACATGGAGCCAGTGGGTTTGGCGACGAGTATCAAGCGAGGGCCAGCCAACGAGAGCGTACAGGTCGCAATTGTGGGTAGTATATGGGGCTTTGGTGACAAAACGGATTGCACTGTGATAGACTGCATCCAATTTGTTGAGTAGGGTATTGGAGGCTATTTTGTAAATGACATCGCCAAAGTCGGGGATTGGTAGGGTGGTCAGTTTTACAAGGGTATGTTTGGCAGCATGAGTGAAGGATGCTTTGTTGCGAAATAGGAATAGCCAATTCTAGATTGAAATCTATGCAGCCTACTCAATCACTTTTTATAGCTACTGTTTACAGGCCTCCTGGGTCATATACAGCGTTCCTCACTGAGTTCCCTGAATTCCTATCGGACCTTGTAGTCATAGCAGATAATATTCTAATCTTTGGTGACTTTAATATTCACATGGAAAAGTCCACAGACCCACTCCAAAAGGCTTTCGGAGCCATCATCGACTCAGTGGGTTTTGTCCAACATGTCTCTGGACCCACTCACTGTCACAGTCATACGCTGGACCTAGTTTTGTCCCATGGAATAAATGTTGTGGATCTTAATGTTTTTCCTCATAATCCAGGACTATCGGACCACCATTTTATTACGTTTGCAATTGCAACAAATAATCTGCTCAGACCCCAACCAAGGAACATCAAAAGTCGTGCTATAAATTCACAGACAACACAAAGATTCCTTGATGTCCTTCCAGATTCCCTCTGTCTACCCAATGACACCAGAGGACAAAAATCAGTTAACCACCTAACTGAGGAACTCAATTTAACCTTGCGCAATACCCTAGATGCAGTTGCACCCTAAAAACTAAAAACATTTCTCATAAGAAACTAGCTCCCTGGTACACAGAAAATACCCGAGCTCTGAAGCAAGCTTCCAGAAAATTGGAACGGAAATGGCGCCACACCAAACTGGAAGTCTTCCGTCTAGCTTGGAAAGACAGTACCGTGCAGTACCGAAGAGCCCTTACTGCTGCTCGATCATCCTATTTTTCTAACTTAATTGAGGACAATAAGAACAATCCAAAATTCCTTTTTGATACGGTCGCAAAGCTAACTAAAAAGCAGCATTCCCCAAGAGAGGATGACTTTCACTTTAGCAGTGATAAATTCATGAACTTCTTTGAGGAAAAAATTATGATTATTAGAAAGCAAATTACAGACTCCTCCTTAAATCTGCGTATTCCTTCAAAGCTCAGTTGTCCTGAGTCTGCACAACTCTGCGTGGACCTAGGATCAAGAGAGACGCTCAAGTGTTTTAGTACTATATCTCTTGACACAATGATGAAAATAATCATGGCCTCTAAACCTTCAAGCTGCTTACTGGACCCTATTCCAACTAAACTACTGAAAGAGCTGCTTCCTGTGCTTGGCCCTCCTATGTTGAACATAATAAACGGCTCTCTATCCACCGGATGTGTACCAAACTCACTAAAAGTGGCAGTAATAAAGCCTCTCTTGAAAAAGCCAAACCTTGACCCAGAAAATATAAAAAACTATCGGCCTATATCGAATCTTCCATTCCTCTCAAAAATCTTAGAAAAGGCTGTTGCTCAGCAACTCACTGCCTTCCTGAAGACAAACAATGTATATGAAATGCTTCAGTCTGGTTTTAGACCCCATCATAGCACTGAGACGGCACTTGTGAAGGTGGTAAATGACATTTTAATGGCATCGGACCGAGGCTCTGCATCTGTCCTCGTGCTCCTAGACCTTAGTGCTGCTTTTGATACCATCGATCACCACATTCTTTTGGAGAGATTGGAAACCCAAATTGGTCTACACGGTCAAGTTCTGGCCTGGTTTAGATCTTATCTGTCGGAAAGATATCAGTTTGTCTCTGTGGATGGTTTGTCCTCTGACAAATCAACTGTAAATTTCGGTGTTCCTCAAGGTTCCGTTTTAGGACCGCTGTTGTTTTCACTATATATTTTACCTCTTGGGGATGTTATTCGAAAACATAATGTTAACTTTCACTGCTATGCGGATGATACACAGCTGTACATTTCAATGAAACATGGTGAAGCCCCAAAATTGCCCTCGCTAGAAGCATGTGTTTCAGACATAAGGAAGTGGATGGCAGCAAACTTTCTACTTTTAAACTCGGATAAAACAGAGATGCTTGTTCTAGGTCCCAAGAAACAAAGAGATCTTCTGTTGAATCTGACAATTAATCTTAATGGTTGTACAGTCATCTCAAATAAAACTGTGAAGGACCTCGGCGTTACTCTGGACCCTGATCTCTCTTTTGAAGAACATATCAAGACCATTTCAAGGACAGCTTTTTTCCATCTACGTAACATTGCAAAAATCAGAAACTTTCTGTCCAAAAATGATGCAGAAAAATTAATCCATGCTTTTGTCACTTCTAGGTTAGACTACTGCAATGCTCTACTTTCCGGCTACCCGGATAAAGCACTAAATAAACTTCAGTTAGTGCTAAATACGGCTGCTAGAATCCTGACTAGAACCAAAAATTTGATCATATTACTCCAGTGCTAGCCTCCCTACACTGGCTTCCTGTCAAAGCAAGGGCTGATTTCAAGGTTTTACTGCTAACCTACAAAGCATTGCATGGGCTTGCTCCTACCTATCTCTCTGATTTGGTCCTGCCGTACATACCTACACGTACGCTACGGTCACAAGACGCAGGCCTCCTAATTGTCCCTAGAATTTCTAAGCAAACAGCTGGAGGCAGGGCTTTCTCCTATAGAGCTCCATTTTTATGGAACGGTCTGCCTACCCATGTCAGAGACGCAAACTCGGTCTCAACCTTTAAGTCTTTACTGAAGACTCATCTCTTCAGTGGGTCATATGATTGAGTGTAGTCTGGCCCAGGAGTGGGAAGGTGAACGGAAAGGCTCTGGAGCAACGAACCACCCTTGCTGTCTCTGCCTGGCCGGTTCCCCTCTTTCCACTGGGATTCTCTGCCTCTAACCCTATTACAGGGGCTGAGTCACTGGCTTGCTGGGGCTCTCTCATGCCGTCCCTGAGGGGGTGCGTCACCTGAGTGGGTTGATTCACTGATGTGGTCATCCTGTCTGGGTTGGCGCCCCCTTGGGTTGTGCCGTGGCGGAGATCTTTGCGGGCTATACTCAGCTTTGTCTCAGGATGGTAAGTTGGTGGTTGAAGATATCCCTCCAGTGGTGTGGGGGCTGTGCTTTGGCATAGTGGGTGGGGTTATATCCTTCCTGTTTGGCCCTGTCCGGGGGTGTCCTCGGGTGGGGCCACAGTGTCTCCTGACCCCTCCTGTCTCAGCCTTCAGTATTTATGCTGCAGTAGTTTATGTGTCGGGGGGCTGGGGTCAGTTTGTTATATCTGGAGTACTTCTCCTGTCCAATTCGGTGTCCTGTGTGAATCTAAGTGTGCGTTCTCTAATTCTCTCCTTCTCTCTCTCGGAGGACCTGAGCCCTAGGACCATGCCCCAGGACTACCTGACATGATGACTCCTTGCTGTCCCCAGTCCACCTGGCCGTGCTGCTGCTCCAGTTTCAACTGAACCGCGGCCCTAGGACCATGCCCCAGGACTACTTGACATGATGACTCCTTGCTGTCCCCAGTCCACCTGGCCGTGCTGCTGCTCCAGTTTCAACTGTTCTGCCTTATTATTATTCGACCATGCTGGTCATTTATGAACATTTGAACATCTTGGCCATGTTCTGTTATAATCTCTACCCGGCACAGCCAGAAGAGGACTGGCCACCCCACATAGCCTGGTTCCTCTCTAGGTTTCTTCCTAGGTTTTGGCTTTTCTAGGGAGTTTTTCCTAGCCACCGTGCTTCTACACCTGCATTGCTTGCTGTTTGGGGTTTTAGGCTGGGTTTCTGTACAGCACTTTGAGATATCAGCTGATGTACGAAGGGCTATATAAATAAATTTGATTTGATTTGATTTGATTTAGATTTAACTTTGGATTGGAGATATTTGATATGGGTCTGGAAGGAGAGTTTACAGTCTAACCAGACACCTAAGTATTTGTAGTTGTCCACGTATTCTAAGTCAGAGCCGTCCAGAGTAGTGATGTTGGACAGGCGGGCAGGTGCGGGTAGCGATCGGTTGAAGAGCATGCATTTAGTTTTACTTGTATTTAAGAGCAATTGGAGGCCACGGAAGGAGAGTTGTATGACATTGAAGCTTGCCTGGAGGGTTGTTATTAACACAGTATCCAAAGAAGGGCCAGAAGTATACAGAACGGTGTCGTCTGCGTAGAGGTGGATCAGAGACTCACCAGCCGCAAGAGCGACCTCATTGATGTATACAGAGAAGAGAGTCGGTCCAAGAATTGACCCCTGTGGCACCCCCTTAGAGACTGCCAGAGGTCCGTACAGCGCCCCCCCCCCCCCGATTTGACACACTGAACTCTATCAGAGAAGTAGTTGGTGAACCAGGCGAGGCAATCATTTGAGAAACCAAGGCTGTCGAGTCTGCCGATGAGGATCTGGTGATTGACAGAGTCGAAAGCCTTGGCCAGATCAATGAATATGAATATCTCAAAGTGCTGTATAGAAACCCAGCCTAAAACCCCAAACAGGAAGCAATGCATGTGTAGAAGCACGGTGGCTAGGAAAAACTCCCTAGAAAGGCCAAAACCTAGGAAGAAACCTAGAGAGGAACCAGGCTATGTGGGGTGGCCAGTCCTCTTCTGGCTGTGCCGGGTGGAGATTATAACAGAACATGGCCAAGATGTTCAAATGTTCATAAATGACCAGCATGGTCCAATAATAATAAGGCAGAACAGTTAAAACTGGAGCAGCAGCACGGCCAGGTGGACTGGGGACAGCAAGAAGTCATCATGTCAGGTAGTCCTGAGGCATGGTCCTAGGGCTCAGGTCCTCCGAGAGAGAGAAAGAAAGAGAGAATTAGAAAGAGCACACTTAAATTCACACAGGACACCGAATAGGACAGGAGAAGTACTCCAGATATAACAAACTGACCCTAGCCCCCCGACACATAAACTACTGCAGTACAAATACTGGAGGCTGAGACAGGAGGGGTCAGGAGACACTGTGGCCCCATCTGAGGACACCCCCGGACAGGGCCAAACAGGGTGGATATAACCCCACCCACTTTGCCAAAGCACAGCCCCCACACCACTAAATGTTGTTCGCTGTCCTTTTATGCACTTGCCTTGGATGGCGGATACTTCACGTTGCCACAATGTCTGTGCTCACGTGGGCGTAGTTACTGACTTGGCAAATGTTTCTTAGGAAAAACAATTATCTCATTTAGAAGGCTAGAATCACATTTCATCTTCTCACAAATAGTCTCATATTTAATCATATAAAGTCCACAACATCTAGATGTAAATCTGATAACTCGGACATACGTATACATTGGTAGAGTTACTGTTATTTAGTTATACCGTCCTTAATGATATCACAAAACAACAACTGATTTGACATGATTATTGTTTGGAGTCCCACCAACCATTTCCCACACTATTTATGATATAAATATTGTTTCAATATCCAACCTTCTGTTGTTAAAGTACTGAAAAGTATCTCTCTGTTTTAATACCCAGACATTCCATTCTCCGTACTGCAGGGGGCCAGAGAGAGAAAGTTTACGACTGGTTGTTAAAGTCATCAACCGGCCCAATTTCCACCCCTTCCTCTCTGGTGGGAGAGAGGGGGGTGCACTCTTTGATCATTACCCAGAAGGGAAGTCATGACAACTGTCAAAACTGACTACCAAGTGTAAATAGGATAATTTTGGTCATAAAGTCAGTCTTGTCCAAAATGTATTTTCGTGAGACTTGTGGTAGTCATGACTGCATCACAATGTAAATGAAGGTTGGGTTGGTTTCAAACTTTCAATCCTGTCCACATGCCCAGAGCTGGCAGCACACAAGTAATTATGAATTCAGAGTGCAGATGCACGCCGGAGATGGAAGAAGAAGCGAGACACCACATTTGCCGATTATTTTGTAAAATGTTATGGTTAAATGAAAGTTAATAAATGAAGTTGACCAGACCCAGCTGCTATTACACTGGTGTCTATGGGAGACACACCCAATTAAGCAGACTGGAACGTAATACATTTTTTTCAATAGCTAATGGCCTGAGTGAACTATCTTCATTTATCCACCATCTTTGCTGCATGCGACCCAATCGTAATGTCTGTGGTAAATTTGGGTTGACTTTGGATATCCGTATGGTGCTAGTTAGGGACCATCAGTAAATTACACAATGTACATGGGAGAATATGCTAAAATTTCAATAGCTCCAAATGTCAATGACTTTAAAACCTAATAACAACTATAAATTGTGGAAATTCATAGACAAATAAACTAAAAGGTGTGCAACATGAAAATATTGGTTAATTTACATTGTGTAATTGATTGATGGTACTTAACTAAGAAACAAACAAAGAAACATACACACACACACTGACATTGACACACTGACATACACACTTACACAAGCATATGCAGATTCAAAGGCATCTAGTTGGCACCTAGTTGTCAAAGTAGTAGCCTTGAAGCAGATTGCTGTGTTGTGAGGTATGCAAAATGGTATATGTAAATAAATTAGTCAAGCCCTTCTGGCTGAAAGAATGGAAACACAATTACCTGTGCGTCCATTCAGCCGCTTATTCAGTGACATTAACATAGTGTTTGTCTTGATGACTTTGATTGTGCTCATTGTGATAGGATAGAATAGTTTATAATTTCCATGATCTTTGTTCTCTCTCTCTCTCTCTCTCTCTCTCTCTCGCTCTAGGAAACATCTTCGTGGTGAGCCTGGCCGTGGCCGACCTGGTGGTGGCCATCTACCCCTACCCTCTGGTCCTCACCTCCATCTTCCACAAAGGCTGGAACCTGGGCTATGTCCACTGCCAGATCAGCGGTTTTCTCATGGGCGTCAGCGTCATCGGCTCCATCTTCAACATCACCGGCATTGCCATCAACCGCTACTGTTATATATGTCACAGCCTTAAGTACGACAAGCTGTACAGCGACAAGAACTCAGTGTGTTACGTCCTACTCATCTGGGCGTTGACCATTGTGGCCATCGTGCCGAATCTCTTCGTGGGTTCGTTGCAGTATGACCCCAGGGTGTATTCGTGTACGTTCGAGCAGTCTGCGAGTTCGGCGTACACCATCGCCGTGGTCTTCTTCCACTTCATCCTACCAATCATGATCGTCACTTACTGCTACCTGAGGATCTGGATCCTGGTCATTCAGGTTAGGCGACGTGTCAAACCGGACAATAGACCGAAACTGACACCACACGACGTGAGGAACTTCGTGACTATGTTCGTGGTGTTTGTGCTGTTCGCCGTGTGCTGGGCGCCGCTCAACTTCATTGGGCTGGCAGTGGCCATCAACCCAGAGGTGGTGGTGCCTCTCATCCCCGAGTGGCTCTTCGTGGCGAGCTACTTCATGGCCTACTTCAACAGCTGCCTTAATGCCATCGTGTACGGGGTGCTCAACCAGAACTTCCGGCGCGAGTACAAGCGCATTGTGGTGTCGGTCTGCACGGCGCGAATCTTCTTCCACGGCAGCTCCAACGACGCGGCCGAGCGGCTCAAGAGCAAGCCGTCGCCGCTCATCACCAACAACAACCAGGTCAAGTTGGAGTTGGTGTGAGAGGACCAGCTGGTCCCAGTGAGCTCCCTACCCCTCCCCCATGGTGCGAACCCATCGATGTCTATACATCTGTAAGGTGGAAGGAAGCAATATGGCGGAAGCTCAAGCTGCCCCATTTCGCTTCTTGTACCTATCCAGTACACTGCAGATCTACAAACATTGGAGGAGTTAAGGAGCCCAGGGGAAGGGGTAGGGAGCGATTTGGGACCGGGTGATACTAACACACACGCATGAACGAAGGGGGAGGGAGGCTTAAGGGAACCAACGTGACATAAAATAGCAAGATTAGTTAAAGAAATCCAAGTGAACGGAGAACAATTACCAAATACAAAAACGAAACTTTCTGAACCGTCCGTGATTTGTGCTATCTTCACCTCCTATACAGTCAAAGCGAAACGGGGAAAATGTATCTTTGTCTTTTGCAAAAAGCACTTTTGTTCGTTTTTTTGGTACTTAAAAAAGTGATCATGTACTTTTGTTTTCATGTTTACAGTGATGATAACAGTGACTCTATGTATGACATATTATATGTTTTTATTTTATATGAAGTATATGTTATATAGATGTACGAGAATATATATCAGGTTCATTTCACCAACATCAATAATCTGATGAAATAATATGACTAGGGTTGCAAAATTCCTGGAACTTCTCAAAAATTAACAGGTTTTTCAGAAATCCCAGTTGGAATATTCCCAGAATCAGGAGGGAATAAGCAGCATTCAAGATTCATAGAAAATCTGCATTTTGCAAACCTACAAATGACAAATATATCATACCGTGAAAGCCAGAAGAATTCGGCAATGTCTGGTCACAAACATTACCAAAAGCGTTTGTTAAAGATTTGACCGATGTTAATGATCCGTTTTGTTGGGGTGTGACACTGTTACACTCCTTCCTTTGGAGGAGGAAGCAATATGTTTGGATTGCTGCTGTGTCGCGATGCCCTGCAAAACTGTTCCCATCATTCGGTGGAATATGTTTGTAAGTATGGGATTTCTTTCTTTCTCACTCACTTCTCATTCTCATTCTCTTTCTGTCTCTCTCTATCTCTGTGAGCTCCTTTTATGCATGGATCTGAAGAATCTTTAATATGCAAAATAAAGGATCAGATGCAGATGTGTGCAACTATTTCAGTACAGCACAACAACACACAAGCACACACATATTGCAGTCCGGTTTGTTCAAATCCAATGTCATCTTTTTGTTGTTGTTGTTGATATTTTCTTGGAAAATTCATGCATGCTATATCGATGCATAATGTAGTATACTTAGTAAAGACATTTGGCTCAAATGGATTACCTTGCTATTAGCCAGTAGGTTTTCACAGCTCAGCAGCTTCCTTAGGACTTATTTGAAGAAAACATTTGTCCAACGGCACTCGCTAAGACAAATACACTTTCAAACCCACTGATTACACTTTAATTGCCATTAGAAAACAAACAAATCTGTCTCAGGCTGGGGCCCGTATCGATGCGCAACGTTAATTGATGTCCCCCAACTTGGCTGAGGTCCTGGCTCCACAACCCTATTCTTTGGCCCAGAAACCAGAGATCAACAGTGACGGCGGTGCTACAAATCTGCCCAGGTAATATGTGATTTGACCTGGCCCAATCACTAACAGTAGCTGTAAACCAACTAAATATCTATCCTTATTATGGTGAAATGGACTATATCAGTTTGGATTCCAGGCTACGAGAAACCAGTACTGAAAGAAGACTGTATTCGTTATCTCTCATGGCAAAGGTCAATTCGTTTAACACTGCTCATGATATAGTTTGATAGCTTTCAGGTATTCTAGCTCTAACAAACCAGATTTTCCATCAAACATTTGAACAACTACCTGGAAACAGTGTTTGATTTGGGATGAAAGAAGTGCAGGAGCTGTCTTTATCCAATGCGGTCTATTCGAATGCTATAAAGCTATAGAAACCTCTGATTATTCACAGTTAAGGGTTAAATACACATTTTTCACGACGTCTCCATTACTTTTAACCATGACTTATTATAGCCTTCATTAAAAAGTAAAGCATTATTGACACTGGGAAGCTGCTGTGTCTGATCCCATGTAGGTCTACCATCTCCTGCCATTGTTCCCTTGATCAAGGCACGTAAACCCTCCACAAAGTAGAACTGCACTGTTAGTCACATGCTGTCAATATGTGGTCAACCCTCCATCTGGAGAGCTCACTTTTGGCTTTTGATCCAGTCCTGAAACACCCGAGGCTGCTTAGCAAGGTCATGTTGAGCAGCTGATGTTTAGGCTACAATTCGGTTAGACCAGTGCTGGAACAAAAGCCTGCACACCCAGTAGCTATCCTGGAGGATGGTTGCCACCCTTGATATAAAATATTGCAACATTACAATCAACTACATTTGTCTTTCTAAAATAATCCCCTCATTCAATGAATCAGACATCAAATGGACAAGGCAGGTTACTTTAAAAGCGAGGTATCAAGCTAGACATGTTTATATATCAGTCTCAAATATTCGTGTTTGAGGGGAGATCTATGCGCAGCAAGGTATTTGTCAATTAGGCTATTCTCAGAATATTTTTGGACGTCACAATTACATGGCTGCTGTTTAATAGAGTGGAATCCCAGCGTTCCAACGGACCCCGATTTATTAAGGCTGTCTACAGTGCCAGTGGAAAAGAAACAACGACATTAATGTTTAGTTAACTAGAGCGAGAACTACTGCAAGTTATGTTTTGAATTGGCTATCTAGTTAGTCTGTTGTCTGTCATTATGTTATACCTGCCGCTAAAATGTTGCGCTCTCTCTCCTGGGGCAACGTGCCATTCGCACTAGCACACACAGACACACACTGAAGGGTCATTATGTTAATGGAATGACGTGTCAATTTGTTGTGAATGATAATATTTAAAAGTGTGCCTTCATGAATTACATAAACAAAAGTTATTAAACAAATTTTCCATTACTTTTCATGACCTTACACACCCTCGTTGGCAACTTGGAACAGCGCATCATGTGCATTCAGGATGGTGCATTTTCAGTCTGTGCATTCTCGAACATCCTGCTGTCACGCACAGATTTATAGACGAGTAGCAAATAAACTTGAATAAAGCAGATTCGTGAAATCAATGCCCACTTTCAGTATTCAATGCAGATCCCATCCTCTTTCCGCTTTGATCAATCTTTTCTGCATGTCAATCTGGGCCGGCTATGGGCTACTTTGTTTCATAGTGAGCAGGATTGCCTTTGTTTAAGGACCAATGTCATAGGGGGCTCGATTGTGTGCGACGCCGCTCACCCCCCTTGTCCTTGTTGTTGCCTGACGTGTGTGGGCAGCGGTGGTTCGTGGGCCACAGACAAAAGCAGCATAAACCGCTACAATTGCACTGGTTGCAAAAGGCTGAACTGAGCATTTGACATCCACTTGATGGACTCTGACCATCCAACACCATCCTCCACCCACTGAACCAACCAACTCCGAAAGAGCCAGGTCATCGTTCTCCCTACCTCTTCCCCACCTCCCCGTACAATCCCCCTGCTAATCCTGTGAGCTGTGTGTTGTAGGGAATTAATGAGCAGGACAGAGACTGGAGCAAATATACAAATCCCAGGGATATATGCCCTCCTCAAACAGATTTATACAGTGATCTGGTCCCCCAAGGGGACTTTTATAACCTCCCCTTGGACCCAGGAACTACAACACACACACACACACACACACACACACACACACACACACACACAGAAATGCACACACAGAGGTCTGGGAGATGATGAGGGGGAAAACACAGTGTTACATGTTTTCCTCCCTCTGTGTGTGTGTGTGTTTGTGTGTGTGTTGTAGATCCTAGTGCCAAAGGAGGTTATAAAAGTCTGCAGGAAGGGACCAGATTACTGTATAATTCTGTTTGAGCAGGGCGTAAATCCCTGGGATTTTTATATTTGCTCCAGTCTCTGTCCTGCCTATTTTTTTCACTGAGCGTCTGTCCTCCTCGGGAGGCCAGGAAGAAGGGGGTGAAGTGAACCGTAGGTGACTGACCATGGTGACTTGATTGTGGGATGACTGCTGGGAGGCTTGGCCCTGGCTCTGGAACAAATATTCCCCTGGCTGGTGTTCATCAGGCACAGAATGGAAGAAAGCAGACTGAAATAGGAAGGGACAAGCTGGTCTAATGGGAAATGCTCATCTTCATTTTCCGTTGCAAAATGTGTTTACAATTTTCTGTTGCGTGCCCTAATGAACATGACCCTGGTCGGATATGTGTGGGTGGAGTGTTCATCAGGGTGAAGCGAGACAAAATAAATGTGTGATGATCTCACCACCAACCTGGGCCTCATTTCCCAGTGTTTCAAATATAACCCCGAAGGAGCTGCAAAGCTCCACAGCAGAGATTGAAGTATCTGTCGACAGGACCACTTTAAGCTGTAAACTCCACAGAGTTGGGCTTTACGGAAGAGTGGCCAGAAAAAAAAACATTGCTTAAAGAAAAAATGTTAGCAAACACATTTGGTGTACGCAAAAGGCATGTGGGACTCCCCAAACATATAGTAGGTAATCTGGTCAGATGAGACTAAAATGTAACTTTTTGGCCATCAAGGAAAACCTGGTGCAAACCCAACAACTCTCAACACCCCGAGAACACCATCCCCACAGTGAAGCATGGTGGTGGCAGCATCATGCTGTTGACATGTTTTTCATCGGCAGGGACTGGGAAACTGGTCAGAATTGAAGGAATGATGGATGGCTCTAAATTCAGGGAAGGTCTTGAAGGAAACCTGTTTCAGTTTTCCAGAGATTTGAGACTGGGGCGAAGTTTCACCTTCCAGCAGGACAATGACCCTAAGCATATTGCTAAAATTACACTTGAGTGGTTTAAGGGGATACACCTAAATGTCTTGGAATGGCCTAGTCAAAGCCCAGACCTCAATCCAATTGAGAATCTGTGGTATGACTTAAAAATTGCTGTACATCAGCGGAACCCTTGCAGAATGGGCAGAAATCCCAGTGGCTAGATGTGCCAAGCTTATAGAGATATTTTGTACCTTCAAAGTGGTCGGCATGTTGGGTAAATCAAATGATACAAACCCCCACAAAATCTATTTTAATTCCAGGTTGTAAGGCAACAAAAAATGAAAAATATATTTTTGATACTAAAAAGTCTACATAGATACTTCCATACATTTTTTCAACTGGTCCTGGGGACCTTCAGACGAGTCTTGTGGGGCCACTGACATGTACGTGTTTGTGAGAATCTCACCTTTCCACAGAGGGGTCATATTTTTGTGTGGCCCAAACCTTTCGGATGCTGCAGACAGAAGTTGGCAAATCGGCTGTACCAATTTCAGACGAGTCTCCTTACATTTTTGGAGGGTGTAGAGCAAAACGGAGAATACCATCGTGTTCATGAGAGTCTCATCTTTCCACAGAGGGGCTGAACCGCTGGGACGCTACAGATCATTTTGTGAGAAGACCGATTTTCGCGAGTTCTCATGGTCTGACAAACACCGCTCTAGCTGTGTCACCTTTCACCGCAGATGTGGAAGTACGACATAGGCGGATGCGGTGGATTGAGACACATCCAATGCAAAAATGCAGATATAGTCTACACATTAATTATTGACATTCACATGTTGGATTCACATATCCATTTCCACAAAATATCAAAGTTTGGACTAAATCAAAGGACTAAATAGACATTATCCTGACCAACTTGCCCTCCAAATACACCTCTGCTGTTTTCAATCAGGATCTCAGCGATCACTGTCCCATTGCCTGTCTCTGCTATGGGTCCTCGGTCAAACGACCACCCCTCATCACTGTCAAACGCTCCCTAAAACACTTCTGCGAGCTAGCCTTTCTAATCGATCTGGCCCGGGTATCCTGGAAGGATATTGACCTCATCCCGTCAGTCGGGGATGCCTGGTCGTTCTTTAAAAGTAATATTCTCACCATCTTAGATAAGCATGTCCCATTTAAAAAAAATGCAGAACTAAGAACAGATATAGCCCTTGGTTCACTCCAGACCTGACTGCCATTGACCAGCACAAAACATCCTGTGGAGGACAGCAATAGCATCGAATAGTCCCAGCGATATGCAACTGATCAGGGAAGTCAGTAACCAATACACACAGTCAGTCAAAAAGCAAAGGCTAGCTTTTTCAATCAGAAATTTGCATCCTGTAGCTCTAACTCCAAGAAGTTTTGGGACACTGTAAAGTCCACGGAGAACAAGAGCACTAGGTAACACGGACACCACCGATAAGTCCATGATAATCGAAAATTTCAATAAGCATTTCTCTATGGCTGGCCATGCCTCCTGGCAACTCCAACCCCGGCCAACAGCTACTCATCTGAGCCTCCCCAGATTCTCCTTCACCCAAATCCAGAAAGCAGATGTTCTGAAAGAGCTGCAAAACCTGGACCCGTGCAAATCAGCTGGTCTAGACAATCTGGACCCTCTCTTTCTAAAACCATCCACCGCCATTGTTGCAACCCCTATTACCAGCCTGTTCAACCTCTCTTTCGTATCGTTCGAGATCCCTAAAGATTGGCAAGCTGCCGCGGTCATCCCCCTCTTCAAATGGGGTGATACTCTAGACCCAAACTTCTATACACCTATATCTATTCTGCCCTGCCTCTCTAAAGTCTTCGAAAGCCAAGTTAATAAACAGATCCCTGACCATTTCGAATCCCACCGTATCTTCTCCGCTGTGCAATCCGGTTTCCGAGCCGGTCACGGGTGCACCTCAGCCACGCTCAAAGTACTAAACAATATCATAACCGCCATCGATAAAAGACAGAACTGTGCAACCGTCTTCATCGACCTGGCCAAGGCTTTCAACTCTGTCAATCACTGTATTCTTAACGACAGACTCAATAGCCTTTGTTTCTCTAATGACTCGCCTGGTTCACCAACTACTTTGCAGACAGGATTCAGTGTGTCAAATCGAAGAGCCTGTTGTCCGGGACCTCTGGCAGTCTCTATGGGGCTACCACAGGGTTCAATTCTCGGGCCGACACTTTTCTCTGTATATATCAATGATGTCGCTCTTGCTGCGGGTGAGTCCCTGATCCACCTCTACGCAGACAATACCATTCTGTATACTCCTGGTCCTTCCTTGGACACTGTGTAAACTAACCTCCAAACGAGCTTCAATGCCATACAACAGTCCTTCTGTGGCCTCCAACTGCTCTTAAACGCTAGTAAAAAACCAAATGCATGCTTTTCAACCATTCGCTGCCCGCACTCCTCGCCCGTCCAACTAGCATCACCACCCTGGACGGTTCTGACCTAGAATATGTGGACATCTATAAATACCTAGGTGTCTGGCTGGACTGTAAACTCTCCTTCCAGACTCATATTAAACATCTCCAATCCAAAATCAAATCTAGAATCAGCTTTCTATTTAGCAACAAAGCCTCCTTCACTCACGCCGCCAAACTTACCCTAGTAAAACTGACTATCCTACCGATCCTCGACTTCGGCCATGTCATCTACAAAATAGCTTCCAATACTCTACTCAGCAAATTGGATGCAGTCTATCACGGTGCCTTCTGTTTTGTTCCCAAATCACCTTATACCACCCACCACTGCGACCTGTATGCTCTAGTCGGCTGGCCCTCGCTACATATTCGTTGCCAGACCCACTGGCTCCAGGTCATCTATAAGTCTATGCTAGGTAAAGCTCCGCCTTATCTCAGTTCACTGGTCTCGATAACAACACCAACCCGTAGTACACGTTCCAGCAGATATATCTCTCTGATCATCCCCAAAGGCAACACCTCATTTGGCCGCCTTTCCTTCCAGTTCTCTGCTGCCAGTGACTAGAACGAATTGCAAAAATTGCTGAAGCTGGAGACTTATATTTCCCTCACCAACTTTAAACATCAGCTATCTGAGCAGCAAACCGATCGCTGCAGCTGTACACAGTCCATCTGTAATTAGCCCACCCAATCTACCTACCTCCTCCCCCCCAAACTGTTTTTTATTTAATTTTCTGTTCTTTTGCACACCAGTATCTCTACTTGCACATCAGCATCTGCTCATTTATCACTCCAGTGTTAATCTGCTAAATTGTCATTCTTCGCTACTACACCTCTTTATTGCCTACGTCCTCATGCCTTTTGCACACACTGTTTATAGACTTTCTTTTTTTCTACTGTGTCATTGACTTGTTTATTGTGTTATTGGCTTGTTTATGGTTTGTTCCATGTTATTCCATGTGTAACTCTGTGTTGTTGTCTATGTCACACTGCTTTGCTTTATCTTGGCCAGGTCGCAGTTGTAAATGAGAACTTGTTCTCAACTAGCTTACCTGGTTAAATAAAGGTGAAATAAATAAAAAATAATTTTTTAAAATCTATTCAAACATTAAATAGACTTTAAATAAGGTTTGATTTGATTTTGATATTTGGTTGAGATATTTTGTTGAGACGGAGACGTGAATCCAACATATCAATTATTAATTAGTAGACAAAATGGAATTAAATTCAATATCACTTTTGAAATACAATAAATAGCCCATTATATGTTGGATTCACATCTCCAATTGAACCAAAAAGAAAAGTTTAAAGAATGGGATTAAGCCAGTGTTTCAGACCATCCAAGCATTAGATACATCTCCTTTAAATCTTGATATCTAGTTGCAATGCATTTTATTACTTTTGTAAAACAAAAAATAGCTATCTTACAAAAGAATCGAACATTCAACCTTAAAATGAGTAGCACATCCATGGGAATTTTTTTGGGGGTGACTTCTATCGTAAACTAATGTAATCATATAAAGCGTGCATGTTCAAAATAGGTTGTCGCAGGTCTGTGGAGATCTTTCCAATTGCTGTGATAATCTACCCTTTGGCTGTCTTTTTGAGTGGGTGAATATAGGTTGTGGCTGGGCTGAGTCGTAATCTCGTTGATCGACGTCTCAACCAAATATTACCCAATTATCCAATTATCCATGTTGAAATGATCATTTGGTCGGTCGGGTGTTTCTTTCTCTCTATATAGAGCTCTTTCATAATGTCTTTCCACGATTCCTCCCATCCTATCTCCTCACCTCTTTCCCTCACCCCTCTGAACTTCTTTAAGCGGTTTTATGAAGGATGTGTGGAGAGAGGATGCGAGAAATCATGAGAAAATGTATTGAGAAAGAAACCTCCCTGTCGACCCCATATCCCATGATGATACACTCCTATTCCCCGTCTTCTGAATGGACCATGTCAACTCGGGGTGTTGCCCAACCAATCAGGGCAATGAGGACAGATAGGGCCCCACATAGTGCATCCATGAAGAAGGGTAGAGACAGAATGAGACAAGAAGAGAGGGAGCGAGTGTTATGGTTTTCTTCTTCCTCCTCCTCTGAAGAGGAGGTGTAGCAGGGATCGGACCAAAATGCAGCGTGGTTATCTTCATACATCTTTAATAAAGATAATACAATACTAAACAAATAAACGTAAAAACCTAAACAGCCTTATCTGGTACAAACAAACACAGAGACAGGAACAATCACCCACGAAAAACTCAAATAATATGGTGCCTAAATATGGTTCCCAATCAGAGACAACGATAAACACCTGCCTCTGATTGAGAACCACTCTAGGCAACCATAGACTTACCTAGACAACTATACTACACCACAATCCTATAGCCTACAAAAACCCCAAGACAAAACACACCACATAAATAACCCATGTCACACCCTGGCCTGACCAAAATAATAAAGAAAACACAAAAATACTAAGACCAGGGCGCGACAGCGAGCGAGAGAGAGATGGGTTCAACATTGAATGACAAGGACGCTCCTTTTTCACCAGTTGTCTCTGTTGAGAAAAATGTTGTTGTTTTTTTAAACAATAAAAAAACCATGCAGCCATTGACACGTTCTCATAAAACACACTTGGAATAGTCCGGCTTCCAAAATACACAACTAGAAATAATTGGTCAAACAAACCAGTAAATAAGCAAAAGCCACAGTACATGGATGAACAACTTATTTATTACACATATTATCTATTATCAGTGAATGTTTTCCCCTTACTCCTTCCCTAACCCTCGGTTATAGAATTATATGAGTGAGTGTGTGTGTGTGTGACAACGTTCCTCTCCTCATAATGTTTCACGTAAGCCCTGCTGAGCTACTGGACATGAGTGTGTCTGCCAGCATAATATTGTGCTACTCGCTCCATGCTACATCCAGCCAACCAGAGAGCACTGACAGTTGAGATAATGTGGTCGCAATGCAGAGGATGTCCAGGACACACACGCACACAGCCTTGTACAACACAAACACACACACACACACACACACACACACACACACACACACACACACACACACACTCACACACACACACACACACACACACACACACACACACACACACACACACACACACACACACACACACACACACACACACACACACACACACACACACACACACACACACATCCCATAACCACCCATCAGCGGGCCAGACCAAATAGCCAGACAACTCATTCTGAATTGAATTCCTTTGCTCTATCGATTGCTACATATATTCAGTCTGACACTGCCATCCTAGAAGTTGTTTGTGTGAATTTGTACAAAACAAATTCATCAGCATTTGGATGGTCTCTAAAAAAACGGAACCAATCAGTTTCTAGGTTTATACCGTCATCATGTATGGCAGCTCTGGCCCAACCTATTGGTTTCTGGGACCAATCAGAACAGTCAGAATGTGTTAATTTTCTAGAAATTGTCTTGAGGGAGGCAAATCGTGGAGAAGAAATGTAATTTGGCCGGAGAGATGTTGCTGGATAGCCAGGCAAGAAGCCCATGATTTGGAAAAGGTGTTCTGTCCATTTAGGAGGAGACCAACAACCATCAAATATTGTTCATTCACTCACATCTGAAGATGAAGGTCCTATTCATTTGTGCATGGCCATATTCATGAACGCAACAGAACATTTTTGAAACATTCAGGTCCCACTGGACACAAAATGGGTGAATAAACGTTGAAAAGTGATTTGAAAGAGTCATAAAGGAACCTCAGCAATTGTTGTCTTTTTCTCCACCCAACCTCTGATCTAAATCCAATGACATGGTTACATATGAATTTTATTTCATTTTGAATGAATGAATATTAGTTAATGAAATTTAAATCATTGAGCTGACCTCTGTGCCCAGTGGGGTCTCTCATATTGGCCATTTTTCATTTGCGTAAGAAGGCATAAACAAGTATTTAATTTTGTTTTTTAAATTTGATTTATTAGGATCTCCATTAGCCGACGCCAATGGAGACAGCTAGTCTTACTGGGGTCCGACACACTGTGAATAATTACATTTTATTTACATATAATTTACATACATTTAAAAACATTAACATGGAGTGTGTGTGTGTGTGTGCGAGTGTGCATCTATCAGTCACTCATACATGTCAGTACATGTACACAACAAGTAGATCACATGGAGGAGAGACATTGTGCCGTGAGCTGTTAGTATATTTGTTTTTTGAAACCAGGTTTGCTGTTCACTTGCGCTATATAAGATGGAAGGGAGTTCCATGCACTCATGTCTCTGTATAATACTCTATGTTTCCTTGATTTTGTTCTGGACCTGGGGACTGTGAAAATACCCCTGGTGGCATGTCTGGTGGGGTAAGTGTGTTCTGGACCTGGGGACTGTGAAAATACCCCTGGTGGCATGTCTGGTGGGGTAAGTGTGTTCTGGACCTGGGGACTGTGAAAATACCCCTGGTGGCATGTCTGGTGGGGTAAGTGTGTTCTGGACCTGGGGACTGTGAAAATACCCCTGGTGGCATGTCTGGTGGGGTAAGTGTGTTCTGGACCTGGGGACTGTGAAAATACCCCTGGTGGCATGTCTGGTGGGGTAAGTGTGTTCTGGACCTGGGGACTGTGAAAATACCCCTGGTGGCATGTCTGGTGGGGTAAGTGTGTTCTGGACCTGGGGACTGTGGAAAGACCTGGAGACTGTGAATTAGCCGTCTGTTTACAATTAAGAGCAACAGATATGGCTCTGTTCTGGGTCCGCTGCATCTTAACTAGGTCTTTCTTTGCAACACTTGACCATACAACTGAACAATAATCAAGAGAAGATAAAACTAAAGCCTGCAGGACTTCAGCATCTCTTTATTACAGACAGACCTCTCCTCATCTTTACAACCATTAAATCTGTATGTTTTGACCATAACAGTTTACAATCTAAGGTAACACCAAGTAACTTAGTCTCCTGAACTCGTTCAACAGCCACACCATTCATTACCAGATTCATTACCAGATTCATTACCAGATTCATTACCAGATTCATTTCCAGATTCATTACCAGATTCATTACCAGATTAATTTCCAGATTCATTACCAGATTCATTACCAGATTCATTATCAGATTCATTACCAGATTCATTACCAGATTCATTACCAGATGCATTACCAGATGCATTACCAGATTCATTACCAGATTCATTACCAGATTCATTTCCAGATTCATTTCCATATTCATTACCATATTCATTACCAGATTCATTACCAGATTCATTACCAGATTCATTACCAGATTCAGCTGAGGTCTAGACCTTAGGGAACGATTTGTACCAAATACAATGCTCTTAGTTTTAGAGATGTTCAGGTCCAGTTATTTATTGGCCACCCATTCCAAAATAGACTGCAAGTCTTAGTTAAAGGTTTCAGTGACTTCATTAGCTCTGGTTGCTGATGCGTATATGGTTGAATCATCAGCAAGAGCTGGCAGCAAGGTGATAGATCTGCTGCTACTGCTACACTAAGCAGGCTCCTCAGACCCGGCCTTGGTCGTCAGGATCCCTGGACAGATAGTAGAGGTCCCAGAAGGTGACGCCAAACGCTACACGGGATCCAGACTTTCAAAACGTTCCAAAACAACAAACTTCCTAAAACAAAAAAACCCAGAGCTCTCCCTCGTTCTGCCTTCAACAGGAAGTGACGTGGACGCTCATCCAAAGGGATCGGGAAGCTCATCCAACACTCTGGAAAATCGAATCAGGGGGGGCTGGGTGATTCTGGATGATGCTCTATCCTGCATATAGATTAGGATTAATCCTGGGCTCAGCTAAGTGCCACATTAGTCATGGGCTGAGTCCCAAATGGCAGCAACCTATATCGTGCACTATCTTTGACCAGAGCCCTACAGATGTAGGTTCTTAATTTGAGGCTGTTTGCTGCAACAGGAAAATAATCCTGCAGCAACAGGAAATGTGAATTATTATGTGGATTATGATTAAATTGACATTTTTTTGTAGGGGATGAAACATTCTTAGTTAGGGCAAATCAAGTCTGACATTTTAGCTTTAGAAGCCTTTTAAACCTTGCATACACCACAAGTTTGCATTTCCTGTTGTGCAGGAAATTCTGAGCAACAAAAGAGTGATCAAATAAAGATCCTACATCTATATGGGCCCTGGTTATAAGTACGTAGTGCACTACGTGTACCATTCTGGACGAGTCCATAGAAGATGTGTGCAGTGCCCTCTGCGATGTGTGTCTTGTGTTAAATCTATGTCTTTTCAGGAACAGAGAAGGGATCTTGGTTGGAACACCTTCCTAATATTGAGTTGCACCCCCCCCCCTTTTTGCCCTCAGAACAGCCTCAATTCATCAGGGCATGGACTCCACAAGGTGTCAAAAGCGTTCCACAGGGATGCTGGCCCATGTTGACTCCAATGCTTCCCACAGTTGTGTCAAGTTGCCTGGACCATTCTTGATACATAGGAAACTGTTGAGCGTGAAACATCCGGCAGCGTTGCAGTTCTTGACACAAACCGGTGTGCCTGGCACATACTACCATACCCCATTCAAAGGAACTTAAATATTTTGTATACACACAACCCCCAAGCCTGTGTACTTCACACACATACACACGCACACACACACACACGCACGCACGCACGCACGCACACACACACACACACACGCACACACGCACACTCGCACGCACGCACACACACGCACACACACACACACACACACACACACACACACACACACACACACACACACACACACACACACACACACACACACACACACACACACACACACACACACACACACACACACACATGCCCACACACACACACGCATGCACACAAATGCACTCAAACACACTTCACAAAGTACAGGGAAGGGGTGGCCACAACGTCAGCTGTAAGCAGAGAGGGGATACAGGAGTGTGATGCTAAAGGATGTTACAAGAGCTATACCCCCGGGGAAACAGAGTCCATTACACCTCCAAACATTCACCATGCTTTGGAAGGTGAACCACGCTAAAATACCGCCATCACCAAGAAGAGAAATGACATATAAATATGTCACATGACACAAGTCTGTCACACAAGTGTGTGTTCTGGCCACCTTTGATATTGACCTTAATGACAGCAATGGTCTAGACTGATGTCCAGGGATAAACTGAGGTTAAGTTTGCTCTAGGTACAGATCTAAGATCAGCTTTCCCTCTTCCAATCCTAATCATTAGTGGGGAAAATGCAAAACTAGCAAGATCAGTGTCTATGGGCCACTTCACCCTACTCCCCAGTGATAGCCCATTCATTTACAGATTAAACAAAACCTGGCGGTGCTCGTCAGACCATTTCTCTTGTGACAGTTTGGAGACTGGCCCTCGCCGCCGACAAAGCCGTGGATGTGATCCTCTGGATCAGAAAATTATTAAATATATTTTAACGTCTCATTATGTTGCATTGTACATTATTTGGGCGTCAGCAGTCCGGTTGAGTATGGTGAGTGACCTCTTTGCTTACTCCAGGCCTTCTGAGCCCCCTCCCACTCTCTCTCTCTCCCTCTCCACTCTTTCTCCCTTGACTTTCTCCCTTTGTCTCTCTCTCCCTTTCTCTCTCTCTCTCTCATGTATCACAATATCATTCAGGTGGGTAGGTGTTATGTTCCAATACAATTGCCTATAATTTTTGACTTGCTTCTCTGGACTGGTTGGAGCATCTAGTTTCTCCAACCGATGTTACTTCAAGGCTCTCCTTTGTGTTATTGTACAACGAGGTAAGTTGGAACAGGTGATGGCCAAACAGTTATTCAAATGACAATATAATGCTATGACAATACAATAACATATCTAGAAAAAACATGAATAAATGGACACATTAACCTAAAGTCAATGTCCGCGCCCCCCACAGAAATCGATTTAGGACAATAAAATAAAAAAACTCATACAAATCTGTTAGTTTTAAACTAGAAATATCTGGTGCATCTCAACCCATCAACGTCACACTTCAACATTTTAACAGACCCTCTTATCCAGAGCAACTTACAGTTTTGAGTGCATACATTTTCATACTGGTCCCCTTTGGGAATCAAACACACAACCCTGGCGTTGCAAGCACCATGCTCTACCATGTTCTACCAACTGAGCCACGCAGGAGCATCTGTGGTGAAAGGTGACAGCGCTAGAGTGGCGTGTGTCAGACCATCAGTCATCAGTCAAAAAAATCGTCTGTAGCCTATGGATGGTTTAGCCCCTCTATGGAATGAAAAGATACTTTGAACCATGACCCCCACAAGCGTTGTGGGACGTGTCTGAGATCGGTACAGCTGATCTGCCCACTTCTGTCTGTAGGGTCTGAACATCTTGGCCTACACACTAATAACTCCTCGGTGGAAAGGCAAGACTTTCACCAACACTTACATGTCAATTGTTTTGCTTTAGTACGGCCACAGGCCTGAATGGACGTGCATGAATGGACCTTGAATGGACGTGCAGTATACTATGGAGACTGTTTAGAGCCAAAAAAATAAGGGGACAGACACTTTAGAACAAAATTCCTTTCGATTTTTTGGGGACTATCTGTTGTTCCGTGTAGTGAGTCTGTTATTCAATGCGTTTATATGGGCTAGTAGAAGTAGGGCCGAATATAATGCTTCATCAAACAATTTTGTATTATATTTTTGGGATACTTCAAGGGGTCTTAAAATTCTAAATCAAATAGAAAAATGATCCTTGGTATGTCTTTATTAAAACAATTGCATACAGCTTAGTAGAACCCCCCCCCCCCTCAATTTAAAATGTAATGGGTTAACCATTCATATACATTTTCATCTTTATCACTGTTAGCCCAATAACTCTTTAGAAGAAATGAATTTGAGAGGTTATGTTATTTTCTGTCTCTATTGTCCAGTCGTATATTTCCAGTGTCATACGATGACATTGGTCAGCGCGTGCAGAGCTGGGTGCTTGAATCCATTGTCTGTGTAAAGGCCTAAACATGCAGTCTAAACCAGCCTCTCTGCATTATCCATTCTGGTAATATTTTTGGCTATTTTCGTCGGGCAGACTTGTGCGTCACAAGCCCCGGAACAGTAATGTAATTTTTGAGATCCAAATCAATATATGTGTTGGCATTCAAAAGTCTCTCACAGCTACCTCCTCCTCCCCCACTCTCTGCTCTCCCATCTCTCCATCCCTCCTTTCTTTTTTTTTCAAAATAGCATCTCAGTAGGGGGAATGAATCAACTGACGCCATTTGTAATTCATACCAATGTCAACGGTACCTGAAACGTTTTTCGTAGACATCTTCCCCCCCTCCTGATGATATCTGTGCCCCAGTGACAGAGTGGGATGAGTGCCTAAAACAGCCACGCAAATGGCTGTGAATGGGGTTTGAAAAGTGATCTGCCTGCCCCGTCCTTGCTTACAGTGCCTGGGTCATGTTCATTAGTGCACTCAACGAGTAACATTTTACGACATTTCACAATGAAAGTGAATTTTTGGTATTGGACAAGTACAGGTGGGCCCTCCATGTTTCAGACCTTTTTCTTTCGCCTAGTGCCCAATGAACACAGCCTAGGACTTGGCCATGTCAGACACACACCTGAACATCCCACAAGTAAAGACTACTGTGTCATGGTTGACTTAGATCTAAATCTTTGGAAAATGTATTTCTACCAACCACCGTTAAAGTTCTGGAACTTTCTTTCCACATAGAGGCAGAATACTGAATCCTGACCGTGGATCAAAATGAGTTCAAAAACAATTACCACCCAATCTTCTATGACTAATACAGCCGGTTTGATAATTAACTAGTTAAACCAACTCAAGTGATTAAACATAGTGTTTAATTAAACATGTCTTCTTTTAAAAGTGCCGCTAGAAGTGGCACCAAACGGCAATGAGCTTTGATTTACATCAAATGAACGATGAGTTATTTTCATCCCGCCGCAACCCCAATCTGGCGGCCATTTTGACCTTCATCATAGCAGCAGATGAAGGGACATGAAGCACAAAAACACAGAAGCGTAATAAGGGGCTCCTGCTATTGCTATTCACCCACCAACATTACCTTTGAGAGCTTAGGATCAAACACCCCCCCCCATCCACGCCACTGGAGATTAGAAGTAATTAGTAGTATTACCGCCATCATTAAGCAGTGGCTCCTTATCTAAGCTGGCTTATATGGATCCGCCTAGGCGTTAAGTAGTGTGAGAGGAAGAGGGAGGAAGGAATAAGGTGATTTGTAGAGACCTGGGGAATTTCACAATGGAAGCGTTTCTCCCCACTCCATCTGGGCCAAATGTGTCACTCCTTAGCCGCCACGAAGGAGGACAGGAGGAGATGTCGCTATAAACCACTCACACTTGTAACAGGAGAAACATGGACTTCAGGAATCAGTTGATATAGATCACTAGTGAGGATGGTTCATCTGGAAACAATCCAGATTTTGGAAGAGAGTGTCTGCCGCTGATGACTCACCCAACAATCATCCTCTGGAGAGCCATAGAGTTTGCAACACACACTACCATCAAAGCATAAAATGACAATGTAATAAAACAATAAAAAAGTAAATAAAGTACTTAAAGAAATTAAATGATGAAATGATGAAAATAACAACGACTCAGCCGCGAAGTGGTAGGCCCCTCAAGCTCACAGAATGGGACCGCTGAGTGCTGAAGTGCGTAGCGCATAAAAATTGTCTGTCCTCGGTTGCCACACTCACTACTGAGTTCAAAATTGCCTCTGGAAGCAATGTCAGCACAAGGACAGTTCGTCGGGAGCTTGATGAAATGGGTTTCCATGGCCGAGAAGCTGCACACAAGCCTAAGATCACCATGTGCAATACCAAGTGTCAGCTGGAGTGGTGTAAAGCTCGCCGCCATTGGATTCTGGAGCTGTGGAAACGTGATCTCTGGAGTGATGAATCACGCTTTACCACCTGGCAGTCTGAAGGATGAATATGGGGTTGGCGGATGCCAGGAGATCGCTACCTGTCCCAATGCTTAGTGCCAACTGCAAAGCTTGGTGGAAGAGGAATAATGGTCTGGGACTTGACTGGCCTGCACACAGCCCTGCCCTCAACCCCATTGAACACCTTTGGTATGAATTGGGACGCAGACTGATCTTGAATCAGTAGCCAGGCCTAATCATGCCCAACCTCACTAATCCTCTTGTGACTGAGTGGAAGCAAATCCCCACAGCAATGTTCAATCAACCAGTGGAAAGCCTTCCCAGAAGAGTGGAGGCTGTTATAACAGAAAATCTGGGACCAACTCCATATTACTGCACGTGATTTTGGAATGAGATGTTCGGAGAGCAGGTGTCCACATACTTTTGGTCATGTAGTGTATGTAGTCAGCAAAGACCACGTTAAAATCAAATAAAATTTTATTGTCACATACACATATTTAACAGATGTTAATTCAGATGTAGCGAAATGCTTGTGTTCCTAGCTTCAACAGTGCTGTGGTATCTAAAAACAATTCACAACAATACACGCAAATCTAAAAGTAAAAGAATGAAATTAAGAAATACATAAATATTAGTTTGAACAATTTCGGCATTGACTAAAATACAGTAGAATAGAATACAGAATATACACTACCGTTCAAAAGTTTGGGGTCATTTATAAATGTCCTTGTTTTTGAAAGAAAATCACATTCAAAAGTTTGGGGTCATTTAGAAATGTTCTTGTTTATGAAAGAAAATCACATTCAAAAGTTTGGGGTCATTTAAAAATGTCATTGTTTTTGAAAGAAAATCACATTTTTTGTCCATTAAAATAACATCAAATTGATTAGAAATATATTGTAGACATTGTTAATGTTGTACATGACTTTTGTTTGGAAATTACTGAATTTGAATGGATTATCTACATAGGCGTACAGAGGCCCATTATCAGCAACCATCACTCCTGTTGTTCCAATGGCACTTTGTGTTAGCTAATCCAAGTTTATAATTTTAAAAGTCTAATTGATCATTAGAAAACCCTTTTGCAATTATGTTAGCATAGCTGAAAACTGTTGTTCTGATTAAAGAAGCAATAAAACTGGCCTTCTTTAGACTAGTTGAGTATCTGGAGCATCGGCATTTGTGGGACCGATTACAGGCTCAAAATGGCCAGAAAATTTCTTCTGAAACTCGCCAGTCTATTCTAGTTCTGAAAAATGAGGGCCATTCCATGTGAGAAACTTGAAGATCTCGTACAACGCTGTGTACTACTCCCTTCACAGAACAGGGCAAACTGGCTCTAACCAGAATAGAAAGAGGAATGGGAGGCCCCGGTGCATAACTGAGCAAGAGGACAAGTACATTAGAGTGTCTAGTTTGAGAAACAGATGCCTCACAAGTCCTCAACTGGCAGCTTCATAAAATAGTACCCGTAAAACAGTCAGTCTCAACGTCAACAGTGAAAAGGCGACTCCGGGATGCTGGCCTTCTTATTACCTTTGTGGCCTTCCTGTGACCAATGGAACACACGTTTTTCGAAAAAGTACCCGAGTTCAATGAAACTTACCACTGGGCACAGACATCAGTTTAACGTATAGTTTTGATTTACATTTGTTTGAGTTGTCAACTTATGTGAGTTCAGAGTGAAATCAACAACAAAAAACACCATGTCATTGGATTTAGGTTAAAATTCCCTACCGTTGATGTAACATTTATTTAACTAGGCAAGTCAGTTAAGAACAAATTCTTATTTACAATGACAGCCTACGCCGGCCAAACCCAGACGACCCTGGGCCAATTGTGCGCTGCCCTATCGGATTCCCAATCCCAGCCGGATGTGATGCAGCCTGGATTCAAACCAGGTACTGCAGTGACGCCTCTTGTATTGAGATGCAGTGTCTTAGACCAGAAGTCCTTCTGCAAATCCAATCAGTTTGACGCGTTGATTCAACGTCATCACATTACATTTTTTGTTGTTGAAATGATGTCGAAACAACGTTGATTCAACGAGTTTTTGTCCGATCGGTTCGGGAAGTCATTGATCACGATAATTGAAATTTGATTCAAGCATCGATCATTCTGCATCAGACAGCGTTGAAATTTTGACGCAAAAGCCCCGAAGAGTCGGTGTCGTGCATCGCATTACAACGAATTAGGCTGCAGGCCCACAGTCTGAGGAGAACATTGTTTGCACACTGCTTTGGTTGAAAATAGACATTGAATAGCTCAAAGCCATCTGTTTTCATTTGGCCTTTTGGATTTATGTTGGATTACTGACTTTATAACGGAGTTGTGTTGGTATGACCTATTTATCTTTTGGGGGGGCTATTTCCTTGGATTTGGACTTCAACTTCCCTTCAGGACACAATCCGAGGTTCTAACGTTTTAAGTTCTATTATAAAATCATTCGTTGTGTTACTTATGTTGAATCCTTATGGTTTTCCTATCGATACTCTTATTGCAATACTATTATTGCACTCACCACGTCCCCCAATGCCTTATTTCTGGCAAGTCTGTGTTTTATCCAACTTTGAGACAAGTTTCATTCAACACATACTTTTCTAGCTGCCCTGGTTTTGGGGAAACATCTCCCTAGGAACTCACCACCATTAAATAATTGTTTCTTTCATTTTGGGTGTCACGCCTTGGTCTTAGTAGTTTGTGTTTTAGTTTATTAGTTAGTCAGGCCAGGGTGTGACATGGGTTTATTGTTTGTTGTATTTGTATTGGGGTTTGTAGTATTTGGGATTGTAGCTGATGAGGGGTGTGTGTGTTTAATAGGTTTGGCTGCCTGAGGCGGTTCTCAATCAGAGTCAGGTGATTGTCGTTGTCTCTGATTGGGAACCGTATTTAGGTAGCCTGGTTTTCGCTTTGCATTTCGTGGGTGATTGTTCCTGTCTCTGTGTTAGTTTCACCAGTCAGGCTGTAATAGGTTTCACGTTCCGTTTGTTGTTTTGTATTTATTTGTTATTCATGTATAGTTTGTTTTGTTTGTTTCACTATTAAACATAAGTAACCTACACGCTGCATTTCGGTCCGACTCTCTTTCGACAAAAGAAGAACATCGTTACATTGGGAGCTTTACAGAATAACCCACCACACTCGGATTACAGAATCACCCACCACACTCGGACCGAGCAGCGTGTTAACAGGCAGCGACAGCTGGAGCAGCAAAGGGAGGAGGAATTATTCGGTGCATGGACATGGGAAGACGTGCTGGATGGTAAAGGGTGTTACACTTGGGAGGAGATATTGGCCGGAAGAGATCGCCTCCCATGGCAACAGGTGGAGGCATTAAGGAGAGCAGAGGCAGCCGGAGATAGGAGCCGACGATACGAGGGAACACGGTTGGCAAGGAAGCCCGAAAAGCAGCCCCAAAAATTTCTTGGGGGGCTTCTATCAGGGAGTATGGCTGCGTCAGGTAGGAGACCTGCGCAAACTCCCTGTGCTTACCGGGGGTCTAGAGAGACCGGGCAGGCACCGTGTTATGCAGTGGTGCGCACCGTGCGGGTGCATAGCCCGGTGCGGTATATTTCAGCTCCGCGTATCGGCCGGGCTAGATTGAGCGTCGAGCCAAATGCCATGAAGCCGGCTCTACGCATCCGGTCCCCAGTGCGTCTCCTTGGGCCGGTTTACATGGCACCAGCCTTGCGCTCGGTGTCTCCGGTTCGCCTACATAGCCCAGTGTGGGCTATTTCTCCTCACAGCACTGGCAGGGCAACCGAGAGTATTCAACCAGGTAAGGTTGGGCAAGCTCGGTGCTCAAGAGCTCCAGTGCGCCCGCACGGTCCGGTTTATCCAGTACCACCTCCACACCCCAGTCCTCCAGTAGCAGCTCCCCGCACTAGGCTTCCTGTGCGTGTCCTCGGCCAAATACCACCAGTGCCAGCACCACGCATCAGGCCTTCAGTGCGCCTCGCCTGTTCAGCGCAGCCAGCGCTTTCTCCCTCTCCTACCCTGTCGGAGCTTTTCTCCTCTCCAGCGCTGTCGGAGCCTCCTGCCTGTTCGGAGCAGCTAGAGCTGCCAGTCTGCAAGGAGCTGTCAGTCTGCATGGAGCAGCCAGAGCTGCCAGTCTGCATAGAGCAGCCTGAGCTGTCAGTCTGCATGAAACAGCCAGAGCTGCCAGTCTGCATGGAGCAGCTAGAGCTGTCAGTCTGCAAGGAGCTGCCAGTCTGCAAAGAGCTGCCAGTCTGCATGAAGCAGCCAGAGCTGTCAGTCTGCATGGAGCAGCTAGAGCTGCCAGTCTGCAAGGAGCTGCCAGTCTGCAAGGAGCCGCCAGAGCTGTCAATCTGCATGGAGCAGCCAGAGCCGCCAGTCAGCATGGAGCAGCCAGAGCCGCCAGTCAGTATGGAGCAGCCAGAGCCGCCAGTCAGCATGGAGCAGCCAGAGCAGTCAGTCAGCATGAAGCTGCCAGATCTGCCAGTCAGCCAGACTCTTCCAGATCTGCCAGTCAACCAGACTCTTCCAGATCTGCCAGTCAACCAGACTCTTCCAGATCTGCCAGTCAGCCAGACTCTTCCAGATCTGCTATTCAGCCAGACTCTTCCAGATCTGCCAGTCAACCAGACTCTTCCAGATCTGCCAGTCAGCCAGACTCTTCCAGATCTGCTATTCAGCCAGACTCTTCCAGATCTGCCAGTCAGCCAGACTCTTCCAGATCTGCCAGTCAACCAGACTCTTCCAGATCTGCCAGTCAACAAGACTCTTCCAGATCTGCCAGTCAACCAGACTCTTCCAGATCTGCCAGTCAACCAGACTCTTCCAGATCTGCCAGTCAACCAGACTCTTCCAGATCCGCCAGTCAGCCAGGATCTGCCAGATCTGCTAGTCAGCCAGGATCCGCCAGTCGGCCAGGATCTGCCAGTCAGCCAGGATCCGCCAGTCAGCCAGGATTCAACTGCCTGGCTGGACTTCATCTCAGTACTGGGCTTCTTCTCAGTACTGGGCTTCTTCTCAGTGCTGGGCTTCTTCTCAGTACTGGGTTTCTTCTCAGTCCCGAGCTGCCCCTCAGTCCCGAGCTGCCCCTCAGTCCCGAGTTGCCCCTCAGTCCCGAGCTGCCCCTCAGTCACGAGCTGCTCCTCTGTTATGTAGGGTTCTGGGTGAGGACTATTCGGCCATGGTCGGCGGTGAGGGTGGATTATCCCAGGACGCGAAGGGGAGGAACAATGACATTTATGAAGTGGGGTCCACGTCCGGAGCCGGAACCGCCACCATGGACAGACGCCCACCCGGACCCTCCCTATGGTTTTGAGGTGCGTTCGGGAGTCCGCACCTTAGGGGGGGGGGTTCTGTCACGCCTTGGTCTTAGTATTTTGTGTTTTAGTTTATTAGTTAGTCAGGCCAGGGTGTGACATGGGTTTATTGTTTGTTGTATTCGTATTGGGGTTTGTAGTATTTGGGATTGTAGCTGATTAGGGGTGTGTGTGTTTAATAGGTTTGGCTGCCTGAGGCGGTTCTCAATCAGAGTCAGGTGATTCTCGTTGTCTCTTGATTGGGAACCGTATTTAGGTAGCCTGGTTTTTCGCTTTGCATTTCGTGGGTGATTGTTCCTGTCTCTGTGTTAGTTTCACCAGTCAGGTTGTAATAGGTTTCACGTTCTGTTTGTTGTTTTGTATTTATTTGTTATTCATGTATAGTTTGTTTTGTTTGTTTCACTATTAAACATAAGTAACCTACACGCTGCATTTCGGTCCGACTCTCTTTCGACAAAAGAAGAACGTCGTTACATTGGGAGCTTTGTTCCAATCTCCCTATTCCACTACTGGCCATACTACCCATACCAGTAATCTTGCTGTATCAATGTGGTTTGGAGGAAAATAAGGTCTTGAATAACTATAACCAGTTGAATTGTTTCTGCACCTTTCATCCACTTGAATAATGTGAGAAATGGTCCTTCACCCATAACCTTGGTAGATTAGAACTCAATCAGTCGTGCCAGAAGCTTTCCCAGCTAGCACATGAGAACCATATGGTTTTGAACTGGGAAACACCCTCACACATGGAGTTAATTAGAAAGCACAGTAAAACAACAGTACGAGTTGAGAATATTGAAAGCACACGGTACACAGAATGCACCGCAGCCTACTGCGGCACCCCCAACGTAGAGTTGCAGACTGCTCCATTGACAATGAACGACTTCCGCTGGAAAGCAAAGAGTTTGATGCATCTGGTGGACGTGAGGTGTTGGCCAGGGCTGTGAATGTGCCGCCTACGATATTCCAGCCGTCTACCTCTTCAACCAGCCCTTTATATTATTTAGACTGAAGTGCAGTCATATTTCATTGAGCATGTGTGGATAATTTTAGAACCTCTGGCAGGAGAAAAGAAAGAGTGTGCTTGCACATGAGTGGTTAATTAGGTCACGACCAATTGCAAGCCTGCATTGGAGCTGCACCGTGGGTGTGTGTGTGTTTGTGCGGTCATGTGCGTGTCTGTGTGAGAGCATGCGTGCATATGCACGAGTGTGTGTATCAATGCATGAGAGTATGCGTGCATGTGCACGTGTGTATGTTTTGCATTCAACTGAATTTAGCCAACACTGATTCACACACATTGCCTTTTAATACCACATGTTCTACTGACAGATTTGGAGATGTGATTTTAATGAACAAAAAGCCATAATCTGACCAAAACGTGATTGACTGCTCAGTGAGCAAGCAGGGAAATGTGACAGATCAGTGAGAAATGTGAAGATAAAAGGCTACTTTTGCTTCTTGGTCATTTCCAATGACATACTAGACTGTTCAGCATTTTTTTTTATATATATATTGTATAGTTTTCATTAGCAATTCAGTTCAGCTCAGCCCACTAGTTTGAAAAGGGTACTAGTTAATTAACACAAATGTCACATAACTGTCGCACCACCATCTCATCAATGTAGACTCAATGTCTCCCTCCCAAAGCAGATCCAACAGAACTCCCAGAAACACATTTTTCCCGTCAAAAGTGTCATTGGGACGCAAATCTAGGCTGTCTGTGGCGGACCTTTCGCTAAATAGCTGTGCACTTTGCGTTGACATCTCAAAGCGTAAAAGACCAAAGATCCCACTGAAGGGGTTTTAGTTCCAAATAGCAGCCTATTCCCTACATTGTCCACTACTTTTGACTGGAGCCCTATGGGCCCTGCTTCAAAAGTAGTGCACTAGGGAATAGGGCACCATTTAGGACACAGGCCAGGGTTTTCAAAATGGCTAAAGCACTCCATTAAGAGATGAGGCTGCCAGCTCCGGTTTATTTTTAGAGCTTTTCATTATAAAGTGGCATATTCAGACTGCCCAATCTATTCCGGCGACATCACGGATGATGTCGTCTGAACACGGAATTAGCGTGTGCAGTGGCGTCCTCTTTGTGAGCTTTCTACATTTAATGACTGCCATAAAAAGCACCACCAGGCCAGGATGAAATGAAAGTGGGGAAGGGAGAAATGATGGGTGGAAACTCACAAGGAAAGATGGAGGGAGCCAGAGGGATGCCCCTAGCTGGAGCAAGGTCCTAGGCGGCCATTCATGCCTCGGTGGGGTTTTCGTATATGTGTGCGCGGGTTTTTTACCCTAACCAGGCAAGAGGAGCATGTTGCTCACTGGGTAGGGAGTAATAATGTTAGAGGACAGCGTGGTCTTACACACACACGCACACGCACACACACACACACACGCACACGCACACGCACACGCACATGCTCGCTGCAACAAGCTCTCGCAGACCCACTGCAGACTCTGAAGTTTGTCCATAAAGGTCCAATTTCAAAGGTTAAGTTTAGGCATTCATTCTGAATGGTTAAGTTGAGGGTTGGGATATGGTTCAAAGTAAATACAGATCCGAGCCTAGCACTGGGATTGAGCACACAACCCTAGGTGCCAGAGCATTCACCATTGGCCCCTAGTGGCAAGTTTTCAAGACAACTCCTGACATCCAGGACAGACGTTAAATTTCTAAGTGGATCTTGAGCTCTACACACACTGTCCTTGTCCCTACAGTAGGTTGTGTTAGACATTTTACATTTACAGTCATTCTTACCCAGAGAGACTTACACGGCCAATTACGTTTAGTTCCTTCCTCAATGCGCGTCAATGCCTAGTCCCTGAGTCGACTTGGTGAAACTAGGTGTTGATGCGACTAGGTGTTGACAGGGGACACCTAGTTTCACCTAGTTGCATCAACACCTAGTTTCACAATGTTGACTCAGGGATTCAAACCAGCGACCAATCAGCTACTATCCCAAGCCCTTATCCTCTTAACCTGTCACACTTGCCCAGGAGTGTGGCTAGATGGACAGATGGAGAAACATGGAGGTTATTTCAGGAAGGAAGGGAAGTAAAACCCATATGCTGGGTAGAGTAGAGTTCAATTCCCCCATATGCTACCATCAGCGCTAATAGGTCATGTATGATCGGCTTGTGTGTGAAGCGTGCCTCTCATCCTAAAGGCATAGCGCTTCATGTTGGCACAACACCAATGCTATGTCCTAATATCACATGGAAGGTCTGTGGATCGAAATGGTTTGTGGGAGGTCTGTTCAATACATTATGGAGAATAGAAGAGTAGCGCTGTGCTGCATTTTCTCCCTCTATGCAGCTAAATTGGCTGTATACGGCATGCAAAGAAACCTAATTTACAGGGATAGGATGTTCATCAAGAGATAAATATATTTGAAAAAAGCAACAAACCCTTTAACCCGGTTGTTTTTGTTCCGTGTTAAATTAATTCTGTGTTCCCGGTCCACAACGACCGCCCCATTATAGCTGATTATAAATCCATAGTAACACATATATTATCACCTAATGTTGTGTAAGATCTTTTTATCAACTTAAGTTATTGTGAACATTACACGTGTTGAACTTCTATTTGCTATTTATGGCATGTAGGCTTCATTAACCCGAGTTCATACAACTCGTTTTTGAGTAAAAAAAAAAAGCATAATGCATGGATTATTTTGACTTATAACAAACACTCAGATGAAACATATTGTGCTATTTATCACAGACTACTTTGTGTCAAAGTTTAACGAGGACATTTGTTTTGAAACCATTTCACATTTTTAAATAGTTGCGGGACTTTAAGTCATCAGCCCGGGATATGGCGTATCTCGTTGACCCCGGGGTCATCCTGATAACATATTTAGCCGACAGCCTACCTCTCCTCTCAGGTGGGGATGAAGACCAGGACAAATTCCCATTCTTTGACCGGAATGTAACAACAACCTCAGCAGGGCCCTCTTCCTCATCACTGGATTGCAACAACAACCTCAGCAGGGCCCTCTTCCTCATCACTGGATCGTTCCACATCGGTTGTCTCTTTGTCTGGATCGTATTCTGTGTTGTCTTCAACTCCTGACACTTCCTCCTCTAATGCATCTTCACTGTCAGGTTCCTGACCTCTTACCTCCTCACCAGTGTCACGATCAAATATATGATCAAGAGCCTCACATACAATATATTGTTTGGTGATTGTGCTGCTGCAGAATGAATTGTGAGCGAGAGGCCTCAAAAAAAGCTTTTATATACCAGAGCTGCGAGAAAAGCTCTATATATTATTGAAATAATGTTGCGATTGTTTGTGGGAATGAAAACAGGTGTGGCTCCCGTGGGGAGAAAATTCTACTGGGGAAAGGTTTTTGTGGGGGTTGCCATGGAAGCCGAGAAGGGGAGTGAGGTGTGTGCATTTGGCTCAAACACACATGCATATGTGGGGGTCTGGGAGAGGAAGTGTGTCCATCTGATCAATTGGCATTTGCTTGAACTCAATTTTATACACTAATTGTAGTCTCACCCCATTCATTTCTAATGACCGTTCATTTTTGACTGGGAACACCACTGGTGGAGAAAAGTTAAATAAAACGACCAAAATGTAATGAAAATCATCAAACATTTTTTTTTCCACCTTCACCAGATAGGCTAGTTGAGAACAAGTTGTAATTTGCAACTGCGACCTCGCCAAGATAAAGCGTAGCAATTCGACACATACAACAACACAGTTACACATGGAATAAACAAAACATACAGTCAATAATACAGTAGAACATAAGAAAACAAAAAGTCTATATACAGTGAGTGCAAATGAGGTAAGTTAAGGAAATAAATAGGCCATGGTGGCGAAGTAATTACAATATAGCAATTAAACACTGGAATGGTAGATCGGCAGAAGATGAATGTGCAGGTACAGATACTGGGTTGCAAAGGAGCAAAATAAATAAATCAATACCAGTATGGGGATGAGGTAGGTAGGTAGATAGATGGGCTATTTACAGATAGGCTAAGTACAGGTGCAGTGTAAAATGCTCTGACAGCTGGTGCTTAAAGCTAGTGAGGGAGATGTGAGTCTCCAGCTTCAGAGATGTTTGCAATTCGTTCCAGTCATGGGCAGCAGAGAACTGGAAGGAAAGACGACCAAAGGAGGAATTGGCTTTGGGGGTGACCAGTGAGATATACCTGCTGGAGCGCGTGCTACGAGTGGGTGCTGCTATGGTGACCAGTGAGCTGAGATAAGGCGGGGCTTTACCTAGCAGAGACTTGTAGATAACCTGTAGCCAGTGGGTTTGGCGACGAGTATGAAGCGAGGGCTAACCAACGAGAGTGTACAGGTCGCAATGGTGGGTAGTGTATGGGGCTTTGGTGACAAAAAGGATGGCACTGTGATAGACTGCATTCAGTTTGTTGAGTAGAGTGTTGGAGGCTATTTTATAGATGACATCACTGAAGTCGAGGATCGGTAGAATGCATTTGGTGTGCTCAGATGCCCTGTGTTGACAAAGTCACAGAACCTTATGACAGTCAGATTAAATTAACTGCATTTTTCAGAGAGAAGACTTGTAAATCGGTCCAATTCAACCCGGAACACAGGAGGAGGGTTAATATGTCGATATTAATGAATAAATATTTCCCATAATGTCTCCTTGCGAAAAACAATACGGAGTACAACGCTCAAGAGAATACAAGACACCTTTCCACAAAATCCCCCAATCCTTAAAAAAAAGAAATGCAATTAAATTGGATTGCTGAACGTAAACTCTCTTCTCTTTTGACAACAGTCCTCCGACAACTCCAGACTTTGGCGATTTTAGGACTTACGCCATGTGCATATTTGCCCATTCCCTGATTCCGCTAAAAGTCTAATATATCCATTGGGATTAATGTCAGAATATGGGTAAGGGATTGGGAGGCTTAGGGAGGGATAGAGGAGGGCTAGAGGAGCTAATATTCCCTTTGATTTGACAGATGGTGTTTGGAGCCATGGATATAGGCGCCTCAGAACTCAAGGTGCTTCAAATGTCTATTTCCTATTAAAGACTGGGACATTCGAGCCCTGAATGCTGATTGGCTGACAGCCGTGGTATATCAGACAGTATACCACGGGTATGACAAAACATGTATTTTTACTACTCTAATCACGTTGGTAACCAGTTTATAACAGCAATAAGGCACCTCAGGGGTTTGTGATATATAACCAATATACCACGGCTAAGGGTTGTGTCCAGGCACTCCACATTGCGTTGTGCATAAGAACAGCCCTTAGCCGTCGTATATTAGCCATATACCAAACCTCCTCGGGCCTTATTGCTTAATTAATCACTGGCCAATGCGACATATTCAATGCTACATTTAATGCTACATTTACAATGCTATATTTAAACAAGGTGACTTTGAGTTGTCAGTGTGTGTGCGTGTTTCTGTGGACATGAACATTCATACTGGATACTGCCAATAGGCTGACAGTCTCTTCTTAGTGTGTGTGTGTATGCGTGTGTGGGTGCATACTGGTAGACACACACACACACACACACACACACACACTGCTACCCACACACTGCTACCCACACATTTATTCCTGTAGTTGTTGACACACCCCCAACCGCTGCCCAGGCCCCATTTCATAGAAGACAAGCATCGATTATGTAAAGTTTTGTCCCCTTAACAGCAGTGGGCATATAGGGCCCTGGGGCTTTCATTACAGATACAGACAGACACAGAGGTCAGAAGGCTGTAACCGCTGCAGACGACCAGATCAGACCCTACTGTAGCTGCAGTAGCCTGTGTGTGTGTGTGTGTGTGTGTGTGTGTGTGTGTGTGTGTGTGTGTGTGTGTGTGTGTGTGTGTGTGTGTGTGTGTGTGTGTGTGTGTGTGTGAGAGAGAGAGAGAGAGAGAGTGGGGTTGTTATGGTGACCGTATTACCGCCACATCAGCGGTCATGAGTGATGACTGCATTGAAATTCCACGTGACCTTTTTGTCACGGTAACTTTGTCATGGTACTGATGACCATCAAAACAAACTCTTAACCAACTACATTAATTTGGGGACAGGTTGATAAGCATTAAACATTTATGGCAATTTAGCTAGCTAGCTTCCTCTTGCTAGCTAATTTGTCCTGGGATATAAAATTGGGTTGTTGTTTTACCTGAAATGCACAAGGTCCTCTCCCCGGAAAAGGTATCTACAGATGAGAGTAAAAGTTTTTTTCTCCTCCTTCAGACTTCTTCTTCTTCTTCTTTGTATGGTGGTTGGTAACCAACTTTAAGGTGCATTACCATCACTAACTGGACTGGAGTGTGGACCTCAGTTCGTCTTTCAATCACCCACGTGGGTATATGCTCCTAAAAACCAATGAGGAGATGGGAGAGGCCGGACTTGCAGTGCGTCAAGCGTCACAAATAGAACCAAGTTCTATTTTTGTCAATGGTGTGCGTACTGGTAGCGGAGTCAGGAGAACATGCAGGAGAACATAGAGTTGTGAACAGGCGCACACTTTATTGAGGCAGGAGAAACCAACAGACGGACGCCAATGCGTCAAACTTCCAGCCAATTGGCAAAAGTGCAAAATGCGCAGTCACAATAATTATGTTCAAACAAATAAACATACCTCGTGACAAAAACACGGAATATACGAACACCAGACTGACGCGTCAAACATGACAAGTAACACAAACAATATCACACAAAGACATGAGGGGGAACAGAGGAATAAACAGAGAAATGAACAGAGGAATAAATACATGCAGTGTGATTGGGAAATACAAACCAGGTGTGCAAAACAAGGCAAAACAAATGGATCAATGAAAAATGGAGCGGCGATGGCTAGAAAGCCGGTGACGTCGACCGCTGCCTGATCAAGGAGAGGAGCCGACTTCGGTGAAAGTCATGACAATCTTAGCGCCTGGCTACGCAGACGCTCGTTGAGCAGTGTGGGTGCAATGATTGAATAACATGTATGTGTGGTCAGCATGTAACTGGCATACATAGGCGGCGCATGACTTTCATGTTTGGGGAAGATCCTTATCGCCATCAAAATACACCATAAAGCATTAAATGTGTAAACGCATTTGCGAATCGCTAATTGATTGCATTTTAGAACATTCACAGTTATGGCCTACTGCCGTGTGCACATTGCTGCACTTGTAATGTGAAGAAATAGCTTAGTTTATCAACATTTTAAGCTAATTCTTATCTTTTATTTTTTTTACCTTTATTTAACTAGGCAAGTCAGTTAAGAACAAATTCTTATTTTCACTGACGGCCTGGGAACAGTGGGTTAACTGCCTATTCAGGGGCAGAACGACAGATTTGTACCTTGTCAGCTCGGGGGTTTGAACTTGCATCAGACTCATTGTTTTCAGAAGTTTTTTTGGTGCTAATGGTGTAACGGTGTTCTTCTTTTGTCGAAGGAGAGTCGGACCGAAATGCAGCGTGTAGGTTACTCATGTTTATTAGTGAAACAAACAAACGAACTATACATGAATAACTAATAAATACAAAACAACAAACGGAACGTGAAACCTATTACAGCCTGACTGGTGAAAACTAACACAGAGACAGGAATAATCACCCACGAAATGCAAAGCGAAACCCAGGCTACCTAAATACGGTTCCCAATCAGAGACAACGAGAATCACCTGACTCTGATTGAGAACTGCCTCAGGCAGCCAAACCTATTTAACACACACACCCCTAATCAGCTACAATCCCAAATACTACAAACCTCAAAATGAAAATACAATACATAAACCCATGTCACACCCTGGCCTAACCAAATATATAACGAAAACACAAAATACAATGACCAAGGCGTGACAGAACCCCCCCCCTAAGGTGCGGACTCCCGAACGCACCTCAAAACCATAGGGAGGGTCCGGGTGGACGTCTGTCCATGGTGGCGGTTCTGGTTCCGGACGTGGACCCCACTTCATAAATGTCATTGTTCCTCCCCTTCGCGTCCTGGGATAATCCACCCTCACCGCCGACCATGGCCGAATAGTCCTCACCCAGAACCCTACATAACAGAGGAGCAGCTCATGACTGAGGGGCAGCTCGGGACTGAGGGGCAGCTTGGGACTGAGAAGAAGCCTAGTACTGAGAAGAAGCCCAGTACTGAGAAGAAGCCCAGTACTGAGAAGAAGCCCAGTACTGAGATGAAGCCCAGCCAGGCAGTTGAATCCGGCAGATCCTGGCTGTCTGGCGGATCCTGGCTGACTGGCGGATCCTGGCTGACTGGCGGATCCGGAAGAGTCTGGTTGACTGGCAGATCTGGAAGAGTCTGGTTGACTGGCAGATCTGGAAGAGTCTGGTTGACTGGCAGATCTGGAAGAGTCTGGTTGACTGGCCGATCTGGAAGAGTCTGGCTGACTGGCAGATCTGGAAGAGTCTGGCTGAATAGCAGATCTGGAAGAGTCTGGCTGACTGGCAGATCTGGAAGAGTCTGGTTGACTGGCAGATCTGGAGGAGTCTGGCTGACTAGCAGATCTGGAGGAGTCTGGCTGAATGGCAGATCTGGAAGAGTCTGGTTGACTGGCAGATCTGGAAGAGTCTGGCTGACTGGCAGATCTGGAAGAGTCTGGCTGACTGGCAGATCTGGAAGAGTCTGGCTGACTGGCAGATCTGGAAGCGTCTGGCTGACTGGCAGATCTGGAAGAGTCTGGCTGACTGGAAGAGTCTGGCAGACTGACGGCTCTGGCTGCTTCATGCTGACTGACGGCTCTGGCTGCTCCATGCTGACTGGCGGCTCTGGCTGCTCCATGCTGACTGGCGGCTCTGGCTGCTCCATGCAGATTGACAGCTCTGGCGGCTTCTTGCAGACTGACAGCTCTGACTGTTCCATGCAGACTAACAACTTTGGCAGCTCCTTGCAGACTGGCAGCTCCTTGCAGACTGGCAGCTCCTTGCAGACTGGCAGCTCTAGCTGCTCCATGCAGACTAGCAACTCTGGCTGCTCCAAGCAGACTGACAGCTCTAGCTGCTCTATGCAGGCTGGCAGCTCTGGCTGCTCCAAGCAGACTGACAGCTCTGGCTGCCCTATGCAGACTGACAGCTCTGGCTGCCCTATGCAGATTGGCAGCTCTAGCTGCTCTATGTAGACTGGCAGCTCTGGCTGTTCCATGTAGACTGGCAGCTCTAGCTGCTCCATACAGGCAGGAGAGGGAGAAAGCGCTGGCTGCGCTGAACAGGCGAGGCGCACTGAAGGCCTGATGCGTGGTGCTGGCACTGGTGGTATTGGGCCGAGGACACGCACAGGAAGCCTAGTGCGGGGAGCTGCTACCGGAGGGCTGGGGTGTGGAGGTGGTACTGGATAGACCGGGACCGTGCAGGCGCACTGGAGCTCTTGAGCACCGAGCCTGCCCAACCTTACCTGGTTGAGTACTCTCGGTTGCCCTGCTAGTGCTGTGAGGAGAAATAGCCCGCACTGGGCTATGTAGGCGAACCGGAGACACCGAGCGCACCACTGCATAACACGGTGCCTGCCCGGTCTCTCTAGCCCCCCGGTAAGCACAGGGAGTTTGCGCAGGTCTCCTACCTGACGCAGCCATACTCCCTGATAGCCCCCCCCAAGAAATTTTTGGGGCTGCTTTTCGGGCTTCCTTGCCAACCGTGTTCCCTCGTATCGTCGGCTCCTATCTCCGGCTGCCTCTGCTCTCCTTAGTGCCTCCACCTGTTGCCATGGGAGGCGATCTCTTCCGGCCAATATCTCCTCCCAAGTGTAACAACCTTTACCATCCAGCACGTCTTCCCATGTCCATTCTCCGAATAATTCCTCCTCCCTTTGCTTCTCCAGCTGTCGTTGCCTGTTAACACGCTGCTCGGTCCGAGTGTGGTGGGTGATTCTGTAACGGCGTTCTTCTTTTGTCGAAGGAGAGTCGGACCGAAATGCAGCGTGTAAGTTACTCATGTTTATTAGTGAAACAAACAAACGAACTATACATGAATAACTAATAAATACAAAACAACAAACGGAACGTGAAACCTATTACAGCCTGACTGGTGAAAACTAACACAGAGACAGGAACAATCACCCACGAAATGCAAAGCGAATCCCAGGCTACCTAAATCACCTGACTCTGATTGAGAACCGCCTCAGGCAGCCAAACCTATTTAACACACACAACCCTAATCAGCTACAATCCCAAATACTACAAACCCCAAAACGAAAATACAATACATAAACCCATGTCACACCCTGGCCTAACCAAATATATAACGAAAACACAAAATACAATGACCAAGGCGTGACAAATGGTTGTATTCATTTGGAATCTATCGCATCCCACAACTATCCCAGACAATATTTAGAATATTAATTTCTCGCACAAAATAGAATAGATCTAAATTTGTACCATGGGGGAGGGTAGATTGATGTAGGCTAGTGCTTTTGATGTTCGCTAACGAACATAAGGCCTAAGCCTGCTAATCTTGTTGGCTGTCAAAAAGTACATGTGGACAGTTCTTCTGACATACTCACCGTGTGCCGCAGAATTCGATAAGGACGCGAGCCGTTGCATCCCCGATGTGTCTGTCTTCACTTGTAGCCTGTGAGAAGGACCCACGATTCCTGTGTGAAGGGCATTGGCTAATAATAGTTTATATATCTTGGAGACATATAGCCCAACATTTGTATCACAACTAAAGTTGCATAAATAACTATACATTAAGCATATACAGTGCCTTCAGAAAGTATTCAGACCCCTTCACTTTTTCAACATTTTGTTAGTCTTATTTTTTACATGGATTATTTAAAAAAATCAGCAATCTACACAATATACCCAATAATGACAAAGTAAAAACAGATTTTTAGAAATGTTTGCAAATTTATAAAAAAAACGACATAAATACCTTATTTACAAAATTATTCAGACCCTTTTCTACGAGACTCGAAATTGAGCTCATATGCAGCTTTTTTCCATTGATCATCATTGAGATGTTTCTTCAACTTGATTGGAGTCCACCTGTGGTAAATGCAATTGATTGGACATGATTTGGAAAGGCACATACCGGTCTATATAAGGTCCCATAGTTAACAGTGCACGAAAGAGCATAAATCGAGCAATGAGGTCGAAGGAATTGGCCATAGCGCTCCGAGGTAGGATTGTGTTGAGACACAGATCTGGGGAAGGGTACCAAAACATTTCTACAGCATTGAAGGTCCCCAAGAACACAGTGGCCTCCATCGTTCTTAAATGGCAGAAGTTTGGAACCACCAAGACTGTTCCTAGAGCTGGCTGGCCAAACGGAGCAATCGGGGGAGAAGGGCCTTGTCCAGGTCACACACGTCACATAATGTTAGCTAACAAGCCAGCCTGGAAACATTAGCTAGTTAAACAACAATGAACATAGCGCCAAATCACGTCATTACTAGGAGATGCTACATTTGTTTATGTTAATTAAAGGTAAATTACCATGAGACAGGCAGTTATCTGCTTGACAATCACCAGCTGACAAAGTGTAATGACCGCCACAGCCCTATGTGTGTGTGTGTGTGTGTGTGTGTGTGTGTGTGTGACCCGACGAGACAGGCCACAACAACATAGCTACAATAGCCTGAAGGACGGGACTGGCCCGCTGCACTGTCTGCACACTACTCGGGCCCTAGAGGGCTCAGCTAGGTCTTGCTTTAGCCCTTCACACCCAAATAACTGTCATTCACTTGGTAGCTCTTTACAGTCCTCTGTCCTCTACTGAAGGAGAGAGATGATGAAAGAGAGGGGACGATAAAGTGAGGGAGAGAGAGAGAGAGAGAAATGAGGTTAGAGAGATAGGGAGAGAGAAAGAGCAAGGGAGAAAGAGACAGGGAGAGATTGCAGAGACATAAAAGAAGAGTGAGAGAGTATGAGCGTAGGGAGACAGAGGGTATGAGATGAGGGAGACAGAGGGTATGAGTTCGAAGGAGAGAAAGAGGGTATGAGATCGAGGGAGAGGTCATGAGATGGAGGGAGAGGGTATGATATGGTTGGAGAGAGAGAGTAGGAAATGGAGGGAGAGGGGGTATGAGGAGGAAGGAAAGAAAGGGTATGAGATTGAGGGAGAGAGGTCATGAGATGGAGGGAGAGGGTATGATATGGTTGGAGAGAGAGAGTAGGAAATGGAGGGAGAGGGGGTATGAGATGGAAGGAGAGAAAGGGTATGAGATGGAGGGAGAGAGAGAGGTTATGAGATGGAGGGAGAGAGAGTATGAGATGGAGAGAGAGAGGGTATGAGATGGAGAGAGAGAGGGTATGAGATGGAGAGAGACAGGGTATGAGATGGAGAGAGAGAGGGTACGAGCTCGAGAGAGAGAGAGGGTACGAGCTGGAGAGAGAGAAAGAGGGTATGGGATGGAGGGAGAGAGAGAAGGAATGAGTTGAATGGAGAGAGAGAGAAGGAGATGGAAGGAGAGAGAAGGTATGGAATTGAGGAAGAGAGAGGGTATGATATGGTTGGAGAGAGAGAGTAGGAAATGGAGGGAGAGAGAGGGTATGAGATGGAGGGAGAGAGAGGATATGAGGTGGAGGGAGAGAAAGGGTATGAGATGGAGGGAGGAGAGGGTAGGAGATGGAGGGAGGGAGAGAGGGTATGAAATGGAGGGAGAGAGAGGGTATAAGATTGAGGGAGAGAGACTATGAGATGGAGGAAGAGAGAATGTATGAGATGGAGGGAGAGAGAGAGGGTATGAGATGGAGGGAGAGAGGGTATGATATGGAGGAAGAGAGAATGTATGAGATGGAGGGAGAGAGAGGGGTATGAGTGGAGGGAGAGAGAAAGGGTATGAGATGGAGGGAGAGAGGGTATGAGATGGAGAAAGAGAGAGGGTATGAGATGGAAGGAGAGAGAGGGTACGAGCTGGAGGGAGAGTAAGAGGGTATGGGATGGAGGGAGAGAGAGAAGGTATGAGTTGATAGGAGACAGAGAGAAGGATATGGAAGGAGAGAGAATGTATGGAATGGATGAAGAGAGAGGGTATGATATGGATGGAGAGAGAGAGGGTAGGAGATGGAGAATGAGAAAGGGTACGAGCTGGAGGGTGGGAGAGGGTATGAGATGGAGAGAGAGAGAGAGGATATGAGTGGAGGGAGAGAGAGAGGTTATGACTTAAATGTAATGTAAATGTTATGAGATGGAAAGAGATAGAAGGTATGAGATGGAGAGTTGATATGAGTTGGAGGAAGAGAGAGGGAATGAGATGGAGGGAGAGAGGTCAAGAGAAGGAAGGAGAGAAAGGGTATGAAATGGAAGGATAGAGAGGGTACGAGCTGGAGGGTATGGGATTGAGGGAGAAAGAGAAGGTATGAGTTGATTGGAGCGAGAGGGTATGAGATGGAGAGAGAGAGGGTATGAGTGGAGCGAGAAAGAGAGGGTATTAAATGGAGGGAGAGATTGAATGATATGGAAGGAGAGACAGGGTTTGAGATGGAGGGTATGAGATGGAGGGAGAGAGGGGTCATGAGATAGAGAGAGGTCATGAGATAGAGGGTATGAGGTAGAGGGAGAGAGAGAGGGTATGATATGGTTGGAAAGAAAGAGTGTATGAGATGGAGAGAGATAGAGGGAGTACGAGATGGAGGTAGAGAGAGAGAGTATAAGATGGAGGGAGAGAGAGGTATGAGATGGAGGGAAAGAAAGGTCATGATATGGAGGGAGAGGGTATGAGTTGGGATTGAGAGAGAGAAGGTATGAGTTGATTGGAGAGAGAGAGAAGGAGATGGAAAGAGAGAGAGGGTACGACATGCAGGGAGAGAGAGGATATGAGATGGAGAGAGAGAGAGTATGAGTTGAGAGAGGGAATGAGATGGAGAGAGAGAGAGGGTTTGAGATGGAGGGAGCGAGAGAGTGTATGAGTTGAGAGAGGGAATGAGATGGAGAGAGAGAGAGGGTTTGAGATGGAGGGAGAGAGGGTATGAGATGGAGGGAGAGAGAGAGGGTATGAGATGGAGGGAGAGAGAGAGGGTATGAGATGGCATGAGAGAGTGGGTATGAGCTGGAGGGAGAGAGAGGGTATGAGAGGGAGGGAGAGAGGGGGTATGAGATGGACAGAGAGAGAGAGAGGGTATGATATGGAGGGAGTGAGAGGGTATGAGATGGACGGAGAGAGAGAGGGTATGAGATGGAGGGAGTGAGAGGGTATGAGTGGGAGGGAGGGAGAGGGTATGAGTTGGAGGGAGAGAGATCGTGTATGAAATGTAGGGTGAGATAAAGGGTGTGAGATGGAGGGACAGAGAGGTTATGAGATGGAGGGAGAGGGAGGGTATGACAGAATAGGGATTGCCTGGAGAGAGTTGGTAATAGAGAGAGTGTGAAGAAGAGTGATTGGGAGAGGAGAGAAGAGAGGAAGAGATACAGAAAATAGTGAGTGGGAGATATAGAAAGGAGTTGCCACACTCACACACCACCACCCTCTAAAGGCAACTGATTCTCACAAGGGTACGATCTTGAAACATTGGCATCATTATTGCAATCATTATCATCATGAAACTGCGTTAAGATGCGCAATTATCTCTGCGAATAGTGATACTGTAGCAATTGAGGAAAATGCTCTTCTATTAGTGAGGCTTCTGTAACGTTTTAGCACACAGCTTAAAGCTGGCAATCCAACACACACTTGTGTACAGTTGAAATTTACATGCACCTTAGCCAAATACATTTAAAATCAGTTTCACAATTCCTGACTTTTAATCCGAGTAAAAATAAATGATATATTTCAGCTTGTATTTCCTTCATAACAGCATTGCCTTTAATTTTTTAAAACTTGGGTCAAACGTTTCAGGTAGCCTTCCACAAGCTTCCCACAATAAGTTGGGTGAATTTTGGCCCATTCCTCCTGACAGAGCTGGTGTAACTGACTCAGGTTTGTATCCCTCGTTGCTCACGCATACTTTTTCAGTTCTGCCCACACATTTCCTATTGGATTGAGGTCAGGGCTTTGTGATGGCTACTCCAATACCTTGACTTTGTTGTTGTTAAATCCATTTTGCCACAACTTTGGAAGTATGCTTGGGGTCATTGTCCATTTGGAAGACCCATTTGTGACCATGCTTTAACTTCCTGACTGATGTCTTGAGATGTTGCTTCAATATATCCACATTATTTTCCTAGCTCATGATGCCATCTATTTTGTGAAGTGCACCAGACCCTCCTGCAGCCACCAGCCCCGTGCTTCACGGTTGGGATGGTGATCTTTGGCTTGCAAGCCTCCCCCTTTTTCCTCCAAACATAATGGGCATTATGGCCAAACAGTTCTATCAAACCAGAGGACATTTCTCCAAAAAGTACGATCTTTGTCCCCAATGTGCAGTTGCACACCGTAGTCTGGCTTTTTTCGGGCAGTTTTGGAGCGGTGGCTTCTTCCTTGCTGAGTGTCCATTCAGGTTATGTTGATATAGGACTCGTTTTACTGTGGATGTAGATACTTTTGTAACTGTTTCCTCTAGCATCGTTACAAGGTCCTTTGCTGTGGTGGTGGGATTGATTTGCACTTTTTGCACCAAAGTATGTTCATCTCTAGGAGACAGAACGTGTCTCCTTCCTGAGCGGTATGACGGCTGCATGGTCCCATGGTGTTTATACTCGCGTACTATTGTCTGTACAGATCAATGTGTTACCTTCAGGTGTGAAAAAAAATGCAACATAAGTATGATCCCCAATTAGAGACAACGATAACCAGCTTCCTCTAATTGGGAATCATACACAAACACCAACATAGAAAAATAAACCCAGAACCCCACAGAGAAATAATAAACTAGACTAAACACCCCTAGTCACGCCCTGACCTACTCTACCATAGAAAAGACAGGCTTTCTATGGTCAGGACGTGACAGTACCCCCCCAAAGGTGCGGACTCTGACCGCAAAACCTGAAACAAAAAGGAGGGGGGGGTTAGGGTGGGTGGGTGTCTAGTGTTGGTGTCGGTTCTGGTGTGGGACGAAGTACACGCTCATCCTGCGGACCCAGGCTGAACACTTTGTCTGGACTGGGCATCGGCGCAGGGGAAGGCTCCCGCCATGGAGCTGGACTGGACGCTGTGCCTGGACTGGGCACCAATGCAGAAGAAGACTCTGGCCTTGGAACTGGACTGAAAGCCATGCTTAGACTGGGCATCGGCGCAGGGGAAGTCTCTGACCATGGAGCTGGAGGTTTCGAACCGTTGACCGTCGCAGTAGGTTCCAGACCGTGGACAGTCTCAGGAGGTTCCGGACTGTGGACCGTCGCAGTAGGTTCCAGACCGTGGACAGTCTCAGGAGGTTCCAGACCGTTGACCGTCGCAGTAGGTTCCAGACCGTGGACAGTCTCAGGAGGTTCCAGACCGTTGACCGTCGCAGTAGGTTCCAGACCGTGGACAGTCTCAGGAGGTTCCAGACCGTTGACCGTCGCAGTAGGTTCCAGACCGTGGACAGTCTCAGGAGGTTCCAGACCGTTGACCGTCGCAGTAGGTTCCAGACCGTGGACAGTCTCAGGAGGTTCCAGACCGTTGACCGTCGCAGGAGGTTCCAGACCGTGGACAGTCTCAGGAGGTTCCAGACCGTTGACCGTCGCAGTAGGTTCCAGACCGTGGACAGTCTCAGGAGGTTCCAGACCGTGGACAGTCTCAGGAGGTTCCAGACCAGTCTGACCGTCGCAGTAGGTTCCAGACCGTTGACCGTCGCAGTAGGTTCCAGACCGTGGACAGTCTCAGGAGGTTCCAGACCGTGGACAGTCTCAGGAGGTTCCAGACCGTTGACCGTCGCAGTAGGTTCCAGACCGTGGACAGTCTCAGGAGGTTCCAGACCGTGGACAGTCTCAGGAGGTTCCAGACCGTTGACCGTCGCAGTAGGTTCCAGACCGTGGACAGTCTCAGGAGGTTCCAGACCGTGGACAGTCTCAGGAGGTTCCAGACCGTGGACAGTCTCAGGAGGTTCCAGACCGTGGACAGTCTCAGGAGGTTCCAGACCGTGGACAGTCTCAGGAGGTTCCAGACCGTTGACCGTCGCAGTAGGTTCCAGACCGTTGACCGTCGCAGTAGGTTCCAGACCGTGGACAGTCTCAGGAGGTTTCGAACCGTTGACCGTCGCAGTAGGTTCCAGACCGTTGACCGTCGCAGTAGGTTCCAGACCGTGGACAGTCTCAGGAGGTTCCAGACCGTGGACAGTCTCAGGAGGTTCCAGACCGTTGACCGTCGCAGTAGGTTCCAGACCGTTGACCGTCGCAGTAGGTTCCAGACCGTGGACAGTCTCAGGAGGTTTCGAACCGTTGACCGTCGCAGTAGGTTCCAGACCGTTGACCGTCGCAGTAGGTTCCAGACCGTGGACAGTCTCAGTAGGTTCCAGACCGTGGACAGTCTCAGGAGGTTCCAGACCGTTGACCGTCGCAGTAGGTTCCAGACCGTGGACAGTCTCAGGAGGTTCCAGACCGTGGACAGTCTCAGGAGGTTCCAGACCGTGGACAGTCTCAGGAGGTTCCAGACCGTTGACCGTCGCAGTAGGTTCCAGACCGTGGACAGTCTCAGGAGGTTCCAGACCGTGGACAGTCTCAGGAGGTTCCAGACCGTGGACAGTCTCAGGAGGTTCCAGACCGTTGACCGTCGCAGTAGGTTCCAGACCGTTGACCGTCGCAGTAGGTTCCAGACCGTGGACAGTCTCAGGAGGTTCCAGACCGTGGACAGTCTCAGGAGGTTCCAGACCGTGGACAGTCTCAGGAGGTTCCAGACCGTGGACAGTCTCAGGAGGTTCCAGACCGTGGACAGTCTCAGGAGGTTCCAGACCGTGGACAGTCTCAGGAGGTTCCAGACCGTGGACAGTCTCAGGAGGTTCCAGACCGTGGACAGTCTCAGGAGGTTCCAGACCGTGGACAGTCTCAGGAGGTTCCAGACCGTGGACAGTCTCAGGAGGTTCCAGACCGTGGACAGTCTCAGGAGGTTCCAGACCGTGGACAGTCTCAGGAGGTTCCAGACCGTGGACAGTCTCAGGAGGTTACGGACTGTGGACCGTCATTGGAGGTTCCGGACTGTGAAACAGTGGAGTTTGTAGTGTGACTGTTTGAGGTTGTGGACAGGTGTCTTTTATACTGATAACAAATTCAAACAGGTGCCATTAATACAGGTAACGAGTGGAGGACAGAGGAGCCTCTTAAAGAAGTTACAGGACTGTGAGAGCCAGAAATCTTGCTTGTTTGTAGGTGGCCAAATACTTATTTTCCACCATAATTTGCAAATAAATTCATAAAAAATCCTACAATGTGATTTTCTGGATTTTTTCTCTTTCATTTTGTCTGTCATAGTTGAAGTGTACCTCTGATGAAAATTACAGGCCTCTGTCATCTTTTTAAGTGGGAGAACTTGCACAATTGGTGGCTGATTAAATACTTTTTTGCCCCACTGTATGTGTGCTCACGCACACCAGAACAGACACATGTGTCACACACAGTAACAAACATACAGTGTAACACACAGTCACACACACCAAGACTCACAATTTCACTCATACATACGTATAACACGACAGAGCGTTTTTCTGATTAATCCATTTGCACATTGATTCCAAAGTTTGCATTAACTTAATGAAGTGGTGGTGTGTGTGGTTGCCATGATGGAACATGTTTACCCTAAACAAGGGTGAGAGGACAGCAGGCCGATAGGGAGGTTAGCGAAGTTAAGACGTAAACCAAAACAGACACACTTGGCAATTCGACTAAACCAACTTTAACTCAAAATGGAACATTCAGTCAGCGCCATTATCCATGCTATGTTTTGTTTAGCGTTAGCGCTACTTAAATGTTCTGTCGGGTAAAATGAGAATGTTCAGAGTAAAATAACATCCTTGTTGTTGAGATTTCGGCTGTTAAAAAGAGGTGGGGGGTTGGGGGTTGGGTAAATAGATCTTCTCGATTCTCTCCTGCCATCTGTATATGCTTTCTCCCATGCTAGCAATGTTATGAGAGCTAGCTCTAAGACCTAAGATGGCCGTGCTGTTTCAGTGGCATTACCCACGGATTAAAAACGAGGCACAGCAAAGCCATTGATCAGGCCTGTTTGTTTTCACAGGCGTTCACACGTCACCACACTAATCCCAGGAAGCAATGGAGCCGGTGACCCCAAAATGGCGCCATCTAGGGGTGTGACGAGTGGCAGTTTCTCCTTGACACATGCGATTTACCATTGATGGGTGACTTCTGCTCGTGGAGCTCAGCAGTATAGTACACAGTATGGATCCACACATGGAAAATCTGTGGGACTGGTCCTGTGGATTCAATCTTGTAGTGTTATTAATAGAGAGACAGAGAACAAGAGATAGAAAGAGAGAGAGGAAAGAGAGAGAGGAAAGAGAGAGAGGAAAGAGAGAAAGGAAAGAGAGAGAGGAAAGAGAGAGGAAAGAGAGAGAGGAAAGAGAGAGAGGAAAGAGAGAGAGGAAAGAGAGAGAAAGAGAGAGAGGAAAGAGAGAGAGGAAAGAGAGAGAGGAAAGAGAGAGAGGAAAGTGAGAGAGGAAAGAGAGAGAGGAATGAGAGAGAGGAAAGTGAGAGAGGAAAGAGAGAGAGGAAAGAGAGAGAGGAATGAGAGAGAGGAAAGAGAGAGAGGAAAGAGAGAGAGGAAAGAGAGAGAGAGGAAAGAGAGAGAGAGGAAAGAGAGAGAAGAAAGAGAGAGAGGAAAGAGAGAGGGAGATAAAGCAACAAAGGGAAAGCGAGAGAGAATCAAAAACATAAATGCATTGCACATTGCTGAGATCCGTGAGAAATAGAGATTTGACAACAACACATAGTAGGATTTGATTATCTGCCAGATTCCATTGCAATTCTCATCCCAGTGCCTTCTGTGGAGGTGACAGGCGTGTTAACCGAACATGTTTGTTCAATGCAAGAGAGGAATCGCATGAATTCGTGTCAGGGCAATCAAGCAGAAAACCTACTGTAGGTTTTCCATGTTATTTAAATGGATGGAGGCAGAGAGAACATGGTTAGTACAGAAGGAGGTGTAGTGGTTGGATATAATTAGAAATAAAAGAGATGAGAGATAGCAATAGAGTGTGTGTGTGCGTGTGCGTGCGTGTGTGTGCGCGCGTGGGCGTGCGTGCGTGTATGCTTGCGTGTTTGTTACGGTGTGTGTCTCTGTCTGTGTCAGAGAGCGAGAGAACCAGAGGCTGGAGCTAAGAATAAAATGTCTGATGCCCTGTTGGTTTACTTGCTGCTTGCCTGGCATATTCTCTGCTGGATGAAATGACATTTCTGTGATGTCAGCATGTATTAACCTCTCCAAAACACAACACAACTAACTGGGCGACACTCACACTAGGTTGTGGGAAGGGAGGCTGATCCTAGATCAGTCCTACCCCACCAGTAGCATATCTAGCAGAGTACAAGGGCCTGAGCCATGATAGAGAACTTGCCACAAGTTCCAAAAGAAACGAAAACAGGAATCTTCATGGGGACTCCTATCTTGGGGGCAAGTTTGAGGATCCAAACCACATACTATAAAAACCTTATCAAGAGGTTCAATACACTTGGCGTAGCAGCTCAGGTGCTGGATTGACAATCACAGGACTTGGGTTTGTATCTTAGTTGATGCTACCCCTCAAATACACTGCAGTACATTACAATCAAGGTCTTCACTTGATCCACGAGGAGTTCTAACATTTAAACAACAAAAAATGCTACTTCACATGACAGATATTTTTGGACAGTTTTTTGATGTTATAGGAAAATACCACTCAAAAACTGTCTTTTGATATTTGTTTCATTAGTGCACTGTTGATACAGCAAATCAAGTTATCAAGATACAGAACTTTCAAAATAGAGAACGTGTCATAGGAACAAAGCATAATGTTTTTGAGTGGTGTTTTCCTTTAAGCATACTGGGTTAAATGATATATTTCTCATTGGTCAAAAAATAACAGCTGTAATTGGAAACTTTCTGCTGTACAGCCCTAGGCCTAATTCTTTATTTCACTGACATGTATCACTAATAACATGAATAACATATGCATATATCAGTGCTTATTTTAATATGCATATTTGGACAGCTAGTGCTCGTGTTCCAGAATAATTGTGACGTTCCAGTGCTGTTCATTTCCAGAATTGACTGTTCCAGTGAAGGGCTGTTCCAGTGAAGGGCTGTTCCAGTGAAGGGCTGTTCCAGTGAAGAGCAAGGGCTGTTCCAGTGAAGGGCTTTCCAGTATTTAAGGCTTTCCAGAAGATTCCAGTGAAGTGTTCCAGTGAAGGGCTGTTCCAGTGAAGGGCTGTTCCAGTGAAGGGCTGTTCCAGTGAAGGGCTGTTCCAGTGAAGGGCTGAAGGGGCTCTGAGTGAAGGGCTGTTCCAGTGAAGGGCTGTTCCAGTGAAGGGCTGTTCCAGTGAAGAGCTGTTCCAGTGAAGGGCTGTTCCAGTGAAGGGCTGTTCCAGTGAAGGGTTGTTCCAGTGAAGAGCTGTTCCAGTGAAGGGCTGTTCCAGTGAAGTTCCAGGGGCTGTTCCAGTGAAGGGCTGTTCCAGTGAAGGGCTGTTCTAGTGAAGGGCTGTTCCAGTGAAGGGCTGTTCCAGTGAAGGGCTGTTCCAGTGAAGGGCTGTTCTAGTGAAGGGCTGTTCCAGTGAAGGGCTGTTCCAGTGAAGGGCTGTTCCAGTGAAGGGCTGTTCCAGTGAAGGGCTGTTCCAGTGAAGGGCTGTTCTAGTGAAGGGCTGTTCTAGTGAAGGTTCTAGTGAAGGGCTGTTCTAGTGAAGGGCTGTTCTAGTGAAGCGCTGTTCCAGTGAAGGGCTGTTCCAGTGGGGGCTGTTCCAGTGAGCGGCTGTTCCAGTGAAGGGCAGTGAAGGGCTGTTCTAGTGAAGCGCTGTTCTAGTGAGCAGCTCCAGTGAAGGGCTGTTCCAGTGAAGGGTTCCAGTGAGCAGCTGTTCCAGTGAAGGGCTGTTCCAGTGAAGGGCTGTTCCGGTGAAGGGCTGTTCCAGTGAGCGGCTGTTCCAGTGAGCAGCTGTTCCAGTGAAGGGCTGTTCCAGTGAAGGGCTGTTCCAGTGAAGGGCTGTTCCAGTGAAGGGCTGTTCCAGTGAAGGGCTGTTCCAGTGAGCAGCTGTTCCAGTGAAGGGCTGTTCCAGTGAAGGGCTGTTCCAGTGAAGGGCTGTTCCAGTGAAGGGCTGTTCCAGTGAAGGGCTGTTCCAGTGAGGGGCTGTTCTGTTCCAGTGAAGGGCTGTTCTAGTGAAGGGCTGTTCCAGTGAAGGGCTGTTCTAGTGAAGCCTGTTCTAGTGAAGGGCTGTTCTAGTGAAGGGCTGTTCTAGTGAAGCGCTGTTCCAGTGAAGGGCTGTTCCAGTGAAGGGCTGTTCCAGTGAAGGGCTGTTCCAGTGAAGGGCTGTTCCAGTGAGGAGCTGTTCCAGTGAAGGGCTGTTCCAGTGAAGGGCTGTTCCAGTGAAGGGCTGTTCCAGTGAAGGGCTGTTCCAGTGAAGAGCTGTTCCAGTGAAGGGCTGTTCCAGTGAAGAGCTGTTCCAGTGAAGGGCTGTTCCAGTGAAGGGCTGTTCCAGTGAAGAGCTGTTCCAGTGAAGGGCTGTTCCAGTGAAGAGCTGTTCCAGTGAAGGGCTGTTCCAGTGAAGGGCTGTTCCAGTGAAGGGCTGTTCCAGTGAAGGGCTGTTCCTGTTCCAGTGAAGTGTTCCAGTGAAGGGCTGTTCCAGTGAAGGGCTGTTCCAGTGAAGGGCTGTTCCAGTGAAGGGCTGTTCCAGTGAAGGGCTGTTCCAGTGAAGGGTTCCAGTGAAGGGCTGTTCCAGTGAAGGGCTGTTCCAGTGAAGGGCTGTTCCAGTGAAGGGCTGTTCCAGTGAAGGGCTGTTCTAGTGAAGGGCTGTTCCAGTGAAGGTTCCAGTGAAGGGCTGTTCTCTAGTGAAGGGCTGTTCTAGAAGAGCTGTTCCAGTGAGCTGTTCTGTTCTAGTGAAGGGCTGTTCCAGTGAGTGAAGGGCTGTTCTAGTGAAGTGAAGAGCTGTTCCAGTGAAGGGCTGTTCCAGTGAAGGGCTGTTCCAGGAAGCTGTTCCAGTGAAGCGGCTGTTCCAGTGAAGGCTGCTCCAGTGAAGGGCTGTTCCTGTTCCAGTGAAGTGAAGGCTGTTCCAGTGAAGGCTGCTGTTCCAGTGAAGGGTTCTGAAGGGCTTTCCAGTGAGTGAGGGCTGTTCCAGTGAGCAGCTGTTCCAGTGAAGGGCTGTTCCAGTGAAGGGCTGTTCCAGTGAAGTGAAGGGCTGTTCCTGTTCCAGTGAAGGGCTGTTCCAGTTGTTCCAGTGAAGGGCTGTTCCAGTGAAGAGGTTCCAGTGAAGAGCTGTTCCAGTGAGGGAGAGCTGTTCCAGTGAAGGGCTGTTCCAGTGAAGAGCTGTTCCAGTGAAGAGCTGTTCCAGTGAGGGGCTGTTCCAGTGAAGTGCTGCTCTAGTGAAGGGCTGTTCCAGTGAAGGGCTGTTCCAGTGAAGGGCTGTTCCAGTGAAGAGCTGTTCCAGTGAAGAGCTGTTCCAGTGAAGGGCTGTTCCAGTGAAGGGCTGTTCCAGTGAGGGCTGTTCCAGTGAAGAGCTGTTCCAGTGAAGGGCTGTTCCAGTGAAGGGCTGTTCCAGTGAAGAGCTGTTCCAGTGAAGGTCTGTTCCAGTGAAGGGCTGTTCCAGTGAAGGTTCCAGTGAAGAGCTGCTGTTCCAGTGAAGGGCTGTTCCAGTGAGGAGTGAAGAGCTGTTCCATGAAGGGCTGTTCCAGTATATGAAGAGCCGTGAAGGCTGTTCCAGTGAAGGGCTGTTCCAGTCTTTTTGGGGGGCTTTCCAATTGAAAGAGGTGTTCCAGTGAAGGGCTGTGTGTGACTGTGTGTGTATGTGTACACATGGATGAGTCTGTGTGCATCTGAGTTGTCTCTGCATTTCCTCAATCAACACAGCCATTAAGTGTTTATGGCTCTGTTCAAAAGTTGTGTATTACATATGGAATAGGTTGCCATCTGAGATGCAAACTCTGTCTTCTTTACTACAGACAGTTCTGTGTTTCCAGTGAAGAGCTCCCCAAGCTGTTCCAGTGAATCCCCTGGACCCAGACTGTGTTTTCCAGCAGCAGTTCTTAAAGGGACATTTCTGTTCTATTTATACTTCATATTCATCATCTCTAGCACCACTCCAACATCAACATGTGAAAATGGTGCGTTTTCATGTTTTGTAGTAAAACAAATATTTTCAACCAATCATCAATTGGTTGATGATGTCATTGGAAACACTCATCTTCCTCTATCTTGTTTACAACAAAAACCTAGAAACACAACATTTTCACATTATATTGATGTTGGGTTGGTGCTGGAGATGATGAATATGAAGTTGAAAATTGTTTCAATTTCACTTTAATTACCCCCCCTCCCCTCATTCTCCAGCCATCTGCAAAATGAGAGAGCTGTTTTTAGAAGACACAAACTGCGCCGGGAGACGTAGTTATGTAATCAGGTAGCTTCGGTGGAGCCAAAAATAGACGAGGAGTGCGAGTGAGTCGAGGGGGCGAGGCGTCAGCGCTTGTCAATTGTTAATGCCCCCGATGGTGATTGGTTTTGAGAAGCCCACGGCACAACAAGTTCAGCGACAAAGGGCGAGCACTAAAAACATGGGGAGATACAGGCAGACTGGGGAGGCTAAAATTAGATTTGGTCCTGCCCTCACCTTCCCAAGAGTCTCTTAAGTATGTATGTGTTTGTGTGTGTGTGTGTGCATGTTGTGCGTGGGTTTGTGCTAGGGGAGTGATAAATAAAAAATTTAAATAAAAATGTGTATTTGTCACATGCGCCAAATACAACAGGTGTAGTCTTTACTGGGAAATGCTTGCTTACAAGCCCTTTCCAATGATGTAGAAAAAAATATATATAATATATATATATATAAAAAATAAATATATTTTTATATATATAATATTAATTTGTAACACAAGATGAATAACAAACACAAAATGGAGCTATATACAGGGAGTACTAGTACCAGATCAATGTGCAGGGGTACAACGTATTTGAGTGGGAAACCGATTGGATTTGAAAAAAGTAATCCATGTAAGGCCATTTCGTCTCTTAACTCTGAAGTCCAGTGACATGGGGAATTGTTTTGTGGATTTCACGTTGAATTCACGTTAGTTGACAACTCAACCAAACGTAAATAAAAAACGTCCGTGCCCAGTGAGTAGGCATCGGGACAGATAATAATAAGAGTAAAATAAAGAACAGAGGAGCAGCACCATATGATGAGTGTAAAAGTGAGTGTGTACGTGAGTGTGTGTGTACATATGTAGTGTATGTGAATATGTGTGTGTAGCTGATGTGTGTGAGCTTGTCAGTGTAGTTTGTGTGAGAGGGTGTTTATATAGTGTGTATACAATGCATTCGGAAGGTATTCAGACCCCTTGACTTTTGTTACATTACAGCCTTATTCTAAAATGGATTCAATTACTTTTTTTCCTCATCAATCTACACACAATTCCCCATAAAGACAAAGCGAAAACAGGTTGTTCGGAATTGTAGTATTTTTTGTGTGCAATACCCCCTGAAATACCACATTTACATAAGTATTCAGAACCTTCACTCAGTAGTATTTTGAAGCACCTTCAGCAGCGATTACAGCCTCGAGTCTTCTTGGGTATGATGCTACAAGCTTGGCTCCCCCAGGTTCCCTCCAAACGGTACGCTTGGCATTCAGACCAAAGAGTTCAATCTTGGTTTCATCAGACCAGAGAATCTTGTTTCTCAGGTCATTTAGGAGCCTTTTGGCTAACTCCAAGCGGGCTGTCATGTGCCTTTTACTGAGGAGTGGCGTTCGTCTGGCCACACTACCATAAAGGCCTGATTGGTAGAGTGCTGCAGAGATGGTTGTCCTTCTGGAAGGTTCTTCCATCTCCACAGAGGGACTCTGGAGCTCTTTCAGAGTGACTATCGGGTTCTTGGTCACCTCCCTGACCAAGGCCCTTCTCTCCCGATTTCTCAGTTTGGCCGGGCGGCCAGCTCGACGAAGAGTCTTGGTGCTTCCAAACTTTTTCCATTAAATAATGATGGACGCCACTGTGTTCTTAGGGAACTTTAATGCTGCAGAATTTCTTTGGTGCCCTTCTCCATATCTGGGCCTCAACACAATACTGTCTCGGAGCTCTACAGACAATTCCTTTGACTTCATTGCTTGGATTTTGCTCTGACATGCACTGTCCACTGTGGGACCTTATATAGACAGGTGTGTGCCTTTCCAAATCATGTCCGATCAATGAATATATCGCATATGGACTCCGATCAAGTTGTACAAACATTTCAAGGATGATCAATGGAAACAGGATGCACCTGAGCTAAATGTTGAGTCTCATAAGCAAAGGGTCTGAATACTTACTCTACCGGTCAAAGGTTTTAGAACACCTACACATTTTTAGTATTCTCTATATTGTAGAATAATAGTGAAGACATCAAAACTATTAAGAGACTTGCTTGGATGAAGAAACACAATCAATGGACATTAGACCAGTGGATTTATGTCCTTTGGTCTGGAGTCCAAATTGGAGGTTTTTGGTGTCTTTGTGAGACCCATGTGTATTTTCCACCGTAAAGCATGGAGGAGGAGGTGTTATGGTGTGGTGATGTTTTTCTGGTGACACTGTCTGTGATTGATTTAGAATTAGAGGCACACTTAACCAGCATGACTACCACAGCATTCTGCAGCGACACGTCACCCCATGTGGTTTGGGCTTAGTGGGACTATCATTTCATTTTCAACAGGACAATGACCCAACACACCTCCAGGCTGTGTGAGGTATATTTGACCAAGAAGGAGAGTGATGGAGTGCTGCATCAGATGACTTGGCCTCCACAATCCCCCGACCTCAAGCAAATTGAGATGGTTTGGGATGAGTCAGACTGCAGAATGAAGGAAAAGCAGCCAAGAAGTTCTCAGCATATGGTGGAACTCCTTCAAGACTGTTGGAAATGAATTCCAGGTGAAGCTGGTTGAGAGAGTGCCAAGAATGTGCAAAGCTGGCATCAAGGCAAAGGCGGGCTATTTGAAGAATCTCAAATATATAATATATTTTGATTTGTTTAACACTTTTCTGGATACTACATAATACCATATGTGTTATTTCATAGTTTTGATGTCTTCACTATTATTCTACAATGTAGAAAATAGTAAAAATAAATAAAAACCCTTGAATGAGTAGGTATTCTAAAACCTTTGACCGGTTGTGTATGTAAATAAGGTATTTCTGTTTATATTTTGAATAGATTTGCATCCATTTCTATAAACCTGTTTTCTCTTTGTCATTATGGGGTATTGTGTGTAGATTGATGAGGATTTTTTTTTATTTCATCCATTTTAGAATAAGGATGTAACAAAATGTAAAAAAAGTCAAGGGATCTGAATCATTTCTGAATGCGCTGTATGTAATGTTGTGAGTGTGAATGTAGTCAGTGCAAGATAGGGTGAGTGCAGATAGTCTGGGTAACCATTTAATTAACTATTTGGCACTCTTTTGGCTATTTAGGAGACTTTGGCTTGGGGATAGACGCTGTCTCTGAGCCTGTTGGTCCGAGAACCGGTGCTCCTGTACTGTTTGCCCGATAGTAGCAGCGTTTGGTTTGGTTTGGTGGCCGGAGTCTTTGGCAATATTTCGGGCCTTCCTCTGACATAGCATGATGTGAAGGTCCTGGATGGCAGGGAGCTCGGCCCACGGGATGTACTGGGCTGTCCGCACAACCCTCTGTAGCGTTAATACAGTTGTATGATCAGGATAATACCATTTCACTAATACCAGAGCACAATGCCGATGTCAATCCACTTCATACCAATAGTGATATAACCTAAACATACCATCCACCACAACCAAAAACACCTGGGTTCAAATACTTAAGCTGCTCTTGATCGATCTTGCCAGTTTCAATGGAAACATTGAATGCACCGAGCTATGTGTTTAAACTACTAGCACACAGCTCAGACAACCATGCATACCCCACAAGACATGTCACCAGAGGTCTCTTCACAGTCCCCAAGTCCAGAACAGTCTATCCCTAACCCTAACCCTGCTGGACATCTGTAGTATTTGAACCCAGGTCTGTAGACAAATATGACTCTCAGAAACAATCAACTCACAGAAATCACTTGGAACATGTGCTAGAGTGGGGACCATTGCACCACAATTGACATCGATTCGTTTGGAGGCAGTAATCAGCATAGAAAAGCAAGAAGACCCTTGATTATCTAACAATGGTGGAACCGTGTGCAAATAGATGACCCCAACTTTTGTTGTCATCGCTCCTTTGTTTGCACCATCGGTTAGTGCAAACATCGGCAGAATAGAGAGAAGAAGAACGAAAGCAAGAGAAAGTGAGAGGAAAAGTGAAAGAGGGGACAGGATGAGAGAACGTGAAAGAAAAATAGATTGATGGAGAGAATGAGAAAGAGAACAAGAGAAAGAACGAGAGAATCAATGAACGGGAAGTAAACAGCAATCTTGGAGCAGGAGCGGAGTTGTAGCGAGTGGAGGGATTTTATAAAATAATGCGTTCTCATTTGATAAATAGCGGAGGGCCGGAGGACCTAATCTCATTAATAATGAATGAGGGAGATATTAAAAACATGCTCACTCATATCGGTCACCAGGGAGTTGGGGGCTGTGCACTTTGCGGAGTTATTGTTAGCTCCTACTGTTTCGGCAGGCACGCGAAGCGTCAGTCATTTCAACAGAACGTCTGGGCTGATAACAAGATGGAAAATAGGAAATGCCAAAGATGACAGAAGAGCTTCACTGCCCAAGTATCAGTCATTGTTTTTAAACGTCCCCGCAAGCGTCGCCGCACTTAGCATCAGAAGGCTTAGAGCAGAGACATTTCCCTCCCTTCTTCGCGGTTCGATACCGATGGTGTAGTTTGTCTTGGTTTGTGTTTGTTTTTCTCGAGAGAGAGAGAAAGAGAGGAGGAGATAAAGAGGGGTGTTTTCATGGAGCAGGCATGAAAGTCAGTTGGCTAATTAGAGAACGAGAGATGGAGAGATCAAGAGAGAACAAGTGAAAGAAAAGAGAGAGCGAGTGAAGGAGAGAGAGCAAGTTGACATGAACAGAAATTCTTCCATTTCCCTTCCCTAGACCCCCTGACTCCCGTTTTGTTATTGTTCTTTAATGCCTCTGTGCTTCATTTTGCTACATCAAACTAGCTCCAGGGAGGTTGGGAGAGGCCCTCAGGAGCGATAAGGGCCCCGAAATAAAGCCTAATCAAAGAAAACACAGCTGTGTCTCTTTAACACGGTTATTTAAAGTAGTGTATATCAGACCTGGCTTCAAAAACTATTCAATTTGTATTTTTTTTAAACCTGTACTTGATTGCGCTTGTCTGGCTTAATGAACCAATAGAACAGTCCTAAAACTGTAAAACCTGCCCATCTGGCACTCTAGATAGGGTATAACATACGTAAAGGTAGTTTAAAGATTTCAAATAGGATTTGAACCCAGGTCTGCTTTATAGTAGAGTATATATAGTCTGGTGTTGGTCTACGGCCACAGAATGTCCACCTACAGTATCTCTCTCTGAATGGGTTCTTCTACCCAGGAAGAACAAACAGGAGCAGGCAGGGAGGAGGCAGGAAGTGTTTGGTCAACCCCTAGTTGTCTAGGCCAACATGTCTTTGAAAGAATGAGAGATTTATTGGTTTAATACGGATTTGGCAAAAATGCTTGCGTTTTAACCAAGTTAATATTATTTTACAAATCACATACAAATGTAGCTGATGATTTATGCATCTGTAAATTGGAGGGCGCCCTCATTGATCGTGTTCCCGCTTATAAATATCTGGGCATCTGGATTGCCGAAATCTTTAAAAAAAACAACATTTTGATGTGTTAGCTAATAAATGAATAATCATAAATTAATTCAGTAGCAGAAAACAAATCATTCAGTCAAAATGCATACCGGTTATAGACTATGGGGATATTGTCTGTATGAATGCAGCTGCCACTGTATTAAAACCATTGGACACAGGTTATCATAGCACACTAAGGTTTATCACAGGAGATTGCATACTGTATCATAAATGGATGCATTCTGTATCAGAAATTAAGCTGGCCCTCTTTGAAGTCTTCTGGATTGATGCATTGCACTCTTTGTTTATAAAGCCCTTCTGCATAAACTTCCACTGTACCTTGCTTCCTTCTTAACTTATACGGTACGGTACGGTACGGGATACCAGACCAGGTCTCGGGATGGCCAACTCTGGAGATTCCTTCAATCTCAACTGAGTTGGGTAGATCTGCTTTTAGTTTTTTTCTTCAGATGTTATAGAGGACCTTTTTACTGAAGTATTTTAATGTGTGTATGGATGTGTAATTTAAGGTGTTGGATGTGAATTGTGGTGTTACACGTCTGGAAAGGAAAGCTTGGTCTCAATAAACGTTGGTCTTTTTTATTAAGACTTCTTGTCAACAACAACAACAAAAAAGAACACAACCAACCACGTTGGTTCATTAGGAACTTACAGCACAATTATAACTGAAATGAATTACCTTTCAGTCAAATGCAAAGTGCTTGACTCCTGCTCTTTGTAGAAATCAGTGGTGGCTGGTGGACAAATATGTAGGAGGATTGGCTCATTGTGAAAACCACGGGTTTGATGTGTTTGGTACCTTTCCATTGATTCAATTCCTACCATTATAATGAACCCTCCCTCCAACATCGCCTCCTACCAGCCTACTCTGATGGAAATTGATATTTTCCATTTCTGGCTGATTTGATTTGTAATTTTTGCAGTAGTTACAGTGGTCACAGCTATTGCCATAGCATTTTGAAAATTGGCCTTTTAGTGTGTTCGTACAATGTAGGATATACCAAATTGCGAGGTAAATTCCTTCCGTGTTTTTCACCTCCCAAATCATCCCTGCTTGATGTGAAATGAAACTGGGCTGAGCGATGGTGTCGTCACAATTAGAGTGTGAAAACTGGCCACAGCTGTCACTCATATCATCGTTGCAGCAACCATCAAAGCACCCAGACACATTAAAGCCAGGGGCATAGCAGAGCGATTAGACAGATCGAGAAAGACAGAAAGAGATAGCGGGAAGAGAGAGAGTGAGGGCGAAACCAAAATACATACGGGAAAGAGAACAAGTGGGGAAAAATGAGAAGGGGGGGTGAGAGAGAGAGCGGGGGCGATAGAGAGATTGTGAAATAATTTGAGAATAGAGAGGGTAAGTGATTAAAGGAGAGAAATGGGATTAGAGAGTGATGAGAAAGTGAAGTTAGGGGGTAGAGAGAACGGGAGAGCGAGAAAGAAATCAGATGACAGAGAGAATGTGAAAGAAGTTAGTGTATGGGGATGTGGGAGATAAAACAGAGTAATATAAAGACATCTAGGCAATGAGAGAAAGATGATGTGACAGATACAAGGGACAGAGAGAGACAGAGAGACAGAGAGACAGAGACAGACAGAGAGAGAGAGAGACAGAGAGAGAGAGAGAGAGACAGAGAGACAGGGACAGAGAGAGACAGAGACAGAGAGAGAGAGAGAGAGAGAGAGGGAGTAAATTACAATATGCAGAACTTTGTGGGGTTGGGCGGAACTCGCACAATCAAGCATGGGGCTCATAATCTGATCCCTAAGTAGCACCCAAATCCAGTCATCGTTATTCATCTGCGCACTCGCCAAGTACGGACCATCGAACACTCACAGGAATCTTTAGCCGTCTGGATCATTCACTTAAGCCCATTCTGTAGGCCAAAAACATAGCATGCCTGTCATTGGAAAATACTGAAGGACAGAGAGAAAGACACAAAATTACTGTTGAGTTGTCTCAAAAATGCTAAGATCCTTTGACATCCATTCTCTCTCCATTTCCGATGTGAGTCATTCCATTCAGGTAGGGTAGTCAACACATTAAAGAGAGAGCGTGTGTAAGTGATGAGATGGGGTATAATGATAAGCATTACCTACAATTTACATGGCCCATAAAGCAGCAGTACGAGAGGCCTCACAAGCTATGCGATTGGTCAATTTGCCATAGTTATGCAGGGATGTATTGGTAAATAAAATTATGGTAAAAGCTAAATAGAGATGGAAGAGCTGTCACACCCTGATCTGTTTCACCTGTCTTTGTGATTGTCTCCACCCCCCTCCAGGTGTCGCACATCTTCCCCATTATCATCTGTGTATTTATACCTCTGGTCTCTGTTTGTCTGTTACCAGTTTGTCTCGTCAACCAGCGTTTAGTGTCTCAGGTCCTGCTTTTTCCAGTCTCTCTTTTCTCGCACTCCTGGTTTTGACCCTTGCCTGTCTTGACCCCGAGCCCGCTCGCCTGACCACTCTGCCTGAGCCTGCCTGCCGACCTGTACCTTTTCCCCCCTCTGGATTACCGACCTCTGCCTTACCCTGACCCTGTCTGCCACCCGGTACCATTACTGACCCCTCCCTGCCTTGACCTGTCTATTGCCTGCCCCTGTTGGAATATTAAACTAGTGTTTATTCAACGTGGTCTGCATCTGGGTCTTACCTTCATACCTGATACTACAAAATGGCATTGACTGACCCAGCAGACCTAGACCAGCTGCGCAATGGAGGGGGTCCAAACGTTGGCTGACCTAGACCAGCTGCGCAATGGGCTGATGGAGGGGGTCCAAACGTTGGCTGAGTGCCATGACCAACTGTTGGACATGCTGCTGGAGCAATTCCGTGGGTTGTCTTGGTGGTAGCCTGCCACGGTGGTTACCCCACCGCCCCTGAGCTACTCGGCGGTCAGCAGCGCCGCCTCTCTACTTTCGGAATGCTTTAATGGAGAGCCGAGCACCTGTCGGGCAATTTTTAGCTCAGTGTGCCCTCATTTTCGAGCTTCAGCCCTCCTCCTTCCTCTTGGATCGCTCTGAAATAGCCTACCTCATCATGCTGAAGTCTGGAAGGGCTCTCACCTGGGCTACCGCCATATGGGTACAGCAGCTGGCCATATGCACACGTCTTGAGGGGTTAGTGGGAGAGGTGAGGACGGGCTTTGATGGCCAGTTCTCCGGGAGAGAAGCTGCCCGGAAGCTAATCCAGCTCTGGCAGGACGCCAGCACTATGGCCGATCATGCGGTGGATTTCTGTATGTTCGCTGAGGAGATTGTGTGGACCCAGGAAGCACTGTTCGACATGTTCCTGCACGGCATCTCAGAGGATGATAAGGAAGAGCTTGCGTCTCGGGAGTTCCCTACAGATTTGGACTCCCTCATCGCTTTGACCATCCACATCAATGGGCAATTGCGGGAACGACGGATGGAGAGGAAATTCGATTTCACTCACACGTCCAGGGATTCCACCTCGCCTCCGAGTCATCCCTGAAGTCCCTGACGGTCCAGTGGCCGAGAGCTCCCGAGAATTCCCGACCTCCCTCAAGAATCACAGTGGAGAGCCGAGCCCATGCAACTAGGCAGGGCTGGGCTGTCGCCAGCGGAATGGCAACACCGGATCAGCACAAGGAGCTGTCTGTATTGAGGGACTTTTGGTCATTTTGTGTCCTCGTGCCCGGTAAAAGACTGGTAGGAGCGAATACTCTGGTGGGCCATATGGGGAACTTTTGTGTTTCCCTTACTCGAAAAGGTGTGCATGTAATTCTGCTGTGGGGAAACCAGTCCAAGTCCTCATTGACTCTGGGACCGATGAGAGCTTTTTGGACACGACACTGGCTTCCGATCTGAACATCCCACCTCAGCCCCTCTCCGTTCCCGTAGATGTTAGAGCATTGGACAGGCGCTCTATAGGTCAGGCCACTCATAACAACACTCCAATCAACCTATGGTGTCAGGGATTCACAGCGAGACTATTCAGTTCCTGGTCAACAAGTTCCCCCAGATCTCAATGGTGTGGGATTCTGCTGGCTCTAGAGCCACAACCCACTCATCAACTGGTCTATGGGTGCCATCATGGGCTAGAGTCCATTCTGCTATGTCCATTGTCTGAAGTCGGTGCAACCTGCCACGGGATGTCTTCCTGGGCCCTCGGAGGTGGTTACGATCTCTCCGCCATTCCCGCAGAGTACCTGGATCTCCGGGAGGTGTTCAACAAGTCCCGGGCCACTTCCCTTCTGCCACACCGCCCCTATGATTGTGGGATTGTCCTTCTCCAGAGCACCACGCCGCCCCGGGGGCATCTGTACTTGCTGTCGCAACCTGAAACTAAGACTATGGAGGACTACATTGTGGACTCCCTAGCTACTGGATGTATCCGTCCCTCTTCCTCTCCCACTGGAGCAGGGTTCTTCGTCATGGAGAAGAAGCACAAGACCCTGCGCCCGTGCACTGACTACCAATAACCTCACTGTTAAGAACCATTATCCTCTACCACTCATTTACTTAACCTTCAAGCCAGTCCAGGGGGCCACTGTGTTCTCCAAGCTGGATCTACATAACACCTACCACTTGGTGCAGATAAGAGAGGGAGACGAGTGTAAGACTGCCTACAACATGGCCAGCGGCCACTATGAATATCTGGTCATGCCCTTTGGCCTCACCAACACCCTTGCCAGGTTCCAGGCTCTGGTGAATGACGTTCTCCGTGACATGCTGAACCGGTTCGTCTTCATCTACATTGATGACATCCTCATCTTCTCCTGCTCCCCCCAAGAATACATGCTCCATGTTCGACAGGTTCTCCAGCGCCTTCTGGAGAACCAGTTGCTCGTTAAGGCGGAAAAGTGCAAGTTCCATCACTCCACCATTCCCTTTCTGGGCTACATCATCTCTGCTGGGAGCATCAAGATGGATCCCGAGAAGGTGAAAGCAGTGCTGGATTGGTCTCAGCCTATATCCAGGGTGCAGCTGCAATGCTTCATGGGGTTTGCCAACTTTTATTGCCACCTTATCCGGGGTTACGGCACCCTGGCCTTCCCCGTCTCTGCCCACCTCTACCAAGGTTCCGTTCACATGGTCCACGGCTGCGAACCGGGCGTTCCGGGACATTGAACACTGCTTCACCGCGGCTCCGATCCTGGTTCACCTAGACGCTTCCCGTCAGTTTGTGGTGAAGGTCGATGCTTCGGATGTCAGAGTGGGGGCTGTTCTGTCCAAAAGTTCTGCCCTGGACCTTAAGCCGCACCCCTTCACCTTCTTCTCCCACCGCCTCACCACCACGGAGTGGAATTACTCACGGGGACACAACGTCACCGCAAAATCTACGGGAAGAGTTCGAACATTCAAGCCTCTTGGGTGCTGCCATAGAGCTACATTAGAAGTGCCCATCCAAGAAGTTTCAAGGTCATTGGACACAGATAAAAGTATGTCAAATCACATTATTTCTACTGTAGCTTTGATTGGCGTTGATGTCAACATCACACTTTCAAAATCTTTGCTAGTAAGCTAGATAAGCAGTCATCATCATGAAACAAGTTGACTGTCTACTGGCAAATCCTTTTCAATCCTTGTCATATTACGAGAAATTATAGATAAAACATTGGTGCTCTTCGGCATTGGACATAAACATTACACAATAAGTTGGAAATCGCAAATTCAACAATTAGTGGTTTGGAAGGAATCCGTGGCTAACTGCAAGTGTTGCAAAGCCATCACTAGCCTTCTATGTGTGCGTGTGGTCCAAGTCTGGGTTTAAGGGTCTCTTTTCCAAGCTTAAAACAAGAAAGATGTGGTGTACAGGGAGAACACTGTAAGACTGGCCCATGTTCTGAATTATGTAGCTGTATATTTCATCCTTCCTGGCTTGCTCATTAATGTCTTTATCGAAATTACAGATTGCCTCTTATCCGCTTCTCGTCCTCTTATACCATAGTTTGTACAAATTAATTTTCAGTAGAAACCACATTTGTTTAAGCAAGACAGACATATTGTTTTTGTAGCAGTGTAGCAGTGGTTGGGACAGGTGTTGGGACAGCTTTATGTAGGCCCTAACAGTTTGTGGGCACCGTTTGTCACCATGCTATTGCAATTAATGTATTCTTTAGTGTTGTGTTGTGTAATGGCTAGGCTGGCATGCAAAAATATATATATCATTTTTCATCCCACAGATTTACATGCTAAAGTCGCCACTGCCTGTAATGCTTTGAGAAGATCTCATGTCAAGTGTTATTGAAGGGTTGTGACTGCAGGTTCACCTGCCTTATCTAAAGTCTATTATTTTGTGTGCTAACTATGGAGAGATTTCAGTGCCAACAGCAATTCTATTTGAATTTCATGATTTTGAGTTTGTGTCAGGAAATTGAATTTTATCATTTTGAATTTGTGTTAGGATATTGCATTTGAGTTCAATATTTTTGAATTCGTAATTCACAAATTGATTCATAAAATTCCTAAATTGAACTTGTATTTCATCATTTTAAACTGAATTGAATTAATATTGCATTCAGTTTTAAAATTCAATTTCAATTAAATTCAATATTCAAATTCATTTTTCAAATACAGTATTCAAATTCAGTTTCTAAATTCAGATTCAAAACTGATAGCAACAACATTTGTTACTTTTCCAGCCAGGAAAAGTAGAAGAACAATAATCAAAAGGAACCCTCTTCCAGCCAATCGCAAAATAAAACAGGCTACCACTTGACCTCATTAATGGCTGTTGCGTTGAATGTCTTTGCTGGCAGTAGATGCAAGAGGCAATAAGGATCACTGAGCAGTCATATTAACTAACTCTTCTAAGACATGTGTGTTCTTTGATATTACACCTGATCAAGCACAAGGTGGTGCGATGTCAACGGTACGTTTTAACTGTATGTTATACTTTGATCACTCGCAGCACTAATTAGTGGAATACAGGATAGGGGTTAAGGTTAGCTAGCTATCTAGCTAGAATAGGTAAAACATTTAAAAAATAAAAGCTTTTGACTACGTTGCTAACTTAGCTGCTTGTAAACTGCAATGTAAACTCTTGGGATAACTACGAGTGTCAAGTGTGCTCCCTCTCCGGCCTCTAGGTCACTAGGCTGCTCGTTATGGTGCACATCTGTCAGCATCGTTACGCGCATCTGCGCCAAAAGACACTCACCTGGACTCCATCACCTCCTTGATTACCTGACTTTTATATTGTCACTCCCTTTGGTTCCTTCCCCAGTCGCCATTGTTTCTGTTCCGGTGTTAAGTCTGTGCATTGTTCGTGTTTATGATTTTGTATTATGTTGTGTTTATTTATTACAACTCTCACCCCCTGAACTTGCTTCCCGACTCTCAACGCACTTCGTTACAAAAACCAAGAGAAACTGTGACACATTGGTTGATGTTTAATAACATTTTACAGAGCAACCAAAACGGCCCAAAACATGCATCTTATGAAGATGAACTGCTCGTCGATCATCTAATTTCAAAATCATGGGCATTCATATGGAGTTTGTCCATCTTTGCTGCTATAACAACCTCCACTCTTTTGGAAAGGCTTTCCACTAGATGTTGGAACATTGCTCGGGGACTCGCTTCCATTCTGCCATGAGCATTAGTGAGGTAGGGCACTGATTTTTGGGCGATTAGGACTGGCTCGCAGTCGGCCTTCTAAATTCATCAGGGCTCTGTGCAGGCCAGTCAAGTTCTTCCACACTGATCTCGACAAACCATTTCTGTATGGACCGCGCTTTGTGCATGGGGACATTATCATTCTGAAACATGCCCAAACTATTGCCACAAAGTTGGAAGCACAGAATCATCTAGAATATCAGTATATGCTGTTGCATTAAGATTTCCCTTCAATGGAACTGAAATAAAACATCCCGGAAATTTTCCAGATGCACAAAAAGCTTACTTCTCTCAAATTTTGTTGACGTATTTGTTTACATCCCCGTTAGTGAGGATTTCTCCTTTGCCAAGATACTCCATCAAAATGTCAGGTGTGGCACATCAAGAAGCTAATTAAATGGCATGATCATTACACAAGTGGACCTTGTGCTGGGGACAATTAAAGGCCACTCTAAAACGTGCAGTTTTGTCACACAACACAATGTCACAGATGTCTCAAGTTTTGAGGGAGCACGCATTTGACATGCTGACCTCAGGAATGTCCACCAGAGCTGTTGCCATTGAATTGAATGTTAATTTCTCTACTATAAGTCACCCCCAACGTCATTTTAGAGAATTGGGAGGTATATCCAACCGGCCTTGCAACTGCAGACCACGTACTGTATAAGGAGTCTTGTGGGCGAGCAGTTTGCTGATGCCAACGTTGTGAACAGAGTGCCCCATGGTGGCGGTGGGATTTTGGTATGGGCAGCCATAAGCTACAGAAAACAAACACAATTTTATTTTATCGATGGTCATTTGAATGCACAGAGTTACCGTGATGAGATCCTGAGGCCTATCGTTGTGCCATTCACCTGCCGCCATCACCTCATGTTCCAGCGTGATAATGCAAGGCCTCATTCCGCAAGGAACAATACACAATTCATGTCCCAGTTCTTCCATGGTCTGAATACTCACCAGACATGTCACCCATTGAGCATGTTTGGGATGCTTTTGATCGACCTGTACAACAGCGTGTTCCAGTTCCCGCCAATATCCAGCAACGTCGCACAGCTATTGAAGAGGAGTGGGACAACATTCCACAGGCCACAATCAATAATCTGATCAACTCTATGCGAAGGAGATGTTTCGTGCTGCATGAGGCAAATGGAGGTCAAATTTCAGATCCATCCCCCTATTTTTTTAAGGTATCTGTGATCAGAGGCATATCTGTATTCCCAGTAATGTGACAACCAATTAATTATATTGACATTTTATTTTAAAACTGAATGCAATATTAATTAAATTCATTTTCAAATCATGAAGTACAAGTTCAATTTACGAATTTAATGATTACATTTGTGAATTACGAGTTCAAAAATATTGAATTGAAGTTCAATATCCTAACAAATTCAAAAGCATAAAATAAAAATGCAATATCCTAACAGAAATTCAAAATGATACAATTCAAACACAATATTTGTAGACTCTAAAATTGCTAACAAATTGCTAATTGCTAAAATAGCAAACAGTCAGTATCTAAATAATGTTTGTGAAATGCTTGATAGTGTATGTAATGTAAACAGAGAGGTCTACTTTCTTGGGGACCTGCATATTGACTGGTTTTCATCAAGCTGTCTGCTCAATAGGAAGCTTCTTACTGTAACCAGTGCCTGTAATCTGGTTCAGGTTATTAATCAACCTACTTGGGGTGTTTACATAGACTACCCGAACGATAACATCCACATTTATAGATCATATTTCTACTAATAATTTAGAACTTTGTTCAAAAGCTGTATCTGTACCCAGTGGATACAGTGATCACAATACCGTGGCTATATACAGGAAAGCCAAAGTTCTAAAAGCTGGGATTTACAATAATGTACAAGAGATCATGAAACATATTTTGCTGTGACATTGATGTGGATGATGCCAAAAATATTTGTGGGTCTGATGTGATTAACAAGGAGCATCAGATGCTGCATTTGATGAATGCAACTCTTAATAAACTGACTGTTAGAACTGTTAAGGTTCCATGGATTGACGAGGAATTGAAAAACTGTATGGTTGAAAGAGATGGGGGGAAAAAGAGTGGCTAATAAGTCTGGCTGTACTTTCTGCAAATTGAGAAATTACGTGACTAAACTCAGAAAAAAATGAGATGAAACTGTATGATGAAGCCAAGATCAATTAAATAAAGAATTATGTAAAAAATGAAATGATGTGCAGAAAGACAAATTCAACTCCGTCTTTTATCAAATCAGATGGCATATTCATCACAAAACTCTTATTTTATTGATATTGGCAATGTGGGCAGACAGGCAGACAGGCATAAAAAACAAACAAAAAAACAAACAATGAAAGAAAAGCATTGAAAGTTAGATTTTTTTAAAGTTAGTGTGGGAGAGGTGGTTGTTACCGATCAATAAAAGCCAATGTCCTGACATTGACAACTTAGATGGAAGCTACTCAGGATGGCAACTCTTATCAAACTGTTGGAACAAATGTTGTTGGACCAAATACAATGCTATGTATATGTAAACAAATTAACAACATACTTTCAGCATGCTTATAACAAGTACACTCAACATGTGCTGCACTAACACAATTGCTGATGATTGGTTGAAAGAAGTCAGAGGGCTAATATCAGTAATTTGCATGCCAGTCTCTCTTGGCTAAGAGTTGAGGAAAGACTGATTGAATCAATTCTTGTTTTTTTATAAGAAGCAATGTGTTGGAAACTCAAATTTGTTTGCATAGTCAACTTACACACAGCACTGATACACACACTAACCCCACCAGACATGCCACCAGGGGTCTTTTCACAGTTCTCAGATCAGAAACAAATTCAAGGAAACATACAGTATTATAGAGAAAACTGTACATTGGAATGGAAGGAACTCCCTTGCATCTCCTATAGCGCAAGTGAACAGAAAAATCTGGTTCACACAAAACAAATAAAGCAACAACTCATGGCACAAAGCCTCTCCTCCACGTGACCTACTTGTTGTGTATGATAGATGCACACACATACATTACATGTTAATGTTTTAAAATGTATGTCAATTGTATTTTTGTATTTTGGCTGTAATGGGGATCCTGAATAAAATCAAATGAAAAACACCAGGCTTAGGGGTCAAGCAAAAGGAGACAGAAACAGAGAGAGAGAGAAACAGGGAGAGGGAGATTGAGACCATATACCAGAGGGAGAAGAGACAGAATGAGAGAGAGATTTCCTGCTCGTTACCCTAAAGAGCAAAGCCGAGGTTGTTGAACAAGATTCAACAACTGAGACATAAACTGAAAGAGTTCCATAGACATGTGACTAACAGAAATGAAATAATGTGTCCCTGAACAAAGGGGGGGTCAAAATCAAATGTAACAGTCAGTATCTGGTGTGGTCATCAGCCACATTAAGTACTGCAGTGCATCTCCTCCTCATGGACTGCACCAGATTTGCCAGTTCTTGCTGTGAGATGTTAACTCACAATTTCACAGTTCCTGGACATTTCTGAGGGGAATGGCCCTAGCCCTCAACCTCCGATCCAACAGGTCCCAGGCATGCTCAATGGGATTGAAATCCAGGCTCTTCGCTGGCCATGGCAGAACACTGACATTTCTGCCTTGCAGAAAATCATGCACAGAATGAGCAGTATGGCTGGTGTATGGTACACCGCCCCAGACCATGATGGACCCTCCACCTCCAGTTTGATCCCGCTCCAGAGTGCAGATCTTGGTGCTCATTCATTCTACGATAAACGCAAATCCGACCATCACAACTGTTGAGACTAAACCGTGACTCGTCAGTGAAGAGCACTTTTTGCCAGTCCTGTCTGGTCCAGCGACGGTGGGTTTGTGCCCATAGGCGACGTTGTTGCCGGTGATGTCTGGTGAGGACTTGCCTTACAACAGGCCTACAAGCCTTCAGTCCAGCCTCTCTCAGCCTATTGCGGACAGTCTGAGCACTGATGGAGGGATTGTGCGTTCCTGATGTAACTCGGGCAATTGTTGCCATCCTGTACCTGTCCCACAGGTGTGATGTTCGGATGTACCGATCCTGTGCAGGTGTTGTTACACATGGTCTGCCACTGCGAGGACGATCAGCTGTCCGTCCTGTCTCCCTGTAGTGTTGTCTTAGGCATCACACAGTACGGATATTGCAATTTATTGCCCTGACCACATCTGCAGTCCTCATGCCTCCTTGCAGCATGCCTAAGGCACGTTCACACAGATGAGCGGGGAACCTGGGCATCTTTCTTTTGGTGTTTTTCAGAGTTAGTAGAAAGGCCTCTTTAGTGTCCTAAGTTTTCATAACTGTGACCTTAATTGCCTACCATCGGTAAGCTGTTAGTGTCTTAACGATCGTTACACAGGTGCATGTTCATTAATAGTTTATGTTTCATTGAACAAGCATGGGGAACAGTGTTTAAACCCTTTACAATGAAGATCTGTGAAGTTATTTGGATTTTTTACGAATTATCTTTGAAAGACAGTTTTCTGAAAAAGGGACGTTTCTTTTTTTGCTGAGCTTAGATATCTTAGAATTGACTGAGGCAGGTTAGCATGGCCTTGAATGGTGAGGCAGTAAGGGTTAAGCTTACTGTACTGTACTTTACTGTTCTGTACTGTACTTTCCAAACATGTGAAACATAGACATCTATGATTATGAATGATGAAATCTGAACCAAACAAACTTGATATTAATGAATACACACGTTAGGCTTTATTGTAACAAACCTAACGTAATGGTAAATCTATTTGCAGGCTGTAGTGCTATAGGTTCAGGGGATTGTCAGAAATATTTTCACTGTCACAATTATTGGCGCACTTGTTGGCGTTGACACGAAATGGCTGAGGTTTGATGAATTAACAAGTTGTGGGCATGTTGAGGCTTGGCCCCTCACTGGCCAATCAGAATGTGTGATTGCTTCCAGTTCTGTATTGATTATATTGTATGTATTGCCTTGGAATCAATTCCAATTCCAATGTTAATCCGTTATAGTTACAGAAACGAAACATCAAAATGTAGTCCTATCTTTACTTAATACCTTAACTTGAACCCATTTGCAGCCTACATTGTTTCAAGTAATTGCATGGCGTCAAAGCATTGACATTGATATAGGGGCTAGGCCTACTGTAAATTGCATAATGGCTGAGCATGGACATGCCAAACATTGTCAAGAAGCAAGAGTAAATGAATTATTAGCAAGGCCTAATAAGAGAGCAAATAAATCAAATTCCATTCTAAACAAAAACATATTTTTTAAAGGCTATGTCACATTTGTAGGCACCATACTTTCTCCCTGTGGTCATATAATATTAAAATAACACGGACTATGAAGCGTTTTACGCACATCCACACTTTTCACAGTAGCTGGACAACGATCCAATAGAAATAGAAAGGGAGAATGTCCACTCACCGTTATACTGCTCCCAAATAGGCCTGTGTTTTATGAACATAATTGGAATCATTTTACAGATCAGACGGCATTCACAGATATCCAGAAGTTTCATTGCGAGTGCACCACGGACGTCGTCACCATAAAACCAGGAAGGTGAATCATTCTAATAAGTTTGGTTGTAATAGAATGTAACAAAAAACTATCAATCAGTGTTTTTTTAAAACAACACCAACAATACATACATGTAAAATGTAATGAGATCATAAAATCGTCAGGATGAAAAAAACACGCATTGCTGTTTACATCAGCCTTCGTTATATTAGGCCCAAGGGAGGGCTTGGGTTTTGAAAATACTGTATTTAAACAGAAAACCAGCTATTTTTACAGGTTACAGATAACTTTGAAATACGAGGTTCTCATCTCTAGTTTCATGATGTACATGGACACGTAGCCTACGTCATGGAGGAGGTTTTACGCACGTCCAAAATGGGATATCCATGGCTAAAGTAATGTGGGCCTGCCTAGAATACATAGATAAAAAGGGAATGTCAGCTCACTGTTTTACTCACAATTTTTTTTTTCAAGCGGTCTCAGGAACCAAACCCTTTATCGACAGTCTTGACTACTCTGCGTTTGCATTGGGCAGTGTGATTACATACATACCTGATTTGTTTGATATTAATAGGAAACTATTATGTAATGAATTATTAGTAAGAATGGCCTGCTAAGGCTGAGCTTTATAGTGTCCACTCGAGCTTCCTGCAGCTAGTCTGGGCGTCGAGGACATGGGTTTTACTAGAGATCGCTTGAAGCTGACAATTGATTGATGTCTCAGTGATAAAAAAACAAAACAATCAGCCACATTCCAGTCTATCATTAGTGGTGCATGTGAGACATATGTCTCTGGTCTAACTGGGCCTTGCATTCTATAGATGAGAATGTGTGTCACCGAGATAGAGGTAGCCTGAAGGAATAGAACAAACACTTCCTTGTTTGTTCTCATCCTTGCATTTGGGAAACTTAGCCTGGAGGAGTTGAATAACTGAATCTGCAATAGGTAAGCAGCTTGGTTTGAAGAAATCAACTGTGGGAGCAATTATTAGGAAATGGAAGACATACAAGACCACTGATAATCTCCTTCAATCTGGGGCTCCACACAAGATCTCACCCCGCAGGGTCAAAATGATCACAAGTGAACGGTGAGCAAAAATCCCAGAACCACACGGGGGGACCTAGTGAATGAGCTGCAGAGAGCTGGGACCAAAGTAACAAAGTCCACCATCAGTAACACACTACACAGCCAGGGACTCAAATCCTGCAGTGGCAGACGTGTCCCCCTGCTTAAGCCAGTACATGTCCAGGCCCGTCTGAAGTTTGCTAGAGAGCATTTGGATGATCCAGAAGAAGATTGGGAGAATGTCATATGGTCAGATGAAACCAAAATATAACTTTTAGGTAAAAACTCAACTCGTTGTGTTTGGAGGACAAGGAATGCTGAGTTGCATCCAAAGAACACCGTACCTACTGTGAAGCATGGGGGTGGAAACATCATGCCTTGGGGCTGTTTTTCTGCAAAGGGACCAGGATGACTGATCCGTGTAAAGGAAAGAATGAATGGGGCCATAAATCGGGAGATTTTGAGTGAGGGCATTGAAGATGAAACGTGGCTGGGTCTTTCAGCATGACAATTATCCCAAACACACTGCCCTGGCAACGAAGGAGTGGCTTCGTAAGAAGCATTTCAAGGTCCTGGAGTGGCCTAGCCAGTCTCCAGATCTCAACCCCATAGAAAATCTTTGGAGGGAGTTGAAAGTCCGTGTTGCCCAGCAACAGCCCCAAAACATCACTGCTCTAGAGGTGATCTGCATGGAGAATGTGCCAAAATACCAGCAACAGTGTGTGAAAACCTTGTGAAGACTTACAATAAAAGTTTCACCTCTGTCATTGCCAACAAAGGGTATATAACAACGTATTGAGATACACTTTTGTTATTGACCAAATACTTATTTTCCACCATAATTTGCAAATAATTTTTTTTTTAAATCCTACACTGTGATTTTCTGGAACTTTTTCCTCATTTTGTCTGTCATAGTTGAAGTGCACCTATGATGAAAATTACAGGCCTCTATCATCTTTTTAAGTGGGAGAACTTGCACAATTGGTGGCTGACTAAATACTTTTTTGCCCCACTGTAAACAGGTATGCCCTGGGTTACCTGGGTTACTGTAGTTCGGTGTTATTGTAATTGTTTTGTTATTCCTGATATTAGAAAATATGAGGTAAGGTTGGATTTTCTGGGACCGTGTTCCATAGATAGGAGAAATGGGTACTCTGTTGGTAGTTGTGCACATTTGGATAGACATAAGATAATCTATACCATAGTAATCTGCAATACCCCGTTGTGGATGCAATACCCCGTTGTGGGATCACTAACAAGGCAATATTTTGATAATGGTACGGACTTCCCCATTTAAATAGACAGGGTTTTGAAATCGGGAAAAAAATGTGCTAACCGGGTTTTCCTTGTCTGACTCATTCCCCTCTGTGCTTTTTGTTTGTATTTTATGTAAATGAGAGTGTGTGAGGGAAGTTTGTTTTGGGAACAGTACTGTGTGAATGTGAATGAGAGTTTTTTGAGTCTAGAGAAAAGAGTTCATCTTACATTTGGATAATAAGATATGGGGGTCGTTCAACACTGCCCATCATAGTATATCACAGAGTGGTATTATTAAGTGCGAGTTGTTATTCTTTAGTTTCTGGAAGACTGGAGAACCGTTAAGCATTATTCCCATAGGGCAGCGAAACTAACGTTTTTTGGTTCCGCTGGGAGTGTATGCATCAGGAGTTGTTGGAAACGCACATGGAGTGAATAATTAATGTGTGATTTCCTACGTTATATATTGATTCTGTGAAGACATTAAAAAAAATATATGAGAAATTGTATGTGTGTATAATCGATTACTAGAGATTTGATAAAGTAATACTGGGAATATAATGATAGGCAACTTAACCAACCTATATGTAGACGTACACTACCGGTCAAAAGTTTTAGAACACCTGCTCATTCACCTGCTCATTTTTCTTTATTTTTACTATTTTCTATATTGTAGAATAATACTGAAGACATCAAAACCATGAAATAACACATATGGAATAATGTACAGTTGTAACCAAAAAAGTGTTAAACAAGTAAAAATATATTTTATATTTGACATTCTTTAAATGGCCACCCTTTGCCTTGATGACAGCTTTGCACACTCTTGGAATTCTCTCAACCAGCTTCACCTGGAATGTTTTTCCAACAGTCTTGAAGGAGTTCCCACATATGCTGAGCATTTGTTGGCTGCTTTTCGACTCATCCCTGCAGTCCGACTCATCCCAAACCATCTCAATTGGTTGAGCTCAGGGGATTGTGGAGGCCAGGTCATCTGATTCAGCACTCCCAGCACTCTCCTTCTTGGTACAATAGCCCTTACACAGCCTGGAGGAGTGTTTACACACCTTGAGTGATATAGGAGGGAGTGTATTGTTGTGCTGTTGTGTTAGTTTTGTTTTGATAAATCTCACCAGATTGGGTCTGCTGGATGATCATTTCCTGATCCTATGACTGCGATGAGGTTGACAGTGTGATGAGGGGAGTATAAGCTCATTTGAAACATTGTTTCAACAGAATGTGCTGTTCTTTTTTAGAGATTTGCATTAAGAATATTGGTTGTAGTAATCATTTGTCATAAAGTAGATAATTTGTTTGGATTTCATGAATGCCTGTCTGGATATCCTGAATCAGAGATGCACTGAACTGAAAAGTTGCTCTGATCTGTCCTTTCTCAAGGTTATGGTGGAGATGGTGTCTAAATGCATGGGAATAATATGTATATTTTTTTGTATGTTACTAAATAGGGAGTTAACAGGCACCAAAAGCACATTAGGCTATTCTTGTTCCATACACATACATTATGGGCAGGGTGCATCACAGCTGGATAGGCCATAACCAACTGCATTACCTCTAAAACCAGCTTAAAGATCATTAGCACTTTGGATCATGTTTTTAAGGACACACCTCAAATATTTCCACCCCTCCCACCGGAGCTCAAGGAGCTGATATGAGACAGGTAAATGGACGAATCTGGCAAAGAGGTCTGGAAAATCCCAGTGCGGCAGTTTTTCCATGACGGAATTGCAAACTAATGTGCTTTTGCCACTAGCACCGCCTTAACGCCAATCTGAAAATAGAGCCCTTGGGGTCTCATCACAGTGGTCTATGACTTGTGGTCAGACTCATTCAGGCAGAACAAACTTAAACATGCACATTTTTTCAATGCTGATTTGAATGTCATTGAGAAAACAGAATGTTGTCAACAACAAAAAAATCCTACACATCCTTTCTGAATTTAAAAGTAATCCTAGTAATCTAGGATATGTAATCTGATTGCAATATTTTTAGCTGGTAAAGTAATGGATTACAATTAGTTTTTTTGTAACCAGTTACTCCCCAACCCTACAAATATTTTAGTCTGGGTTTCCTGGGGAATCCCTCTATTCTGACAATAGCCAGGAGACCTTTATAAGACCAGTATGTCTGCAGCATTGTTAAAATCAAGACCGCTAGCAGTTCAGGTGGAATCAGATGCTCTGGACCGATGATGCGTCAACTACATGTGTCAGCCGTCAAAAGCCTAATGGTGTAGAAACGGATTGTTGTGACTACCAGTTTCCAAAAATTGCATAACAACTCTGGAGAGAGGTACCAGGTGAAAGCTGACGAGGTCAAGCTTTGATGCGTGAACTGCAGACACACAAGCACACATACTCTCACACACACACTCTCTCTCTATCTCTCTCTCTCTCTCTCAAATACACACTGGTTTGCTTTCCCTCTTCCTGTGTTGTGAGGAAGGGAAAATTTGCTTCAAAATGTGACAGACACACAAACCGAGGAATCCTCACCACCGATTGTTCATAGACATACATACATACACACAGGCAGTTTTGATTCCCCCCCCCCTTTCTCTGAAGAAAACATCACACTACACCACATATGAGGTAGTCCAAGACCTCCAGTGTTATAAGGTAAGTGTAAAACATGACATTTGACTCTTGTGATCTTTCCACTTCAAATAAAGTTGGGGAGCAGGCCATTTCTTTTGTTAAAGAAGTTGAATGGAATTGAAACTGGTAAGACTTGGATTAAATACATCAGCCTTGGTAATATATTCTTAGAAATAGGAAAAGTTCTCCATCTCTGAATTGCTATGTTCTTATACCACATCTGGTATCATACCTATCCAAGGCAGAATTAATAATATTGGTGGAAGGAAAGCTTAACAGTCAGTAAATGTGAAAATAATGGAAGGCTCGCTAGGTGGTTGGTACACAAGGTTGCTGGTTCAAATCTTACCTCTACCCAATCTTATCCAAACACTTCTTATTGCCTAAACTTCACCCAACCTATAAAACTCACCTTTTTAGGAATTATACTTGTCTAAACTTACCCATAACAATTATTGCCTGGTATATCCACACAAATCATTGGTTGGTCTACTCTGCAGACTAAAAGCTCCAATGGCCTTCCTCTTAATAACCTGAGCAAGAAATTCATTAAACCATATTAACGGAAAAAACCCTCCCAAAAAGACAAATCGCTGGAAGCTAACATCTTGGGCAATTTTACAGCTGCTGTTCAAATCAAATCAAATGTTATATGTCACATACACATATTTAGCAGATGTTATTGTGGGTGTAGCGAAATGCTTGTGTTCCTAGCTCCCACAGTGCAGTAGTATCTAACAATTCACAACAATAAACACATATTTAAAGTAAAATAATGGAATTAAGCAATATATAAATATTAGGACGAGCAATGTCAGCGTGGCATTGACTAAAATAAAGTAGAATAGAATACAATATATCTATATGAATGAGTAAAGCTGTATGTAAACATTATTCAAGTGACTAGTGTTCCATTATTAAAGTGACAAGTGATTCCATGTCTATGTATATAGGGCAGCAGCCTCTAAGGTGCAGGGTTGAGGAACCGGGTGGTAGTCCGGCTAGTGATGGCTATTTAACAGTCTGATGGCCTTGAGATAAAAGCTGTTTTTCAGTCTCTCGATCCCAGCTTTGATGCACCTCTACTGACCTTGCCTTCTGGGGATGATAACGGGGTGAACAGGCCATGGCTCGGGTGGTTGATGTCCTTGATGATCTTTTTGGTCTTACTGTGACATCGGGTGCTGTTGGTGTCCTGGAGGTTAGGCAGTGTTCCCCCGGTGATGCGTTGGGCAGACCGCACCACCTTCTGGAGAGCCCTGCGGATGCGGGCGGTGCAGTTGCCGTACCAGGTGGTGATACAGCCCGACCTGGGTGCTCTCAATTGTGCAGCTGTAAGACTTTGTGAGGATCTTAGGGGCCAGGCCAAACTTCTTCAGCCTCCTGAGGTTGAAGAGGCACAGTTGTGCCTTCTTCACCACATTGTCTGTATGGTTGAACCATTTCAGATTGTCAGTGATGTGTATGCTGAGGAACTAAACACTTTTTTAAATGTATTTTCCTGGCACCGCTCCACCAGGTCCCTCACCTCCTCCCTGTAGTCTTGTCATTGTTGGTAATCAGAGCCTACTACTGTGTTGTCTGCTTGATGATTGAGCTGGAGGCCTGCATTGCCACGCAGTCATGGGTGAACAAGGAGTACAGGAGGGGACTGAGCATGCACCCTTGTGGGGACCCTGTGTTGTTGATCAGTGAAGTGGAGGTGTTGTTTCCTACCTTCACCACCTGGGGGCGGCCCAGTTGCACAGGGCGGGGTTCAGACCCAGGGCCCCAAGCTTAATGATGAGCTATAGTCAATGAACAGCATTCTTACATAGGTATTCCTTCTTTGTCCAGATGGGAAAGGGCAGAGTGCAGTGCGATGGCGATTGCATCGGCTGTGGATCTTTTGGAGCAGTGTGCAAATTGAAGTGGGTCTGGGGTGTCAGGTAAGGTGATATGATCCTTAACTAGCCTCTCAATCTCAAAGCTCTTCATGGTGACAGAAGTGAGTGCGTGGGGGCGATAGTCATTGAGGTAATTTACCTTTGCATTCTTGGGTACAGGAAGAATGGTGGACATCTTGAAGCAAAACTTCGGCCACGGAGAGCTAGAGCCCACAGTCCCTGGGAGCGGGCAAAGTTGGTGGCACTGTATTATCCTCAAAGGGGGAAATAAGGTTTTTAAACTTGTCTGGGAGCAAGACGGTGTCTGCAACATGGCTGGTTTTCCCTTTGTAATACGTGATTGTCTTAAGACCCTGCCACATAGGTCTTGTGTCTGAGCCCTTGAATTATGACTACACTCTGTCACTGTACTGACGGTTTGCTCCCAGCAGAAACCGTCTATTCTCGCATACTTCCTAAAGACCTTGGCTTGAAAAAAGAGAGAAAAAAAAGTGCCAATGTTACTGTTGTTTGTCACCGTAGCAACAACATAGATAGAAACACTTCTTTAAAATTGTCTGAATTCATCTAAAATAAATTAAGAAATGTGTAATTCATTTTGACAATTTTGCAGAGGAGGTCTTTTCACGCAATTTGACATCCAGTTAAGATGTGTGGTGCATTATTTCTCTAGTAAAATAATGTACTTGAAAACTAGTTGCCTCTCGTTGACTGACAACAAACACTTCATGTTCCCACCTCTACTAGGAGTAGTACTGTTGACCAATTACCGACGAAGGTGCATAGACTTCGGCTACCCAACTTTGACTTGTCTCAAGAAAAGTTTTTGTGTGCATGAACACCCGCAAAATAAAACTGCCAAATCCAAAACTTAAGCAAACTTTAAAAAAATGTTGTATTACTGTTTCCAATAATACGATAGACTTAAGTCTTACTGCTTCAGTGTTCAAGGCCATGCTAACCTGGCTAAGTTCATTCTAGGACATCAACATCTAGGAAGGTAGATTAATGATATACTAAGAGAATGAATGCGGAATGAATTGAGAATCTATTGCACACACACACTCCATTTTCAGAAGTTGAAATGCCGATGCCCTTGATTCATTTTTACTCATCATATTTCTATGAGAACACACACATTCAGTGGTTTTCCCCCCTGTGTCACGCCCTGACCTTAGATAACCTTTTTATTTCTCTATTTGGTTAGGTCGGGGTGTGATTTGGGTGGGCCATTCTCGTTTTTCTATTTCTTTGTTGGTCGGGTATGGTTCCCAATCAGAGGCAGCTGTCTATCATTGTCTCTGATTGGGGATCATACTTAGGCAGTCATTTTTCCCACCTTTGATTGTGGGATCTTTTTTTTGCATAGTTGCTGTCTAGCCCTGCAGAACTTCACGTTCGGTTTTAGTATTTTGTTGTTTTTGTCGGAGTTCAGTATTAAAAAATCATGAACACTTTCCACGCTGCGGTTTGGTCTCATTCATCTAACGACGGACGTAACACCCTGGCTTTGCTCTTTTGGATAACGAGCTGGAAATCTCTCTCTCTCCCTCCATCCTTCATCTGACCCAGGGTTGGCCCCTAAGCCTGGTGTTCCAAAGCTATAGTTCTCCTGAGGCTTAACTATAGTTGTTAATGCCTTATAGCAGCTGCGTGTGTTAGTTGTCCACACACAACGAATAGATAATACATTAGACACATAGTCACCTTTTCAGTGACATTATGTTCACCCTTGACCCTCACATACACAAACAATAGAAGACTATGACGCACCATTCATCATGTGTCAGATAATGGGGGTCTGCCTTTCTTCACACTATGGAATACGGATCATTATAATTGGAAGAAGGTTGGTCCCATTTTGACCTGGCCATATAAAATATGTTGAAATTATAATAATGATGGAATCCACATAAAAGCAATGGAAGCCAAGCAGCTTATTGCATTCCCACCAGTGTTCCAAGCCACGGCAAATAATTAATACAGGAGATTTCGCGTGGTGTTGACATGATCTTCTTTTCGCAGAAGTTATGTACATATTCTTGTTAAATCTCTTTCAATTTCTCACACTCTCTCTTTTCACTCTCTTACTCTCATTTTCCCTAGCAATACCTGAGCAAAAAATGGTGCTGAATACATTAACTGTAAACATATTCATAATTATGTTTTCAATTTGCTTTTATTGTGATATATATTTTAATCTAGTATATTTTCACGTGTCGTGGGGAGAAGGTTGGTGCAGCATGTGGGAGTTGTGGATAATTGGATTTTGGGCCTGGTGTATCGTGGAGCAGAGTTGGGGACTTGAGTCAGTGACTCGGAAAGAACATTGATTCGTATGCTGGGGGCTGTTCTAGTGGTAGTGCTGCCACCCTATGATCACATGACTCAGACTAGCACTCATTGTGAGGCACCAGGACGTCCGGGGGCTATCCTATTTCAATTATTTCAACACGTCGTCACTAAAGAGAGAATGAGATGACAAAGAAATAACAAATTACACACATAACCGCACTAAAATGTTTGTTTTTCTCATTTAAAAATGCGTGAAAATGTCACAGACACCCTCTGCCGGAGGCTTGTCTCGCTGTTCCGTAAAAAAAAGAGCAGTTCCCCTTAAAGGGCCGGATAGAACGAGCGTAGTTTCTTCCCTTACCTCCCAGGCCTCAAATATAATTGTTTCTTTATTGTAAATTCCATATCCCTAAGCGTTTGCAACTGATTTCATTTAATCTGTTTTAAAAGGGACTAAGTAACAGTCAGCTGTGAAATTGGACAGTTTGTTAGCTTCCAGCGATTCATATTTTTGGGACTGTGTTTACTGTTTATATAGTTGAATTCATTTCTAGCTCAGGTTATTAATAGGAAGGCCAGCTGGTGCTGTTAGTCTGCAGACCAACCGATTATATGTGCGGATACACCAAGGTAGCCACAAAGAAACTCTACTGTAGATAGATAATCACATTTATTGTTGTCGTATGAAAGCAGCTTTTGGAGTTTTCTTTATTCAATGTCTCGAGGGCAGAAACGAACGCTATTTTGGCAAGAAATGTTAGGGTAAGTTTAGGCAAGCCAGATTACTCAATAAATGTTTGGGTTAGATTGGGTTGGGGTTAAGATATGAACCAGCAACCTTGTACACGCTTAGCCACATGTTACCGCCAAGCCAACCTACTACCTAGTGAGCCATCCGTTATTTTAAACTACACTGACGGTTGAGTTTTCATCTTAACAATAACATTAAATCAGCCTCAGATCGGTGTGATAAAAGGTGTATTAGAACATAGCCATCTAGCAATACTACTGTGGATGCAAAATGGTTTTGTTACAGTCTCTTAAGATGAATGGGGAGCGAACATAATCGACCCAGCATCGTCCGGGATAGTGGAGGGGTTTGGCTGTGGTAGACCGTTATTGTAAAATAAGAATTTGTTCTAAACTGACATGCCTAGTTAAACAAAGGTTAAATAAATACAAATGAAATAAATAAAAATCGTACTAGTCACGGGTCATTTTCCACAGTCACGGGTCATTTTCCACAGTCACGGGTCATTTTCCACAGTCACGGGTCATTTTCCACAGTCACGGGTCATTTTCCACAGTCACGGGTCATTTTCCACAGTCACGGGTCATTTTCCACAGTCGCAGGTCATTTTCCACAGTTGTTCAGTAACCTCTATACATACCGCACAGAGGAGTGAAGTATTACTAGCTGATCAACAGGGCACTAAAAGCCAAGACAGGCAGAAAACTAGTTTCCTCTGGTTAGGATTTAAATATCCTATCACTCCTCTATCTTAGACATATTAGCTGTGACAACTGGTTAGAACCTGTTCTCATTTGTCCTGTTTCTAAGGAAGTGGAGTCAATTACCCCTTATCAACTGTACTTTCTTAGCTTTCCTCCCATAGAAGGGGGTATAGCTCTTTGTGTAGATGAAGTATATAAAGACTGTGTCATTTGTATGCTCCGAATACAACAGGTGAAGGTAGACCTTCCCGTGAAATGCTTACTTACAAGCCCTTAACCAACAGTGCAGTTTAAGAGGTAAGAAAAGATTGACCAAATTAACAAAATTAAAAAATAATAAAAAGTAACACAATAAAATAACAACAATGAGGCTATATACAGGGGGTACCGGTACCGAGTCAGTGTATGGGGGTACAGGATAGAGGTGATTTGTACATGTGGGTCGGGGTGAAGTGACTATGCATAGATAATAAACAGCGAGGAGCAGCAGTGTACAAAACAAGTGGTGGGGGGGGGGGGGGTCAATGTTATAGTCCGGTGGCCATTTGATTAACTGTTCAGCAGTCTAATGGCTTGGGGGTAGAAGCTATTAAGGAACCTTTTGGACCTAGAATTGGCGCTCCGGTACTGCTTGCTGTGCGGTAGCAGAGAAAACAGTCTATGACTTGGGTGGCTTGAATCTATGACAATTTTGATGGTGTTGGAGTCGTGTTTGGCCACACAGTCATGGGTGAACAGGGAGTACAGGAGGGGACTAATCCCCCTCCCCTCCCCCCGAGGGGCCCCAGTGTTGAGGATCAGCGTGGCGGACGTGTTGTTGTCTACCCTTACCACCTGGGGGCGGCCCGTCAGGAAGTCCAGGATCCAGTTGCAGAGGGAGGTGTGTAGTCCCAGGGTCCTTAACTTAGTGATGTGCTTCGTGGGCACTATGGTGTTGAACATTGAGCTGTAGTGAATGAACAGCATTCTCACATACTGTAGGTGTTCCATTTTGTCCATGTGGGGAAGGGCAGTGTGGAGTGTGATTGTGATTGCGTCATCTGTGGATCTATTGGGCAGTATGCGAATTGGAGTGGGTCTAGGAGGATGCTGTTGATGTGAGCCATGACCAGCATTCAGAGCACTGCATGGCTACTGATGTGAGTGCTACGGGGCGGTAATCATTTAGGCAGGTTACCGTTGCTTCCCTGGGCACAGGGACTATGATGGTGGTCTGCTTGAAACATGTAGGTATTACAGACACAGTCAGGGAGAGGTTGAAAATGTCAGTGAAGACACTTGCCAGTGGGTCCGCTGATGCTTTGAGTACACATTCTGGTAATCCTTCTGGCTCGCGGTTTTGTGAATGTTGACCTGTTTAAAGGTCTTGCTCAAGTCGACTACCGAGATTATTATCACACAGTCATACAGAACAGCTGGTGCTGTCGTGCATGCTTCAGTGTCGCATGCCTCGAAGCGAGGATTAAAGGCATTTAGCTCGTCTGCTAGGCTCACGTCACTGGGCAGCTCCCGTCTGGGTTTCCCTTTGTAGTCCGTAATAGATTTCAAGCCCTTCCACATCCGACGAGCATCAGAACCAGTGTAGTAGGATTCAGTCTTAATCCTGTATTGATGCTTTTCTTGTTTGATGGTTCGTCTGATGGCATAGTGCCGTCTGAATTCGTGTCCAGCTCCTTGAAAGCGGCAGCTCTAGCCTTTAGCTCGATGCGGATGTTGCCTGCAATCCATGGCTTCTGATTGGTATATGTACGTACGGGGACGACGTGTGGGGATGACGTTGTCGATGCACTTAATGATGAAGCCGATTCCTCAATGCCATTGGATGAATCCTGGAACATATTCCAGTCTTTGCTAGCAAAACAGTCCTGTAGCGTAGCATCTGTGTCATCTGATCACTTCCGTATTGAGCGAGTCACTGGTACTTCCTGCTTTAGTTTTTACTTGTAAGCAGGAATCAGGAGTATAGAATTATGGTCAGATTTGCCAAATGGAGGGCGGGGGAGAGCTATGTATGCATCTCTGTGTGTGGAGTAATGGTGGCCTAGAGTTTTTTTTCCTCTGGTTGCACATGTGACATGCTGGTAAAATGTGGTAAAACTGATTTAAGATTACCTGCATTAAAGTCCCCAGTCACTAGGAGTGCCACTTCTGGGTGAGCACTTTTTTGTTTGCTTATGGCCTTAGAGGTAGTTGAGTGCAATCTTAGTACCAGCATCGGTCTGTGGTGGTAAATAGACGGCTACGAATAATATAGATGAGAACTCTCTCGGTAGATAGTGTGGTCTACAGCTTATCATAAGGTACTCTACCTCAGGCGAGCAATACCTTGAGACGTCTTTAATATTAGACATTGCGCACCAGCTGTTATTGACAAAAAGACATACAAGGAGAAGGGTTAGAGTCCCACTCCTTGAAAGCGGCAGCTCTACCCTTTAGCTCAATGCGAATGTTGCCTGTAATCAATGGCTTCTGGTTGGGGTATGTACGTACGGTCACTGTGGGGACGACATCCTCAATGCCCTTATTGATAAAGCCAATGACTGATGTCGTGTACTCCTCAATGCCATTGGAAGAATCCCGGAACATATACCAGTCTGTGATAGCAAAACAGTCCTGTAGTTTAGCATCTGCTTCATCCGAGCAGTTTTTTATAGACCGAGTCACTGGCGCTTCCTGCTTGGTTCTTGTCAATGTTAAACATTTTGCAAGGTTGAAAAGACACAGTATGACAGACAAATGATATTCCATACGTCTATACTTATCCTTACATATACTACACTCATAGATGTGGGACATGTCAAGAGGAAGGTGGGCTTTGAAAAATTCAGCCTATCCCCAAATCTCAAGCCAAGCAGACATTTGTGTTACTAGCTTGTGTTCCTAGCCTTGCTACCAAGTTAAATATAGATTTGCTTGGCTACACCGCTAATAGGATGCAGAAACCAAGTAGCTCCGAGCATATTGATTACTTCAGGGAATTACTCTCTACATAACTGAATAGCAAAGCAACATCATCAGGTATTTCTTCGGGGAAGGGTATGGCCTCAGTTGATAGACTTGTTGTTCCTGACATGACAAACAAACTAGACACTTGAAGACTCTCATTGGCATTTCAAACATTGAGAGGGGAAGGGGTAAAGATTAAAATAAGAGAACGGGAAAACAATGCATTGGCGAGTTTGCCATCTGTAGAGACGTGCAAAGAGAGACAGAGGAAGCTGGAGGTGAGAGTGAAGGGGCGTAGATAAAAGCTTGAATTAATATATGTATCTCGCGAGGAGAAATGGGTAAACACTATTAGACCCGAGCGACATAGGTCTCTCTCTCTCTTTTTCCCTCTCTCCCTCTGCCTGCCTCTCCCTCTTTCTCAGTCTTTCTCTCACTCTGACCTGAGTAAGACATTTAAGAGTGTTTGCCCTTGCAAGGCTGCCGGCCCAACGACATCCAAAGCCGCTTCCTGCAGACCAGTTGGCTGGAGTGTTTATGAACGTATTCAATCTCTCACTATCCCAGTCTGTTGTCCCCACTTGGTTTAACCCTTGTGTGGTGTTCGATGTTTCAATGTTTACTTTTTGAAAAATCATACAATAATTTATTTTTTCAACTTGAGACTCATTTTTCTTGGCAAATTTTCCGTGAAGAACATGTAACAGAACACATTTGAATTGAGTGCACACTATGCACCCCCCTACACATTTATATTACATATGTGGAGATCGAGTCCATTGGTCCCGAGGGTAATAAGTGTGTTGGTGAAAACAAGTATAATTTAAACAAAAAGGTTTGTCTTCCTCCTCCCTGGGCCTGCTTTTTCAATATAGCACCAAGAACCTGTCTGTCTGTCTGTCTGTCTGTCTGTCTGTCTGTCTGTCTGTCTGTCTGTCTGTCTGTCTGTCTGTCTGTCACTTTTGTCAAACTCTTTGCCTTTTGTAGTGTGTAAAACTACAAAATGTCTTGTGGGAACCTGCACAATGACATTACAGTACATTATTTCGAAGTGTTGTTTTGATACATTGTAATACAAAATCTGTATTTTCCCATACTCCACCCCTGCCAGGTGTAAATTGTTGGAGGGACACAACAAATAAATAGCTTTGCATGTTTGGCTCCTTACCACAATCAATCAGTATGGCAAAATAATCTCTGCTCAGAGGGCCTTAGAAATAATTTTTGCAGAGAGAGAAGCTAATGTGGAAGGAGTGTCTTCCACTTTGGAAAGTCTCTGCCAATTTAGAGTCTGACAGTGAGTTGGAAGAAGAGGATGAGATTGACCCTCAGACAGCTCCAGGACCAGCCCGTCAGCAACCAGCCACAGGACCAGCCCGTCAGCAACCAGCCACAGGACCAGCCCGTCAGCAACCAGCCACAGGACCAGCCCGTCAGCAACCAGCCCCAGGACCAGCCTGTCAGCAGCCAGCCACAGGACCAGCCCGTCAGCAACCAGCCCCAGGACCAGCCCGTCAGCAGCCAGCCACAGGACCAGCCCGTCAGCAGCCAGCCACAGGACCAGCCCATCAGCAACCAGCCCCAGGACCAGCCTGTCAGCAGCCAGCTCATCAGCAGCCTGTTGGAGGATATATCACATGCTCTAGGGAGTGCCCATATTTGGGCATCCTGTCAGGACATTCATTTCAGCATGTACCATGGATATTCATACAACATACCAGGACTCCAAAATGTCATGGGGACCAGACCCTAAGGACTCTATGACTCACATCCCAAAATTCTACTCCCCCCTGGCAAGACCCACAACACCCCCTACATGTACACCGCCTGAGGATGTGTTTGACGGGGTGGTCAGTACTATTTTTGTGGACACCATCAAGGCCTCTGTAGCCAAACGTTTAGACGTGATGATTGGAGAGTGTATAAGAGAAAAATAAAACGGTTGTGAGATCAATCACCCCATTCAGCGCCCTCACAATCTCACATAGGGATAATATGAGATCTGAAGAACAGTGACCCAAGATGGCCTTCCGTTCATTAGCTGTAGCCCCAACTCGGCTTCTCAAGAGGCGCAGGTTTCTTTTTAAACGCAGAGACATAGCTGTTACTTTTTAGGAATGTACGCAGCCGGCCACTCCCATGGGAACAGACCGGTTCGTAGCCTCAGGTGTTCTGGAGTTATTTGCTTTTAAATCCACGATTAAATAAGAAAATGGTGCTTTGGTAGCGTCCTCATAGCTCTCCATAAAGTAGGATTTCCTGCCCGGGTACATCTGCTGAGCTGGAGTGTTAATTTGTAGTTTGTCTCTAGGATTTTTTAACAAAACCATGTAATTGGCGTTCAAACTGATGGTGCGGCTATTTTTACCTTGGTGAAAGACATTCTGCACCAAGTAAAGCACGGACAGGGTTCCATGATGAGTATATTGGGTAAAAGCACGGGCAATTTCGTGATGTTCGCTACCTGCAAATAGCATATCGTCCAAAACTAACAGATTGTTTTTATTAGGAGGGAGAAGTTCCTCATCAGACAGGGATTCAGGTATTCTTTCAACATACTTGATTTTTATTTTCTTCAACAATTAATCATATAGAGGTTGATAACACGAATAACACCACACAATATTACCAGGCTTTTGAGATAACACATGTTCAGAATTCTCTAAAATACTTTTTACAAAACAAGTTTTATCACTATTAGATGGGCCTGCGATTAAGGCCGAAAATGATAGTTGCAACCGGGGGTCAAAACCTTCTACAGCATTCATTATATCTTAAGCTTTAATGACACATTGCGGCTTGTAGCATAAGTCAGTAACCAAAGGGACAATGTGGTCCCGTCAGGAAAAAGCAGTCTCTTGTCATACCCTGAATCTACCCTGACTACCCTGAATCTTTTAGTAAGTGGGGCATTCCTTAGATGGAAGACCTTTTTATCCATAACAATTTTATTTGTAGGAGCTCAAAATCTCCAAGTCACTATTCCTGTCGTTTATGAACCCCTCGACCAAGCGTGTGATTGATTCCAAGTTTACACGCGGGGCATTTTCATAGTTTTGAGTCACGCCTTTGGCTTTCAACACCATGTGATTCTTTTTAGTCCTAAAAGCATAGCTTTTGGGACCACAGGAGGACCATTCTGTCATATGGTCACCCTCTTCAAGTTCACTTGGAACTCCCTCTCCCGGATCCGGGAGAATTGTCATCAACTGACACTAATTAGCATAACGCAACGGACACAAAATATTACTAGAAAATATTCATATTCATGAAATCACAAGTGAAATATATTGAAACACAGTTTAGCCTTTTGTTAATCACCCTGTCATCTCAGATTTTGAAATTATGCTTTACAGCCAATGCAAGACAAGCATTTGTGTAAGTTTATCGATAGCCTAGCATAGATTTATGTCCAGGTAGCAGTAAGCAACTTGGTTACGAAAATCAGAAAAGCAATCAAATTAAATCGTTTACCTTTGATGAGCTTCGGATGTTTTCACTCACGAGACTCCCAGTTAGACAGCAAATGTTCATTTTGTCCCATAAAGATTATTTTTATATAGCCGAAATACCTCCGTTTGTACTTCACGTTTGGTTGAGAAATCCATCGGAAATGCTGAAAAATATTCCAAATTAGATCCATAATATTGACAGAAACATGGCAAACATGTTTTATAATCAAGCCTCAAGGTGTTTTTCAAATATCTATTCGATAATATATCAACCGGGACAGGTGGCTTCTTAGTAGGAAAGAGAGAAACAATGGCCGCATTCCTCTATTACGCACAAACTTTAGAGCGTTTTCCATCCTAAGCTGTCAATTATATGCATATTCTAGCATCTTGTCCTGACAAAATAGCCCATTTACTTTGGGAACGTTATTTTTCCAAAAATGAAAATAGTGCCCACTAGTTTCAAGAGGTTACGGATAGATTTTGGAAAAGACTGTCCAGCATATTCATAAGGGTTATGAATACGGGATAATCAATCCATTTAAAGCTAAACACTGGCATAAAAAAGTTTACATCCTTGCATTTTTTGTTAAATACACATGAACTTACAGACTTCGTCGCATTAGCACTATCAAATTGTTCACATGCTAAAATTGTCACTTTGGCGTCAGGGCTATACACCATTGAAGCGAGTCTTAGGGCCATCAGATCACTGCGTCCGCAGACCAGTTCTTCCAGTGCATATCCGGGGAGAGTTGTACCGCTCAGGGCCTGTTCAATTTGACAAAGTGCTAGCCTTATCGTAAGCCATTCTCTGATCCGCAGCGCAGGAGGAAAAGCTCCAGGGTTTTGCCTGATAAAGGGGTTTGGGGCCGCTGTCTGTGAATATCTTAACCGTAGATTCCTCAGGTTGGAATATGTAAGACATATGTCCCTCACTCGTACCCAAAACTCCTTTAAAACATTCTGGGGTCTCACACAAAACTTTCGAGGCTTTTGTCATTGGGTTCATGACAAGAGACTCATAGCACCCCGAGAATTGGCCTAGGAGACATCATTTTCTGTTTAATGTTCTGGGTTTTATTTACAAAAAATCTTGTTTAGTGTTCTGGGGCCGCAGAATCTTAAAGCCCAGAATCTTGTTCTGGGCTTTATTTATAATGCGTCTGCCACACCCAATACCCCCGGAAATTCCTGTTTCATAGACAACAGCCCTAAGGTCAATAAATCAGGGGGTGGGGGGGTCATACTTTTTGAAATGTTCAAACACACCCCCCCCCAGTTCAAAGAGGGCCCTAGACATCAATCATCATGACACCTTCAAATTAATAGATGCAATATATGCATAAATTAGCACACCCTCTAACATGTGAGAACTGGAACACGTGATAAGTTCCTGCCAGGATGTCCGGTCCGGATGCCCAAATATGGGCATACACACGTTATCCGGACATAGGGCCATCAATCAAACTTTTGATGTGTGCCGTCTACTTTATTCTCTCTGGTATTCTTGCCCAAGGAATGAGCCACCCCGCATGGTTGCCAATGTGATGTAACAAGGGCCGACACGGATGGTGGTTACTCTTGTACAGGACATAAAGTCTTCTTTTGAACTGTTCATCCCAGACACTATCTAGAAAATCATTCTGGACTGCACTAATTTGGAATGGAAGACGTGTTTTTGGAGGGAGATGGAAAGAGATAGACCAAACTCATTTACATGCACACTTTGTGGTTCTTATCCTTGCTGGAGTTTTCAGATCCAATGGGGAATCCACAGAATGTTAGATAACGTTTCTGTGCAACAATGTCTCTGGAAAACGTCCACATTATTTCCAGGATTATCCGCTATGATAACCTAGATACCAGACCAGCTCGGTGACAGAGAGACAAGCTAGCTGCAATCAGGTCAGTGTGGAACAAGTGGGTGAACCACCTTCCCCTATTTTACAACCATGGGCCCAACGTTACTGTTGATGAGCAGCTTATACCATTTAAGGGTCGCTGCCCCTTCAAGCAGTACATAGCGTCTAAACCCGTAAAATATGGAATCAAGATCTGGGCTGCTTGTGATGCCCCGTCCCTAGTGTCCTAGGTGCCAAAGAAAGGCAAACATGTGGTAATCGTGCTTACGCTGCATCGGGATGGGAGAATCTGTGGCCAGGAACATCAAAAAAACATAAATCATAATGGATTACAATGCCACAAAAGGAGGGGTGGATGAATTAGACAAGCTGGTGAAAGAAGATCCTACGCCGGCCACTTTTGACAAATTCTTGGCGTACAATGCGTTTGTTATCTGGATGGCATTGAACCCAGATTGGAACAGAGGGAAGCTCCAGTGAAGGAGACGGCTCTTTCTCGAGGAGCTGGGCGAGGCATTGGTAAGAACTCAAATCCAGAGGAGGCAACATGTCCCAAGGACCCCAGCTTCTGCAGCCATCGTGAGGTGGATTCAGGAGGAGAATGCTGATGCCCCAACCGCCCGACCCACAGAGCCAACAACTCCAATACCGGAAGTAAGAGTGAGTGATGTATGTGTGTGTGTCTGACTCTCCTACCTTGGTCTGCTGTAACTATATGTGTGTGTGTGAGTGAGTGAGTGAGTGAGTGAGTGAGATGTTAGTAAAATTCATGAACTACGTGTTTTCATCTTTCTAGATTGAAGCCGGAAGCAACAAGAAGCGCTGCGATGTGTGTGGACCCAAGAAGGACAGTAAGAAATAGCACACATGAATCAAATGCAATAAATACATTTGCCACACACACACACAGTAAAGCGCTGTCCCTCATGTGGTGTGTAGACCGGCATTAATTTGTGTTCAATGGGGCTCATTTATCAGTTCCATATAATACTGTATGTAAAATTTGTGTTCAAATCAATAAACGTCAATAGTGATGAAAACCTTGTTTAATGGATGGAATAAACATGATTTATTCCATCCATGTCTTGATTATTATAGATTTTTGTTTTCAAATGTCATATTTTTTTTTTTAGACAAACAGCGCTTTTATTGATGAATGTAATCTAGCAGAGGTAAATGGCCAATACTAACCTTGCATGCTGTCTTGTTTTAAAAACCCAATAATGTTGTGGGTCCATCAGACCCGCGAAAATCTGGTGAATAACAAAAACACCACACAAGCGTTAAGATGTCCACCATTCTTCATCTACCCAAGAAAGCGAAAGTAACTGAACTAAATGACTATCATCCCGTAGCTCTCACTTCTGTCATCATGAAATGCTTTGAGAGTCGAGGATCATATCACCTCCACCTCACCCGGACACCCTAGACCCACTTCAATTTTCACACGGCCCCAACAGACTCACGGACAACCCAATCGCCATTGCACACTGACCTATTCCACCTGGACATGAGGAATACCTATGGAAGAATGCTGACCACCGACTACAGCTCTGCTTTCAACACCATAGTGCCCTCCAAGCTCATCATAAAGCTTAGAGACCTGTGTCTGACCCCTGCCCTGTCCAACAGGGTTGCATGCTCAGCTCCCTGTTGTACTCCATTTTCAACCATGACTGTGTGACCAAGCACGTCTCCAACTCAATCATCAAGTTTGCAGAGGACACCACAGTGGTAGGCCTGATTATCAACAACGACGAGACAGCCTAAATTATCTATAGTATGACCATCATAAAACTATTTCATATGTAAGCTTGGAACCTCCCAACAGTTTAGACTTTTAACAGTTAGCCAGTCTCCTCCCCTTCGGCTACACTGATAGTGGATTTAACAAGTGACATCAATAAGGGATCGTAGCGTTCACCTGGATTCACCTGGTCACTGAAAGAGCAGATGTTCTTACTCTTTGTATACTCAGTGAATTTCTTCATTTTTTATTTATTTTTGAGACTTGTATATATTGTTTTTTCATTGCTAGGTATTACTGCACTGTTGCAGCCAGAAGCGTCAACATCTGCAAATATTCGATTTTCCCTCATTCATTCCCTCGCTCCCTGTCCCTCTCTCTTTCTCAGTTTCTCCCTCTTTCTTTCCCTCTCTTTCTGTCTCTCTCTCCTTTCCTCTCTTTTCCTCTCTCTCCAGTACACAGGAGCATGACTTCAATCCACGTTCCCATCTGAGCTTAACTGGATGATCCCTGCTCGTTTTTTTTATCACGCTCCTCTCTTGTTCGTGTAGCGTGAGGAAGTGCGAGTGTGTGGTAAATATCCGTGCTTAACATCACAACTCCCTCATCCTCTTTGAAAATTGTGCCATTGAGAAATGATAAGTCCGTTCTTGCAGAGGTGTATCAACGCCACATGAACCATTCTAACTTGTGTGTCCTTTGTAGTGGGAGCTCATGTGCCAAACAGTGGTAGGTAGTGTGATGTTTTCTTCAGAGAAATGGGGAAACATTTTAAGTGGAGGTGTATGTACAGTATGTCAATGAACAATTTTGTGGTAAGGATTCCTTGCAGTGTGTGTCTGACATTTTGAAGCTAAATTTCCCTTCCTCACAACACAGGAAGAGCAAACAAGTGTGTGTGCGTGAGAGAGAGAGATTGTGTGTGTGTGTGAATGTCTGCAGTTCAAACAGCAAAGCTTCTATTCATCAGCTTTCCCATGTCGCCAATTTTTTAAACCTAACAACTCAGTTAAGAACATATTCTGATTTACAATGACAGCCCAACCCGGCAAAACCCAGACGACGCTGGGCCAATTGTGCGCCACCCTATGAGACTCCTAATCATGGCCAGATGTGATGCAGCCTAGATTCGAGCCAGGTACTGCAGTGACACCTCTTGCACTGGGATGCAGTGTCTTAGACCACTGCGCCACTCCGGGGCCTCTCTCCTGAGTTGTTCAACAACTTTTCAAAACAGTTAGTCATAACAATCCGTTTCTATGACACATTTAGTTCACGTAGCGACAGTCCGGAGCATCTGATTCCTCCTCAACCGTTAGCTGTCTTGAAGCTGTTTTTGAGCAATGCCACAGACACACTCGTCTCATAAAGGTCTGTTGGCTATAATTGTCAGAATAATATTACAGTAACATTATAGGCCTGCACATGCCCCTGCATATGTTTTTCGATCACCTCCTCGCTGTGTTCTTGAGTTTCCGGTCCTCCACTTCACTGACACGGGAAGTGTTCAATCTTAGATGTAATTTCAACAACAACAATAAAAATGGTGTCGAATTTCTGTTTTAGACTGTATGTGTTTGTGTGTGTGTGTACGTGTCCAGTTGTGTATGTGTTTGTATGTGTATGTGTACATGATAGTGTGTATGTGTTTGTATATTCTCTGTATGCCTATGTATTTGTGAATATGTGCCATGCGGTTGCATGCATTTGTATGGTTTTTGTGTGTGTGTGTGTGAAAATGTATGTACTGTATTTGAGTGTACGTGCCAGTGTGCATGTGCTCGTATGTTTTGTTTGTGTGCATTTGTGGATATTTATGATGTCAGTGTGTCTTGCCTCCGATTGTCTCCCAGATGTAATTCGTTGTCAGTCTGGTCACGCTGCAGTTCCCAACCTCTCACAAGAGAGATCACATAGGGAAACATCATTTGTTGTAACCTCAGCACTATTGACAGACAATGGCTCCCGGTCGTGTTCGCATTCGCCGTCATCTTATTTCCTGTGTCCTCTCAGATGACAGCCAGACCGTCTTATCTCCCGACTCTTATCTTGTATTGTGCCTTTGTGTCATCCAATATACTATAAGTGGGGGGGGGGGGGGGTGACTTGGATATTCATCAAGGGAGTGGCTCACATTTCACATTTCACAAAGAAAATCCCACATCTCCATCGTCTCCCCACCAACAATGTAAAAACAAAACGTGTCGATAACCGAATCGAAACACTGTTTGCCTATCCCGCAGGTTCTCCAAAATGGGATTGTTCCTCGTATCACTATGGAGGACATGTTCCCTCTACTGCATCCTCTCTTAGCGTCGGCACATTTTCAAACATCGCTATGTCTGCAGCCTATGAATAATTGAGATTCTGATAATGTTGGAAGTCTTATGCAACCATGAGGATGTCTTCTGTCTTCACAGCCGCCGACTCCAGGGCGTTTTTGGGCTTTGGGTTGAGGAACAACAGACACAGCAGAGGTTTAGTCTGGCCAGGGAACTCTGGGGTCAAGTTTTCTCAAACCTACATATCTAGGATCAGGTTTCCTTCCTCCAATTGTAACCTTAACATTAACGGGGAATATGGTCAACTGAGCGCAGATCATCGACTGTGGCCAACTTCACACTATGTCAAGTTAAACATGGCCTTTTCCCCTGCCTCTAAATTGTTACGACTGGGAGATTCAAACATAGGTAAGCTATTCAATAGATTGTTATGAACCAGCAGGCATAGCACTGTGGCTAGGTAATTCTCTAGTCCAGTGCTTGACTTCAAATCAAATTGTATTAGTCACCTGCGCCGAATACAACAGGTATTAGACCTTACAGTGAAATGCTTACTTACGAACCCCTGACCAACAATGCAGTTCAAAATAAATATGAATAAGAGTAAGAAATAAAAGTAACAAGTAATTAAAGAGCAGCAGTAAAATAACAATATATACAGGGGGGGGGGGGTACTGGTGCAGAGTCAATGTGCGGGGGCACCGGTTAGTCGAGGTAATTGAGGTAATATGTATATGTAGGTAGAGTTATTAAAGTGACTATGCGTAGATGATAACAACAGAGAGTAGCAGCTGTGTAAAAGGAGGGGGTCAATGCAAATAGTCTGGGTAGTGTCGTGGAAATGTCCTGTATTTACCAAATCATGAGAGCAAACCACACACAAGTCAGAGTTATCATAAAGTCCATCTTTAATTATATGAGCTCCATCGCTACCCTGTGACTCTCAGATCAATTCAGTGTCTATCATTGAGTTCTCTGAGAGTCCTTTACACATTGCAACTGAGATCCTGTATAGCAGAGACACACATAGCCAGACAGCATTGGCCATTTATCGTTCAGCTTTGTCTCCTAAACTATGTTCTTTTCTCAAACTCAGAACCATAAAACAAATCCTCATATCAACAGGCATATATCACATGCCCCCTCCTTGACAAGATCACAGAGACACATTGACTGGCACACAGACATTGTGGAGCCAAGAGATACACGCTTGACCTCTCGCCTCTCTGCGGCCCAAGTAACTTAGTCCTGACAGAGAACAGATGACTGCATCACGGCCACAGTATTATACAAAATAAACATTCTGATGAGAAGTAACTTACACACATATAATGAATATAAAACATCTTACCTATGTTACCAACTAATTCTGATTATTCCCCAACAGTAGCCATTTGATTAGATGTTCAGAAGACTTATGGCTTGGGGGTAGAAGCTGTTTAGAAGCCTCTTGGACCTAGACTTGGAGCTCCGATACCACTCAGACTTGGGACTGAAATAATTATATATTTTGTGTTGAAAAAACCTTAGATGATGTAAAATAGGGTCGAAACTACCACATATGCAAATATGAAGAAAAAATATATAGGGATGAGATCAAGCCTCTGATCTCTTCCCTATAGGCTGTCTCATCATTGTCAATGATCAGGCCTCTGACCTCCTCCCTATAGGCTGTCTCATCGTTGTCAATGATCAGGCCTCTGACCTCCTCCCTATAGGCTGTCTCATCGTTGTCAATGATCAGGCCTCTGACCTCCTCCCTATAGGCTCTCAACGTTGTCAATGATCAGGCCTCTGACCTCCTCCCTATAGGCTGTCTCATCGTTGTCAATGATCAGGCCTCTGACCTCTTCCCTATAGGCTGTCTCATCGTTGTCAATGATCAGGCCTCTGACCTCCTCCCTATAGGCTGTCTCATCGTTGTCAATGATCAGGCCTCTGACCTCCTCCCTATGGGCTGTCTCAACGTTGTCAATGATCAGGCCTCTGACCTCCTCCCTATAGGCTGTCTCATCGTCAATGATCAGGCCTCTGACCTCCTCCCTATAGGCTGTCTCATCGTTGTCAATGATCAGGCCTCTGACCTCCTCCCTATAGGCTGTCTCATCGTTGTCAATGATCAGGCCTCTGACCTCCTCCCTATAGGCTGTCTCATCGTTGTCAATGATCAGGCCTCTGACCTCCTCCCTATAGGCTGTCTCATCGTTGTCAATGATCAGGCCTCTGACCTCCTCCCTATAGGCTGTCTCATCGTTGTCAATGATCAGGCCTCTGACCTCCTCCCTATAGGCTGTCTCATCGTTGTCAATGATCAGGCCTCTGACCTCCTCCCTATAGGCTGTCTCAACGTTGTTGGCGATCAGGTTTTCCACCGTCGCGTCGTTGCCAAAATTAATGATGGTGTTGGAGTCGTGCACTACCACACAGTTGTGCGAGAACAGGGAGTACAGGAGGGGATGAAGTGCGCACCCCTGAGGGGTCCCGTGTTGAAAGTCAGCGTGGTGAATGTGCTGTTGTCTACTCTTACCACCTGGGGGCGTCCCATCAAGAAGTCAAGGATCCAGTTGCAGAGGGAGGTGTTCAGTCCCAGGGACCTTAGCTTAGCAATAAGCATGGAGGGCACTATGGTGCTGAACACTGAGCTGTTGTCAATAAACAGCATGCTCACGTACAGGGCCTTCAGAAAGTATTCACATTTTGTTGTGTTACAGTTTGAATTCAAAATGGATGAAATATATATATATATATATTTTTTTTTTTACATATCTAAACAAAATACCCTATAATGACAAAGTGAAAACATGTATTTTGAATAAACTGCAATTTCCTTTAGAATGAAATACAGAAATACCACATTTACATAAGGATTCACACGCCTGAGTCAATACATGTTAGAATCACCTTTGGAAGGGATTACAGCTGTGATTGTTTCTGGGTAAGTCTTCAAGAGCATTGCACAGCAGGATTATACAATATTTGCACATGATTCTTTTCTTTTTACAATTCTTCAAGCTCTGTCAAGTTGGTTTTTGATCATAGTTAGACAGCCATTTTCAAGTCTTGTCATAGGGTTTCAAGACGAATTATCCCTTTCCTGCAGAAGATTCGGTGTTCCTATGTCAAATGGTTTGTTAAATGTCAGTCTTTTGTGATGTATATAAAGTATAATATTGGGATGCAAACTCAAAATCTAACAAATTTCAACTTTACATGTGACAGGTACAGGTGTTTTTTTAAAGTTCATAACCATGTGTGTGAGGTGTATACTTTTGTTTTAAAGTAGATTTATTTAAGATTACCAAGAAACTCTGACTCTGATTTAGCCCAGTGCAGTAAAAGGTTAAGTAAACACTGTCACTAAGCCACTCAGGAACATTTAGTGTCATCTTGGTAAGCAACTCCAGTGTATTTTTGGCATTATGTTTTAGGTTATTGTCCTGCTGAAATGTGAATTTGTCTCCCAGTGTCAGTTAGAAAGCAGACTGAACCAGGTTTTGCCTGTGCTTAGCTCTATTCCTTTTCTTTCAATTACTATTATATCAAATTGGTAGTTTAGTCTTGTCCCATCGCTGTAACTCCCGTATGGACTTGGGAGAAGCGAAGGTTGAGAGCCATGCGTCCTCCGAAACACGACTCCACCTAGCCATTCTTGATACACTGCTCACTTCACCCGGTAGCCAGAGGAATCACTGTACACCACCTCATGGGTCTCCCGGTCGCGGATGGCTGCAACACAGCCTGGGATCAAACCCGGATCTGTAGTGACACCACTAGCACTGCAATGCAGTGCCTTAGACCGCTGCGCCACTCAGGAGGACCACTATTCTCTTTCTTTTTATCCTAAAAAACTCCCTAGTCCTACCCGATCACAAGCATACCCATAACATGATGCAGCCACCACAACACTTGAACATATGAAGAGTGGTACTCAGTGATGTGTTGTGTTGGATTTGCTCCAAACATAACGCTTTGTTTTCAGGACATTAAGTTGATTTATTTGCCACATTTTTGGCCGTTTACTTTAGTGCCTTATTGTAAACAGGATGCATGTTTTAAAATTGTTTTATTCTGTACAAGCTGCCTTCTTTTCACTCTATTAAATAAGTTAGCATTGTGGAGTAACTTCAATGTTGTTGATCCAATCTCATTTTTTTGTTATCCCAGCCATTCATATCTAACTGTTTTAAAGTGGTGAATCCCTGAGCGGCTTCCTTCCAATACAGCAACTGAGTTAAGAAGGAAGCCTGTATCTTTGTAGTGACTGGGTCCATTGATCCAACATCCAAAGTGTAATTAATAACTTCACCATGCTCAATGGGATATTCATTGTCTGCTATTTTTTTTTACCCCATCTACCAATAGTTACCCTTTTTTGTGAAGCATTGGTAAACCACCCTGGTCTTTTAGGTTGAATCTGTGTTTGATATTCACTGCTCGACTGAGGGACCTTACAGATAATTGTATGTGTGAGGTACAGAGATGAGGTAGTCAATTAAAAATCATATTAACTACTATTGTTGCACACAGAGTGAGTCCATGCAACTTATAATGTGACTTGTTAAGCATATTCCTGAATGTATTTAAGCATACCATAACAAAGGAGTTGAATCATTATTGAGCTTTTCATTTTTTAGGAATTTGTAAACATTTCTCAAAACATAATTCCACTTTGACATTATGGTGTTTTGTGTGTTGGCCAGACACAAAATCTCAATGTGGAAAAAGTCGAGTGAACGTTCTGATGGCAGTGTAGTTCTTGCTTTTGTTCAAGTGGGAAAGGACAGTGTGCAGTGCAAGAGAGTGTGTCATCTGCGAATTGGCCTGGGTCCAGGGTGCCTGGGTTGATGGTGTTGATGTGAGCCATGACCAGCCTTTCAAAGCATTTATTTCATGGCTCCAGATGTGAGTGCTGCGGTGCGAAAGCATCTGGTGAAATCCGTCAAAGCCTTTGGAGGCTCGATTGCCATAATGCCCAATAATATTATATAATTATTATGATTAGCATGGTTACTGTCATCAACATCATTCTCTACATTCTTTGTAAGTAATTAAGTTATGGGGTGACTGGACACCCTTCAGCTCAATGCTCTAACAACGTTGTTAATCATGGCAAGCTGATGATGACGATAATGCTGTATCACCTCTATTTTAACACACTGTGAGACAAAAAGGTGCTGTCTAGAACTTAAAAGTGTTTTTTTGGCTGTGTACATAGAAAAAGGGCTTCCAGAAGGTTTCTCCTAAGTGTAAAGATCTCTAAATGATTATCACTCATAATCTCCTCACTTTGTCCAATATAGAGAATGGAGGGGTTAGCCTCTAGCCATTTCAAAGCCATCGCTAGTGTAGGCGTTTTGACTTTGATGACCTTTACAAATGTATTTCACACACACACACACACACACACTAACTTCTGTCATGGGAGAAGGGAGAAGTATTGCAACGAGTGGGACGACTGCTGCTCGCATTGCATTGTTGGTAACGACAGTGCTTCTTCCATTTGACTGTCAGACATTGCTGACTAGCAGGTCCATTGATTAATTAATGTATTTATTCAAATGATCCGGCGTGGAGATCTTACATTCATCCATGTCACTTGCTTTCCTCTCTAATGACTTTAGAGCAAAGGAGGAGCAGGCAAAAACCTGGCAAGGAGGAGACGTATCATTGGGGAGCAAGACGGGGGCATTAGAATAAGAAGGAGAGGGCAAGGCATGATGAGACATAAATAATTACAACTCTTAAGAAGTGTTTAGGACACAGCCAGGCATCAGGTGTTTCTATGTCAAATGGTTTTGTTATATTTCAGTCTTTTGTGACTGAAATAAAGTGTAATACTAGGATGCAAACTCAAAATGTAATACATTTAAACTCTATATGTGACAGGTACAGGTGTCTTTTTAAAGCCCATAACCATGTGCGTGAGGTGTATACTTTCGTTTCAAAGTAGATTTGTTTAAGACTAACAAGAAACACTCTGTGTGACTCTGATTTAGCCCACTGCAGTAAAAGGTTAAGTCAACACTGTAACTAAGCCACTCAGGAACATTCAATGACATCTTGGTGAGCAACTCCAGTGTATATTTGGTATTGTGTTTTAGGTTATTGTCTTGCTGAAAAGGTGAAAATGTCTCCCAGTGTCTATTGGAAAGCAGACTGAACCAGGTTTTCAATTATTGTTATTATATCAAACTGGTAGTTACAGCCTTGTCCCATTGCTGCAACTCCCGTACGGTCTTGAGAGAGGCGAAGGTTGAGAGCCATGCTTCCTCTGAAACACGACCACGCCAAGCCATACTGCTTCTTGATACACTCCTCGCTTAAGCAGGTAGCCGGAGGAAACACAGTACACCTAGCAACCGGAGTCAGTGTGCATGCGCCCGGCCCACCATATGGAGTCGCTAGAGCGCAATAGGACAATGACATCCCAGCCAGCCAAACTCTCCCCTAAGCCGGACAACGCTTGGCCAATTGTGCACCGCCTCATGAGTCTCCCGGTCGCTGCGACACGGACCGGGTTCAAACCCGGCTCTATAGTGACACCTCTAGCACTTCGATGCAGTGCCTTAGACCGCTGCGCCACTCAGGAGGCCCACTATTCTCTTTCTTTTTATCCTAAAAAACTCCCTAGTTCTCAGTGATGTGTTGTGTTGGATTTGCCCCAAATTAACACTTTGTATTCAGGACATAATGTTTATTTCTTTCCCACATTTTTGGCAGTTTACTTTAGTGACTCTTTGCAAACAGAGAAAATGTTTATTCTGTACAAGCGTCCTTCTTTTCACTCTGTCATTTAAGTCAGTATTGTGGAGTAACTTCAATGTTGTTGATCCAATCTCGTTTTTTCTTATCACAGTCATTAAACTAACTGTTTTAAAGTCACCATTGGCTTCATGGTGAAATCCCTGAGTGGTTTCCTTCCTCTACAGCAACTGAGTTAAGAAGGATGCCTGTATATATATGTAAGTCGCTCTGGATAAGAGCGTCTGCCAAATGACTTAAATGTAAATGTAAATGTATATTTGTAGTGTCACGTTTGTTGAAACGAGTAGACCAAGGCGCAGCGTGAGTAAAGTTCCACATATTTTTAATAAACTGAAACTCAGCAAAACAAAAACAAATAAGCACAACAGAAATGTGACGCTACTGGTGCACACAGGCAACTTTCCGTAGACAAGATCCCACAACTAACAATGGGGACAATGGCTACCTAAATATTATCCCCAATCAGAGACAACGATAAACAGCTGCTTCTGATTGGGAACCATATCAGGCCACCATAGACATACAAATTCACCCAGATGACCCACCCAAGTCACTATCAGACCCCAACCAACAGAGAATAAACAGCTTACTATGGTCAGGGCGTGACATTGTAGTGGCTGGGTGCATTGATACAACATGCAAAGTGTAATTAATAACTTCACCATGCTCTAAGGGATATTCAATATCTGCTTTTTTCATGTTTTACCCATCTACCAATAGGTACCATGTATTCATGTCTAATTGGCTGCTTCATTTGTTGTCTATGTCGCTGTTAACTTACTTGCCCTCAGCAATTTTAATTTATTTAACCTTTATTTTAATCAGAGAGTCATACTGAGACCAAGGTCTCTTTTATGGATGACCCCTCAATTACATAACTGACAGAAAATACACACATCGAAACATAAAAACGCATAAAGAAAGAAAAACATGGTCATAAAAAACAAAAACATTAATCAGTGATAAGGTCCTCAAAGAGCTTTCTGAATTGCCCTAGAGGCACCAAAACATCACATTTAAGAAATGTTTTAAGATTGTTGCACAAATAAGGTGCCAAGAAAACTTAAAGCTGATTTACCTAACTCAGTAAATACCAAATGAATTTCCAGAGTTAACCATCCCTGAGACTGGGTGTAGTAACTCATATCTTTACTAAACTTTAGACATACTAGGTACAGTGGGACTTTTTGTAAAATTGCTTCATAAATGAAAACATATTGTATCAAACTATGTGACATCAAAGAGGACCAACCAACTTTCGGGTGGAGAACGCAGTGATGAGTACTAAAACTGTCACTTGTAATTAAGCGCAGTGCGCTATGATAAACTGCATTTAACGGCTTTAATGAAGAGGCAACTGTGTTCATATAGATGATGTCGCTGTAGTCCAAGACTGATAGGGACGTCAATGGAATAATCTGCTTTCTACTACCATCAAAGGTGCTCCATTAAAATATAAACCACGGGGCACAGATGTCAGCTCAACGTCTAGTTTTCACTAATGTGAATTCCACGTGAAATCAACCAAAAATGTCACCCTTTCATTGGATTTAGGTAAAAATGTGGGTGAAACGAATATGAAATTCCTTTATGTTGATGACTTTTTGCAAATCCATTCAGTTTTCCACGTTGATTCAACGTCATCACATTGAATTCTAGGGTTGAAATGACTTTGAAACAAAGTTGACTCCCCCAGTTTTTACCCAGTGGGATAGATGAATGTCTCTGTACTTTTCAATATCGGAACACGTTTCCCGACCCGATTGTTGTTGAGAACCTTGTTTGAAGTTAAAGTCTAGCTAATACTTCAACCCTAAAACAGAACTGTGTGATCATTATAGTTCTTCTTCTCTGCCGAAACTCTTGAACTAGCAACCCAACCCACCCACCTCCTCCCCCATTTCTCCCTGTGTTTTCTGCAGTTCCACTGCTGTTTGGGTGAGAAGATCAGAAAACCTGTGCAAACTGCAGGGGTCCAAACATGCAAAGCTTCATCAGTTTACGCTGAACAAAACAATACATGTAAAAGTTGGGAGGTTCAAAAGTTTCAGCACTTCTCACCAGTGGCTTCCTCTGGTTTTGTCTGAGCATGACCCACATTATTTATAGTCCTACAGTCACTCTGGAGTTATAGAAGCAGCTGTTCAAGTAAAGTTATGGCTTCGGAGAAGTTGTACTTGGTGTTCAGGTTTTGGGGCGGCATGTTGGTAAACAGCGAATAAATAATTTCTCAACAGCCACCCCAACTGCCACGGCCTCTTGACATAAAGGTAAAATCAATCTTCAAACATGATTCAGGTGTAAAGTCCAGGGACTGTCTTGCCAGGGGTGGGAAAGGGATTCCCCGATTGACACACAAGTTGCTATTGACCACGCAACCAATTCTTATTCCTCTCTTGGTCCGAGGCTTTCATTTGCAACCTGACGTCCAGGGGCAGCACTTTGGTTTTAGAAGTGGGGAAAACCTAACCTGGAGGGTGGGTCATATGCTCATTTGCTGCATTTCTACTACGGCTGTCCGATTTAAAAATGTAATATTTTGGTTGACCAAGAGTAGTCTTTTCTTTTGACCAATCAAAAACCCTATTTGTTTTAACAAAATCAACTAGGCTATATGTACTGAGCGTGTCTGATGCTTTAAGCAGGCTGTTTGAATAAATAATTAAAACAAACAATTACTCAAGAAGGAGCCAGAGATCAAGATAACCAGAAGAAAAAAACTGTTCCTGACCCTCCCCCCTGCTGCTGCTGGCCTTCCTTCACAGATTCTGCCATTGTGCTCCTGAAGTTGGAGAAAATCAGCTACACAATCATTCGGCCACCTTTTCCATTTGGGGTGCCAATTGATCTTACCATTTCTGCCAATTTGAGAGCTAGTTATGATTTTTAAATAGGCATTTTGTGGAACAGTTTAATTTATTTTATAATAGACTTGTATTTTGAAATCATTGTCTGTGATTAATTCCATTCTATCTAAAATTATACACATCTAAAAGTAACTTATTGCCATAGCCAACTATGAAAAAACGGTCTGCATAAAGCCAACACAAAAAAAAACATTGCAGCCTGCAGGTAGAAAATATCCTGATAAAAATAAATATGCTACAAATCAAAATGTATTAGTCACATGCTCCGAATACAGAATACAATAGGTGTTGACCTTACAGATAAGAATAAGAGATAAAAGTAATAAGTACTTAAAGAGCAACAGTAAATAATAACAATATCGACAGGGGGTGCCGGTACAGAGTCAATGTGCTGGGGCAACGGTTAGTTTAGGTAGTATGTACATGTAGGTAGAGTTTATTAAAGTGACTATGCATTGATGGTATCAGAGAGTGGCAGTGGTGTGGAGAGGAGAGCAATGCAAATAGGCTGGGTAGCCATTTAACTGGATGTTCAGCAGTCTTATGCTTGGGAGTAGAATCTGTTTAGAAGCCTCTTGGACCTAGACTAGGCACTCCAGTACCACTTGCCGTGTGGTAGCAGAGAGTACAGTCTATGACTAGGGAGGCTGGAGTCTGACAATTTTTAGAGCCTTTCTGACACCGCCTGGTGTACAGCTCCTGGATGGTAGGAAACTTGGCCCCAGTGATGTACTGGGCCGTTCGCACTACCTTCTATAGTGCCCTGCAGTCGGAGGCTGAGCAGTTGCCAAATCTCCTCAGTCTCCTGAGGGGGAACAGGTTTTGTCATGCCCGCTTCATGACTGTCATGGTGTGCTTGGACCATGTTAGTTTGTTGGTGATGTGGACACCAAGGAACTTGAAGCTCTCACCCTGCTCCACTGCAGCCCCGTCGATGAGAATGGGGGTGCGCTCGGTCCTCTTTTTCCTGAAGTCCACAATTCTCCTTTGTCTTGATCACGATGAGGGAGAGGTTGTTGTCCTGGCACCACATGGCCAGGTCTCTGTCCTCCTCCCTATAGGCTGTCTTGTTGTTGTCTGTGATGTGTTATCGGCAAATTTAGTAATGGTGTTGGAGTCGTGCCTGGCCATGCAGTCATGAGTGAACAGGGAGTACAGGAGGGGGCTGAGCACACCCCTGATGGACCCCTGTGTTGAGGATCCATGTGACGGATGTATTGTTACCTACCCTTACCACCTTGGGGTGGACCATCAGGAAGTCCAGGATCCAGTTGCAGAGGGAGGTGTTTAGTCCTTAGCTTATTTATGAGTCAATGAATAGCATTCTCACATGGGTATTCCTTTTGTCCAGGTGGGAAATGGCAGTGTGGAGTACAATAGAGACTGCATCATCTGTGGATCTGTTGAGGCAGCACGCAAAATGGAGTGGGTCTCGGGTTTCTGGGACGATGGTGATGATATGAGCCATGACCAGCCTTTCAAAGCACTTCATGGCTACAGGCGTGAGTGCTACGGGTCGGTAGTCATTTAGGCAGGATGGCTTAGTGTTCTTGGGCACAGGCACTATGGTGGTCTGCTTAAAACATGTTGGTATTACAGACTCGGACAGGGAGAGGTTGAAAATGTCAATGAAGACACTTGCTAGTTGGTCAGCGCATGCTCACAGTAATCCTGGTAATCCGTCTGGCCCTGCGTGGATTGTGAATGTTGACCTGTCTAAAGGTCTTACTCACACCGGCTGCAGAGAGCATGATCACACACATCTTCCGGTACAGCTTGTGCTCTCATGCATGTTTCAGTGTTATTTGCCTCGAATCGAGCATAGAAGTTGTTGAGCTCGTCTGGTAGGCTCGTGTCACTGGGCAGCTCTCGGCTGTGCTTCCCTTTGTAGTCTTTAATGGTTTGAAGGCCCTGCCACGTCCGGTGTATCATATTGGCTACACATGGCCTGTTTGCAACAAACTTGAAATATTGTATCAACTATCAAATGGGTTGCCCTAAACTCATGCTAGCAATAAAATATTCAGGGCCCTGGAAGTTTCCCATTCTAGTGACCTTGGGACAGACACAGCTGTGGCTCTTTGTGCAAAAGGGATAAGAAGTAATGAGGTATTTTATGATGTTTCCACTGGATCAGAGCATTACATTTTCATTTTCAATTGATTCTTAAAACTGACTTTGCTAATTTTCTGTTTGAGGTGAAGAAAAATTACTTTGAGAAGCTCCACAGCTCATTACTGGTGGTGAGTTAAGACAATCGGAGATATTATCAGACATCCCAAAATGGGCACATTTATAGGCCTACATTTGCACACTGTGCATGTAGACGAGTCCTACTTCTATGTCAATAATCAGGTGCCTGTCCTTACTCAACATTGACTGGAGCATTTCAAACAAAATATGATGAATGAATGGAATGAAATGAACAAAAACTTGTTTCTCACAAGGGTAGCATAGGTTGTGAGTTCTGCAAAACTTGTGACCACTCCGACAATGAGAACTGTAGTAGGCCTGTAATATATTGCAATATTCAACAGAGCTCCATAGACTGGTCTTCCCTGGATGTCTGACCCTGCTGGGACATGATGAGCATAGTGTTGTGTACTGACTGTGCACCATGCCAGTGTTGCCTGTATAGCTGTTTATACTGTGTCAGTGTAAAAAGTAGGGAATTAGCTATGGAAACTGACAGATCAATAATGCTACATTGCTACACTGACTCTAATAAACACTCACATTTCACTGTCGATAAACGTCAGAATACCGGTCTTCAATCGTTTGGCCGATAGGTTTCATTGTTTTATTCAGGTCTAGTGTGATTGAGGCAAAAATAAGAGCTAAAGTTAGTGAGCTAGCTAGCAAATGTTAGCCAACTTTTGGCTAGCTCTAATGGTACATCAACTGACGAAAACTAGCCAAGTTAATTGCCTTCTGTTGAAACCGGACAAAAAGGATACAAAACATTTCCATACACACAACAGCTGTTAGATACTGCTACATGACAGATATTTAGACACTAATGCTGAACTGGCTGTGGTAGTTACTAGCTAGATAGTTCATTCTCATCAGACAGAACTTCAGTCGAGAGGGGAGGAAACATTACTGTAATGAACGTTATATGTCAGTTACACTACTAGTTCAGCACTGGGAATATTTTTTAAATTCTGTTAAGTCAAACAGCAGATACCTTGCCAGCTACATTAGTCAATTATAGAGTAGCCGGTTTCTGCTCTGCTTGCTTTTACAACTCTGAGAAAAGTGCAACACACACAGAGACAGCAGCTGCAGACAGCAGTACCATGTCTTTCAGAAGCTTTGCCTTCACACAGCCTGTAGGCATGCTCTGTGTCTGCGTGGTACTAAATCCAGCTGGCTGAAACTGCCAAACAGCCTATCTGACCGCTCTGAGGCGTAAGCATGGTCCTAAAGCACACCGATGCCACTTTGAGTATCACATTGCAATGATAAAACTGGGGGGAACAAAAATACAATTTTAGAATGTGGGGGGGGGGGCATGTCCCCCTACCCCAGTGAAAATTGCACCCTGCTGACCTCAACAATTATCATTTTCATTCATCATTTAATTTGTGGCTGTCTGTCTCCCACCACTCCCTAAGTCACTCCCCCATGGCCAACACTGATTTCATTGTTGAACCCACAGCCAACAATTGTGTCCCTGGAGGAGTGCCCCATTGTGTCTTGTGCCGTTTAAAAAGCTGGGAGCTTGGCAACCCTCCCATGAATTATTCAACGCTCCCCGCTACATGTTGGCCCCTGTCGGATTCCTTCCTAACTAATATAATTGTTGAGCCAGTTAGAAGGAAATTGAAATCCCAATACCACAGAGCAGTGTGGGAAGAGGGAAGGGGAACAAAGAGAAAATAAAGAGAAAAGGAGAGAGATACCTCATTAGCTGATTAGTGTCAGTGGGTGTAGTATGAGTGGCCCGTGGACCATGCTAACGTGTCTAGGAGATCAAATCAAATCAAATGTATTTATATAGCCCTTCGTACATCAGCTGATATCTCAAAGTGCTGTACAGAAACCCAGCCTAAAACCCCAAACAGCAAGCAATGCAGGTGTAGAAGCACGGTGGCTAGGAAAAACTCCCTAGAAAGGCCAAAACCTAGGAAGAAACCAAGAGAGGAACCAGGCTATGTGGGGTGGCCAGTCCTCTTCTGGCTGTGCCGGGTGGAGATTATAACAGAACATGGCCAAGATGTTCAAATGTTCATAAATGACCAGCATGGTCGAATAAAAATAAGGCAGAACAGTTGAAACTGGAGCAGCAGCACGGCCAGGTGGACTGGGACAGCAAGGAGTCATCATGTCAGGTAGTCCTGGGGCATGGTCCTAGGGCTCAGGCCCTCCGAGAGAGAGAAAGAAAGAGAGAATGAGAGAATTAGAGAACGCACACTTAGATTCACACATGACACCGAATAGGACAGGAGAAGTACTCCAGATATAACAAACTGACCCTAGCCCCCCGACACATAAACTACTGCAGCATAAATACTGGAGGCTGAGACAGGAGGAGTCAGGAGACACTGTGGCCCCATCCGAGGACACCCCCGGACAGGGCCAAACAGGAAGGATATAACCCCACTCACTTTGCCAAAGCACAGCCCCCACACCACTGGAGGGATATCTTCAACCACCAACCTACCATCCTGAGACAAGGCTGAGTATAGCCCACAAAGATCTCCACCATGGCGCAACCCAAGGGGGGGCACCAACCCAGACAGGATGACCACATCAGTGAATCAACCCACTCAGGTGACGCACCCCCTCCAGGGACGGCATGAGAGAGCCCCAGTAAGCCAGTGACTAAGCCCCTGTAATAAGGTTAGAGGCAGAGAATCCCAGTGGAAAGAGGGGAACCGGCCAGGCAGAGACAGCAAGGGCGGTCCGTTGCTCCAGAGCCTTTCCGTTCACCATCCCACTCCTGGGCCAGACTACACTCAATCATATGACCCACTGAAGAGATGAGTCTTCAGTAAAGACTTAAAGTTTGAGACCGAGTTTGCGTCTCTGACATGGGTAGGCAGACCGTTCCATAAAAATGGAGCTCTATTGGAGAAAGCCCTGCCTCCAGCTGTTTGTTTAGAAATTCTAGGGACAATTAGGAGGCCTGCGTCTTGTGACCGTAGCGTACGTGTAGGTATGTATGGCAGGACCAAATCAGAGAGATAGGTAGGAGTAAGCCCATGTAATGCTTTGTAGGTTAGCAGTAACCTTGAAATCAGCCCTTGCTTTGACAGGAAGCCAGTGTAGGGAGGCTAGCACTGGAGTAATATGATCAAATCTTTTGGTTCTAGTCAGGATTCTAGCAGCCGTATTTAGCACTAACTGGAGTTTATTTAGTGCTTTATCCGGGTAGCCGGAAAGTAGAGGATTGCAGTAGTCTAACCTAGAAGTGACAAAAGCATGGATTAATTTTTCTGCATCATTTTTGGACAGACAGTTTCTGATTTTTGCAATGTTATGTAGATGGAAAAAAGCTGTCCTTGAAATGGTCTTGATATGTTCTTCAAAAGAGAGATCAGGGTCCAGAGTAACGCCGAGGTCCTTCACAGTTTTATTTGAGACGACTGTACAACCATTAAGATTAATTGTCAGATTCAACAGAAGATCTCTTTGTTTCTTGAGACCTAGAACATGCACATCTGTTTTGTCCATATTTAGAAGTAGAAAGTTTGCAGCCATCCACTTCCTTATGTCTGAAAAACATGCTTCTAGCAAGGGCAATTTTGGGGCTTCACCATGTTTCATTGAAATGTACAGCTGTGTGTCATCCGCATAGCAGTGAAAGTTAACATTATGTTTTCGAATGACATCCCCAAGAGGTAAAATATATAGTGAAAACAATAGTGGTCCTAAAACGGAACCTTGAGGAACACAGAAATTTACAGTTGATTTGTCAGAGGACAAACCATTCACAGAGAAAAACTGATATCTTTCCAACAGATAAGATCTATACCAGGCCAGAACTTGTCCATGTAGACCAATTTGGGTTTCCAATCTCTCCAAAAGAATGTGGTGATCGATGGTATCAAAAGCAGCACTAAGGTCTAGGAACACGAGGACAGATGCAGAGCCTCGGTCCGATGCCATTAAAATGTCATTTACCACCTTCACAAGTGCAGTCTCAGTGCTATGATGGGGTCTAAAACCAGACTGAAGCATTTCGTATACATTGTTTGTCTTCAGGAAGGCAGTGAGTTGCTGCGCAGTGAGTTGCTGAGATAATGACTAAGAATGACCCTGAGTTCAGCTAACTGAACAGAGGAGCAGCGGAGGAGGTAGGGGGGTAGTGGGGGAGGAGGAGAAGTGCCCCCAATGATACGGCCAAAGAGCAGCTCTTAGGATTTATCTTTGCCATCTTGGCAAAATAACAAGTCTTTAAGCTTTTCCCTATTGGATTTTTAAGTGACGACTGTCATTTGCTAGCTCTATCCTCTCTGTCCAGCCATTTGCTCACCACTTCTGTAGCTGTTGGGTTTGAATGTAATCTCGGAGGGTTTCTCCAAAAGCTGCCAGACTGGCTGAACTGCTAGGTGCACAGATGGACCAAGAAATTCATTTCTGACTGGAGAGAAAAGTACTGTTTATCTTGTCTTGAGTGGAAAAGGGACTGCAACACAATATCAGTCAATACAGAGAATTAACTGTAACCTGGTGAAATCAGTCGAAATCAACTGATACACTGTAGATTTAAATGTTTGCACAACATGCTCGAAATAACGGCGATCTCAAATGTGTGCAAATAATGGGGTCGAGAAGAAGTTCAGTGTCAGTGGAGGCTGGAAACCATGTGCATGACGTACTTGATACCATTCCACTGATCCCGCTCCAGCCATTAACACGAGCCCGTTCTCCCCAATTAAGGTGCCACCAACCTCCTTTGATCAGTTTGAAAAATCCAGACATGAGATTGTTTTTTCTGAACAATGCTGTAGACGAGACAAAAACATCAACACAGGAGAGAGAGTACGTTTCCCATACAATTTGTTTTGCTTTTATGGATACATGAATTTGGCTGGTTAGCATTTGGTTGGCTAGCTAAATAACTGTAGCTAACTAAACTGCTAGCTGACATTTGTTTGTCCTATCAACTAGGCTAGCCAGCTAGTAACTTATCATACAGAAAATACTTACCATGCAATATGTTGAGTTTTTGCAGGATTAGCTAGCTAGCTATTATTCTAACCTTGTCTAGCTAGGTAGCTACCTAAAAGCTAGCAAATAGCTATGATATGGTCGCTACTCGCTTGCTAACTAACTAACTTTGGCAAGCTAACTGGGTTTGATGGTCTTACCTTGCCTGGACCTAGCTAGCTAATTGTGTCAACATACACTATGAGTAAAGTTACTTCCTTTTCAGTGTTGCTAAACACTAACATTAGCTAACTTATTAGTGTTAGCAAGCACTATTATTGCTAGTTGGATAACACAACAACGAGCTAAGTAGCTAGCTACTGTAACTAGGCCTAAACTATTTAAATCATGATAATACTAGTATAGGGTAATGCTGTGTCTATGTGTAACGATTTTCTTCCTGGGATATAAACATCTTTAATGAAAGATGAAAACCGTGAACACTATACAAAATAAGAAAACATGGAAAAACCGAAACAGTCCTAACTGGTGCAAAACACAGAGACAGGAACAATCACCCACAAGATACCTAAAGAATATGGCTGCCTAAATATGGTTCCCAATCAGAGACAACGATAAACACCTGCCTCTGATTGAGAACCACTCCAGGCTACCATAGACTTACCTAGAACACTCAACTGAACACAACCCCATAGACTACAAAACCCCTAGACAAAACAAGACACATAAATCACCCATGTCACTCCCTGGCCTAACCAACATAATAAAGAAAACACAGAATACTAAGGCCAGGGGGTGACACTATGTGTCACGAATATTACCGAAGGTGACTCCCCTTCTTGTTCGGGTAGCGCTCGGCGGTCGTCGTCGCCGGTCTACTAGCTATCACCGATCCATTGTTCTGTGTTCCTTTGGTTTTGTCTGATTGGTATCACCTGTTTCTTGTTTGGTTGTTAGGGTGGGGTTATATATAGTTTGTTCAGCCCGCTTCTATTTCGTGCGGGCTTGTTCGTCTGTTCTGTGTTTGAGTGCATTTTGTTTGTATTTTTGGGTTTCGCGCTACTTTTGTTCATGTTATTTTTCCTGGACGTTAAAGCGTGTTTTTTACCACATCTTTTGCTCTCTGCGCCTGACTCCACACCTCCTCACTCATTTGTCGTAACACTATGGTAAATTGTCATACATTCTTCTTCTTGACCACAGATTTCCACAAGGTCTAAGACTCCGGGATAGAAAAATAATTACAAGAATAAACAGATGAAGACAGAGGCAGAGGATTTCCATTGTTACTTGTAAGGTTAGAAAGAAAGAGACAGTGATATTTTTCTAAATTATCTATCTAAGCTACTTACTATAGGCTTCATACATAAGTCACCACTATAATGGTTGTTATTTTTATTGAGTGGGTGTAACGGCGTTCTTCTGTTGAAAGAGGAGCGGACCAAAATGCAGCGTGGTGGTTACTCATGTTAATTGATGAAAAATGACTAGACATGAAATAACTGAAACGTACAAAAACAACAGACGGAAACGTGAAAAACTATACAGCCGATCTGGTGAAACTATACACAGAGACAGGAACAATCACCCACGAAACACTCAAAGAATATGGCTGCCTAAATATGGTTCCCAATCAGAGACAACGATAATCACCTGACTGATTGAGAACCGCCTCAGGCAGCCATAGACTACGCTATACACCCCACAAAACCCCAAGACAAAAACACACCACAATAACCCATGTCACACCCTGGCCTGACCCAATAAATGAAGATAAACATAATATATTTTGACCAGGGCGTGACAGTAGGCTATATACCTTTGTTTAATCTAATTAATACAATTATTAAGCTAACAATAAAAATCATTATTATTTTGTAAGAAATGTAAGGCATTTTGACATGTTGTAGTAAAGTTGACTAAAGAAGAAACTCATCTTTTGTTTGTAGTAATTATATAGAAATTGCTCAGAAATAGCTAAATCCTGTGTAACAACTAGCGATAACCTTGTACTTGTGTTTATTTTCTCCCTTGGATGGCGCTTTCAGAAGCTGACTATTAGACTGTGAGGATGGGTAATGTTCTTCGTATGTACACAATAATTACAAGTAATTACAAGCACCCCTCAAGAAACACTTCACTTTAACTATCTAAATCCTAAACACCTAGTAAATACATTGTACTTATCCAGATATTACATGTATTCTGACTGTGGTGTGCTAATGTGTTTATCCTTGGATGGAGCTTCCGGAAGTCTTACAATGAGGGTCAGGTTGTCAGGATGGGTAATGTACTATATAAGTAGACATTAATTACAAGTAAGTACCCCCTCAATATACACTTAATTTTAACCAGCTAAATCCTGTAACACCTAGTAATTACACTGTATTTACGGACATAGTACATGTACTTTATTGTGTACTTGTGGATTTATTCTATCACCTGGGTGTAAAGGTTCAGGTTGTCATACAGGGTAATGTACACATGAATTATAGCTACACTTTTAGCAACAACATATAGTGGAGATTTTGAAGAGTGTGCATTCACAGGTAGATAATTAGAGCCTATTGAGCCTCCAACCTTTGTAATCTCGGACACCCAGATAATCTGTCCATAAGAGATTACAACCTTGTGACAGTTGTTACTGAATCAGATGCAGTTGAGAAAAACAAAACACTAAATTGGTGAATTTTGTGGAAATTTGCCCATTTGTAACAAGCATGGTAACAAGCATTCATTGTTACACCTCTGTATTTACAGACTGCAATTACCATGTTGCTATTGCAGTGTAACTATGAGTTAATACAATAACCTACAATACTTGCTACAGTGTAATTACACTGTAATAAGGACCCAAGGAATTGAACACAATAGGTAACGACCTTGCACCAAATTGTAACCGCTTGCACATGTTTCGATGAATCCCCAAAAAACAATGTAAATATTAGGTTAATACTGCAATTACCATTTCACCGTTCACACCTGGTTATCTGCGTACTGTGATATAAAATCCCACCAGTATCCATTCATCCTGCCTTTTTCACTTGTGCTCATTCATTATTCCCCCCCCCACACACACACACAGTCTCTACCTCTAAATTAACTTCTTCATATTCCTTCTCCATGTTCATTTATGCCTGACCATCATCCACACTGCATTAATTCAATAGGCTTTTTCCCTTCATATTCGCTTGGGAACATTCATTCACCTTTTTACACACACACACACACACGCACATTCATTCTGTACTCGTATCCATTCATAACGGCACAAAAATCCGCAGGCATACTGTCACTGGGGAGATGACTGCCTCTGTTGCACAGGAGGCGGTTCGGAAATACTACAGGGGTGGGGTGGGGCTGTGTGTGTGTGTGTGTGTGTGTGTGTGTGTGTGTGTGTGTGTGTGTGTGTGTGTGTTATGCACAATGTCCTCCAGGGGCTCTGTACATACAATCTTTGGTGAACATTCATTCACACACACACACACACACACACACACACACACACACACACACACACACACACACACACACACACACACACACACACACACACACACACTTCCTCCTACCCTCTAATCCTCCCCCATCACATGCACACACATACCATGCTGAGTTAGGTTAGCGAGTTGCGTGCAATGTGCTGCTGTTTGTTCCCTGCAGTGTATGGGGGCCTGCTGATTTTCATCATAATGTAATGGGATTGGACAGCTTAAGGGCCAGTGTGATTTCAATAACTTGTCTCTCCTCCTCTGAGTATCTCTCTCACACCTGTGTTCGTCACTCGCTTCATCCTTCCCCCACAAAAAGATGCATTGCCCAGACAGCTTGGAATGTCTGAATGAAACACGGGAAAAATCAACCTTTTTTTCTACATTCTTGGTATTTGAAATTGTTGATGAAATTCGGGACATGATTGGTTGGTTGCGGGAGGCGGGACAAAGGGTCAAAATGCGGGCCTGTGGTCACTAAGTGGGAGGATAGAAATAATCAGTGTTTAATCCTGAAGAGTCTATTGACGCACCCTTGCTTCATTCTAAGTAACATAATAAATAAAACGTTGCCATCTGTCAGTTTAATCCAGGGATATCTGGTGTTTTTTCAATGTGCTGCATCTCAATCCACCACATCCATTTATGATGGGCTTCTGCATCTGCAGTGGAAGGTGGCCAAGCTACAGCGGTGTTTGTCAGACCATGAGACATCCCGAAAATCGGTCTTCTCGTGAAAACGTCTGTAGCATCCAAATGGTTTGGCTAATACTATACTAATACTAATAATAACTAATATGGCCTCTCTATGGAAACATGTGACTCTCACAAACACAATGATGTTCTCTATAAACCCCACAGGACTTGTCTGAAGCTAACCTAGTACCGGTTTCAGGCATTGTTGTCTCAAAGTTTTTGGCATGAAGGGACTTCATCTTCAGCTCGACTAACTCAAACGCTAAAGGTGCACTTCAAAGCTTTCTATTTCTAGGGAATATTGTTTAAAGATTTTTAAAGGTTCTTTTGTTTTGGAGGAATTTGGGTAGTGAGGGTCTTTGTAAGTACAAAATGAAATAAGAAGCAAATTTCAATCAAATTTCAATCAAATGTCCTTGATTAACCCATGTCTTCCCTCCTCATCTTCTTCTCAAAGCACATTGGAGAAGAAGATCTGAGATCCCTCCCCCTGGATATTTTCCACCAATGAATTTTGATTAGGAGGAAAGGAGAGAGGATTCAAGGAATCAAAGAAATACAATTGAAATTCACCATGGTTCCTTGCGATGTGTATAGGCTGTGGTCTCCACCCTGGTCACTTCCTAGCCACACCCATGAGTCACTTGCTGGTTTGTATGAAATAGGAAGTGGGTGTGTCAGGAAGGGGGAAGCCATCTTGACTGCTTGAATGTCGTGGTCAGAAATGTTTGTTTACTAGGAAACTTTTTAAAGTTTAAAAGCCATTTTTTTCTCTCTCCATAAAGGGTAGCCAATGAATGACGCCTCTTTTGACCGATGGGTAAAACAATAATTGTGTAGATAAATGTAGATAATCCTCTAAAAAAAACAATGGTCCAAACCTCAGCTCTCTATTATAATCATTCAACATTTATTGGATTAAGGGGATTAAGTCAATGGAGGCCAGAAAAAAAGTGCTCATAACTCTGGAAAATAGCATTGGGTCAACGAGGCTAAATGCTGTGTGAGAATTAAGGCTACCTGACAGGGTTACCACTGAACTCGGCATCTTTCTTCTCAAATCATGAGGACATGAAACCATTTTGAGACATTACATATTTTACTGCACATTGTTCATATTAATGCATAGCTCCTATTCATTTTCTAAGACTTCTCACAAAAACAAGTGTATCTTTGTCAACCGAGCACTGAGCGTACAGCAAGATTTGTATTTTCAAAAGACTTTTACATTTAATTCAGCTCGTGTCATGCTAATTTTTCTACTTGCAACCTGTGTAAACAACTTGGAAGATGACAACCACAAAATGCAAAATCCTCAAAAGTTTTGGCGATAAAGCTCTATTAGGTTACGGAATCCAATTTTTGGGATAGAATGTCAATGATATGTTAGAGAAACTATTAAAAACATGAAGAATCATATTTGTCTAGGTAAAATCAATTTGATAACATAAGGAAGTGAAATATCATCACCAAAGTGCGTTTTCACCCACTCTGGGAAGAGTAGATGAACACGCTACTACATAAAATTGATAACCTTCTCAAGGACTTATAGAGGGATTTGACATGACACTGGATGGATGACTCTCTCTCTCTCTCTCTCTCTCTCTCTCTCTCTCTCTCTCTCTCTCTCTCTCTCTTTCTCATATCTATGTTGTTGTGAGGCTACCTCTCCAAGGGCCACTGAGCAAGCTAGGATGTGTCCCAAATGGCACCCTTTTCCCTATGTATTGCACTACTTTTGGTCATGAACCTTTTTTAGGCTATGCAAATGTTATAAGACAACATTGAAAACAAAATAGAAAATGAAGCATTTAAGCATTTGGCTTACAAATGACTGGCAATATTTTAGCAACATATTGAATGGTCTACAATAAAATAAATAATCTCTCTAAAATACACAGATGCTCTTTCCCTAAAGCCGAGCATCACAATCATTCACTCAAGCTTCTTTACACACACACACATGCGTGCGCGATCATAGCATTGCGGGATGTAGGGGGGTTGAGGGTGCTGCAACCCCTCCTGACAAATCATGATAAAATATATTTCCTCACAAAAACAGTGCATTGGGCCTTTATTAGTCCTGTATTAACATACCAATACATACAGTACCAGTCAGAGGTTTGGACACACTTTATTTTTACAATTTTCTACATTGTAGAACAATGTTCATTTCTCTACCATAAGCCACCTCCAATGTCCTTTTAGAGAATTTGAGGGGTATTTCTGTCTGTAATGAAGCACTTTTGTTGGGAAAAACTCATTCCAATTGGCTGAGCATGGCTCCCCAGTGGGTGGGCCTTGCTCCCAATTGGCTGAGCCTATGCCCTCCCAGGCACACCCATGGCTGTGCCTCTGCCCAGTCATGTGAAATCCACAGATTAGGACCTAATGAATTTATTTCACTTGAAAGACATCCATATATGAAATGTAACTCAGGAAAGTTGTTGAAATTGTTTCATGTTGCGTTTCTTTTTTTGTTCAGTGTGTATAAACAGTACCAATCAAAAGTTTGGACACACAAACTCATTATTCTACTATTGTTTTAGTAGAATAATAGTGAAGACATCCAAACTATGAAATAACACATATGGAATCATGTAGTATCCAAAAAGTGTTATTCAAAGTAGCCACCCTTTGACTTGATGACTGCTTTGCACACTCTTGGTATTCTCTCAACCAGCTTCATGAGATAGTCACTGGGAAGTCACCAGGAATGCATTTCAATGAACAGGTGTGCCTTGTTAAATGTTCATTTGTGGAGTTTCTTTCCTGAATGCGTTTGTGTTGTGACAAGGTAGGGGTGGTATTACAGAAGATTTAGCCCTATTTGGTAATAGTATGGTACGGTATGGTATGGTAATAGAACGGCATAAACAGCTCAAATAAACAAAGAGAAACAACAGTCCATCATTACTTTAAGACATGAAGGTTAGTCAAATTTCAAGAACTTTGTACGTTCCTTCAAGTGCAGTCACAAAAAACATCAAGCGCTATAATGAAACTGGCTCTCATGAGGACCACCACAGGAAGGGAAAACCAAGAGTTATCTTTAATGCAGATGATAAGTTAACTGCACCTCAGATTGCAGCCCAAATAAATGCTTCACAGAGTTCAAGTAACAGACACATGTCAACTTCAACTGTTTAGAGGAGACTACATCAGATGACCTGGCCTCCACAATCAGCCGACCTCAACCCAATTGAAATGGTTTGGGATGAGTTGGACCACAGTGTAATGGAAAAGCAACCAAAAAGTGCTCAGCGGGAACTCCTTCAAGACTGTTGGAAAAACATTCCTCATGAATCTGGTTGAGAGAATGCCAAGAATGTCCAAAGCTGGCATTAAGGCAAAGGGTGGCTACTTTGAAGAATCTCAAATATAAAATATATTTTTGATTTGTTTTCCATATTGACTGACCTTCATGTCTTAAAGTAATACCACCCCTACATTGTCAGAACACAATGGATTGGCTCAAATGCATTACGGAAAGAAATTCCACAAATTAACTTTAACAAGGCACACCTGTTAATTGAAATGCATTTCTGGTGACTACCTCATGAAGCTGATTGAGAGAATGCCAAGAATGTGCAAAGCTGTCATCAAGGCAGGTGGCTACTTTGAAGAATCTCAAATATACTGTATTTTGATCTGTTTACAACTACATGATTCCAAATGTGTTTTTCATAGTTTTGACGTCTTGACTAGTATTATACAATGTAGAAAATTGTAAAAATAAAGACAAACACTTGAATGAGTATGTGTGTCCACATTTTTGACTGGTACTGTAAATTTGTAGCACCCCCGTGGCTATGCACGCGATCATCTCCCCTTCTTTTCACTTCACATGGCCTTGACATGGACACAACCAGGACTGTGTGGCTTTTACGATGAGCGAGTCTAGTGGCAATGATTGGAGGCAGAGAGAGGGGATTCTCCGGTGGCAAGAAGCGGCTTGATTCATATTCTGTAGGGGTTTCATGAATGTATGAAGGTGAGGCTCTAAAAGTGATTTACTGTATTTCCATCTATCCTCTCTCTCTCCTCCCTTTTCCCCCTTTCTCTCTACCTCTCCCTGTCCATCTCTCTGTCCTCTTTGTCCTGCTTTTTATTCTATTTATATCTATTTTCCATCTCGCTCTCTGTTTCTCTTACACTCTCTCTCCCTCACTCCATTTGGCCAATTTCATTCAGCTTGTGACTCACACCGTGCAACTCGGTGTAGGTAAGGTTAAAACTAGAGGTATTTCCCTTATATGTTCCTCAATAATTTTATTTTTTCTTTCGGACGCTGTAAATAATTCCCTCCTTTTTCTTTCAGAGGGAGGGAGGTAGGGGAGAAGAAAGAAGAGCTCAAAGAGAAAAGGAGGAGGGGGATTCCCAATTGAGATTACATTAGGAACACCTTCCTAATACTAATTTGCACCTCCCCTTTTCCCTCAGAACAGCTTCAATTTGGTGGGACATGGACTCTACAAGGGGTTGAAAGCGTTCCACCAGGATGCTGGCCCATGTTGACTCCAATGTTTTCCACAGTTGTGTCAAGTTGACTGGATGTCCTTTTGGGTGGTGGACCATTCTTGATTCACCAAACTTCGAGCGTGAAAAACTCAGCAGTGTTGCAGATCTCGACACAAACCGGTATGCCTGGCACCTACTACCATACCCCTTTCAAAGGCACTCAAATATTTTGTCTTGCCCATTCACCCCCTGAATGGCACATTTTCACAATCCATGTCTCAAGGCTTAAAAATCCTTCTTTAACCTGTCCCTCCCCTTCATCTACAATGATTGAAGTGGATTTAATAAACGCCATCAATAAGGGATGGTAGGTTTATTAACCTGGATTCACCTGGTCAATCTATGTCATGCAAAGAGCAGGTGTTCTTAATGTTTTGTTTACTCAGTGTCTACACGCTAAAACGTATTCCCTGCACAGAACCTTGGCAAGTGAAAAAACGCTAAGCAAGTCAACATTGTTTGTTTTGTTTAGGTTGGTGTTTGGGTTATGCTCAGGTAAAACATTGCTCATTGCTTTCAAGTCATTTTATTGATCACATTTTCACAAATACTGTAGAACTTTGTCGTGGCTAGATCCAGGAAAGCCAAAGTTCCAAAAGCTGAGCCAAAAATAGTGTATAAGAGATCATTCTAAAATATTTTGCTGTGACTCTTAATGTGGATGATGTTACAAATATTTGTTGGTCTAATGTGATTAATAAGGAGCATCCACAGTCACTGCACTTCATGAGTTTATCAATAAACATGCAACTGTTAATAAACTGATTGTAACGCCTGCTTCTAACTCCCGTCCTCAAACACCTAGATCCCCTGAACGTAGCTGACGCTACAGATCCCACTCACCTGAATTCTAATCACCTCACACACCTGTATGTTATTATCACACACTATTTAGTTCAGTTCTTTGCACCCCAACACTGTGAGGTATTGTTTGTTTTGTGACACGCTTTGTTCGGAGCTCTGTTCGCCTCCCGTGTATGATAGTTTTTGCCTATTCCCTGCCTGTACTTTAGCCTATCAGATTTCCTGTTATCTACCTATTGCCTGACCTCCCAGACTACGTTACTAGCCTTTTCCCTGCCAGTACTGTTTCCCTTTTGGACCCCCTGTGTATGAACTTCTGCCTGCCCCTGGACCCAGCTAACTACTTCGTCCTGTGGCCCTTCGGAATAAACACCTGCTGCGCTTGAAACCAGCTACTGTCTCGCCTTATTTTCATTACACTGATTGCTAAAACTGTTAAGGCGTCATGGATTGATGAGGGATTGAAAAACGGCATGGCTGAAAGAGATAAGTCTGGCATCACATCTGGCATCAGCCCAGAGAAGAGAGGACATGGAAGTCTTAAGACTGCAAAATAGATTGGTCACCGTCACCGTCACCACAGCTACCAATGTAATCAAAATGGTTCCAGGGCCTACATTGCCCCCCCCCCCCCTCGACAAGACCTTAAAACCAGCACCACTTGTGTAAAATGCAATAAATACATCTACAGAAAGCACACACGTACATTGTGTTCAACATGTGGAGAGAAGACTGAAGGGATCATTTTGACCAATAGGGTCAAATCACACGCAAGTGTTACTGTTACTGGGAAATACAAGACAAATTACAACTAGGGGAAACAGAAATTGCTTGTTTGTGAGAAAGAAATATGTTTAACAAATAGTTCTTAAATATAGAGTGTTTAGAAATCAAATGCTCTTGTATTTCTTCTTTCTGAAAGGTCTGACAAGATAAAATCAAGTTTTGGCTGTTTTTACTTCAGTCCGGATGCAAAAAAATCTAGCTAAGTGGTTGGTGCATAAAATGTAAAAGGTTTTGTCAGATAATATTCATCGTAATCAGATAGGTTTTGTTACATGTATAATACATTGGAGGTAATATAAGACAAGTACTGGAAACAATAGAACACTATGAAATGTTGGGGACACCAGCCTGGTATTCATAGCTGACTTTGAAAAGGCTTTTGATAAAGTACAACTGGAGTTTATATATAAATGCGTGGAATATTTCAACTTTGGAGAATCTCTTATAAAATGGGTTAAAGTTATATATAGTAACTCGAGGTGTAAAATAGTAAGTAATGGCTACACCTCAGAAAGATTTAACCTCTAATGCCATTAGCCTGCGTTAGCTCAACCATCCCGCAGGGGACCCACGGATCCCGAAGAAGCTTTAAACTGTCAAGAGGAATAAAACAAGATGTACACTATCGGCATATCTATGTATTATTGGCATCAAACTGTTAGCTTCTAAAATGAGATTCAACAATAATATTAAGGGATTAGAAATTCATGGCTTAAAAACAAAGGTGTCATCGTACGCTGATGATTCATGTTTTCTTTTAAATCCACAATTAGTATCTCTCCACATCCTCATAGAGGATCTAGATACTTTTTCTAGCCTCTCTGGATTAAAACGAAATTATGATAAATGTACTGTATTACATATTGGATCACTAACAAATGCTAATTTTACATTACCGTGTAGTTAAAAAATGAAATGGTCTGACGAGGTTGTGGACATACTCTGTATACATATCCTGAAAGAAAGAAATATTTTAACTCAAATACATTTTAATAGAAAGTTAGCAAAAATAGATATGATCTTGCTACCATGGAATGGAAAATACCTGTCTATTTGTGGGAAAATCACCCTGATTAACTCTTTAGTCATATCAAAGTTTACCTATTTGCTTATGGTTTTGCCTACACCTAACCTGCTTTTTCAATTATATGAGCAAAAAATATTAAATTTTATTTGGAATGGCAAGCCAGACAAAATTAAAAGGGCCTATTTATATAATGAATGTGAATTCAGAAGTCAGAAATGATGAAATATTATGGCATTAGAGGCTAAAGGCTTCAGTCATACAAAAGTTATACTTAAATCTGAAATGGTTCTCTAGTAAATTAGTAAGAATGTCACACTCCATGTTCAAGAATGCCCTTTTCCCTTAATTCAGATTACAACTGCTCACATTCAGTTATTTGAAAACTAAAAAATCTCCAAAATATCGTTATTTTTTAAACAAGCAATTGAAAGTTGGTTGCAATTTCAGTTAAATCCACCTGAAAAGACAGAACAAATAATACAACAAATATTGTGTTTAAAATCAAATAAACTACCTGAAAAAATTTTTTTTTTTACAAAATATTTTAAAAAGGTGTAATCTTTGTAAATGATATCATAAATAGGACTGGTGGAGTTATGTCACACATGCAGCTAACACAGACATACGAAAATGTCTGCTCTACACAAAATTGCAACCAACTAATCGCCTCATTACCACAAAAATTGAATAGGCAAGTGGAAGGGGGAAAAGTAAGGAACTTGTCTGTCAGCCCTGCATTAAAGACCAAAATTGGTGAAAGAAAATAGTGATACATAAAATATATATATCAGTTTCATTTAATGACCAAACATGTGACAGCATATAAATTGCAAAATAGTTGGGAAGACATTATCAATGTACAGATTCCATGGCACATGGTTTATGAATTGACACGCAAAACAACGCTGGATTCAAAACATACAATTTTCTATTTAATATATTATACAAAATTCTTGCAAGCAATAGAATGTTATACTGTATATATGGGGGATACAATCTTCCCAGCTCTGCAGATTTTGCTGCCATTAGTCATTAGATCATCTATTTTGTTGCTGTCCATATGTAGCTCATTTTTAGTCATAGGTCCAGGAATGGCTGAAGAATTACAACATTTTTCTCGAGCAAACGCTGCAGATCGCAATACTTGGTGATTTGAAAGGTCATCGTCAATCGATCAATAATATAATAATTATTTTAGCAAAAAATGTTGATCCTTATTTTACAATCTGTATAAAGCATGAGAATAGAACGGTTCAGTACCTTTGTGATGCATCACGGCACAGTTGAAAAAATATGGGAAACAGAAATCCAATATGGAAGATGTTAAGAGATAGATGGGAGGGGTTGAATGGAGCTGAAACGTGTGCCTAACAACAACAAGATAACACATGTAGCCTGTTTCTCGTCTCAGGTTCAGGAATGGCTGAAAATGCATAACCATTGACCTAAAATTGACCTTAGAAATAGTACTGTTGGGAGATCTGGAGAGACCGGGCCAGTCAATGACTAATATACTAATACTCAAAGTAAAAGTATTTATCTTCAACTTGCAATCTGTGGATTCTATTCGATTAGATACAATTTCAATCGATATTTAACATCACAGCACAGTTGAAAGATATATGGTGCGTAGTAATCCGAAGAAGGGGGCCAGTAGAGATAGGTGGGAGGGGCTTGGGCGGGGCATAGAATGATGGTCAAAGATGAAACTATAAAAAATGAAGTCAAAATAAAATGAAGTTTGAATGACACTGAAGGGAAGTGTTTTTACAGCTAATGACGGTTTGCCTGAGGCTGATGCTGTGCAGGTGTTTGCACTGTATACTGTACACACACTCCCATTCAAATGAACACATGTGCACATACACAGACAAACACACAGGTAAATACATACATACAGTTGAAGTCGGAAGTTTACATACACCTTAGACAAATACATTTAAACTCCGCTTTTCACAAATCCTGACATTTAATCCTAGTAAAAATTCCCTGTCTTAGGTCATTTACGATCACTAATTTATTTTACGATTGGGAAATGTCAGAATAATAGTAGAGATAATGATTTACTTCAGCTTTTATTTTTTCATCACATACACTCAATTAGTATTTGGTAGCATTGACTTTAAATTGTTTAACTTGGGTCAAATGCGTTCTGTTCCCGAGAGACGAACGTACTTTGGCGCGAAAAGTGCTAATCAGTGCAAGTCTAAAGTTATACTGTTAGATTGATGCTGTTGACCCGGATCACTGGCTGCTGCGGAAAAGGAGGAGATCAAAAGGGGGGTGAGTGTAATGGATGTGAAACGGGTAGCTAGTTAGCGGTGGTGCGCGCTAATAGTGTTTCAATTGGTGACGTCACTTGCTCTGAGGCCTTGAAGTAGTGGTTCCCCTTGTTCTGCAAGGGCCGTGGCTTTTGTGGAGCGATGGGTAATGATGATTCGAGGGTGACTGTTGTTGATGTGTGCAGAGGGTCCCTGGTTCGCGCCCGGGTATGGGCGAGGGGACGGTCTAAAGTTATTGTGTTACATATATGTATGTACGAATGTTTCTATACATATATATATGTACATATATATGTGGGTATGTATGTATATATTTAGATATATTTACCAAAAAATATATATGGGGGATTGTAAATGATGCAGACAATTACATTGATGGAAGCAACAATCTATCTGCAAGATTAAAGCTGATCCACCCCCTAAAGAAATGTTTTTATAAAAACAAGAAATGTTTTTTTAATGAAAAACAACTTTTGAATACTATGAATGAAATTATCGGCAGAAAGACACATTCAACTGCAAATCTTATCGAATTAGATGGCTTATTCATCACAAAACCATTTGTTGTTGCCAATCAATTTAATGATAACTTCTTTGGCAAAGTAGGCAAACTTAAACTCTTACATCTATGGGTGCGCTATTTCATTTTTGGATGAAAAACGTTCCCGTTTTAAACAAGATATTTTGTCACAAAAAGATGCTCGACTATGCATATAATTGATACCATTCGAAAGAAAACACTCTGACGTGTCCAGAAATACCAAGATATTCTCTGTGCGTGCCCTAGAACGTGAGCTTCAGGCAAAACCAAGATGAGATGGCATCCAGGAAATGACAAGGATTTTTGAGGCTCTGTTTTCCATTGTCTCCTTATATGGCTGTGAATGCGAGAGGAATGAGCCTGCCCTTTCTGTCGTTTCCCCAAGGTGTCTGCAGCATTGTGACGTATTTGTAGGCAGATCATTGGAAGATTGACCATAAGAGACCACATTTACCAAGTGTCCGCCCGGTGTCCTGCGCCGAAATTGGTGCGCAAAAGTCACCTGCCAGTATTTTTCCATGCGATACAGAGAGGAAAGCAAGCTTCCACGAACTGCATATCAATGAAGAGATATGTGAAAAAACACCTTGAGGATTGATTCCAAACAACATTTGCCATGTTTCGGTCGATATTATGTAGTTAATCCGGAAAAAGTTTTACGTTGTAGGTGACTGAATTTTCGGTTCGTTTCGGTAGCCAGACGCAATGTAGAAAATGGAACGATTTCTCCTACACACAGACGCTTTCAGGAAAAACTGCGCATTTGGTATGTAACTGAGAGTCTCCTCATTGAAAACATCAGAAGCTCATTTACGCAACATTTATCATTATCAGTAAATGATTTTATTTATTTGGTTATCTGGTTTTTGTGAAAATGTTGCGTGCTAAATGCTACTCAAAATGCTATGCTAGCTTTGCATACTCTTACACAAATTAGTCAATTTCTATGGTTCAAAAGCATATTTTGAAAATCTGAGATGACAGTGTTGTTAAGAAAAGGCTAAGCTTGAGAGCAGACGCATTGTTTTCATTTTATTTGCGATTTTCAGAAATCGTTAACGTTGCGTTATGCTAATGAGCCTGAGGCTTTAGTCACAAACCCGGATCCGGGATGGGGAGTTTCAAGAGGTTAAGCAGGAAATGCCAACAATTAACAATGAGCTATCGTACCCATGTAAAAAAATATAATGTAAGGAAAGCATTGCAAGTTTGAATTTTGTAAAGTTGATGTGGGAGAGGTGTAAAAATAATTGCTATCACGGGGACTATTCGATGCTAGTGCTAGTGCAGTACGCCACAGGATGTTTTTGTGCTGGTCAAGGGCAGTCAAGTCTGGAATGAACCAAGGGCTATATCTCTTCTTAGTTCTACATTTTTTGAAAGGGGCATGCTTATTTAAGATGGTGAGAAAAACACTTTTAAAGAACTTGTTGTGTGTATGTACTGACATGTACGTGTAACTGAAGATGCACACACACGCTCACTCAGTCCACGCAAAATGATTTCCTCAGAATTGCTCTCCAAGGACAGTGTTTTTGATAGTCCTTCAGAGGACCGAATAGACTGGAAAGATAACTCTCTTTCTTTAACATATATTTGTCTATATGTAAGTACATTTTGTTAAATTGGAACAAAATCATTTAAGCTGTTTTAGATTGATGTTGCTAGCTACAGTAATTATTTACCTCAGCCTGCCTAGTCAGCATGCCAGCTACAGTAATTATTTACGTCAGCCTGCCTAGTCAGCATGCCAGCTACAGTAATTATTTACCTCAGCCTGCCTAGTCAGCATGCCAGCTACAGTAATTATTTACCTCAGCCTGCCGAGTCAGCATGCCAGCTACAGTAATTATTTACCTCAGCCTGCATAGTCAGCATGCCAGCTACAGTAATTATTTACCTCAGCCTGCCGAGTCAGCATGCCAGCTACAGTAATTATTTACCTCAGCCTGCATAGTCAGCATGCCAGCTACAGTAATTATTTACCTCAGCCTGCCGAGTCAGCATGCCAGCTACAGTAATTATTTACCTCAGCCTGCATAGTCAGCATGCCAGCTACAGTAATTATTTACCTCAGCCTGCCGAGTCAGCATGCCAGCTACAGTAATTATTTACCTCAGCCTGCATAGTCAGCATGCCAGCTACAGTAATTATTTACCTCAGCCTGCCGAGTCAGCATGCCAGCTACAGTAATTATTTACCTCAGCCTGCATAGTCAGCATGCCAGCTACAGTAATTATTTACCTCAGCCTGCCGAGTCAGCATGCCAGCTACAGTAATTATTTACCTCAGCCTGCCTAGTCAGCATGCCAGCTACAGTAATTATTTACCTCAGCCTGCCTAGTCAGCATGCCAGCTACAGTAATTATTTACCTCAGCCTGCCTAGTCAGCATGCCAGCTACAGTAATTATTTACCTCAGCCTGCCGAGTCAGCATGCCAGCTACAGTAATTATTTACCTCAGCCTGCCTAGTCAGCATGCCAGCTACAGTAATTATTTACCTCAGCCTGCCGAGTCAGCATGCCAGCTACAGTAGCTGGCTGCCAGACTGTTTTATTCAGCTAACGTTAGCTAGCTAGCTACAGTAACTGTTATTGTAGCTTTCTGTTTGTATGTAGCTTGCACGTCAATGGCATCCATCTAGGAGATTTGATTTTATTTCCAACCAGGTGAAGTACTATGAAGACACCACTGATCTCAACAAGAGGCGAAACATTCAGAGAAATTCAAAATTCAGGGTAACGTTAAGCAGTTAACATTTAGCTATATACTACCATTTTTCAACAACCATTTCATATATACATATAGTTCAGTGTAAGTGTGGTTTGATGGAGCCCCCCACCAAGCGGGCAAAGCCTTTTTAGTAGCCACCCTCTTGACTGTGGAGAGAAAATGTATGTCTTAAAGTTTGCTTCCTGTAATTCTACACATTTTGCAATTGTGTAAACATTTTATACAATTCTACTCATTTTTAACTGGGGCAGAAGAGACGTTTTTGTTTTAAAGCAAGTTTTCTGCAGTTCTACACATTTTGTCATATAGCGGAGAGAACATTTAGCAGTTTTAAAGCTAAATTTGACACATTTTGACATGACTTATGCCATGTTAACGATGTCTAAGTGAGAGGGACTTACAGTGGTGTGTAGTCATGGGTGCCAAGTGAAGCCATACTTCCCAAAAGAAATGACCAAGAAAGAATTTCATTTAAAAAATCATACAAAAAATGTACATTTTTCTCGCTGTGTTTCATAAATGTACTTCTGTTCGGAAGAGTCTGACTGTATCTCACCAGAGAAAGCATCTGAGTTTTCGAAACAGCATTCTTCTGTCTCAGCATTTTTAACCCAACTATTCGATCCTGTCTGGTCAAAAAGAATATGACATTATGTCCTCCGGTAGCATTGAATGCAAAGGAAGCCAACAAGCATTTGGCCTCCCTTGATATTTAATTTTTTTTTAATAATAACCAATCAGCATTGAGCTAAACTAAGTGAGTTCAACTGTGAACGGTCCTGGTGCACCGAAAAAAGTGTCATGTGAAGCCTGTTTGGATTTGGTTTCACACCAATCACATCATCAGAATCCAAAAATGTAATTGTTGCATCTCATTGTGTTGTTGCCCTCAAATGGCTAGCTAGCTAGCTAAAATATTCCCATTCCTAAATGAACCAAGGTTGGAGATAGGGATTTGGGCTTGTGGTTTTACTTTATTCTCCATACTGGCGATTCTGATCCAACCATAAATGTATAAAGTACATTGTGCCCCTGGCCTGAGAGCATGGAAGTTCAACATGTAGCTAGATTTAGTAGGCCTGGCTCATCGTTGCCCACGAAAGGAAGTTCGGGAAGCAAGCATTTTAGCCAGGTATCCTAGGAAAACTAAACCTAAATGTGTGAACTGTATGACAGAGACATATACCATTAGGCAATGTGAAAGAGGAGGATGGCATTGCTGGCGTTTCTGTAAAATTAGGGTGAGTCAACATGTTTTTTCCACTTGCAAGCATACACACACGTACACACACGTACACACACACACACACACACACACACACACACACACACACACACACACACACACACACACAAAAAAGAATCTGTTCCATGGACAGCCATATTATATTTAGCTTACGTTGATTGGACTAAATCATTTTTTAAATTTTTTTTATTTTAGTTGTCACTGTATTAGATTAAAGATCAGGTTTAATTTTACAAATCAATTGTATGTTCTATCAATGAAATTGTCTGCATCATTTTCAATCCCTCATCAATCTACACAAAATACCCCAAGCGGGCTGTCATGTGCCGTTAACCTCTTGAAACTCTAGGGGCGCTATATCATTTTTGGATGAAAAACGTTCCCGTTTTAAACAAGATATTTTGTCACAAAAAGATGCTCGACTATGCATATAATTGATAGCTTTCGAAAGAAAACACTCTGACGTGTCCAGAACTGCAAAGATATTTTCTGTGCGTGCCCTAGAACGTGAGCTTCAGGCAAAACCAAGATGAGACGGCATCCAGGAAATGAGCAGGATTTTTGAGGCTCTGTTTTCCATTGTCTCCTTATATGGCTGTGAATGCGAGAGGAGTAAGTCTGCCCTTTCTGTCGTTTCCCCAAGGTGTCTGCAGCATTGTGACGTATTTGTAGGCATATCATTGGAAGATTGACCATAAGAGACCACATTTACCAGGTGTCCGCCTGGTGCCCTGCGCCGAAATTGGTGCGCAAAAGTCAGCTGCAAGTATTTTTCCACAGAATTCAGAGGAGAATGCAGGCTTCCACGAACGATATATCAATGAAGAGATATGTGAAAAAACACCTTGAGGATTGATTCCAAACAACGTTTGCCATGTTTCGGTCGATATTATGGAGTTAATTCGGAAAACGTTTGACGTTGTAGGTGACTGAATTTTCGGTTCGGTAGCCAAATGTGATGTACAAAACGGAACGATTTCTCCTACTCACAGACGCTTTCAGGAAAAACTGCGCATTTGGTATGTAACTGAGAGTCTCCTCATTGAAAACATCCGAAGCTCTTCAAAGGTAAATTATTTTATTTATTTGGTTATCTGGCTTTTGTGAAAATGTTGCGTGCTAAATGCTACTCAAAATGCTAAGCTAGCTTAGCATACTCTTTCTCAAATTAGTCAATTTCTATGGTTCAAAAGCATATTTTGAAAATCTGAGATGACAGTGTTGTTAAGAAAAGGCTAAGCTTGAGAGCAGGCGCATTATTTTCATTTTATTTGCGATTTTCAGAAATCGTTAACATTGCGTTATGCTAATGAGCCTGAGGCTTTAGTCACGATCCCGGATCCGGGATGGGGAGTTTCAACAGGTTAACTGAGGAATGGTCTCCGTCTGGCCACTCTACCATAAAGACCTGATTGGTGGAGTGCTGCAGAGATGGTTGTCCTGGAAGTTTCTCCCATCTCTACAGTTGGTCACCTCCCTGATCAAGGCCCTTCTCCCCCGATTGCTCAGTTTGGCCGGGCGGCCAGCTCTAGGAAGAGTCTTTGTGGTTCCTAACTTCTTCTATTTAAGAATGATAGAGTCCACTGTGTTTTTGGTGACCTTCAATGGTGCAGACATGTTTTGGTACCTTTCCCCAGATCTGTGCCTTGACACAATCCTGTCTCAGAGCTCTATGGACAATTCCTTTGACCTCCTGGCTTGGTTTTTGCTCTGACAGGTACTGTCAACTGTGGACCTTATATAGACAGGTGTGAGCCTTTCCAAATCATGTGCAATCAAATTAGTTTACCACAGGTGGACTCCAATCAAGTTGTAGAAACATCTCAAGGATGATCAATGGAAAGAGGATGCACCTGAGCTAAATGTTGAGTCTCATAGCAAAGGGTCTGAATACTTATGTAAATAAGATTTTTCTGTTTTTTATACTTAATAAATTAGCAAAAATTTAAAAAAACTTGTTTTCACTTTGTCTTTCTGGGGTACTGTGTGTAGATTGATGATACATTTACAAAAAAAATATATTTTAGAATATTGCTGTAAAGTAACAAAATCCTGAAATCTGGGATTTGACTACATTCCAAATGTACTGTATATCACAGGGTCAAGACATATGAACTAACAGGTTATAGAGCAAAAAAGTAAATTATATATCATAACACATAGGTAAAGTAAAATGACTTTTTTCCCCTGGCTTGGCTTCCCTGTTGATTTTTTAACCACGCACCGCTACTGGTGACTAACGAAATCAATGTGGTCCCACTGAAGGTCGAACCCCTGGGCACATGCTCTGCGTGCCTGGTCAGTATTCGTCCAAGTTGAGTTGAGATAACAGGTTTGACTAATTTACCAATCTAAGAATTGTTAGCTGACATGGCTAATTGAGTGACCGTCAGTTACTAACAGAAATAGAGAGAAACTGCTGGGGGCCCTAAGACTCTTGTGCCTGGAGCCGGCCCTGCACAACATACAGTGCCTACAGAAAGCCGACACCCCCTTTAACTTTTTTCAAATGTTGTTGCTTTATAAAGTGGGCTTCATTTGTCATTTGTTGGTCATTGATCTACACAAATCCTGTAGCTGCATCCTGTAGCTCCAACTCCAAAAAGTTATGGGACACTGTGAAGTCCATGGAGAACAAGAGCACCTCCTCCCAGCTGCCCACTGCACTGAGGCTAGGTAACACGGTCACCACCGATAAATCCATGATTATCGAAAACTTCAACAAGCATTTCTCAACGGCTGGCCATGCCTTCCGCCTGGCTACTCCAACCTCGGCCAACAGATCCCCCCCCGCAGCTCCTCGCCCAAGCCTCTCCAGGTTCTCCTTTACCCAAATCCAGATAGCAGATGTTCTGAATGAGCTGCAAAACCTTGACCCGTACAAATCAGCTGGGCTTGACAATCTGGAACCTCTATTTCTGAAACTATCCGCCGCCATTGTCGCAACCCCTATTACCAGCCTGTTCAACCTCTCTTTCATATCGTCTGAGATCCCCAAGGATTGAAAGCTGCCGCAGTCATCCCCCTCTTCAAAGGGGGAGACACCCTGGACCCAAACTGTTACAGACCTATATTCATCCTGCCCTGCCTATCTAAGGTCTTCGAAAGCCAAGTCAACAAACAGGTCACCGACCATCTCGAATCACACCGTACCTTCTCCGCTGTGCAATCGGGTTTCCGAGCCGGTCACGGGTGCACCTCAGCCACGCTCAAGGTACTAAACGATATCATAACGGCCATCAATAAAAGACAGTACTGTGCAGCCTTCTTCATCGACCTTGCCAAGGCTTTCGACTCTGTCAATCACCATATTCTTATCGGCAGACTCAGTAGCCTTGGTTTCTCTGATAACTGCCTTGCCTGGTTCACCAACTACTTTGCAGACAGAGTGCAGTGTGTCAAATCGGAGGGCATGCTGTCCGGTCCTCTGGCAGTCTCTATGGGGGTGCCACAGGGTTCAATTCTCGGGCCGACTCTTTTCTCTGTATATATCAATGATGTTGCTCTTGCTGCAGGCGATTCCCTGATCCACCTCTACGCAGACGACACCATTCTATATATTTCCGGCCCGTCCTTGGACACTGTGCTATCTAACCTCCAAACAAGCTTCAATGCCATACAACACTCCTTCCGTGGCCTCCAACTGCTCTTAAACGCTAGTAAAACCAAATGTATGCTTTTCAACCGTTCGCTGCCTGCACCTGCACGCCTGACTAGTATCACCACCCTGGATGGTTCCGACCTTGAATATGTGGACATCTATAAGTACCTAGGTGTCTGGCTTGACTGTAAACTCTCCTTCCAGACTCATATCAAACATCTCCAATCGAAAATCAAATCCAGAATCGGCTTTCTATTCCGCAACAAAGCCTCCTTCACTCATGCCGCCAAACTTACCCTAGTAAAACTGACTATCCTACCGATCCTCGACTTCGGCGAGGTCATCTACAAAATAGCTTCCAACACTCTACTCAGCAAACTGGATGCAGTTTATCACAGTGCCATCCGTTTTGTCACTAAAGCACCTTATACCACCCACCACTGCGACTGGTATGCTCTAGTCGGCTGGCCCTCGCTCCATATTCATTGCCAGACCCACTGGTTCCAGGTCATCTACAAGTCCATGCTAGGTAAAGCTCCGCCTTATCTCAGTTCACTGGTCACGATGGCAACACCCACCCGTAGCACGCGCTCCAGCAGGTGTATCTCACTGATCATCCCTAAAGCCAACACCTCATTTGGTCGCCTTTCGTTCCAGTTTTCTGCTGCCTGTGACTGGAATGATTGCAGAAATCGCTGAAGTTGGAGACTTTTATCTCCCTCACAACTTCAAACATCTGCTATCTGAGCAGCTAACCGATCGCTGCAGCTGTACATAGTCTTATCGGTAAATAGCCCACCCAATTATACCTACCTCATCTCCATACTGTTTTTATTTATTTACTTTTCTGCTCTTTTGCACATCAATATCTCTACCTGTACATGACCATCTGATCATTTATCACTCCAGTGTTAATCTGCAAAATTGTAATTATTTGCCTACCTCCTCATGCCTTTTGCACACAATGTATATAGACCCTTTTTTTCTCTCTACTGTGTTATTGACTTGTTTATTGTTTACTCAATATGTAACTCTGTGTTGTCTGTTCACACTGCTATGCTTTATCTTGGCCAGGTCGCAGTGGCAAATGAGAACTTGTTCTCAACTAGCCTACCTGGTTAAATAAAGGTGAAATAAAAAAATAAAAAAAATAAAAAATGTTCCGTACTTTCAAAGTAAAAATATAGCAAAACTACAGTTATTGCATAGTATTCAACCCCTTTGTTTAGGCATGTGTAAATGAGTTCTTACGGTATGTATACAAATATATATATATATAAAAGCAAAATGCAACAATTTCATTGATTTTACTGAGTTACAGTTCCTTTGAGGAAATTAGTCATGTGAGATAAGGCTCTAATTTATGGATTTCACATGACTGGGAATACAGATACCTTAAAGCATATGGGCTTCACAATGGCCTCAGGATCTCTTCATGGTAATTTTGTGTGTTGTCCGTAACTTATGCCTGCCCATACCATAGCCCCACCACCACCACCACCACGGGGCACTCTGTTCACAACGTTGACATCAGCAAGCAGCTCTCCCACATGACACCATACACGTGGTCTGCGGTTTATGGTGAAATGAACATTCAATTCTCTGGCAACAGCTCTCGTGGGACATTCCTGTAATCAGCATGCCAAAATGCACGCTCCCTCAAAACTTGAGACATATGTGGCATTATGTTGCGTGACAAAAACTGAACATTTTAAAGCGGCCTTTTATTTTCCCCAGCACAAGGTGCACCTGTGTAATGATCATGATGTTTAATCAGCTTATTGACACGCTTCACCACACCTGTCAGGTGGATGGATTATCTAGGCAAAGGAGAAATGCTCACTAACAGGGATTTGTTTTTAAAGAGTTCACAACATGAGAGAAGTATGCTTTTTGTGCTTATGGAAAATGTGATGGTACCAACACTTAACTTTTTGCGTTTATATTTGTGTTCAATGTGGTATGTAGGCACTAATGTACTGTGAAGTAGTGCACTATATAGGGAATAGCAGGCAATTTTGGATACAGCCTATGCCTTTGACAGAGGGACCCATGTGATTGGTAAAGAGCAGCAAGTCAACATGGTGACGCAGCTTGACATGACATTAGCAGTGAGCTAATGGAAAGATGGTGTCGTGTGAAAACTATGCCCACCATTACTTGTTACTGTTGGGCGTGAAGGGCAGGGGATCGGCACCAGAGTGGCTGAAAGTAGCTACACATGTTCTGACGGAGAACTCGGGGAGAAGATGTCTGGCCGCGGTGTCACTCCGAGAGCAAGGCATGCTGGGAATGTGTCAACGGGGCAGAAATAGCATTCTGGGTAATTGAATCAAATTTAGTTCAGAATCTAAAATGACGCCTAGGTTTTTTTACCTGCCGTTTTGTCTTTATTGACCGCGCATTAAAATGTGCGCCCAGATTCTCCCTCTGTGCTTTGGCTCAAATAATAAGTACCTAGGTCTTGTGCTGATTTAGCTTGGGGAATTATTGAGCCATCCAAGTATTTAAATCACTGACAGAGTCAATCATTTATCTGTGGAGCTAAAAATCCTCTGGTGAAAGAAAAGTGTAAAGTTGTGTATCGTCAGCGTAGCAGTGAAAATGAATGCTGTGCTTACTTATAATGCTGCCGGTGGGCAACATACAGTATATTAACTGAACAGTACAGGACCCAAAATCAAACCTTGTGGAATGCAACTTTTTATATCTATTTTCTATGAGTTATGTTCACCACGGGTCACAAAAAACTCTCTGGATCGGTTGGTATAGTAAAGCGTTTGATTTGGTAATGCACTTGCTGTGTACCCATTGCACTATATATTTATTGAATACATTTCTTTACCCCTTTTTCTCCCTAATTGGTAGGTACAGCCTGGTCCCATCGCTGCAACTCCCGTATTGACACGGGAGAGGCACAGGTCGAGAGCCATGCGTCCTCTGAAACACGGCGCTGCCATGCAGCACTGCTTTCTTGACACACTGCCCACTTCAACCGGAAGCCAGACACACCAATGTGTCAAAGGAAACTCTGTCCAACATGAGCCCACCACAGGAGTCGCTTAAGGGCGAAGGGACAAGGACATCCCGGCCGGCCAAACCCTCCCCTAACCCGGATGACGCTGGGCCAATTATGCGTCACCTCATGGGTCTCCCGGGCCACAGCCGGATGCGACACAGCCCGGGATCAAACCCGGATCCGTAATGACGCCTCAAGGGCTGCAGTGCCTTAGACCTCTGCACAACTCGGGAAGCCCCATGCACTAAGCATTTCTAACTCATTTGAGAAGTTTTTAGCATGTAATATTCAATTCAAGTTTCTTAGTTGGTTTCCAAATGATGTGTGAATGGATTAGCTAATGCAGTTGGCCAAGCATCGTGTGGAGCTAATAGCCTCCTGCTGGACTTTGTTCCAGCTCTACTATAACCCACACGATTCTACTAATCAGTGCTGCAGGGCCATGAATAGCAACTGAATCAAAGCATCTCAGAGTAGGAATGGTGATTCAGGTTCAGTTTTGCCTTTTGATATCATAATGAATTATACAACGTGGACAGGGGAGACATGATCCTAGATCAGCACTTCTGAGACGTTTCATGAATACGGGCGCAGATTCACTGCTCCCTAGGACCTTGACTAGCTGAATCAAGTACGCTAGAGAAGGGCCAGGAAAGCCTGCATACCCAGTAGCTCCCCAGGAAGAGAGATGGCTTACCACCCTGAACTAATGCTACTTCATGCCAACATTACCACTTTTAGAGACATGCTCCGGAACTTTGGCCACTACCATGTATTTTTTAAATCTCCAGCTTTGGGCTTGATGTGTCAATGTGAAGTTCACACATGCATAATCGATGAGCAGAGCCACAAAAGCTTGAAAGTGGCTGTTTTTCCAGGAAGCTGTGCCGTGCCATTTTCCTTACATTATCCCCACATGGGCCAGCCTCCTAGCAATTCAAGGTCAACCGATGAGCTTCAGCCCCTCGCCATTTGAGTGACGGCTAGCAAGAGGCACGCGAGTGGCACGTCATGCACACACAGCAGAGCGAGAGCAATAACTTGGTGCACAAACCTGCACATATGCGACGTAGTAGGCAATTTTCAGGGACCACTTTTGGCTTGTGAGCTCTATTTTCAGAACTACTGGCAAAAAAGTACAAAACGTATACAAAACGTACCAGAACATCTCTTTAAGACTGCAAAGAATGTTGTTAGTAGAAGTTTAGGAAAAATGGAAGGAGATGGTCCTGTAGACTTCTATTTAGGCTACAACTGAAAATCCATCAACTAGCCATTTCCTTACTTGTCTGTGCATTGTACACCTTCAATTGTGTTGAATTACTTTAGTGTTAAATAAGGCACTGCGATATGTTTCAATCAGTTGATTATACAGTGTTGGAAATCAAAGGAAAAGTTTGACATGCAGGTGCACGGGAACACTGTGACCACACACTTTTAGTCCTTCCGTTCTCTCTCTCTCTCTCTCTGTATCTCGACTCGCCATCCATCACACACACCTCATGCGTGTGCTGTCAGGGTAGCAGCTGAGACTTTTAGATAACATTTTATCAGTGATGTGTTTTGCCCTTCTTCTGCTTGACCCTCATGTAAAGTACATCAGAGAAACATGGGGCATCTGTGCCCTTGCTTTGCCACACACACACACACACACACACACACACACACACACACACACACACACACACACACACACACACACACACACACACACACACACACACACACACACACACACACACACACACACACACACACGCGCGCACACACACACACACACTCTCTCTCTCCAGGGAAAATGATGCCTCACGCTGGCGTGAATAATCTCTCTCTATGTCGTTGTGTCCGTGTTTCCCCTTGCTTGTGTCGAATATGTGCAACGTATTGCTATGACCTATAATTATAACATTTCCTGAGGACATTTCCTTAAGTGTGTGTGTGTGTGTGTGTGTGTGTGTGTGTGTGTTTTTCACTGAATAAGATAAATACGTTTTGGCATGTACATGTGAATATGTGAGTGTATCTTTATACATGAAGGCAAAATGTATATGCATTGATTTTTCCACATTTTGTGCGTTGCAGCCTTATTCTACAATGGATTAAAAAAAATGTTCCTCATCAATCTACACACAATACCCCATAAAGACAAGGCAAAAACAACATTTTAGAAATGTTAGCTAATTTAAAAAAAAAATGAACACCGAAGTATCACATTTACATAAGTATTCAGATCTTTTACTCAGTACTTTGTTGAAGCACCTTTGGCAGCGATTACAGCCTCAAGTCTTCTTGGGTATGACACTACAAGCTTGGCACACCTGTATTTGGGGAGTATTGGATGTGGAGTGTCGCTGCACAGTTATTTTCAGGTCTCTCCAAAGATGTTCGATCGGGTTCAAGTCCAAGCTCTGACTGGGCCACTCAAGTACATTCAGAGACTTGTCCCGAAGCCACTCCTGCGTTGTCTTGGCTGTGTACTGAGGGTCTTAGTGTTTCCATCAAGGATCTTTCTGTACTTTGCTCCGTTCATCTTTCCCTCGATCCTGACTAGTCTACCAGTTCCTGCTGCTGAAAATTATCCCCACAGCATGATGCTGCCACCACCATGCATGAAAGAGTTCTATTTTGGTTTCATCAAACCAGAGAATCTTGCTTCTCATGGTCTGAGAGTCTTTAGGTGCTTTTTGGCAAAGTCCAAGCGGGCTGTCTTGAGGGCTTCTCCTCTCTCCCTCCACAATGACATCCAAAATATGAACTCCTAGCTGGCCAGGTCAGGTCAGGCCAGACACTAGACACTGCACTACATGAATGATATTAAAAAATGTATCTATGCAACATACATAAATCATCGCCAACCACTCATTAACATTTTAACGGCCTGACTAATAAAGTTGGTGCAGAATGCACGTATTGGACACACAACACCCCATAATGTCAAAGTGGGATTATGTTTTTTATTTTTACTCTAATGTATTAAAAATGAAAAGCTGAAATGTCTTGAGGTTAATTAATATTCAACCCCTCTTCATGGCAAGCCCAAATAAGTTCAGGAGTAATAATGTGCTTAACAAGTTACATAATAAATTGCATGGACTCACTCTATGCGACAGTGTTTAACATTATTTTTGAATGACTTCCTAATCTCTGTACCCCACACATACAATTATCTGTAAGGTCCATCAGTCGAGCAGTGAATTTCAAACAGAGATTCAACCACAAAGACCAGTGATGTTTTCCAATGCCACGGAAAGAAGGGCACCTATTGGTAGATGGCACAAATTTAAATATTGAATATCCCTTAGCATGGTGAAGTTATAAATAAAATACACTTTGGATGGTGTATCAATACACCCAGTCACTATAAAGATACAGACCTCCTTCCTTTTGTTTTAATATATTGTTTTATATAGCTAGGCAAGTCAGTTTCAAACAAATTCTTATTTACAATTGACAGCCTACCCCGGGCCAAACCCTCCCCTAACCCGGACGACACCGGGCCAATTTTGCACCACCCTATGGGATCGAACCATGGTCTGTAGTGACACTTCTAGCACTGAGATGTAGTGCCTTAGACAGCTGCTCCGATTGGGAGGTCCTAACTCTGTTGCCGGAGTGGAAGTAAACCACTCAGGGATTTCACCATCAGGCCAATGGCGACATGAAAACAGTTACAGAGTTTAATGGCTGTGACAGGAGAAAACTGAGGATGGACCAACAACATTGTAGTTACTCCACAATACTAAGCTAAATGACAGTGTGAAAAAAAGGAAGCCTGAACATAATACAAATATTCCAATACATAAATCGTATTTACAATAAGGCACTAAAGTCAAACTGCAAAAAATGTGGCAAGGATAACTTTTTGTCCTGAATACAAAGCATTATGTTTGGGGCAAATCGAACACAACACATCACTGAGTACCACTCTATATACTTTCAAGCATGGTGTTTTTTTTAAGGATAAAATGTGCTAAGTGCTAAGCACAGGCAAAATCCTAGAGGAAAAAGTGGTTTCAGTTCACTTTCCAATGGATACTGGGAGACAAATTCACTGTTCAGCAGGACAGTAATCTTAAACACAATCCAAATACACATAGAGTGTTCAAAACTTTAGGAACACCTGCTCTTTCCATGACAAGACTGATCAGGTGAATCCAGGGGAAAGCTATGCTGCCTTATTGATGTCACCCGTTAAGTCCACGTCAACCAGTTTAGATGAAGGGGAGGAGACCGGTTAGAGAAGGATTTCTAAGCCTTGAGTCAATTGAGACATGGCTCGTGTATGTATGTGTGCCATTCAGAGGTCAAGACAAAATATTTAAGTGCTTGGAACTGGGTATTGTAGTAGGTGCCAGGTGCTGAGTTTGTCAAGAACTGTAACGGTGCCGGGTTTTTCACACTCAACAGTTTCCCATGACACAACTGTGGGAAACATTACAGTCAACATGAGCCAGCATCCCCGTGGAATGCTTTCGGGGCATCTTATAGAGTCCCTGCCCCGATGAATTGAGGCTGTTCTGAGGGCAAAAGGGGTGCAGCTCAATATTAGAAAGGTGTTCCTAATGTTTTGTCCACTCAATGTACACATGATTTGCTTACCAAGACTACATTGAATGTTCCTAAGTGGCCTGGTTACAGTTTTGACATGAATCATCTTGAAATCTATTGCAAGACTTGACAATGGCTGTATATCAACGATCAACAACCAACTTGACAGAGCTTGAATAAACCAAAAATATATACGTACAAATATTGTACAATCCTGGTGTGCTCTTAGAGACGGTCATGTATTGACTCAGGGTTAAATACTTACGTAATCAAGATGTATTCATGTTTTAGTTTTTATATCATTTTTGGGTCCAAATGTTTGATTTTGTCTTCCACTTTGACTTTACAGAGTATTTTGTATAGATCGTTGAGAAGAAAATGACAATTAAATCAATTTTTATCAAATGCAGTGCCTGCATTCAAAATGGCACCCTATACCCTACATTACGCACTACTTTTGACCAGACTATATGTGTCGTCATAGTGCACTATGTAGGGAATAGTGTGCCGTTTCCAATATGATTAGAGGCAGACAATTCATGCCTCCAGTGGCTCGTGCAAATGGGATTACAGCGTCGCAGCCAAAGATGAGTCCTAGGTTTATGCAGTCGTGACAACTGTAGATAATCGTGTTTTCTGCTTGTGGATGGGAATTGTGACAAGCCGTGGAAAAAACATTTGTGTTTGTGTTTGGAGAAGATACCTTCGTCGGAGGATGAGCAACGTGTTGTGTCTTCCCTACTTTTGTTCTCGTTCCAGGATGACGTCAAAGCCGAATCTTGTTGTTGTTTTTTTAGGGGAGGGAGGGATCTCAAAGGTCTGAAGTGACTTCCTAATGTCATCTCCTTCAGTTGCTTCACTGGTTTGAAAACAGGGGACAGGGGAAATCTAGGTGATAAATGATTTGCTTCCAGGGCCCTTTGTGAATAATTTGAAAATATATTGTTTGTTCCTTCATTAATTCATTCATCTGCTAGTTTGTTTGTTTGTTTGTTTGTTTGTTCTTTCTTTCCTATAAATACAGGACTAGGAAAACAGTCAAGAAAGGTGTAAGCAGGGATTGTACTGCATAACTTAGGTTACACCAGTAATGTCATAACCATGATTACAAGAAGGAAGGGAGGACAGGGCCCAGTTCTTTCATAACAGTACAGATGAGGGGGAGGAGACAAGGAGGAATGGGAGAAGACACAGAGTCTGTGCCGTTTTTCTCTCGTAGCTCGTTGCTTGGCAATGAGACAGAGTAGACAAGAAGTGGTTTCCATTATTGGAGGAAAGGAGACAATGATTGATTGCATTATCTGTGGGGAGAGAATGTATTAAATGCTCTGGTTTGAGTTTGAGCATCATCGATATGAGGACCAGAAGTGGGCAAGGAGGAGCCCAGACAAACATTTTATTTTTCACTTTCGAGTGAAAACATGTAAGAGGTTACAGGTAGAGGTCTATACAGAGTCACTCTCCAGACCCTCCCGGTTTCTTAGAATGCTTTTCACAAGAATTTCAGCAGGTCCCCAAGGCAACAAAGACCACAGAACAAAGATGATTTGATACATTTTTCTTGCCTTTATCTGCAGGCATTATAGATTATGATTGAATAAAGTTGGACATTTGTGTGTGTCCTGCCGTGATTGGGTGTGTTTGAGTAGGTTCATTTCTAAATGTAATCCGTTACAGTTATTTGTTACCTGTCCAAAATTGTAATCAGTAAGGTAATCTTGGATTACCCAAACTCATGAAGTAATCTGATTACTTTCCCATTAAGAGGCGTTAGAAGAAAACAAAAATGAATATTACCAAGTAAAATTAAATCTAATGTAACATGAAGCAATGTTAGCGTTTACATAGCCGGTGATAAATTGATGATGCATTTTACTTTATGGGTTAGGATTAGGCTATATATTTATATTAAAAACCGAACTCTGTCAAGTTTCCAGTCATTACAACTAATTAAATAGCCTTTGACCTTCAAGAATAAGATTTAATGGAATATACAGTAGATTTGTCTCATTGTTTTACCTGAACATAACCCAAAAATGAAGGACTTAGCCTACACTGTTGTTTATGTTGTTGTCCTTGAGGACTGATTGGGCTCATTGCTTCAGTCCAAAACATGGTTGAAAAATAAATGCTGCCCTCATGGAATGGCATGCTTTGAGCACTAACAAAGCGTACTATTTGAGTGACATGAAAAATGAATGCCATATGCTGCATTTGCTATAGGTCTATTGTTTACATTTTTGTTAGCGACGGCATATAATTAGGAATTAGAAGACAATACATTTTATAGGATCTTTATGGGTGACACTTTTGTCGCTGTTGAAATCTATCAAAACTGTTTGAGATTGAATCATGTGTCCGTTAAGCCTTCCGACATTGTTTTTGAATCAACACTAGCTAGATTGACCAATAAAAGCCCTACTCATGATCTTCTTTAATTAAACTAGTTTTTGACAGTATGTGCGACAGTGATCCCATAGGCTGGGATCAAAAATGCGCTTGCAGATGTTGCAAGCGCGCATTTTTCACTGGCTGTCCACGGGTCGCATAAATAATGATTATTTAGCCTATACTTCTTAAATTCAATGTTTATTGCGGTAAAATACACCTATACTGTACATTTGTGAACAGCCATCCACAACAACCATAATCCGTATGCCGTAACAGTGAATAATTGAGAGAGCAGCAGTGTGAGTCACATAATTGCTATGTAGATATCATAGGCATAATCATAGGCCTAAGTGGTATCCGTATCGCCCGTAGCCTACACCACTGCTGTCATCCTTACCTCACACCCTTGGAAGACATACTGTAGCTTGCACTGTAGCTTGCACTGTGGTCTAAAAGCCTATTCCTGCTCTTTTCCCGCAATCCAACAAATGCATTTGGTGTGCCATCATAGGGCTCTCTGACTTGTGTGTCAGACTCAGTCAGGTGGAACAAACTTAACCTTGAGCCTTTTTTAAAAAACAATGCTGATTTGAATGTCATTGAGATAACAAAGGTGTCATGAACTTTCCTTAATGTAAAAGTAATCCTGGAAGTAAACTTCAAGGTTGTCAAAAGTATCTGTAATCTGATTACAGGCATTTTTTGCTGGTAACGTAATAGATTACAGTTACAGTACATGTAATCCGTTACTCCCCGATCCTGTGTGTACTTGTCCGTATGTGTTCAGATATACATGTGTTTCCAGCTTGAGTGAGGTGTTCTCAAAGGGCATGCTCAAGCTGTGTCTACAAGATGGAGGTTATCGGGTGCTGGTTCCCTCCTGGTGTGATTTGCGATTTGCTCTATAAATCACCCTGTGTCTGCTGCTTGTTAACATCTGTCATTGTCAGGGCCGCCACAATGTGTGTTCGTATTCCAATATACTGATTGTACAAAACGTTAAGAACACCTGCTCTTTCCATGACATAGACTGGCCAGAAAGCTATGATCCCTTATTGATGTCACTTGTCAAATCCCCTTCAATCAGTGTAGATGAATGGGAGGAGATGGAATAAAGAAGGGCTTTGAAGCCTTGAGACAATTGAGTCATGGGTTGTGTATGTGTGCCATTCAGCTGGTGAATGGGCAAGACAACATATTTAGGTGCCTTAGAATGAGGTTGGTAGTACGTGCCAGGCGCACCGGTTTGTGTCAAGAACTACAATGCTGCTGTTTTTTTTGCACCCAGCAGTTTCCCATGTGCATCAAAAATGGTCCACCTCCCAAAGGACATCCAGCTAACTTGACATAACTGCGGGAAGCATTGGAGTCAACATGGGCCAGCATCCCTGCGGAACGCTTTCGACACCTTGTAGAGTCCATGCCCCGACGAGCATTACTGACAGTGACATCACTGCGAGATTTGTCGCTCTGTTAATATTACCCTTTTCAATTTCATTGGGTGCCACTCAACAGAAGGTGGAAAGGATATGACATCAAGACCTATCATTAAAATTGTGTGAGTGGAAAAAAACGCGAGCCTGCATTCTATACGTTCAATTAAGGCGTGGTGGTAGACATTAGGATGGTTTCATGACATTAGCAATTACCGCGGCGACAGGGGAGCTTCTGCACGTAAGGCAAGGGGACGCATGAGTGGTTGCATTAATACGGTCTGTTCCGCTTCAAAGGAGGAGCGGACATGCATCTTACCAGGGGATTTATGGGCATTTAACATTGCTAGTTAACATTCGAACGCACAGCCAACCAGTTAAGGCAGTAAGGAAGACAAGGGTAGACTGAGCACATTAATGATTACTTAGCGGCTAGCACACAACATGCTACACGTGCGCTAGTGAGTACAGTGCAGAACAGTACAGAATGGAACATTCCCTGCGTGTGTCCTCCACTGCAACCTTGTTTGTTGTTGTGCTTTCAGTGGCAGCGGTGGGATCTTCTTTTCTTTTTTTGCCTCCCTCAACATTCTCAGGGGGTCTACCGCCATTCAAATCTACTGTAGCACGCTACTAATAATCTTCTGGGCTCGCTCTCCTGCATTTTTGACTGTACTAACGCGCCGCCACCGCTACCACTCTCTCCATTTATCTCAATGAGATAAGAGACAGGGTCCCTGTTCTCGAACAGTACAGTACATCAACATGCTAATGAGAGCCATTTGTTAGGTGGCGCTGACAACACAGAGCTGGGCTTTACTAAGGCCAGGCACCCCACCCTAATCTGGATTTTTTCCCCTTAATCGTATCACAATTCACTTTTACCAGTTGAATGTCGATACAAACAATTCAGAAATATTTTTATTGAGATATGGAAATGAGACGTAAGCTCATGAAATATGTGTATATTTGCAAATCGCACAAATTCCTTTTTCAGGACACTGGATTAAGTCAGCCTAAATATTTTTGGTTTAATTTTGTTGAGACACTCCAGGACTGGACTTACTCAGAGAAGATTGGGGATACATAATAGTTGAATCTTTCTATCTGTAAAATTAAAAGACATGTAACGTAAAATGCATTTTTTGGCACATTTTTCTCAAGAAAATGCTATCTAGAATAAAAATGGACAACAGATGAACAATTCCCTCTGGACAAGTCTGGAGAATATACCTAAGGATAACCACACACAATTTGGTGAATGAAGAAGCCTCTGAAGCTGAGGAAAATGAGTTAGCATGTGGGAAGAGGCCTGACTTTCAGGAAATGTCAGTTGAAGAGTTTAGACTACCAAAAGCCATCTCTTCAAGAAAGTTACTACAATATAATCAAGCTTGTTACATTTGCTATGAAATGGGTTTTGGAATTATGTATGCATTCCATTTTAAAGTGGTTCAAATTCATTATATTTTGATGACGGTAGTACAGTATGATAAACTAAGAAAAATATACATTTTCATTAAGATTTTTGACATTTTTATGTTTACCTTTTGAAAATGCATTAAGCTAGTAGCTAGGTGGAGATGGAGATAACAGAGTTGGGCTTTATTAAGCTAGTAGCTAGGTGGAGATGGAGATGACAGAGTTGGGCTTTATTAAGCTAGTAGCTAGGTGGAGATGGAGATGACAGAGGTGGGCTTTATTAAGCTAGTAGCTAGGTGGAGATGGAGATGACAGAGGTGGACTTTATTAAGCTAGTAGCTAGGTGGAGATGGAGATGACAGAGGTGGACTTTATTAAGCTAGTCGCAAGCTAAGCTGTGCTTTAAAGTGAGAGACTTTTAGAGTTCTTTATCCCAGCCTGGTTTACAGTGTCCACATAAGTACCGGGTGTGTTCATTTTGAGGATGGACACCTCAGCCAAAGGATAGACCTTGACCTCTTTGGCCAATAACACACTTATCTTATTGCTTTAATCACTTGAGAGGAGAGCTAGATCATAGGTTAATTTCCCCCCTAGAAAGAGGAAAGAAATAATGAATGAAAATAGAGGGTGATGGAGAAAGAGTGAGAGAGAAAGTGCAGCTGTATTGAGCCCCATCCTTTCTGTTTGTGCTTGTGTGTGTATTGGAATGCATCAGCAAGCAGACCACACGTGTATTGTGTGATTGCACGCATGTTAAAACAGAAAAAAGGGCGTTTTTGGCAGTTTAGTCTCGGCTTTCGATACGTCGACTGCGCCACCCTTTGAAAAATCCTACTCTGAGCTTTACCCGTGACCTGCTGAATGTGTTTGGCGAACAGACATATCCAGATCTCTTTCCACTGCCACACAGGCACATCAAAAAGGCTTTGTTAGTACATCTCATTTTCTTCTGCAGTGTAACATTGTCTCCCATGACCTTGCATAATCAACTCATTTTCCAAATAAAGTTTTATGGAGACAGATTCCTTCGACAGTTTCCCATCTACTTTTCTCTGTTGGCGGAAAAATGTCTAAAGTGACAGACAGCATCCCCATATAAAGCAGAATGATGTTGGGGTCACGCTAACTGCTAGGCTACATGCCAACCTTGTATGTGTGTGCGGGGCAGTGATTGTGTTTTATTGCTGTTTGCCTTGTGCAACCATACGACCAGTTCTATCCATATTGTCTACAGTATATGGGATAGTGGGTCAATTTCATTTACTACACAATTACCGCTATACAATACAGCAGAATAACAGACAGATCAAATCACACCTAGACGATCTTACTGATGTCCTTTTTGCGAAGAATATCAGAGGAGGGAATTGTCTTGAAAAAAAAAGAGGAAACCAGATGGACCTTTTTGTCCTGTCTGTGTAGATTCTCTGTAGAGACGGTCATTCTTTGTGAAAAGGGGAAAGGTTGAAGCTTTGTCAGTCAATCAATAACAACTGCCTCCATCCATACGTGGAATTGCAAGTGTCACTGACCCATTTTCAAAATGACATTGCCAAGAAGTCGATGTCAAGTTGAGAGTTAGCACCTTCATGTTTTCTCTGTGTTTGAAGGAAACCTGTTTGTATGACATGAATGGTTGCCATTATAAGCAAAGGAAATTAAGTTGAGGATTGTCCGACTTGTACATCCCTGACGTACCGCAGTCATGCCAATAAACACGTAATTGGTTCGGGAAAATGAGAAATCACCACACTCACGGTGAATTTGACCTCCGATTGGCGATCTGTGGCTCCGTATCAGTCGGGATTTCAGGACCAAGTAAGGCACAATGGGAATGCTGAGCGATGTAGACCACTGACCAGGCACCACTCATCAATGTGGTCAATGATACTAACAGGACCAGCATGGAGAGTAGTAGCACAAGCTATCAGACGCCAAGTCATGATCCAACAATGAAAGCGGTCGGTAACCTGAGCTGCAGTCAAACGCAGGATGAATGCAAGTGGAGTGGTAGTGCTACTGGGGTTCTGGAGAGCTGCCCGAATCACAGGTTCGAATGATTAGAGGCAGATTGACTCTAAGCAGCCGGCACGTGCAGGCACATACACACACACACAAATTCTGGGATAATAATATACTGTAGGAGAGACAATAACGCTCCTGGCATGTTGAATAGAATGGTAATGAACTCATTGTGCCGCACTAAAGATTAAGGGCACCACCTGCCCTGCCCACCTGCCTTTCTATTTGATTTCCTCTGATAACCTGTCAGGTCACCACTCGCCTGCATGATTTTGCCTAATCTCCATGCAATCAGTATTCCCAGCTAGCACACAACGTTCTGAGAACCATATGTTTCTTAGAGCTTGTTGAAAGGGTGGTTGTCCTATGGTTATTTTGCATAGAACCTACCCACGACTTTCTGGGCACATTTAGACAACAACAAAAAAACGTAATTTTCATTGTATTTCATTACTTGAACAGAACGTTTCCTAAAATATGAAATATAGTTACATTTTATTTCAATTTTGTTCATGTTTTATGAACGTCCTCCCAGTGGGGAATTAGGAATGTTCTCAAATAGTTTGGAGTAGGTTTCACAAAAAGCGATGTCCTCTTGGAATTACTTCAGAATAATGTTTCCAATAGGTTTCCTCGTGGTTCTATTTAAAGTCATGTTCTCAAATTGTTCAGAGAATGTTAAAAACATTCCATAAAAAAATAAATGTATCTTTAGTAAGGTTCAGACAACGTTATATGAATGTTATTTAAAACATATACTGCACATTCTGTTCTCATTATCAACAAAACGCTAGCCTCTATCTTGTTGAAGGCCAAGTGCAGTCACTTACGGTAGATATACAGTTTATTAGGTACACCAATCTAGTACCGGGTCCCCCATTGCCTGTAGAACAGCCTGAATTCTTCGGGGCATGGAAACATTGTCCAGTTGGTATCAAGGGACCTAACTTGTACAAGGAAAACAATCCCCACACCATCACAACACCGCCACCAGCCTGTACCGTTGACACCAGGCGGTACGGGGCCATGAACTCATGATGGTTATGCCAAATCCTGACTCTGCCATGAGTATGATGCAACAGGCATCCGGATTTGTCGGGCCAGGAGATATTTTTCCACTCCTCAATTGTCCAGTGTTGCTGATCGCGTTCCCACTGGAGCCACTTCTTCTTGTTTTTAGCCGATAGGAGTGGAACCCGGTGTGGTCATCTGCTACAATAGCCTATCTGTGAAAAAGACTGACAAGTTCCCAAATGTTGTTTTGCACCACTATTGCCATTCTCCTTTGACCTCTCACCAACGAGCTGTTTTCTCCCACAGGACTACAGCTGACTTTTTTTTCACGCACTATCCTGCAAGAAAAACCCGGGAGACCGGCCATTTGTGAGATACTGGAACTGGCGTGCCTGGCACCAACAATCAAAGCCCAAAGTTGCTTAGGTCACTCGTTCTGCCCATTCTGAAGTTCTGAAATGAAAAAAATAACATTGATTCCTTTTTTTATCTGGTCATAATCACTCTAACAGGTCACACTCCACTCTCTGAGGATATGAAAACGTGATATTATGTCTCCAGAAAAACCTGGATTCTGATAAATACCTTTTTTTAGATCTGCCCTAGAATAGCCACTTTTTGGGGAATACAAACCAATAACGTCCTCTGTGTATATTGTATCTTATGTATTGCAGTTCTATCAAGTATTTATACCATTGGAAGACTCTGTCGTGGTCTAGAAAAGTACAATCTTATATGAGTACATGGGGTGCTATATATTGTTTGGCATGGATAACTTGTTATTATGTCTCCAGAGAAAATTAGATTCAAATAAATGCCTTATTTAACAAATTAAATAATGTTCGATTTTTTTGTGTCCATATTCATACAGAAACACCAAACAAACATTTAGATTTGCTAAGAGCAAGTTGATTAACAAAGTCATGATAAATTTGAAGAAAAATGTTTCCTCTCGGGTGAAAATAACCCCAGTCGGTAGTATGAGGGTTGACTGTGCTTGTTGACATGTGTTGGCTGCGCTCCCTAATTGGCCACGTCCCCTAATTGGCCACACCTGATCTTAATGAGTGCTTGTTTCATTTGAAATGGGTATTGTTTGAATAGAGTAAAATGAACAGCTTTGTATGTGTAAAAAACAAACATGGTATGCTAGCTCCATGCTGGTCCATGCTGCAGCAGACAAATTCCATTGATAGAGAACAGAAGATTATCTCACTGATGCCATGTTCCAAAACAAATTGTGTTTGCATGATAATACCTAAGGAAATGAATTCCCATGCTTCCGATCTGTGCTTGGAGTTCAAAAAAGTTGACCCAAAAATAATCTAGCTGTGTTATTAGTCTTATCGAAACATTCGGTGAAAGTTTTAAGGAAATATTCAAAAACCTCAAAATAACCTATATTTTCCCTTCTCAGAGGGTTAATACAACCACACAGGAAAACCAGAATAAAACAGAACCTCCCTGCAACCTAAAAAAAAACGTTGTAGAACTACAGTTGCTAGGAAAAACTATCTATGAAGGCAGGAACCTAGGAAGAAACCTAGAGGAACCAGGCTCTGGGGGGTGGCTAGTCCTCTTCTGGTTGTGCATGGCCATTAAGGTAAGATTGTTCTTCAAGATGTTTAAACGTTCATAGATGACCATCAGGGTAAAAAAAAATAATCACAGTGGTTTTAGAGGGTGCAACAGGTCAGTAACTCAGGAGTAAATGTCAGTTGGCTTTTCATAGCTGAGAATTCAGAGCTCGAGACAGCATGCGCAGTAGAGTGAGAGAGATAGAGAGAGTTTCGAAAACAGCAGGTCCGAGACAAGGTAGCACGTCCGGTGAACAGGTCAGGGTTCCATAGCCGAAGGCAGAACTGTTGAAACTGGAACAGCAGCACAACCAGGTGGACTGGGGCCAGCAAGGAGTCATCAGGCCAGGTAGTCTTGAGGCATGGTCCTAGAGCTCAGATCCTCCGGGAGGGGAGAGAGAGAGAGAGAGAGAGAATTAGAGGGAGCATACTTAAATTCTAACAGGACACTAGATAAGAGAAAAATAACCCCAGATATTACAGACTGTGCCGGGGGGGCATAGACTTTTGCAGCTAGAGTGCACATGTCAATACTCGAGTGGGGTGAGAAAACCATCAGTAGAGTTGAAAATGTGATGGAAACCCATTTAACTTCTATTTTTTTATTCAGTACTTTTGAACTTAACCGACGGAAGACAGAATTCTGATTTCGGTATTGCAATGGCACAAAGAACAGCATCGTAACCACTGTGATTCTCAAAAGGATTCTCTCTATTCCAGACATCCTCCAGAGATCTAGCACTAGCCCCTCTCGTCTCTGAGGATGACCCCTGCCGAGAGCTCCCGGTGTGGGCAGCACATGTGACGAGAGGGACCCGACAGGAGTGCTGTTTGTGTCTCTTTCAGTTTCGTCCCCATTGGGGCTAGCTGAACCATTGCTGAGCAGCCAACAGAGAACCATTCCACTGTCAAAGATGGATGTCGAATGGAGCCCTGGCATGCCCCTTAAATGTTCAGAGCAATGCTTTATTTTGGGAGCTGTTTGTACAGCTATCATATATCTATCCCCAATGGATATCTACACACTCTGGGTTTCAGTTCTGTGACTTTCAAATTGGTTGATCAATGTCATCAATTGTTTGTCTATGGGTCAATCCATGTCACAATGTTTCTTTTGCATATGGAATTTCAAGATTAGGGGCTGGGATAGTCAATACTTCCAGTCGACCAAACTATTTTCATGCTCATGGAACAGTCAAAAGTGAAGTGATGGAGGGCTTGAGCTGTGCAAAACCTTAGACAGGTGAGTGAGTGCACACACACACACACACACACACACACACACACTGACTCCTATGTTGTGCACACACACACAAACAAACGTTCACACACAGTACAATCCACCATGACAGATTCCATTTCCATCACCGCAAATTCCACCTCTATAGATACCCCACAGACACAGAACGTTTTTCTATTAAACCTGTTGCGACTCTAGGGGCAGTATTTTCATTTTTTGGATAAAAAACATTCCCGTTTTAAACAAGATATTTTGTCACGAAAAGATGCTTGACTATGCATATAATTGACAGCTTTGGATAGAAAACACTCTGACGTTTCCAAACCTGCAAAGATATTGTATGTGAGTGCAACAGAACTGATGTTACAGGCGAAACCCAGATAAAAATCCAATCAGGAAGTGCCGCATTTTTTGAAACCGCCTCATGCCAATGACTCCTTATATGGCTGTGAATGAGCTACGAATGAGCTTACATTTTCTACGTATTCCCCAAGGTGTCTACAGCATTGTGACGTCTTTTTACGCATTTATGTTGAAGAATAGCCGTAAGGGAACACATTTAGCAAATGGTCACATTATGGCTCCCGCAGAAAATCTTGCGTAAAGTACACAAGTAGCCATTTTTCCAATCGCTTCTTATGAGAAACCAATTGTCCCGACGGATATATTATCGAATAGATATGTGAAAAACACCTTGAGGATTGATTCTAAACAACGTTTGCCATGTTTCTGTCGATATTCTGGAGCTATTTGGAAAAAAGTTTGGCATTGTAGTGACTGCATTTTCCGGTTGATTTCTTAGCCAAACATGAAGTACAAACGGAGCTATTTCGCCTACAAAAATAGTATTTTTGGAAAAAAGGAACATTTGCTATCTAACTGGGAGTCTCCTGAGTGAAAACATCTGAAGTTCTTCAAAGGTAAATGATTTTTATGAATTTGATTGCTTTTCTTATTTTCGTGAAAATGTTGCCTGATGGTAGCAGAGCCTAGCCATAGCATTATGTCATGATACACTTACACAAATGCTTGTCTAGCGCTGGCTGTAAAGCATATTTTGAAAATCTGAGATGACAGTGTGATTAACAAAAGGCTAAGCTGTGTCTCAATATATTTAATTTGTGATTTTCATGAATAGGAAGATTTTCTAGGAAGATTTATGTCCGCTGCGGTATGCTAATTAGTTTGAGGCTATGGTTACACTCCCGCATGCGGGTTTGAGAGTCATGAGAAGCCCCTTGGAGCTACCCCCCTACTTTGTTCAATTTCCGCCTGAAGACATACCCAAATCTAATAGCCTGTAGCTCAGGCACAGAACCAAGGATATGTATATTATTGGTACCATTTGAAAGAAAACACTCTGAAGTTTGTAGGAGAATATAACCCAATAGATCTGGTTTAGATAATACAATGAAAAAAAACACTTTTTCTTTTTCTATCATCATCTTTAAAATGAACAAGATAAAACAAATATTCAGATAGGATGATGGGGACCATTTCAGTGAAAAACAACTTGTGCAAAGTTTCAGAATGATAACTTCCAAAAATGAGTGTGCTACATGACATTTATCATGAAGTCACCCAGGTGTCCCACACAAGTAGCCCAAATGTACCTAAGTGGCCAATTGTTGAAGGTATACATTTTGAAACAAATAACTATATACAAAATACCAAAATGGTATTCTAACACACCCCCCCCCCAAAAAAATGGAGGAAAAATATGGGGAAAAAATATAAAGAAAAAAATATATACATTTTCAAAATAACATGGGTAACTATTTACACACTTTCAATATTTGGAAGACCCTCAGTCCTCTATCAAATCAAATGTATTTATATAGCCCTTCGTACATCAGCTAATATCTCAAAGTGCTGTACAGAAACCCAGCCTAAAACCCCAAACAGAAAGCAATGCAGGTGTAGAAGCACGGTGGCTAGGAAAAAATAACTAGAAAGGCCAAAACCTAAGGAAGAAACCTAGAGAGGAACCAGGCTATGAGGGGTGGCCAATCCTCTTCTGGCTGTGCCGGGTGGAGATTATAACAGAACATGTCCGAGATTTTCAAACGTTTATAGATGACCAGCAGGGTCAAACAATAATAATCACAGTAGTTGTAGAGAATGCAACAGGACAGCACCTCAAGAGGAAATATGAACAGCTTAGGGTTCCATAGCCGCAGGCAGAACAGTTGAAACTGGAACAGCAGCAAGGCCAGGTGGACTGGGGACAGCAAGGAGTCATCATGCCAGGAAGTCCTGACGCATGGTCCTAGAGCTCATGTCCTCCGAGAGAGAGAAAATGAGAATTAGAGAGAGCATACTTAAATTCACACAGGTCACCGGACAAGACAGAAGAAGTACTCCAGATATAACAAACTGACCCTAGCCCCCCGACACATAAACTACTGCAGCATAAATACTGGAGGCTGAAACAGGAGGGGTCAGGAGACACTGTGGCCCCATCCGATCAGACCCCCGGACAGGGCCAAACAGGCAGGATATAACCCCACCCACTTTGCCAAAGCTCTACAGAATATTGTGCTGCTGGTGCCAGGTGCCATAGCAGTTTATTTCTGCTGTAAAGCAGAGGGTCACCAAGCATGTGGCGCAGGTAATGGGGGACTTAATTTTGCAACACAGCGACGCCTCCATGCTGTGCCCTTTTGGCCCTGAGGCACATCCATGCCTGCAGAAATAAATTTGGGCAGATGAACACCACTTGTGGCAGGAGCTGGATGAACCAGCTTCAGTGGGGGATGGACACCTTGGCCCTGGGGGCTGCCATTTGGAGTCAGTGTCACTGTGAAAGAAAATGTTCAGTTAGAATAGTTTCACATATGAGCCCTGTATCAACAGGTATATTTGGAGTTCAGGGAACATAAGGTTGAATATATTATGACAGACCAGCTAGATCTACTGTCTTTATTATATTACAACAGACCAGCTGCATCTACTCTCTCCATTTCACTTTGGCCATTGTTGTGGGCCTGCCCTCCCCTCAACAGCCTCAAATAGGCTATTTCATGTGGTTTGGGGTTCGGGCGGCAGACACGCATCTCACATTTCATGACATTACATATTTATATATTGCTTCTAAAATTTAAAAAAAAAATCACAAATAATATTTTATTTTATTAATTTCAAACAAGGGCATTAGCATGAGAAGAACTTACCAGTCCAAAACGATGTCCTCTCCCGTTCAAAAAATATTTCTCCACTTGGGAATCGCTAAATGAATCGTCCTACAACATTCTCTGTCTCACTTTCCCAATCAAATTCTTCTAAAATTGTGTGTACATCTGTATATGTAGACTTAGATTTAGCTTTCGCTGACTTAGTCACCATACTGATTGATAGATAAACAGCTGAATATGCAAAATCATGCTGTGCGTAATATGTGTTGCTCCTTCCGGTGTGAAACTTCAAGAGCAAATTACTCTCTTACGCCGGAGCTTACTACATGGGTTGGTCTTGCAACACATTAACATGACCTATTGCCGTTTACCTCAGCTCACTGGCTATCTACCCAGCTAGATTTCAAGACGATCAGTGGTCATTGGGTTAAAATACTGTCAATCAACAAAACAGAGGACAAATCATTGGTGCACAATGATGACATTACTTGTTGTCTTCATATCGGTTTCTTTCAGTCAATACGTCCCGCGAAATGACTCATCAGGTTTGATTGTGTTACATGGAATGTGTCGTCAAATGGAATGAGACGGAATTCATGACACAAGCGGTTCACAAAATGTTTCTTGTTAGGATATAAAAACGGATTTTATCAAACAAAAGATCATTCATTGTCTAACAATGAGTATTGGGATTGCAAACAGATGAATATCGTCAAAGGTAAACGATTTATTTTAATGCAGTTTGTGATTATGTTACGCCTGTGCTGGTTGAAATTGAGTATAGAGCCCCATACAAAACAACTGAGTATAGAGCCCCATACAAATCCTTTTTTAAATATGACAACGCAGTTGGTTTAGCAAGATTCTAGACTTTTCGATACATGTGAGACACTTGTATTTTCATGAATGTTTTATATGACTATTTATGTAGTGATCACCGTATGTTGTGGAATTTCCGCCCGCTACCGGGTTCTGTGCTCAGAGAGGTTAAAGGGGTCATACCAGGTGAGAAAGGAATAATAACAGGCACGTGCAGGAAAGATGCACTTCAGAAGGGATGGTGGGAACAAGGGTAACATATCACCATTTACTCTATATTCTGAACCAACCGGACAGAAGAGACCGCTCAGGGAGCAGAAAATAAAGAGTAATTGAGGAGAATGTCCCACCAGGGGATGGGGGGATGAGGAAGGATATACACTCAATCACTGCTACTCTAACGTCCTCAATAGATACAATATCATGAATCAAGGCGAGACCCAGATGCAGACACAGGAGGCAGATGGTTGGAGTTTAATAAATCCAAAGGGAGTAGGCAAGAGAATGGTCGTGGACAGGCAAAAGGTCAAAACCAGTTCAGAGTTCAAGATGGTACCAAAGGGCAGGCAGGCTCAAGGTCAGGGCAGGCGGGCATGGAGTCCAGAAAAAAAGCAAGGGTCAGAACCAGGAGGACTAGCAAAAGGAGAAAAAGCAAAGCAGGAAAACGGGAAAACCACTGGTAGGCTTGGACATACAAGACAAACTGGTACAGAGAGACACTGGGGAAAACTGGGGAAAACAAGCAACACCTGGAGGGGGTGGAGACAATAACGAGGACAGGTGAAACAGATCGGGGTGTGACATACAAAGACCTCCCCCGCCCTCCCTTCGGCAAATCTGACCACGACGCCATCTTGCTCATACCGTCTTATAGGCAGAAACTCAAACAGAATGCACCAGTGACTAGAACCATTTGATGCTGGCCTGACCAATCGGAATCCACGCTTCAAGATTGTATTGATTTGTTTTTCACGTGGATTGGGATATTTTCCGGTCAGCCTCAGATAACAACATTGATCTAAACACTGACTCGGTGAGTGAGTTTAAGGAAGTGCATTGGAGATGTTGTACCCACTGAGACGATTAAAACCTACCCTAACCAGAAACCTTGGATGGTTGGTGGAATATTAACAGTGTATTTATTCCCTCCGCAAGGCAATCAGACAAGCGAAATGCCGGTACCGGGACAAAGTGGAATTGCAATTCAACAGCTCAGACACGAGACATATGTGGCAGGGTCTACGGGAAATCACGGACTACAAAATGAAAACAAGCCACTTCCAGACACTAAACTAAACACATTCTTTGCCTGCTTTGAGGATAATACAGTGCCACCGTCGCGTCACGCTAACAAGGACCACGCCCCTTACCTCTCCTTCTCTGTGGCTGACGTGAGTAAAACATTTAAACATGTTAACCCTTGCAAGGCTGCTGGCCAAGACGGCATCCCTAGCCTCGTTCTCAGAGCATACGCAGACCAGCTAGCTGGTGTGTTTGTGGACATATTAAATCACTCCCTATCCCAGTCTGCTGTCCCCACATGCTTCAAAATGGCCACCATTCTTCCTGTACCCAAGAAGACAAAGATAACTGAACTAAATGACTACCGCCCCATAGCACTCACTTCTATCATCAAGAATTGCTTTGAGAGGCATGGTAAGGATCATATCACCTCCACCCTACTGGCCACCCTAGACCCACTTTAGTTTGCATAATGCCCCAACAGGTCTACTGTCGACGCAATCACCATCACACCGCACACTGCCCTATCCCATCTGTACAAGACGAATACCTATGTGAGAATGCTGTTCATTGACTACAGCTCAGCATTCAACACCATAGTACCCTCCAAGCTTATCATTAAGCAGGAGGCCCTGAGTCTCAACCCCGCCCTGTGCAATTGGGTCCTGTACTTTCCGATGGGCCGTCCCCAGGTGGTGAAGGTAGGAAACAACATCTCCACTTTGCTGACCCTCAACAGTGGGGCCCCTCAAGGGTGCATGCTCAGCCCCCTCCTGTACTCCTTGTTCAGCTATGACTGTGTGGCCATGCACGCCTCCAACTCATTCATCAAGTTTGCAGATGACACAACCGTAGTGTGCTTTGTTACCAACAACGACGAGACAGCCTACAGGGAACAGGTGAGGGCACTCGGAGTGTGGTGTTAGGAAAACGTCTCACTCAACGTCAGCAAAACAAAGGAGATGATCGTGGACTTCAAGAAACAGCAGAGAGAGCACCCCCCTTATCCACATCGAAAGGACAGCAGTGGAGAAGGTGGAAAGGTTTAAGTTCCTCAGCGTACACATCACAGTCAAACTGAAATAGTCCACACAGACAGTGTGGTGAAGAAGGCACAAAGGCGCCTCCTCAATCTCGGGAGGCTGAAGAAATTTGGCTTGTCACCCAAAACCCTGACAAACTTTTACAGATGCACAATCGAAAGCATCCTGTTGGGCTGTATCACAGCCTGGTACTGCAACTGCACTGCCCTCATCCACAAGGCTCTCCAGAGGGTGGTGAGGTCTGCACAATGCATCAACCGGGTACAAATTACCTGCCCTCCACACCTACAGCACCCGATGTCACAGGAAGGCCAAAAAGATCATCAAGGTCAACAACCACCTGAGCCACTGTCTGTTCACACCGCTACCATCCAGAAGGTGAGGTCAGTACAGGTGCATCAAAGCTGGAACCGAGAGACTGAAAAACAGCTTCTATCTCAAGGCCATCCGACTGCTAAACAGCAATCACTGAGTCAGAGAGGCTGCTGCCTACATTGAGACCCAATCACTGGCCACTTCAATAAATGGATCACTTGTCACTTTAAAAATGCCAATTTAAATAATGCCACATTAACAATGTTAACAGATCTTATATTACTCATACCATATGTATATACCGTATTTTATACCATCTATTGCACCTTGCCTATGCCGCTCGGCCATCACTCATCCATATATTTATATGTACATATTCTCACTCACTCCTTTAGATTTGTGTATATTAGGCAGTTATTGGGGAATTGTTAGATGACTTCAATATTACTGCACTGTCGGAACTAGAAGCACAAGCATTTCGCTACACTCGTATTAACATCTGCTAACCATGTGTATGTGACAAATTCATTTTGATTTGATTTGGAAGGTCAGCCAAAGGTCAGTCACTTAATAAAGACATGTCTTCATCACTGGAATATATATATTTTTAAGATAATTTAAAAGCTTACAACCAGTGTTGTCAAACTATACAAAATGTTTCCGTGTGGGTGTGTGTGTTGGGGGGGGGGGGGTCGACAGGGGTTAATATGTAATTGCTCCAAGGCATTAATTCTGAACAAGTCGTTGAATAATAATGTGGACAAATCCTCTTTCGCTGCCAAGCCAACCACTCGCCACATTACCTTGGCACTCTCCGTTCGCATTTCCATAATACAGTGCCTTCATAAAACATTCATACCCCTTATACCACATTTTGTTGTGTTCCAGCCTGAATACAAAATTAATTAAATTATGTTTTTCTCACCCATCTACACACAATGCCTCTTAATGGCAAAGTGGAATCATGTTTTTAGAAATGTTTGCAAGCATGTATTGAAAATAAAATACAGAAATATCTTATTTACATAAGTATTGGCAGTGATTACAGCTGGGAGTCTTTCTGAGCTTTCCACACCCTTATTGTGCAACATTTGCCCATTATTATTATACAAATTCATCAAGCTCTGTCAAGTTGGTTGTTGATCATTGCTACACAACCATTTTCAGGTCTTACCATAGACTTAAGTCAAAACTGTAGTTCGGCCACTTCACCAGACTTCTTGGTAAGCAACTCCTCTAGAAGTTTGCCTGCAGTGATTGTAATTGTCATGCATACAAGGTACAATTAGGTCAGACAAAGTTGATTTACTGTTTAACTTTCCCCCCCAAGTGAGAGTGTTTTTCATAAATAGTGGAGAAGGAATTAATTAGAAAAATAATGACTGTCAATGTTCTTTGGTCAGAGGCAATATGACAGTCACCTGCTGCTTTCAACCGTTCCACAGCACGGTGTGTTTTGTCCTTTAGCTACAGTTTGTTCTGTTCACTGGGGTGTTAATTTCTTTTGAAGATTTCTTGGAGCTACTTTAATGAGCTGCTTTCCTTCTTGCTTACACACAGTGCACATGGGCCTGACTGGTTGGAATTGTTGTTAGCCTCTCTGGGATAAGTGGGACGCTAGCTAGAGAAAATGCAGAGCGCCAAATTCAAATAAATTACTTTAAAAATCAAACTTTCATGAAATCACACATGTAAGATTCCAAATTAAAGCCACGCGTGTTGTGAATGCAGCCAACATGTCAGATTTCAAAAAGGCTTTTCGGTCGAAAGCAAACGATGCTATTATCTGAGAGTAGCACCTCCGTAAACAAAGAGAGAAAACATATTTCAACCCTGCAGGCACGACACAAAACGCAGAAATAAAAATATAAATCATGCCTGACCTTTGACGAGCTTCTTTTGTTGGCACTCCAATATGTCCCATAAACATCACAATTGGTCCTTTTGTTCGATTAATTCCGTCCTTATATATCCATGCGTTTGATCCATAAAAAAAACAGCTTCCAAAATGCGCAACGTCACTGCAAAATATTTCAAAAGTTGGCTGTAAACTTTGCCAAAACATTCCATTTTGTAATAGAACTTTAGGTATTTTTAAACGTTAATAATTGCTCAAATTGAAGACGGGTCTATCTGTTTTCAATAGAGGATGAGAGGAAACTAACGCTACTTTTCAAGTCTTGCGCAACTCTCAACAGTGTTACACATTTCCTAGATGGCTGTACTTTTTAAATAATTTTTTAAAATCTTTATTTAACTAGGCAAGTCAGTTAACCTCAACCAAATTCCAAAGACTCGTGACATGCAGTGGAAGCGGTAGGAACTGAAAACAAGTGCCTAAGAAATATAATTTGCCAATGAGAACCCACTGAACAGACAGACCTAAAAAGAAAAGATTCTGAACGGTTAGTCCTCAGGGTATTGCCTGATACATAAGTTCTGTTACACTCACAGACTTCAGAGTGTTTTCTATCCAAATCTACTAATAATATACATATCTTATATTCTTGGCATGAGTAGCAGGAAGTTGAAATTGTGCACGCTATTTATCCAAAAGTGAAAATGCTGCCCCCTATACCTTAAGAAGTTAATGGCATCAAACCAAGGCTCTGCATCTGTTGGGTGACGAACACAAAAATCTGAAACTTTCTGTCCAAAAATGCTGCAGAAAAATGTATCCATGCTTTTGTCACTTCTAGATTAGACTACCGGCAATACTCTACATTCCGGCTACCCGGATAAAGCACTAAAATAAACTTCAGGTAGTGCTAAAGACGGCTGCTAGAATCTTGACTAGAACCAACAAATTTGATCATATTACTCCAGTGCTAGCCTCTCTATACTGGCTTCCTGTTAAGGCTAGGGCTGATTTCAGGGTTTGACTGCTAACCTACAAGGCACTACATGGGCTTGCTCCTACCTTTAATATTTAATGTCCTGCCATACATACCTACACGTACAAGACGCAGGCCTCCTTACTGTCCCTAGAATTTCTAAGCAAACAGCTGGAAGTAAGGCTTTCTCCTATAGAGCTCTATTTTTATATAATAGTCTGCCTATCCATGTGAGAGAAGCCGACTCGGTCTAAACCTTTAAATCTTTATTGAAGACTCATCTCTTCAGTAGGTCCTATGATTGAGTGTAGTTTGGCCCAGGGGTGTGAAGGTGAACGGAAAGGCACTGTAGCTACAAACCATCCTGGCTGTCTCTGCCTGGCTGGTCCCTCTCTCTCCACTGGGATGCTCTGCCTCTAACCCTATTACGGAGGCTGAGTCACTGCTTACTGGTGCTCTTCCATGCCATCCCTTGGAGGGGTGCGTCACTTGAGTTGGTTGAGTTACTGACTTGATCTTCCTGTCCGGGTTGGCGCCCCTCTCGGGTTCGTGTCGTGGGGGAGATCTTCATGGGCTATACTCGGCCTTGTCTCAGGGTGTAAGTTGGTGTTTTGAAGATATCCCTCTAGTGGTGTGGGGGCTGTGCTTTGGCAAAGTCGGTGGGGTTATATCCTGCCTGGTTGGCCCAGTCCGGAGGTATCGTCGAACGGGGCCACAGTGTCTTCCTACCCCTCCTGTCTCAGCCTCCAGTAGTTATGCTGCAATAATTTGTGTCGGGGACTAGGGTCCATCTGTTGTATCTGGAGTATTTCTCTTTTCTTATCCAGTGTTCTGTGTGAATTTAAGTATGCTCCCTCTAATCTCTCTTATTCTCTTTCTCTCTTCTCTTGGAGGACCTGAGCCCTAGGACCATGCCTTATGACTATGTGGCCTGATGACTCCTTGCTGTCCCTAGTCCTCCTGGTCATGCTGCTGCTCCAGTTTCAATTGTTCTGCCTGCGGCTATGGAACCCTGACCTGTTCACCGGACGTGCTACCTTGTCCCAGACCTGCTGTTTTCAACTCTCTCTACAGCACCTGCTGTCTCTAACTCTGAATGATCGGCTATAAAAAGCCAACTGACATTTACTCCTGCGGTGCTGACCTGTGATTATTATTTATGAACATCTTAGCTATGTACTGTTATTACCACCACCCGGCACAGCCAGAAGAGGATTGGCCACCCCTCAGAGCCTGGTTCTTCTCAGGTTTCTGCCTTTCTAGGGAGTTTTTCCTAGCCACCGTGCTTCTACATCTGCCTTGCTTGCTGTTTGTGGTTTTAGGCTGGGATTCTGTATAGCTCTTTGTGACATTGACTGACATCGACTGATGTGATTGATATCCTTGAGTGACTCCAAGTTTATTTTAATATGATGGTTGTTATATTTTCTGTTTCAATCAGTCCGGTCATGGCATTTTTTTATCCGACATGCACTTTACTCACATAAAAAGGTTGGATGGAAACCTGGTTCCTGAAACACAAATTATCAGCAGCCATTTTAGTTGATTGATTGAAGAACATCTGGACTTCCACGGTGGACACACACATCTGGGAACGACATTCCATGACACTCCATTTGCACCTTGGTTTCTCACATTCAACACATGTGATGGTCTTCCTCACCTTTGCAATGACCGTGACAGCACTCCTTTTCGCAATTTCTCTGTTTGCTCTTATAGAAGGCCTATCGTTGTCCGTGGTGTCTGAGCTGTACAGATCATGACGTTTCTGTCGTCAATGTTGGATCAGGCACAAACCTTAATTTCTTGACTTGTTCTTCTGGCCAGCATGGATGTTTCAATGAATTGGCACCCGCGTGGATCCTCTCCCTCGCATGTATTGATCTTTACCATGTATTGTGACATTTTGAAATGTCTGTCCTGGAATTGCTTGTTCCGTTCAACGCCTTTTCCGCTGAGGTCATGCATCATGTTGACTTCTGTGTCAATGATGTTGATATGTTGTGCAAAATTGGCAATTCCATCCTGTGTTGCGGGCTGATGTACTTCTATGTGTGTTCCTTTCCACTTAAGTCGCTCAAACCGGCCAATCACAACAGCTGCAACAGGATTACACTCTTTTCCAAGGCCTCTTTTAGGTCTGGTTGTTTGGTGGCTGCTTCGCATAGGCTTGCGATTTTGCTACACTTCTTCACTTGCTTCTCCTTTGATTCCAATGTGTGCCCAAGGCTGGGATATCAGAAGAATGTTAGGGCTGTGGATCAGAAAACCAGTTAGTGTCTGGTTTGACCACTATATGTCTCAGGCTGCGTGACATCGCCCTCACATAGAGTTGATCAGGCTGTTGACTGTGGCCTGTGGAATGTTGCCCCACTCCTCTTCATCGGCAGTACGAAGTTGCTGGATATTGGCGAGTAACTGGAACACTGTCGTACATGTCGATCCAAAGCATCCCAATCATGCTCAATGGGTGACATGCAGGCCAAGGAACAACGGACATTTTCACCTTCCAGCTATTGTGTAGAGATCCTTGCGACATGCTGCCCTGCATTATCATGCTGAAACATGAGATGGTGGTGGCGCATGAATGGCACGACAACGGGCCTAAGGATCTCGTCACGGGATCACTGTGCATTCAAATTGACATCGATAAAATGCAATTGTGTTCATTGTCTGTAGCTTACGCCTTGCCCATACCATAATCGCACCACCACCAAAAATAGCTTTGTGAAACCTTGTCCATGGTCTAGTGGTGATGGATGATGCCTTCGGTACACACATAGACTGTGTCGGCGTTGGTTTAACTCTGATCCATGCCATTCTGGCACGAAACGTATGTCTGGTATTACCTGTCTTTATGTCCAGAAAATACAAAATTACAAATGGAAAAAAAACGTTGTACTAAAAAGAAATGTTTTTCTTAGTGTTTGTTCTCTTCTGAAGTGAGCCTCAAAACTGGAGTGAAGATTGAGCGAGCCAAAGCCGCATTTACCTCATGGACTACATTGATTCGGAATCCTTGACAATGAGGTAAATAAACCAAAAAGGTTGCTCTCAGCCCGCGGCAAGAGATCATTTATTAATCAGTTCTATGTGAAGAGGACCTCTCTCACTGATACGCATAATGATTTCCAAAGTCAGGGAACAAACCCCCCACAGTCATTGAGTGTGTCCCAAATGGCCCCCTATTGCCTACATACATTATTGGACTACTTTTGACGCTGATTAATAGCAGCGCACTCTGTAGGGAATAGGGTGTCATTTTGGTCACAGGCATTTTGTCTTCATGCTCATGGGAGGCCGGTACAACTAAGTAAGTTACATGTTGCACTTCTTCAGTAAGTGCTTGATCCTCAGTGTCATAGATCCCCAGGAAAGGATTCTGACAGGAAGCCTGAGGGGGCATCCTGTGATGTTTGCCATTAATCTTTAGAGACCTTAGGGGCATCCTGAGCTGTTTCCCATTGATCTGCAGAGGCTTTAGGGGAAGCCTATGATGAGCAGGAAACTTTGGCTCTGAAGACCACAATCCGTTGCATTTAGGTTTAAATCCCAAACTTGATCCTTGTAGTTCTGACTTTCCCATTTTATAATGCATTCCTGTCAATGGGGCGATTTGCCAAAGATTTCAAGTGACATGCGTCAATCTCGAGTTTACAAATGACAGGGGGCACCAACTCACAACTCCAGAAACAGAGAAGAATGTGAGAAACTCCCCAAATACAGGTGTGCCAAGTTTGTAGCGTCATACTCAGGAAGACTCAAGGCTGTAATCGCTGCCAAAGGTGCTTCAACAAAGTACTGAGTAAAGGGTCTGAATACATAGTATGTAAATGTGATATTGTTTTTTATTTATTTTTAATACATTTGCAAACATTGTTTTCTTTGTCATTCTGGGTTATTGTGTGTAGATTGATGAGGGAAAAAAAAAATTAATAATCAATGTTAGAATAAGGCTGTAATGCAACAAAATGTGGAAAAAAGTCAAGTGGTCTGAATACTTTCCGAATGCACTGTCCATATTAGATGGCTTTCCTATATTTAAGTATATTGGCAGCACTTTATCGTAAACCAGCAGGCCCAAGTGTGTGAAAGTGCTCGAGAGATTATTTTAGTATCTGTGTACAAGAATATTGTGTGTGTGTGTGTGTGTGTGTGTGTTTGTGTGTGTGTGAGAGAGAAAGAAAGAGACAGAGAAAGGACGTGAGTGAGCGAGAGGGTGTTGGTAAACATTTGGAACGGCATCGCTTATTTAGAAACAGAGTGCTGAGGATGCCAACTCGGCATGGAAAGCGACTTATCCTGTTAATGTTTTTATGAGATGCCTGAGTTGGAGCTGAGCTCTCTGCACCAACTCATGCAGCAAGGTGTATATAAGCACACACAAACACACAGAGAGAGAGAAGGAGAGAATGCTTATGCTGCTTATGTTCACTGAAAAATGTCTGGTGTGCAAAGCATTTTATGTAGCAAAGATGATGCTATTCAATTTATTTCAAAGCCAATATTTCCATATCAAAGATTTAGGTCGCAGAGCCAGAGCATATTGTATGTCATTTCAGCATGATCTTTGGGGCCCATATAAACTATGACAGGCAGCCAAATGAGGAAGTAGACTAGTTAGCACCGACAGTTGCTGACAAACAGCACCCCCGCTTTACGAACACATCTCGATCTGTATGTGTGTGTGTGTGAGAATGAGAGGGAATATGTTCGGGATGAGGCTGCCTCTTATCCAAATCCCCTTGAAATCCCTCTGTCTGACGGTTTCATTCCTGCAGAATCGCTGCTATCAACACAATGATCCCTTCTACTGATCACAGATAACATTTAGCGACAGCTAGAGGTGGAGAACCTCAGCTTTTCCCACACATATTTTTATATTTTTACATCCACGGTTAGACAGTGAAGTTTAAATCATGACAAAAGTGTCACATTCTTTCAAACCCACAACCCACACACGGAAGAATTTGCTATTCAGCTATTCCTTGCCACTCCGGCAAAGTCCTTTGTATCCTTTTGTACCCTTATATCCTCGCAAGTACTACAGTGCCTTCAGAAAATAGTCACTCCACTTGACTTTTTCCACATTTTGTTGTGTTACAGCCTGTATTTAAAATGGATTCATTTGAGATTTATTTTGTCACTGCCCTACGCAGCAAAATAAATAAATACAATTAAATACAGTAGGGAAAGAGATAGTTGTTTGGGCTAAAATATAGGTGGGCTATGTACAGGTGCAGTAATCTGTGAGCTGCTCTGACAGTTGGTGCTTAAAGCTAGTGAGGGAGATAAATGTTTCCAGTTTCAGAGATTTTTGTAGTTCGTTCCAGTCATTGGCAGCAGAGAAATGGAAGGAGAGGCGGCCAAAGAAAGAATTGGTTTTGGGGGTGACAAGAGAGATATACCTGCTTGAGCGCGTGCTACAGGTGGGAGATGCTATGGTGACCAGCGAGCTGAGATAAGGGGGGACTTTACCTAGCAGGGTCTTGTAGATGACATGGAGCCAGTGGGTTTGGTGACGAGTATGTAGCGAGGGCCAACCAACGAGAGCGTAAAGGTCGCAATGGTGGGTAGTATATGGGGCTTTGGTGAAAAAACGGATTGCACTGTGATAGACTGCATCCAATTTGTTGAGTAGGGTATTGGAGGCTATTTTGTAAATGACATCACCAAAGTCGAAGATTGGTAGGATGGTCAGTTTTACAAGGGTATGTTTGGCAGCATGAGTGAAGGATGCTTTGTTGCGAAATAGGAAGCCAATTCTAGATTTAACTTTGGATTGGATATGTCTGATATGGGTCTGGAAGGAGAGTTTACAGTCTAACCAGACACCTAAGTATTTGTAGTTGTCCACGTATTCTAAGTCAGAGCCGTCCAGAGTAGTGATGTTGGACAGGCGGGCAGGTGCGGGTAGTGATCGGTTGAAGAGCATGCATTTAGTTTTACTTGTATTTAAGAGCAATTGGAGGCCACGGAAGGAGAGTTGTATGGCATTGAAGCTTGCCTGGAGGGGTGTTAACACAGTGTCCAAAGAAGGGCCAGAAGTATACAGAATGGTGTCGTCTTCATAGAGGTGGATCAGAGACTCACCAGCAGCAAGAGCGACCTCATTGATGTATACAGAGAAGAGAGTTGGTCCAAGAATTTAACCCTGTGGCACCCCCATAGAGACTGCCAGAGGTCCGGACAGCAGACCCTCCGATTTGACACACTGAACTCTATCAGAGAATTAGTTGGTGAACCAGGCGAGGCAATCATTTGAGAAACCAAGGCTGTCGAGTCTGCCGATGAGGATGTGGTGATTGACAGAGTCGAAAGCCTTGGCCAGATTAATGAACACGGCTGCACAGTAATGTTTCTTATCGATGGCGGTTAAGATATCGTTTAGGACCTTGAGCGTGCCTAGGGTGCACCCATGACCAGCTCTGAAACCAGATTGCAAAGCAGAGAAGGTATGGTGAGATTCGAAATGGTCGGTAATCTGTTTGTTGACTTGGCTTTCGAAGACCTTAGAAGGCATGGTAGTATAGATATAGGTCTGTAGCAGTTTGGGTCAAGAGTGTCCCCCCCTTTGAAGAGGGGGATGACCGCAGCTGCTTTCCAATGTTTGGGAATCTCAGACGACACGAAAGAGAGGTTGAACAGGCTAGTAATAGGGGTGGCAACAATTTCGGCAGATAATTTTAGGATGAAAGGGTCCAGATTGTCTAGCCCGGCTGATTTGTAGGCGTCCAGATTTTGCAGCTCTTTCAGAACATCAGCTGAATGGATTTGGGAGAAGGAGAAATGGGGAAGGCTTGGGCGAGTTGCTGTGGGGGGTGCAGTGCTGTTGACCGGGGTAGGAGTAGCCAGGTGGAAAGCATGGCCAGCCGTAGAAAAATGCTTATTGAAATTCTCAATTATGGTGGATTTATCAGTGGTGACAGTGTTTCCTTTCTTCAGTGCAGTGGGCAGCTGGGAGGAGGTGTTCTTATTCTCCATGGGCTTTACAGTGTCCCAAAACTTTTTTGAGTTAGTGTTGCAGGAAGCAAATTTCTGCTTGAAAAAGCTAGTCTTGGCTTTTCTAACTGCCTGTGTATAATGGTTTCTAGTTTCCCTGAACAGCTGCATATCACGGGGGCTGTTCGATGCTAATGCAGAATGCCATAGGATGTTTTTGTGTTGGTTAAGGGCAGTCAGGTCTGGGGAGAACCAAGGGCTATATCTGTTCCTGGTTCTAAATTTCTTGAATGGGGCATGTTTATTTAAGATGGTTAGGAAGGCATTTAAAAAAAATATCCATGCATCCTATACTGACGGGATGAGATCAATATCCTTCCAGGATACCCCGGCCAGGTCGATTAGAAAGGCCTGCTCGCTGAAGTGTTTCAGGGAGCGTTTTACAGTGATGAGTGTAGGTCGTTTGACCGCTGACCCATTACGGATGCAGGCAATGAGGCAGTGATCGCTGAGATCTTGGTTGAAGACAGCAGAGGTGTATTTAGAGGGCAAGTTGGTTAGGATGATATCTATGAGGGTGCCCGTGTTTAAGGCTTTGGGGAGGTACCTGGTAGGTTCATTGATAATTTGCGTGAGATTAAGGGCATCAAGTTTAGATTGTAGGATGGCTGGGGTGTTAAGCATGTTCCAGTTTAGGTCGCCTAGCAGCACGAGCTCTGAAGATAGATGGGGGGCAATCAGTTCACATATGGTGTCCAGAGCAAAGCTGGGGGCAGAGGGTGGTCTATAGCAGGCGGCAACGGTGAGAGACTTGTTTTAGAGAGGTGGATTTTTAAAAGTAGAAGTTCAAATTGTTTGGGTACAGACCTGGATAGTAGGACAGAACTCTGCAGGCTATCTTTGCAGTCGATTGCAACACCGCCCACTTTGGCAGTTATATCTTGTCTGAAAATGTTTGGAATTAAAATTTCAGAATTTTTGGTAGTCTTCCTAAGCCAGGATTCAGATACAGCTAGAACATCCGGGTTGGCAGAGTGTGCTAAAGCAGTGAATAGAACAAACTTAGGGAGGAGGCTTCTAATGTTAACATGCATGAAACCACAGCTATTACGGTTACAGAAGTCGTCAAAAGAGAGCGCCTGGGGAATAGGAGTGGAGCTAGGCACTGCAGGGCCTGGATTCACCTCTACATTGCCAGAGGAACAGAGGAGGAGTAGAATAAGGGTGCGGCTAATAATAATAAGAATTGGTCGTCTAGAACGTCTGGAACAGAGAGTAAAAGGAGGTTTCTGGGGGTGATAAAATAGCATCACGGTATAATGTACAGACAAAGGTATGGTAGGATGTGAATACAGTGGAGGTAAACCTAGGTATTGAGTGATGAAGAGAGAGATATTGTCTCTAGAAACATCATTGAAACCAGGAGATGTCATTGCATGTGTGGGTGGTGTAACTAATAGGTTGGATAAGGTATAGTGAGCAGGACTAGAGGCTCTACAGTGAAATAAGCCAATAAACACTAACCAGAACAGCAATGGACAAGGCATATTGACATTAAGGAGAGGCATGCTTAGTCGAGTGATCAAAAGGGTCCCGTGAGTGGAGAGGTTGTTTGGGGGTCACGGCGATTTAGACAGCTAGCATAGGATGGACGTCTGTTATTAGCCACCTCTTGCGTTCCGTCAATAGATTAGTGGGGTTCCGTGTGGTAGAGGGGATTAATCCAAATCACACAACAACAACAAAAATAAAAGCAATAGATATAGTTGAGGCCCAAGAAGAAAAAAAATCATAATAAAAATAAATAAAAATAAATTGTCCGATTGTCTATTCAGATAGCAGCCGATAAGACAGCTAACGGTTAGCAGGCCGCAGATGGGCGTTCAGGTAACGTCGCGACGGAGGAGCCAGCCGGATAACTCCTTCGGGTAGATAACGTCGGCAGTCCAGTTATGAAGGCCCGGTGGGGCTCCGCGTAGGCAGTAAAACGGGTCCGGATAGGTGACTGCAGCCCAGGAGTGATTGATGGAACTCTTCAGCTTGCTAGCTCCGGAATAATTGATGTTTGCTCCGGAATCGACGAAAGCCGATAGTCACACGGATACCAGCTAGCTACATTTACATTTACATTTAAGTCATTTGGCAGACGCTCTTATCCAGAGCGACTTAGCTAGCTGTGAGATCCAGGTATGAATATCCAGAGTTAGCGGTAGAAATCCAGGGACACGGAGAGAAAAATTGGTCCGGTATGTTCCGTTCTGAGCCGCGCTGATGACCACAAACCGTGGTTAGCTGAATACTAACGATTTGCCAGTAAAGAAGCTAACTAGCTTCTGATCTAGCTTCTGGATTAGTTTCTGGCTAGCTCCTAGCTAGCTTCTTGGAGTTTCTGGCTAGCTTCTTGGAGGATTACAGATTTGAGGTAAATAATACGTTTTTATAAATATAAATTGGTGAGGCGGGTTGCAGGAGAGTGTTTTGATGTTTTGAAGATGAGTTTATGGAAAATTAAAAAATGTATGAAAAAAAGTTGTAAATATATATATATATATATATATGGGACACGACAAGACGAGGACAAAAGACGTCTGAACTGCTATGCCATCTTGGAATTCCAATCAATTGTAAGCGTCAATAAGTTCAGGAGTGAAAATGTGCTTAATAAGTCACACAATAAGTTGCATGGACTGTGTGCATTAATAGTGTTTAACATGATTTATTTTATGACTACATCAGCTCTGTACCCCACACATACAATAATCTGTAATGTCCCTAAGTCGAGCAGTGCATTTCAAACACGGATTCAACTTCGAAGACCAGGGAGGATTTCCATTGCCTCGCAAAGAAGGGCACCTTTTGGTAGATTGGTAAAATACTAAAAAAACTAAAAAGTAGACATTGAATATCCCTTTGAACATGACAAAGTTATTAATTACACTTTGGATGTTGACTCAAAACACCCAGTCACTATAAAGATAGAGTCATCCTTCTTAACTCAGTTGCCAGAGAGGAAGGAAACCACTCAGGGATTTCACCATGGGCCAATGATTACTTTAAAACAGTTACAGAGTTTAATGGCTGTGATAGTAGAAAACTGAGGAGGAATCAACAACATTGTAATTACTCCACAATACTAACCAAAATGACAGAGTGAAAAGAAGCAAGTCGATAAAGAATAAAACATGCATCTTGTTTGCAATAAGGCAGTAAAGTAAAACTGCAAAAAATGTGGCAAAGAAATTAACTAATTAACTTCTTGCGTCGAGCAATCCCGGATCCGGGATCCTATTTATAGCCTCAAGCTCATTAGCATAACGCAACGCTAACTATTCATGAAAATCGCAAATGAAATGAAATAAATATATTTGCTCTCAAGCTTAGACTTTTGTTAACAACACTGTCATCTCAGATTTTCAAAATATGCTTTTCAACCATAGCTAAACAAGCATTTGTGTAAGAGTATTGATAGCAAGCACAGCTATAAGCCTAGAATTCAGCCAGCAACATTTTCACAAAAACATGAAAATCATTCAAATAAAATAATTTACCATTGAAGAACTTCAGGTGTTTTCAATGAGGAGACTCTCAGTTAGATAGCAAATGTTCAGTTTTTCAAAAAAATATTATTTGTGTAGGACAAATCGCTCCGTTTTGTTCACGTTTGGCTATGAAAAAAACCTGTATCCAGTTATAGCCTCAAGCTCATTAGCATAACGTAACGTTAACTATTTATGAAAATCGCAAATGAAATGAAATGAATGTGCTAGCTCTCAAGCTTAGCCTTTTCTTAACAACACTGTCTTCTCAGATTTTCAAAATATGCTTTTGAACCATAGCAAAACAAGCATTTGTGTAAGAGTATTGATAGCTAGCGTAGCATTTAGCGTAGCATTTAGCGGGCAACATTTGCACAAAAACCATAAAAGGATTCAAATAAAATCATTTACCTTTGAAGAACTTTGGATGTTTTCAATGAGGAGACTCTCAGTTACATAGCAAATGTTCAGTTTTTCCTAAAAGATTCTTTGTGTAGGAGAAATCGCTCCGTTTTGTACATCACGTTTGGGTACCAAAAAAACCTGAAAATTCAGTCATCAAAATGGCGAACTGTTTTCCAAATTAACTCCATAATATCGACTGAAACACGGCAAACGCTGTTTAGAATCAATCCTCAATGTGATTTTCACATATCTCTTCATTGATATATCGTTCGTGGTAGTCTACTTTCTCCGGTGCATCACTTGGAAAAAGACGTGCAGTTGAAGATGTCGCACCAATTTCGACGGAGGACACCGGGCGGACACCTGGCAAATGTAGTCTCTTATGGTCAATCTTCCAATGATATGCCTACAAATACGTCACAATGCTGCAGACACCTTGGGGAAGCGATAGATTGGGCAGGCTCATTCCTTGCGCATTCACAGCCATATAAGGAGACAATGAAAAACAGAGCCTCAAAAATCCTGCTCATTACCTGGTTGAAGTTTCATCTTGGTTTCGCCTGTAGCATCAGTTCTGGTGCACTCACAGACAAGTTTTGGAAACATCAGAGTGTCCTCTTTCCAAAGATGTCAATTATATGCATAGTCGAGCATCTTTTTGGGATGGAATATTGCGCTTAAAACGGGCACGTTTTTTTTATCCAAAAATGAAATAGCGCCCCTATAGATGTAACAGGTAATACAAAGCATTATGTTTGGGGCATATCACTGAGAACCACTCTTCAAATTTTCAAGTATGGTGGTGGCTACATCATGTTATGGGTATGCTTGTCATCAGCAAGGACAAGGGAGTCTTTTAGGATAAAAAGACATGGAATTGAGCTAATCACAGAAAAATCCTAGAGGAAAACCTGCTTCAGTCTGCTTTCCAACAGACACTGGGAAGAAAATGCACCTTTCAGCAGGACAATAACCTAAAACACAACGTTAAATATACACTGGAGTTGCTTGCCAAGATGACACTGAATGTTCCTGAGTGGCCTAGTTACAGTTCTGACTTATATAGGCATGAAAATCTATGGCAAGACCTGAAAATGGCTGTTCAGCAATGACAGAGCTTGACAGAGCTTGAAGAATTTCTCTCATCTTTCTTATGGACGCATCATCAAACTGTGACAGTCGTCACACAGGCTGTCGGACAAAAGAACCTTTATCTAGTCAACTATTCTTCCACTTCGTCATCACTGCTGAGCTCAAATCGCACTATTATCTCCTTGTCTGTTGGCTGCATCATCAAACTGCAAGCCTAGGTCAGGGGGTGATGATAATGCACTCATAGAAAAAGTCCCGCCAGCCGTCCTTGACACCTGGTGACTGGGTCCATCATCCCGTTACGCCAACTTGTATTTGCGCTGGCATGTCACATTTACTTAAGCGATGCGGGCGTGATGGCGTTAGCCCCAAATTGGCTTGGGGACACAGAAATTGCCCCAGTCATTCACATCTGGGAAAAGGGTGAGATGGAGGGATGGAAGGAGAGAGGGAATGAGAAGTGATTGGAGAGTTTAAACACGGTAAAATCATGGTAACCAGTGGTTACATAAGACCTTGCAGAACAGGCTGAATGGAGCAGTTTGTTCAGACGTGTGTAGCCGGTTGTATGAAGTTGAGTCAAGCGATTGTGACAGAGTAAAAACAGACGTGAATAGAATGTTCTTGACCGCAGCAATAAAATTTGAAGGAAAATAAAGCTGAGAGATGTTTTGTGTTTAAGTGAAATAACATGGAATAGTTGTTATCTTTTCAAAGCAAATTATGATGATTATGATGAATCACTATTCCATGTTTATACATGAAATTCTGTGAGCCAAATTGACGGTCACTCAAAGTGGATCCTAGCACAGTAAGTGTCATGTCAGAGCTAATGTTAGGAGTCGATCCTCAGCTTCTTAACCTTATGACACGAGCGCAAGTATTTCCAGGGTTGTATTCATTAGTCAAAAATGTAGTATAACATTTTGCAATGGAAAATGATAATGAGTGTTTCTCGTTGGACTCATTCTCATGTTCGGCTAATCCCTCCCTGTTTCAGTCCGTTTTCTTACTTTTGATAAAAAATGAATATGACCCTGGGGAAAAATATTTGTCATTCATCTTTTCTCTATGTCACAGTCTAGCTCTGAAAACAGTAAATTGCAACTTTGGGTCGATGGTGCTTCTTGAGCCCTGCGAAGAAGAAAAAAGTCCACCCTTGTTTTGCTGATGATACTGTTTCTCATGGACATGTAACAGTGATTTCCCTATTTATTATTTTCTTTGAATCATCCATGAGAACATAATTCCCCCAACTGCCTCCCAAGGGAGATTGAGCTACCTCATTCTTCTAGGAATTGCCTCTGGCATAATGTTTTTTTTTTGTTGTACAGTCTTTGGAGATTATTAAACTGAGAGAGAATTATAATTTCCTGGTAGATAGGGAGTGACCTCAGTCGCTTCTCAATAGTTGCTTCCTAACTTCCTTGTCCACTTTTCCATACATTTTTCACCAATCATTTGTGATAAAGGAAAGGAAACCTGGAGATACCCAGCTAAACATTCTAGGGAGAGAGATTTTTTTTTAAATGTTACCTGTAATGTTTCCCTAATGTTTGAGTGTAAAGTTTTCCATTAGTTAGGGGAACGCATGATTTTGCCATTAGAGTTAGGAGAACATTCCCTTAAAGTCAAACAGAACATACCGAGAACGTGGTTACCATGTTCTCAGAATATCCTATATTAATGTTCTAGACACCCTTCATGGGTCGTTGCAAGTACATTCATGTGTCCAGTTCTCTGAGGGTTAGGAGTATATTCCATCAACGGGTCACCAAACAAACACAGAACATGGTTGCTTTGTTCTTTGAACATGACATGTTCAAGACACGTTTGATGGGAATGTTGCAAGAACGTTTGTGTATCAGTTGTCAGGACGTCGCATGATGGTCCCAAAGAAACGTCCCCGTCCCCCAAATAAATGCTTAATTACACTTCACCGCTTTGTTACTGTTGCTGAGCAAATCAAGGCCCTGATTGGTGAACCACTGATTCATTCATAGTTCTTTGTCTGTTGGCAAGGTTAAGGATACTCACACATACACAAAGTACTTTTAACATAGTGTTTTCAACTTGTATACTTGACACACTGATGTACATGATTACATTGTGCATGTGCATTCATACAGTAATTATTATTCAACATGTCCTCCCCTGGGATTTGAACTCACAACCTCTTGGTTCACAGTAGAGGTCTCATCGGATCCCAAAATTGAGATCAACTCCAAATTAGAACTGTTAAATACCTACCCAACCCCGACAGAATCGGGTAAAAAATAATAATCATCTATATTCTGAGGTGGACCTGATCTGACCCAAATCATGTCCGAGCTGAGAGAGAAACGGATGCAAATTGGGTCAGGTCTGAGTCCGATCAAAATGGGTCCCGAAAGACAAAAAAATCCAGCTAAATTATTTCGACTTATCTGTCAGTGAACTTAACGTGCATTTTCAGTTGTATCTAAAATAATTGATTTGTGGTCTACAGATTAGTATTTTCCCAATGACATGACTATAGTTAGATGGAGAACATTGAGGTTTTCAGAAATGTTTTCTTTATTTCGGTTGAACAAATATTTATGAGGATGAGGATTTATTTATGTTAAGTTAGATTTTTAGCCTCTTACTTTTGGTTTTGTACACTAGCTTCAAACAGCTAAAAATATATTTTTGTTTAATGAAAAATATATTTCACAGCGGTTTAGATGGTACAATGATTCTCTACATGCTTTGGCACATAAACTGAAATTAGGCAAACTATTTACATTTTTCAATGAAAACATTACTTAATGACCTAACAAGACTCTTAAGGGAACATTCTCTAAAGTTGTGTTGTTAGCTGGGTAAGGAGATTAAGCCCATCTGGCAGCTCTGAGGCCTCCCTCATGTTTATTTTAATTTTATTTAACTAGGCAAGTCAGTTAAGAACAAATTCTTATTTTCAATGACAGCCTAGGAACAGTGGATTTGTACCTTGTCACCTTGGGGATTTGAACTTGCAACCTTTCGGTTACTCTCTAACCACTAGGCTACCCTGCCACCTCGTGATGTGATCGATAGAGCTGCAGGTGGAGGCTTTGAAGATTGCAATAGACGTGTGCTGCTATACAGTAACCTTCTTCACATCATTACCCCTCCTATCACAATCTGCTTTGCAGAGGATCTGACAGAGCTGCATCAATCACGGATCTCATTGTTGTCTCTGTCAGTGTAGGGGTCAAGCCTGCAGTTCGCTCACTGCCCAAAGCACTCTGGGAGATCAAGATGATGGCTTGTGACCAGTGCTGGCAGTTTAAGGCCACATCTGCTGGTGTGTGTGTGTGTGTGTGTGTGTGTGTGTGTGTGTGTGTGTGTGTGTGTGTGTGTGTGTGTGTGTGTGTGTGTGTGTGTGTGTGTCGGAAGATCATTATCTAGGGGCAACCTACTACTAGAGAAGACAGTGTGAGGTGGTATGAGATATCCCCCTGGTCAGAGCTTATAGACCAGAAATAATTTCACACGTCGCGTGCGAGTGCTAGCACAGTATTACAGTCCTCCGCTCATGGGCCTCGCAGCGGAGGTCACATCTCCAGAAGTGACAGAGCGCCATCCCGTCTCTACCAGTCACGAGTCCTGAGCTTCCATCACCAATTCCGGTGCATTAACCTCGTTTCCCCTGGCTAGTAAAGCGGAGTTCCCGAGAAAGATGGCTGGGTGTTGGTGGAATTATATGCCTCTGTTTTAATACCCAATTAAAATTAAACACTGTCAATTCATAAGGATTTGTAATTCCCTTATTCTATAATGATAGACAGAGCCCAGTCTTAAAATCAGACAGCAGAGTTTATTCAACAGAGTACTCCCACAATACAGGTTTACCACAGGTTATAAACTGAAAATGACGTCCTTCGTTCCAGCCCCAATCCGTGCCATATCCGTTCCAGTACAAAGGCTGTCTCTCCAGCCTTCCCACATCCGCCTCCCTACCAATTTAATATAATTTATGACTCAAGGCCTTCTCGAGTAGATAAGCATTCAAATAGCAGTCTGAAGATTTGTACCAAGGAACAGACAGTCATTGTTCTAAATTTTGCCCACATTCACACACATTATTTTCAGTACTGGGATCAAGAAAGAAAACTCATACATATATAGAATAGTATTCTGATTAGTACATAAACAGTAACATAAAAGTATTCGGATTAGTACATATATAGTAACATACTAGTATTCTGATTAGTCAGTCCTGATCGAAATGTATACATAATTAGTCAAATTCCCTTAACACTGGGGGAGGGGGTCAAGGATCTCTCTCTCTCTCTCTCTCTCTCTCAGCTGGAATGTGAGAGAGGAGGGAGAGAGCGAAAATGAGCTTAGTCACGACATGTGTCTCTTTCAAAATCAACAGTAAACATTGCAGTCACACTTCCAAAAGAATAAAGACATTTCAAATGCCATATTATGTCTATATACAGTGCTGGAATGATGTGCAAATAGTTAAAATACATTTACATTTACATTGGTGTTTGTTCTTCACTGGTTGCCCTTTTCTTGTGTCAACAGATCACAAACCTTGCTGCTGTGATTGCACTATACATGCTATACATGCAGGTATTTCACCAATTAGATAGAGTTTATCAAAATTGGATTTTGTCACACCCTGATCTGTTTCACCTGTCCTTGTGCTTGTCTCCGCCCCCTCCAGCTGTCACCCATCTTCCTCACTTTTCCTCTGGGTATTTATACCGGTGTTTCCTGTCTGTCTGTGCCAGTTCGTCTTGTATGTCAAGCTTACCAGCGATCGTCCTGTCTGCGGCTGTCTTTTCCCTGCCTTGCTTTTTCTTGTCCTCCTGGGTTTTGACCCTTGCCTGTCCTGACCCTGTTACCACCTGTCTAACTGCTCTGCCCGTCCTTGTGCCTGCCTGCCATCCTGTACCATTGCTTCTACTCTGGCCTATTGACCCCTGACCCTGCCTGCCTTGACCTGTCATTTTCCAGCCCCTGGTGTTATAATAAACATAGTTACTTCACACAGTCTGCACTTGGGTCCCACCTTGATTCCTGAGAGATTTGTTTTCAAATTATTTGTGGGTCTGTGTAATCTGAGGGATGTATGTGTCTCTGATATGGTCATACATTTGGCAGGAGGTTAGGAAGTGCAGCTCAGTTTCCACCTCATTTTGTGGGCAGTGTGCACATAGCCTGTCTTCTCTTGAAAGCCAGGTCTGCCTTTCTCAATAGCAAGGGTATGCTCACTGAGTCTGTACATAGTCACAGATGTCCTCAATTTTGAGTCAGTCACAGTGGTCAGGTATTCTGCCACTGTGTACTCTCTGTTTAGGGCCAAATAGCATTCAAGTTTACTCTTTAAAAAAAAAATCTTTCCAATGTGTCAAGTAATTATCTTTTTGTTTTCTCATGATTTGGTTGGGTCTAACTGTGTTGCTGTCCTGGGGCTCTGTTGGGTGTGTTTGTGAACAGAGCCTCAGGACCAGCTTGCTTAGGGGACTCTTCTCCATCTCTCTGTAGGTGATGGCTTTGTTATGGAAGGTTTTGGAAACACTTACTTTTAGGTGGTTGTAGAATTTTGGCCTAATGGCGGGTATGCAATATCTGGTGTTTTACGTTGTACACGGGGGATATTTTTGCAGAATTCTGCATGCAGAGTCCCAATTTGGTGTTTGTCCCATTTTGTGATTTCTTGGTTGGTGAGCAGACCCCAGACCTCACAGCCATAAAGGACAATGGGTTCAATAGCTGATTCAAGTATTTTCTTGCAAGTATTTTTTGCATTTTCTACAATAATAATGTCACGGTGAACTCTGTCGAGTCTTTTCACAGGACGAATAAGGATATTAGGATTCATTAAAAAAAATAGCATACAACAAATCACTGTGAGTAAAGCTAGTATTTTCCTCGGTCTATCGTACAATCCTGATCGAGAACGACCCATCTTATCATAACATCTCTACTGATTTCTCAAACTCCTAAACAAACAGCTGAAATAGACAGGCGAGATTAGAAGTCATTGCCTACCTTTGAAAAGCTGATGTGGAAACTGGGCGAGAACAACACAGCAGAAAGCATCCCCAGGATGCAAATAGGACCTACGTTGGAGTGTGTGGGTGTCCGTGCCTCCCTTGTGGGTGTGTGCATGAAGTGCCTGTCTGTATTCACATTTGTGTTTATCTGTGTGTGTGTGTGTGTGTGTGTAAGTGTGTGTGTGTCTGTCCGACGTGTGTGTAAGTGTGTGTGTGTATATGTCAGTGTGTGTGTGTGTGTGTCTGTCCGACGTGTGTGTAAGTGTGTGTGTGTATATGTCAGTGTGTGTGTGTGTGTGTCTGTCCGACGTGTGTGTAAGTGTGTGTGTGTATATGTCAGTGCGGGCGTGTGTGGGCATGCGCGTGTGTCCGTGCGTGTGCCGTGAAATGCCTGTGTGTATGCATATTTGTGTGTGTTTATCTGTGTGTGTGTGTGTGTGTGTGTGTTTATCTGTGTGTGTTTGTCTGTGTATGTTTATCTGTGTATGTGTTTGTCTGTGTGTGTGGGCATGTGTGGGCATGCGTGTGTCAGTGTGTGTGTGTGCGGGAGTGTGTGGGCATGCGTGTGTGCGTGTGCCGTGAAATGCCTGTGTGTATGCATAGTTGTGTGTGTTTATCTGTGTGTGTGTGTTTGTCTGTGTGTGCGGGCATGTGTGGGCATGCGTGTGTGTGTCCGTGCGTGTGCCGTGAAATGCCTGTGTGTATGCATATTTTGTGTGTTTATCTGTGTGTGTGTGTGTGTGTGTGTGTGTTTGTGTGTGTGTGTGTTTGTGCGCGCGCACGCGCGTCTGTCTTTGTGCGTTTCCCCTTTCATCCGTCAGTAGCCATTAGCCGGCTGCCTGAGTGCCGTCTAGCGAAAAAAGGTTAGCGCCTGAACACCCCCCATTCTCCTTCTATGCAGATGGGCCCACTTGATGTTTTATGAAAAGTGAGGGGAGGCATGGAGGGATTAGGTAGGAATAGAAGAAGGAAGGGGGAGGAGGGGTAGGGCTTTATTTTAATCAGATACTGCTTTTAATGAGGAACCGGTGTCAGGGGGGAGAGTAGAGGAGAACAGACTACTTTTCCCTAGCTCTAATTTTCTGACATCTATTTATACCCTGTGCAAGATCAATATGGATTGGCTGGTGGTTTTTGTTGTTGCTGTTGTTATTGTTCATCTGGTTCAAGGAGGGAAATAGGACAGAGTGGACAATACGGTGAGAAAGGTTTAGAGGAACAGAAGAAGCTGTTTGTCTGTTGGGCACCGGTGTTAAAAGTTTCAGAAAGCGGTGATGGCACACATTTCAGCGTACACACTGGCCCCTGTGATGAGAAAGCATCAGATGGTCCCGTGTGGCTCAGTTGGTAGAGCATGGTGCGCGCTGGTTGAGGGTTTGATTCCCACTGGGTACCAGTATGAAACATGTATGCACTCACTACTGTAAATCGGTCTGGATAAGAGCTTCTGCTAAATTACTGAAACGTAAATGTGAAGCTGAGTTTACTTTCGGGATGAACACATTACCATCTTATTTGGCTACTTCCTAAATGGTGCCTTATTCAGGTGGCAGGGTAGCCTAGTGGTTAGAGCGTTGGACTAGTAACCGGAAGGTTGCAAGTTCAAATCCCCGAGCTGACAAGGTACAAATCTGTCGTTCTGCCCCTGAACAGGCAGTTAACCCACTGTTCCTAGGCCGTCATTGAAAATAAGAATTTGTTCTTAACTGACTTACCTAGTAAAATTTAAAAAAATTCAGAGCCTGATAAGCCCTGGTCAGAAGTAATGTGCTACATAGGGAGATGTTTTTTTTGTCATTGCCAGGAGTGAACTTCCATTTTCTTATTACTGACATTTTACAGCCAATAAAATTATTTTGAATGAAGATAAGGTGGCATTTGAAGGGAGGGAGGAAGAGAATGAGAGAGGGATGATGTCGACTGTGTCCTCTTCTCAAGACCATTCTGACGAAGATATGTGCATCCCAAATGGCACCCTATTCCCTACCTTGTGCATTGCTTTTGACCAGGGTCTCTAGGGCTGGCCCCTGGTTAAGGTAGTGCACTAAAAAGGTAGTAGGGTGTCATTTGGGATGCAGTAATAGACAAAACAGATACACATACGGCAGTATCCGTATTTTCTCTCAGGTATGGACCGTTTTAAATGAACATTTCATCGACTTCGAGTTGGTTGAGACTCTGCATGCTACTGTAACCCAATGCATTACAGAGAACTCCATTTTGTTTTAAACTCGGGTGGGAGAGACACTAATACATGTCTACCTTCCGGCTAGCGCTAACCTGCTTAGACATGTGGCGCGCAGTACCTGTCTGAAGATTATTACTGCACATAAGAACTCATTTTCACCTGCCGAAAGGAAAGAAACTTTTTTTTCAGAAACTTGTGCTTCAAACTTACATAAGCAGGAGGGTGCACCAGACAGTCCTAGACATGTGTCACAGCAGGAGGATACTACCCATGTATTACGGTGGTATTGCAATGTAATTGCACATCTATAAAGAATTTACAGTGCTTCAGAAAGTATTCAGATCCCTTGACTATTTCCACATTTTGTTACATTACAGCCTTGTTCTAAAATAGAACAAATAGTTATTTTCCCCGTCATCAATCTACACACAATACCCATAATGACAAAGCAAAAACTGTTTTTAGAAATGTGTGTAAATGTATTAAAAACTTTTTAAAAAATGGCACATTTACATAAGTATTCAGACCATTTACTCAGTACTTTTTTGAAGAACCTTTGGCAGCGATTACAGCCTTGAGTCTTCTTGGGTATGGCGCTATAAGCTTGAAACACCTGTATTTGGGGAGTTTCTCCAATTCTTCTTTGCAGATTCTCTCGAGCTCTGACAGGTTGGATGTTCGATTGGGTTCAAGTCCGGGCTCTGGCAGGGCCACCCAAGGACATTCACAGACTTGCCCTGAAGCCAATCATGGGTTGTCTTGGCTGTGTGCTTAGGGTCCTTGTCTTGTTGGAAGGTGAACCTTCGCCCCAATCTGAGGTCCTGAGCGCTCTGGAGCAGGTTTTCATCAAGGATCTCTCTGTACTTTGCTCCATTCATCTTTCCCTCGATCCTGACTAGTCTCCCAGTCCCTGCCGCTGAAAAATATCCCCACAGCATGATGATGCCACCACCATGCTTCACTGTTGGGATGGTGCAAGGTTTCCTCCAGATGTGATGCTTGGCATGTATGTGAAAGTGTTCTGTCTTGGTTTCATCAGACCAGAGAATCTTGTTTCTCATAGTGTGAGTATTTATGGGCCTTGTGGCAAACTCCAAGCGGGCTGTCATGTGCCTTTTACGGAGGAGTGGCTTCCATCTGACCACTCTACCATAAAGGCCTTATTGGTGGAGTGCTTCAGAGATGGTTGTCCCTCTGGAAGTTTCTCCCATCTCCACAGAGGAACTCAGGAACTCTGTCAGAGTGACCATCAGGTTCTTTGTCACCTCCCTGACCAAGGCCCTTCTCCCCCGATTGCTCAGTTTGGCCGGGCAGCCAGCTCTAGGAAGAGTCTAGGTGGCTCCAAACTTTGATGGAGGCCACGGTGTTCTTGGGAACTGCAGAAATGTTTTGTCACCCTTTTTCAGATCTGTGCCTCAACACAATCCTGTCTGAGCTCCATAGACCTCATGGTTTGGTCTTTGCTCTGACATGCACTGTAAACTGTGGATCTGTGGCTCTTTTATAGACAGGTGTGTGCCTTTCGAAAATCATGTCCAATCAATTGAATATAATATAATATATATGAATATAATATATAAAGATATTTCGCTTTTCGCTTTGTCAAGGTAGCCTAGTGGTTAGGGGCGGCAGGGTAGCCTAGTGGTTAGAGCGTTGGACTAGTAACCGGAAGGTTTGCATGTTCAAACCCCCAAGCTGACAAGGTACAAATCTATCGTTCTGCTCCTGAACAGGCAGTTAACCCACTGTTCCTAGGCTGTCATTGAAAATAAGAATTTGTTCTTAACTGACTTGCCTAGTTAAATAAAAGTACAATTTAAATAAGAAGGTGAAGGTAGGAAACAACATCTCCACTTTGCTGACCCTCAACACTGGGGTCCCACAAGGGTGCATGCTCAGCCCCATCCTGTACTCCCTGTTCAGCCATGACATTGTGGCCATGCATGCCTCCAACTCAATCAACAAGTTGCAGACTACACAACAGTAGTAGGCTTGATTATCAACAATGATGAGACAGCCTACAGGGAGGAGGTGAGGACTCACTCAACATCAACAAAAACAAAGGAGATGATTGTGAACTTCAGGAAACAGCAGAGGGAGAAAGTGGAACGTTTTAAGTTCCTCGGCGTACATATCACTGACAAACTGAAATGGTCCACCAACATAGACAGTGTGGTAAAGAAGAGGCACCAACGCCTCTTCAACCTCAGGAGGCTGAAGAAATGTACTTAATTTGTGTGTATTAGGTATTTCTTGTGAAATTTATAGGTATTACTTGTCAGATATTGCTGCACTTTCAGAAGAAGAAGCACAAGCATTTCTCTACACCCACTACAACATCTGCTAAACACGTGTATGTGACCAATACAATTTTATTTGGATGTGTGCATATATATATATTTTTTTATTTTATTTTTATTTAATGCATTTTAGAATATGGTTGAAACATAACAAAATGTGGGAAAAGTCAGGGGGTCTGAATACTTTCTGAAGGCACTGAATAAAGGGCAACTCTCAGGAATACATTAATTGTACATCCTCTGAAAGCTACTTGATGATCACACTGTAAACACACATCTAGGCCTATCCATTGATGGAACAGGCTGGATTTGCACAGCTTGGGTCGGATGGAGCATGGTGGTAGGGTGCTCTGCAAGTGTGAGCTCTGGTATCTCCTGTGGCCCTGGAGAAAGCAGTAGCACCGCTGTGAGGTACTCCACATTCGGGGTCGGATCCAAGACCAGGGCAAATATTGAAGCTGATGTAGAATGGCGTTGCGTCTCGAGCACCTTCTGGCATCAATGAGCTGGTCACACTACCAATTTCTTCACACTTGAAGAATGTAAGCTACACTTTACCCTTAAGAAAAATATAGTTTACTCAACTAAGGTAAGTTTGGAAAAAGTAGTTCACTACATCCAAACCACGTAATGAAATTATCATATCAAAATCCAAAATGGACTCAAATGTTCTTTGATTAAATTATAGTAAACCCAAACATTAAGTTTCAAGGGAGAATAAGAAAGGTCTGATGTCGAAAAAGAAAGGAAATGTTTAGCTACTTCACCCATATTTTCTCTTCTTTTTGCAAATAAGTATTGTGTAGTTCCAGTAGTTAGCTCCACTGTTACATGGCAAACCATTAATTAACTATGACATTTAGTTGAGCTACCACCAAGCTACTGAAAAATGTTGTTTAAATACATTTATTATTTATTTTCTATTTTTTAGGGGGTGGATCATCTTTAATATTGCACATTGATTGTCGCTTCCACCGATGTAATTGTCTGCATCATTTCCAATCCCCATATATTTTTGGGGTAAATATCTATATATCTATATATATACATACATACATACATACATACATACATACATACATACATACATACATATAGTACATACATGCTTTTTTAAGAATATACCTTTTTAATTCCCTCCAAACACTACCACCCCTCCCCCAATTACAGGAAACTAATAAACAATAACACACAGGCTTTTCCTTCAGTTTTTACGTACTATACACATTTTACAGAAACAATCTATTTTACAATAGCTATATTTTGTTTGTTTTTAGTCCTTGCCTTCCTCTATTTCTGATGTCCATCCAGTTTGATTTCTATTTGTAACTGTGCTATTTCAATGTTTCTGAACCTATATATATTTTACAGACCATTTATGCTTTACATTGGTTATCTTGTTGTTATTAGTCCCACCCTCCAGCTCTATTTAACCCCTCCCATCTATCTCTTAACACCATCCATTTTTACAAGGAAGTATACGAGGACATTCTCAAAGCTGCTAATGAGAACCTTGTACCTAGCCGGTGGGGATTCCGGTGGGGTGCCCCCACCCAGGCAGTGGCAATGCTGGTAACACTAGCTGCAGTAACCCATGGAGGGGGTCACACTCGGACATTCAGAGAGGGGGCATATTATTGTGGCCCTGGTGGCACAAAATCAAAGGTCTGACTGCATGGAGATGCTTGGGAAAATGGTCATCACGGGGGACCCGTAGTTTATATATATAATATATAATACAAATCAAGGGGAGGGCGATGGAAATGCATTTGGCGGTTGATCTGCTTCTGTTCTGTGTGTGGCACTATGTGATCTTTTCATTTCTACCTTCCAAATTCATATTTGTTATATAAATTGACCCTTTTAATTTGTCTGGCTTGCCATTCCAAATAAAACAGAATATTTATTGTTCATATAATTTAAAAAGCGGGTCACCAGGTGTAGGCAAAAGCATAAGCAAGTAGGTAAACTGTGATATGACAAAAAAGTTAATCAGTGTGATTTTTCCATAAACAGACAGGTATTTTCCTTTCCATGGTAGCAAGATATTATCTATTTTTTCTAACCTTCTATAAAAATGTAGTGGAGTGAGATCATTTCTTTTTGGGGGGGGGATTTGTATACATCCCCATCAGACCATTTTATTGGTAAACTACACGGTAATGTAAAATTTAAAAAAAATTGTGACCCAACACTTATCATAATTTAATCCAGAGAGGTTAGTAAGAGTATCTAGATCCTCTATGACGCTGTGGAGAGATTCTAATTGTGGTTTAATTACTAGTTGATTTAGTTTACTCCTCCCTAACACTGTTGACAAAAAGTTCACTGTTTCGAATCCCCGAGATGACTAGGAGAAAAATCTGTTGACTGTGCTCTTGAGCACTCCAAGGTCGCTGTCAATAATGGCTGATCCCTAGCCATGATCCCCTTCTCCGAGAACGTCTCAGGGGAAGTGGGATATGCAGAAAGCACATTTCCAATTTACACATGTATAGTACATGTGTAAAAGAAGACAAATGTAAGCACCTACCTAATTATTCAAATTATTAATTTTGCATTCCTACGCAACCTAACTCTGAAAAAGTCTTACATGTCCAAGTCCCAATCTGGAGTGGCAGCTCTGTCACCTGAAATTCTCTGGAATATGTGGGACGGTAGCGTCCCACCTAACCAACAGCCAGTGAAATTGCAGGGCGCCAAGTTTAAAACAACAGAAATCCCATAGCTAAAATTCCTCAAACATACAAGTATTTTACACCATTTTAAAGATAAACTTGTTGTAAATCTAGCCATTGTGTCCGATTTCAAAAAGGCTTTATGAGGAAAGCACACCAAACGATTATGTTAGGTCAGCACCTAGTCACAGAAAAACACAGCAATTTTTCCAGCCAAAGAGAGGAGTCACAAAAAGCAGAAATAGAGATAAAGTTAATCACTAGCCTTTTATGATCTTCATCAGATGACACTCATAGGACTTCATGTTACACAATACATGTATGTTTTGTTCAATAAAGTTAATGTTTATATCCAAAAATCTCAGTTTACACTGGCACGTGATGTTCAGTTGTTCCAAAACATCTGATGATGTTGCAGAGAGCCACATAAATTTAAAGAAATACTCATAATAAACATTGCTAAAAGATACAAGTGTTATGCATGGAATTTTAGATCCACTTCTCCTTAATGCAACCACTGTGTCAGATTTCAAGAAATCTTTACGGAAAAACCACACCATGCAATAATCTGAGTACAGCGCTCAGACACAAAAACAAGCCATACAGATACCCGCCATGTTGTGGAGTCAACAGAAATCAGAAATAGCATTATAAATATTCACTTACCTTTGATGATCTTCATCAGAATGCACTCCCAGAAATCCCAGTTCCACAATAAATGTTTGTTTTGTTCGATAAAGTCCATCATTTATGTCCAAATACCTTCTTGTTGTTCGCGCATTGAGTTCACAAATCCAAATTCATGAGGCGCGATCACTAGGTCTAGATGAAAAGTCAAAAGTTCTGTTACAGTCCGTTGATTCTATACATGTTTCTATCATAAATCTTCAATAATGTTCCAACTGGAGAATTCCTTTGTCTTTAGAAATGCAATGGAATGCAGCTACCTCTCACGGGAGCACGCATGATCAGCTCATGCCAGACACCTGGTTGAAACAGCTCTCTTTCTCTCCCCCTTCATAGTAGAAGCCTCAAACAAGGTTCTAAAGACTGTTGACATCTAGTGGAAGCCTTAGAAAGTGCAATATGACCCCATAGACACTGTATATTCGATAGGCAATGACTTGAAAAACTACAAACCTCAGATTTCCCACTTCCTGGTTGAATTTTTTCTCAGGTTTTTGCCTGCCATTTGAGTTATGTTATACTCACAGACATCATTCAAAGAGTTTAAGAAACTTCAGAGTGTTTTCTATCCAAATCTTTTAGGCCTGAGTAGCAGGCAGTTTACTCTGGGCACCTATTAATCCAAGCTACTCAATACTGCCCACAAGTCCCAAAGAAGTTAAAGCCCCATTAGGCCTCTATAACCATGTGGATATACCCAATGGGCTTGTGGTAGGCCGTGGCCCAGAGGCGAACACTGTGCCCATACACTCACTTAAGCACACATCACAGGAGGTTCGTGGCACCTTAATTGGGGAGGATGGGCTCATAGTAATGGCTGGAATGGAATAAATTGAATGGTGTTCGTGTTTGATACCTTTCCATTCACTCCATTTCAGCCATCATTATAAGCCATAAGCCTACTTCGACACGCATAGCATCTGTCATGTATTTGTCACACAGCTCACATACACCTGAGTCCATGTCTACTTACTGAGCCCGGATACAGGATTAATAGGAACAGACTAGGCCTCTGGTACAGGCTCTAGTCTTTCATTTGAATTTTTTCACTGTTTGGGTCGTGTGACAAGTGTAGGCGTGTAGGCCTCAGACAACATGGCGGAGAACAGCTGGAGGTGAGCGGGCGAGCAAGCGAGAGAGTGTGTTAGTGGGTGAGTGAGTGACAACAATGGAGACTCAGCTCCAACAACATCAGCAGAGCTGAGGCTCAGAAGGCCATAGGTCGACAGAAGTGTAGATTCTTATTTTTTTGTAGTTGATTTTTTTAAATTAGTGACAGATGTGGACCTGCAGGGGACCTGTGATTGACAATCGATGACAACCAACAGTACCGGGGCCTAATGGAACTGGAGTTTTTTTCAGTGGTTTAGCCAACTACTGTGGATTTCGCTACCCGTACGCTGGTGATTCAACCCCAGCAAGTGCTGATGTGGTTCTGGTCGTGTCCCTGTCGTTATAGGGTACGAAGCTAACCTCACTAGTACACTGACAAAGTGCTACATTACGTTATATGTGCTAGAAAAAGAGACACATTAGGGATTTCTCATTAAAATGTTCATGTGGATAATTCATTTGAAAACATTAAATGAAATAGACAAGAGAACATTGTGTCAGGCAGGGCAGACTGCAGACGTGCACTTTAGGCTGCATGAGACTTCGATGACCTCTAACCCTCGCTCTGGGCACCTCTCTCTTTCTCCCTTTCGCTGTCTCTTTCTCTACCTCCCTCTTTCTGTCACTCTCTGCCTGTAAGGGAAACTTTACTCACCGGGGACATTTCTCTCTCTCTCTCTCTCTCTCTCTCTCTCTCTCTCTCTCTCTCTCTCTCTCTCTCTCTCTCTCTCTCTCTCTGTGTCTCTGTGCTCCGTGTCAATTAATCTAATATTGCTGAAATGCGAGAGAGAAGGTGGGAAAGGGAGATTGAGAGAGCGCAAAAGAAACATCACGATATGTGTTTCTTTCATTCTAGCATCACCTTATCAACGAGCATCTGCTTACTCTTATCGCTGATTCACCGCTCTCTCAAGGATGCGATAGCCAGGCCCCAAACGAAGCAGAAAGTAATTAAGCGCAACACAAAAGGCCATGTCTGAAAATCAGAGGTATAAAAGACAGATGAAAGGAAATACATTAAATTAATTCACTTAGGACACTTGTCTTGCTTTCAAATCAGTCGGTGTTCGTTGGTAGCATAAATTCCCAGATTTGTCCTACAACAGGGTCGTATTCACTAGACATGAAACGGAAGCAAACGTTCTGAAACTGGGAGGTACTATGTGACCTTGTCCAATAAGAAAAAGTCATTTTTGTTTCTTGTTGTAAAACATTTTGCTATGGTGTACCCTAATGGATTCAACCCAGGTAAAGATAAAAGCTTTTTTTGTTTCCTTTCCTGAAACAAGGCCCGGAGGGTCTCAATTCGCTCTCAGCTCGGCTGAGCAATTTTGAATGACTCCGGTATATAACAGTGGTAACATTCTCCCTGCTTGTTAGTCTTTCAGCCTATGTTTTCTGAATTACACTCGGTCGGAATAGTCTACTTATTGTATAGACACACACACACAAGCCCACAGATCCCCCACGCACATACAATGCATTCGGAAAGTATTCAGACCAGTTGAGTTTGTCCACATTTTGTAACGCTACAGCCTTAATCTAAAATTAATTCATGTTTTTTCTCATTAATCTACACACAATACCCCATAAAAACAAAGCAAAAACAAGTTTAGACATTTTTGCAAATGTATAAAAAACAAAACCGAAATACCTTATTTACCTTAGAATTCAGACCCTTTGCTATGAGACTCGAAATTGAGCTCAGGTGCATCCTGTTTCCATTGATCATCATTGAGATGTGTCAACAACTTGATTGGAGTCCACCTGTGGTAAATTCAATTGATTGGTAATGATTTGGAAAAGCACACACCTGTCTATTTTAGGTCCCACAGCTGACGATGCATGTCAGAAAGAAAAAATAACCAGCCATGAGTTTGAAGTAGTTCTGTAGAGCTCCGAGACAGGATTGTGTCGAAGCACAGTTCCGGGGAAGGGTACCAAGACATTTCTGTAGCATTGAAAGTCCCCAAGAACACAGTGGCTTCCATCGTTCTTAAATGGAAGTCTGGAACCACCAAGACTCTTCCTAGAGCTGGCCGCCCAGCCAAAGTGAGCAATCAGGGGAGAAGGGCATATCAATCAAACATATGTGGAGAGACCTGAAAATATCTGTGCAGCAACGCTCCCTATACAACGGTTTAAGAGGATCTGCAGGGAAGAATGGGAGAAACTCCCCAAATACAGGTGTTCCAAGCTTGTATCGTCATACCTAAGAAGACTTGAGATTGTAATCACAGCCAAAGGTGCTTCAACAAAGTACTGAGTAGAGGGTCTGAATACTTATGTAAATGTGATATTTCAGTTTTTTATTTTGAATGAATTTGCAAAAAAATCTAAAAGCTTGTTTTTGCTTTGTCATTATGAGGTATTGTGTGAATATTGATAAGGGAAATACAATTTAAATTACATTTTAGAATAAGACTGTAACATAACAAAATATGGGAAAAAAGTCAAGGGGTCAGAATACTTTCGGAATGCACTGAACACCCTCCCAGATTTCATTAAAAAAAATAGTATCTCCCTCGTCTTTCTCAGCACAATTGAATATACCTTTTGTTCCCTCTTTTATCAGAAACAGAGCCCCAGAAACAATGTCACCACCTCTGTATGTATCAAGCGTATTCAATGTTGAAAGGGACAGGGGAGTTGATAACGGCGAAAGTTGAGAGGCTGGGGACAGGGGTTCAATCTTTGCCTATCTCGTCATTTTACAATCACCCAAGTTTGGTAGCATATGCATTTTCGAGCCGTGGCCATGGTTATTCACGCGGTGGTTACAATGTATCACAGATCAAACGTTCTCACAAAAGGTCTGTAGGGATATGGAGGGAGAAAACGAGTTTGGTACAGTTTGGTACAGTGAGAGACATCTTTTGTAAGTGCAAATCTGATTCGATACAGCGTTTGATTGTTGAATTCTCGGCCTCAATTTAACTTCAGAGTGCCTTTTTTCTTTCTGAGGGCTAATCGGGGACCATTTCGGGAACAGCTCTAGCTGGGGACAGGCCACTGAAATCATGTTTGTATCCGGAAATCGGGGACTTCTTTTCATCCTCCATAATGTCCTGCAAAAAAAATTACAAATAATGAATAGTTCTTCATTTTTGCAGTAAATTACTGGCAGCACAGAAGCCGGTAAATTACTCAAGATTTACAGGACCTTTTGTGACGACCCTCCCACTCTGTCTGCCGAGTTCGTTCTCTTGATTTCCTTAATAGGATGTTGGTGGGCGGAACCGGGAGGGTCGTCAGCGAAATGGGACACACCTGGGCATGGGTGTGTCCCAGGATAAATACACCTCTTCCCCATTCATTGAGGAGACTCTCTCCATGCAGACACACCGATAGATTTTGGTTATGGCATTCTTGTGGCTGTTTTGTTTATTTGTGTTGGTACTTTTCAACACCCCTCATTATCACATTTATGCACGCGTCCACTCCCTTACACTACTGATTACTGACTAAACACACCATTGTTAATTGTATTTAGTTTACTTGAGTTAATAAATATATTTTGTTATTCCTTATCTCCATGTTGTCTCCCTCTTTGTTACGAACTTTGAGCCGGTTCGTGACACTTCACAGTTGCACAAATTAACAGCATATATCTGGAACACCTGATTAAAGTAACATGTTGAACTTCGAGAATGTACCGTGCATGACTGGAAGCAAAGTGGTTAGTTAACTGTTTTATATTCCGGGTGCAGGTAGCTTGTGCCTGTAATTCTGTTACATGTATTTGATATACTACAGGTATTTCAGTACCTATTTTGTCATTTTTATTTCACTGGTCTGACCTACAATACACTTAGTCTATTTTGTACCAGTTTAATTGGAATGCATGTACTTTGTATTTTCTAATACACGTTTTTTTACTTCCAAGTAGCCCGCTTAACTGCAACATTCTCGGTAAAGGCAAGAACATTTTTACTCGCTATGACTGTAGCATATTCTTTTTTAACCTGTTGAAACTCCCCATCCCGGATCCGGGATCGTGACTAAAGCCTCAGGCTCATTAGCATAACGCAACGTCAACGATTTCTGAAAATCGCAAATAAAATGAAAATAATGCGCCTGCTCTCAAGCTTAGCCTTTTCTTAACAACACTGTCATCTCAGATTTTCAAAATATGCTTTTGAACCATAGAAATTGACTAATTTGTGTAAGAGTATGCTAAGCTAGCTTAGCATTTAGCACGCAACATTTTCACAAAAAACGAAATCATTTACCTTTGAAGAGCTTCGGATGTTTTCAATGAGGAGACTCTCAGTTACATACCAAATGCGCAGTTTTTCCTGAAAGCGTCTGTGTGTAGGAGAAATCGTTCCGTTTTGTACATCGCATTTGGCTACCGAAACGAACCGAAAATGCAGTCACCTACAACGTAAAACTTTTTCCGGATTAACTACATAATATCGACCGAAACATGGCAAACGTTGTTTGGAATCAATCCTCAAGGTGTTTTTTCACATATCTCTTCATTGATATATCGTTCGTGGAAGCTTGCATTCTTCTCTAAATTCCATGGAAAAATACTTGCAGCTGACTTTTGCGCACCAATTTCGGCGCAGGACACCGGGCGGACACTTGGTAAATGTGGTCTCTTATGGTCAATCTTCCAATGATATGCCTACAAATACGTCACAATGCTGCAGACACCTTGGGGAAACGACAGAAAGGGCAGACTTACTCCTCTCGCATTCACAGCCATATATGGAGACAATGGAAAACAGAGCCTGAAAAATCCTGCTCATTTCCTGGATGCCGTCTCATCTTGGTTTTGCCTGAAGCTCACGTTCTAGGGCACGCACAGAAAATATCTTTGTAGTTCTGGACACGTCAGAGTGTTTTCTTTCGAAAGCTGTCAATTATATGCATAGCCGAGCATCTTTTTGTGACAAAATATCTTGTTTAAAACGGGAACGTTTTTCATCCAAAAATGAAATAGCGCCCCCATAGCATCAAGAGGTTAACTTAGTTCAATACACTGACCGTACATCGCTTTGGATATGAGCGTCTGCTAATGATCATAAAGGAAGTGTCAATTTTAAAACTCTTGCAAATCACACTGCTGGGTATTATTTTAATGAACTCTTCTCCCAAACAAGGCCAAATTGGATCAAAACACAAATATTTTGTGGGCGGAGCTCATTAGAATAATAACCAACAGAATGCTTTGCAAATGTTAATTTTTAACATTTACATTTTGGTCATTTAGTAGCTCTCGTCCAGAGCAACTTACAGGCAGTGCATTCATCTAATGTTGATGAAAAAACATGTTTCTGTAATCTGGATACATTGGTCTTCAAAAAATCTAACATTTGTAATGCTATACCTTTTGTATATATATTTCCCCTCTCTGGCTAATGCAATGAATGTTAATGTAGATTCCTGCAGGTCACTGGAACATTCAGAGCAATAGCACAGTACTGTAAAATTAGCCTGCCTTACTGTAAGAAAATAAATGCTACTGTAATCCTGTTGGTATATTACTGTAATTACATGGTATTAATGTATTTTTATATAACATCTTTATGAATATTTGGTGTTTTTCTATCACTCGCAATTCTATAGCCCTGAAGAAAAGCTTCTAAAGTGACCTTGATTGCAGGGCAAAACAGATGAAAAGGACTCAGCTTAAAATTCCACTGTTAGTGGTTTAAGACCAGTTGTCACTCTGGTCTGTTCCCTAAATTAAATTGTTAGGGCACTACTACCACATGTCAGGTTAATTGGGATGGCATTGCTACTAATGGGTGCAACACATATAGCCACTTACAAAGCAAGCCTCAATATGTTAATAAGCCAGCGATTCTTTCAGCTACAACTAAATGTGTCCACAATGCAACATATTTCACAGAAATGCTAAATACACTGAGTATAGGTGTTCCTCATGTTGGTGTACTCAATGTATACAACAATACAATTTAACAAAGTACTGTAATAAAATTACAGCAGTTGCTAACAGTGAATTTATTATATATAGTAAAGCATAACAATTCATATTTGGTGTTTTAAATCACGTGCACTTGTAGAGGTCTTAACAAAAGCTTTGAAACTGGCAGTGACTACAGGGAAAAACAGAAAAATAACATGGCTAAACACTCAACCATTAAGAGACTTACTGCCAGTCTAATCTGTCCCCAATATAGATTTCATTGTAAGGGAACTACTACCACACATCTAATGAATACTCAGGGAGAAAAAGGTGTATATTCACACGCAGAGCGAGGCAGGTGTTTATTTCGCCTTCGCAGAAGGCAGGAATCGTGGTCACAGGCAGGCAATGGTCACACACAGGTAGGCAAACAGGCAGGTGAATCAAAACTAAGACTGAAGGCTATAAGTGGTTCTCACAAACGAGCGAGGAAAAAACTTACTGGAGTCAAAATGAACAATACCACAAAGGCACAAACAGAATGAATTGAACTAAATAAGGAGCTGATGAGACCAGGTGAGTAACTAACACAGGTGAAATCAATGAACAAAAATGAAAGACAGGGCTACGTTCAAGAACACAAAGAAACAGGGCTACGTTCAAGAACACAACGAAACAGAACACAAGGTTGACTAAGAAATGAAATACGGAATCTTACAACATCAGTTAAGTTGGTACAGGACTCTCACTAACGGGTACAACAAGTATGGCCTCTTACAAGGCACCCCTCAAAATGTGTTAATGACCCAAAACAATACCATGCACCCACAAAAGGTTTTTGGCGCAATATGTTACTGTACATTTACAGGACAAAAAAACAACCATATGGTATGGTACTGTATTCTGTGGGGTACAGCATTCTCAGTAATGGGTGCAACAAATATAGCTTCTTACAAAGCATGCATCAAAATATGTTAATGAATCAGAGATTCTATCGCAGCCACATCTTTCCCACAATGCACCATAATTCACAGTATGCTGCTGTAAATATACAGCAAAACAGGTAATACAGTACTTTACTGTAATTGCTGTAATTGTACAGCAGTGTAGGAAAATGCTATTGAGATCCCATAATCCATTGTTCTTTACAGTAATGTACTGTAATATATAATTACAGTAGCTAACTCTATAAATAAATAGAGTTAAATATACAGCAATGTGTTAGTGTTATCATAGGCTAATTCATTTGGAGTTCAACATCTGAGGAAGTGGAAACACAAACCACATTAATTAGATCATTAACTCTAAATATAATACACAAACTAAATATAAAATAACCTGCTAGTAGCCATTTATTCAACCAACAGTACACCCTATTGACCTATAGACTTAAGCCCTCGCAATATCCGGTGTGCATTTCGCGCGCACCGCTCCGTATCTCAAAGCCAAATCAAATATATTGGTTGTAAAATAGTTGCTATTGAGCTGAATATTGAGATGTGAGAATTAAAAGTATACCTACAGAAAGCTGAGACCTTCCTCTCTTTGTCATGGATATGGGGACAAAGGTTCCGAAGCTGTGGTTTTCTGCAATTTGATTTTGAAAAGTTATACGATCAGAATGCATTTTTCTCTCGAGCTGATAGGGGAGAGAAGAGTGGCTCTCTCATCACAGCAGCAGGCCCCAGCAAGGCCACAAGCACAGTGGCAGGGCAGACACTTTCATTACAGGAATCATGAGGATAATGCACTTTATTGTTTGACCAAGTCATGGTATGAGCCACCCCAAAAATTAGGAAGTGATGAGTGAGGTAATAATGTAGAACGTGGTCTCTCTACGTTTGTATGCACCTTTTCCATTTTTTATGATCCATGATCTTGGCCGTCGCTAACTGATCAGCCAAAATCTCATTATAGATTAGTATACCAGAGAAATTGCACCCCCCAAATTTTTTTAAAGGCCCACGGGCCGCTGACCATGTCATCTTACTTATTGTTTTATTTTTATGTAAGAAAAATATTTTTGTGATTCCATTTCGACCAAAAAATTGTCCAGCCCATCTGGCATTTGCCAGAATTGCGAGATGGTCAATCCACCCTAGACAGCGGAGCTAATAATGGTAAAGGATATGAGGCTGGGGACAGGGGAGATAATAATAGTACACTATGCAGACTTTACGAGCTTACTTTGGCCTTTTGGGGACTGTTTGCCTGATTGATGGATGAGTCAGTCAACCTTAGTAGCGCAGAGAGGGTCCTTCAGGCAAATAATTGGCCACCCGTGTGGTGGTTAAACCGCTGTGTGTGTAATGTGTAATAGGTGGAGGGCACCTCCTCTAGCTCCAACACTCCGTCAATTTTCACAGATCTGGAAGATGTGAATAGGTGAAAGCAATAGGGCAGAAGGTCACCTTGGTGAATCCATCACAATATTCAGTCTCTAATTCGCAAACGCTGTGCGGTGTGTGATGTACATCATTACTAACTGATGGACCAAACCCTAACTTTACTAATTTGCTCGTAACTCTGCATTGGGTGAAATACACAAAACATGGAGTTACAGACAGGTTTTTTTCAGTTGTGATTTGACAATATATAAACCTGTATAATTACCTTCACCCCATTCTGTATTTGACCGTGTGGCCAGCGGTCTGTTTAGAGTCTGGGCCATTGAGCTACTGTATGAACAAGACTGAGCAGTTTTTATTCGTTTTTATTTAATGCTGTTTCATGGAAGCTTTCCCACTCATATTGCTATAGGATTTTCACAAATACCTGACTCGACATTATTCCCAAACATTCTATGAATGTATGAAACATTTAAAATTACCATATCTATTTGCTCGCTTGTCAAAAAATGTTTAAAAAAATTGCCATATTCTCCTGAGGGTGTATATTGTAAGGAGATTAAATGGTCTTATAACTTCTTAGGGCTGCAATCCCGTTAACGGGATGATATGACAACAGCCAGTGAAAGTGCAGGGCGCCAAATTCAAAACAACAGAAATCTCATAATTAAAATTCCTCAAACATACATGTATCTTATACCGTTTTAAAGGTAATCTTGTTGTTAATCCCACCACAGTGTCCGATTTCAAATATGCTTTACAGCGAAAGCACCACAAACAATTATGTCAAGTCATCACCAACTCACATTTTTTCCAGCCAAAGAGAGGAGTCACAAAAAGCACAATTAGAGATAAAATGAATCACTAACCTTTGATGACAGTCTTAACTACTTTGTGATTGCAGACAAAAACAAGCTTACATACTCTTGGTCCATGCACATATGGGCAGTGTGCATCACAGCTGGATAGGCTACATTTCCACTGTCAAAATTCATGCCATAACCAACTGCGTTACTGCTAAAACTAGCTTTTGGTTGGTCTTAAATATCTCTTTCAGTGCTGCCTAAAATTAGCACTTTGAATCAGGTTTTTAAGGTCACACCTCAAATATTTCTACCCTGCTCATCTGAGCATAGCGAGCTGATATAGGACAAGTAATTTGCCGAACCTGGCATTAGGGCTGGAAAATGCCAGTGCGCCAGTTTTTACATGGTGAAACTGCAAACTAATTTCCATTTGACACAAGCGCCGCCATTAACCGCAGCCAAAAATAGAGCCCTTAATGGCAGTGGCGCTCACTGTTGCCCCTACTGGCCGCTCTTAAAAGCATTGCCCAACGTCCTCAGGACATGGACAGGCTAATTTCGAAGTCAATCTTGAGCGATCTGCCAGCGTATGAACAAGTGTGTCTTTAAATTGTTTTGCACACCCTTGTTTTGCACACCCTTGTTTTGCACACCCTTGTTTTGCACACCCTTGCAATTACAGAGCTCACACATTCTCTGTCCTTGACGTGCACTTTCTCTCATTCTGTCCCTCTGTCTCACCTGCACTACTCTCTCTTTGAAACATACTACAAACACACAAACATTATCTTACACACCCTCTCTCTCTCTCTCTCTCTCTCTCTCTCTCTCTCTCACAAACACCCTTCAACCAATCCTCTTACTCTGGGTCTCTTAAAGAGCGACTGCCTTCAGAAAGCAACAAATCCCTTTGAAAACAGCCTGTGCCATGCCAGAAAATTTTATTCTAGTGTCATATTTGAGTACAAAGTGTAAACAGGATAAATGGTCATGAAATCAACTTCCATGAGTCACACAGGTTAAATTAAGGTTGGGTTTTGATTTGACAATGTCTGTTTGCCCACTAACATCGGGGAACAGCTGCAGTGATTGCTCTCTATCCAATAGCATGGACAGTGAGACAGACCTGCCCAGCAAGTCCTACTGATATGTATTTTTTACTTGAGAAATACTGCACCTAACACCTTAGTTAGATGTAAAATTGGGCATATAAAACATTCTCGAGATTTCTTGAGTTATCTTAGATTCATTTTGGGGATTTTGAGGAAGTGAAATAGGCTTCCATGTCCACAGTGTCTTATGGGTGACAAACATCTTTAACCAAATGCGGAATTGGTCAGGAAGCACACCACCAAGACTGAAATCTAGTTTTTCGAATAAACAACAGACTAGGAAGAATGTCAATTGATGTGTTCAGTGGCTCTTTAAGCCTTGTTCACATTGGCAATTTGAAGTGACTAAATTACTTTTATTTTTTTGCATATCCGATTCGAATCTGTTCTTTTTCCTGTAGCCTGAACAGACAAAAATCACATGGAACTGGATATTTCAATCCACATTTCAAACCACATTTATAAGTGGATTGAAGCCTACAAATCCTATCCCTGGCCGTGCGACTTGTGTCTGTACGGTCAAATCTGATTTATTTGCCCTTAAGTGGTTTTTAGATTGTTATTTGGCATATGTTGTTGCTTCCTAGCTACTCTGTTGACAGTTTGACAAGAACATATGGTAGCTAACTAGCTTGGTAATTGTTCACCAACAAATGAGTAAACGTGCTAGAAATCTACCTAGCTAGCTAGTTGACTGCTGTGGCGAGACTCGTTTCAAAAGTTGGATCATTTTATCCTTTGTGGCTTTAACAATGTTCTTACACAACGATTGTGAACATTGAAAGCAACTGGGAAACGTCCATGGCAGGCATCGTTTTCACATTAGCTTGCTCCATAACTTCTGAGTGATAGGAAGAAGGAGCACCACCACCAATCAGCTTACACCCCTTGCTACTATGACAACTAGCGTAGCCATATCAGCAAATAACTGCTGTCTGAACACACACAAATCCAATTTGGTCAATTGAAATCCACATGAGATGTCATGCTACTTGCTAAGCAAGTACTGCTTCCTCCTGATTCAGCTCACAACGAGGCTCAAACCCATGACCTCTGCCTCATTAGCACACGTGAACACCCTCCCTAAATCGTCCTACCAGTCGGCTCCACCGAAAACTTCACCATTCTGCGGCGCAAGTTGCAACACTTCAGGCTGAGGATTAGGTTTCACACATCCCCATGTGCCACACACACACACACACACACACACACACACACACACACACACACACACACACACACACACACACACACACACACACACACACACACACACACACTCTCTGAGGAATAGACACTGCCCCACTCTCTCTCTCTCTCTCTCTCTCTCTCAGCTACTGCGATCTCTATCCCCAATAACCCCTATAACTCATTTAATGAACCTTTACTTGACCTGCCAATTGCAAGTCATTGAGATCTAATTCTCTTTTACATTGACAACCCTTCTCTACCGTACCAGACCAGGGCCAGATGTGTATATACGTAGATGCCGCCTTAACCTGGGGGCCTTAATATAACTTCATGTTTTTCAAATCAAACATGGAGGAGCATTACACAAATGGCAGTGAAAATAGCACACTAGCTTGGCCAGCCATATGCCACCCGCTCAAGTTCAAAGTAAATGGACTTCATTTCAACAGGGATGAGTAATACTGTTGTCTGGGGATAAGTCACGCAAACATGTGACCGACAAAGCAATGAACAAAACCACACTTGGCATGAGGAATATTTAAATTGGGCTCTCGCTTCAGAACGTGCCATTTGAGTGTCTTTTCCAGCCTATTGAAACGGCGAGTGTCCTTACAAGGATTCTAAGCCAGGTTGGCTCTCTGAATTCTGGAATCGCAAGGATATATGTGTGTGTGTGTGTGTGTGTGTGTGTGCGTGCGTGTGTGTGTGTGTGTGTGTGTGTGTGTGTGCGCCCCATACGGGAAGTTTTGAAAGGCTTTAATCTCCCAGACAGATAAAACATTACGGGCTACTGCCAAGTCTTTGCCTCTACTCTATGGGGAGTTAACATACACACTCACCATGAGTGTGGATGCTTGGCCAGAATATCACCTAATTAAGCTTCAACTCGTAGTTTCACACTGAACAAACTATGAATATGTGCTTGTAAAGTGATGCCAACTTGCCAGAGACACATAACATAATCTTTTTCCCCGCACATTGTCGTTCAAAGAAACCCAGTCTTGCATTCAAGTTAGTAAAACAACACCGTGTTCATTATTTCCCTTACAGGTCTCCCGTGTAGCTCTTATACAATTCCAATTCTCACCAGATGGAGTTTACTTAAATGTTGTTGTTTTTATGCCAAAAAAAGTGTGGACTGCAGACATATTTGAAGGGAAGTTGCTGTAGACATCAAAGTCTCATCTCATATCCGTTGATTTCCTAAAATGATTACGCCTATAAATTCAGCATCTGCCACCACAACAGGATGACAATCCAATATAATGCAATCTTCTCCATCAGAAGGATACACACACACACACACACAGCCAATGCAAAACAAGAACACATCCCACACCCCTTGGAGAAGTGCTTATTGCAGCTTGTAATCTGTTTATATGGGTCATATTTTTATGTTTCTGCAAAATGAGATGCATTCTGTATTCTCTGCATTCTGTATTCTCTACATTCCCTATTCTCTACATTCTGTATTCCCTACATTCTGTATTCGCTACATTCTGTATTCTCTACATTCCCTATTCTCTACATTCTCTATTCTCTACATTCTGTATTCGCTACATTCTGTATTCTCTACATTCCCTATTCTCTACATTCTGTATTCACTACATTCTGTATTCTCTACATTCTGTATTCTATACATTCTGTAATCTCAACCTTCCGTATTCTCTACATTCTGTATTCTCAACCATCCACATTCTCTACATTCTGTATTCTCTACATTCTGTATTCTCTACATTCTGTATTCTCAAGTTTCTATCTCAAGGCCATCAGACTGTTAAACAGCTCCAGCCACTTTAATAATGGGAATTGATAGGAAATGATGTAAATATATCACTAGCCACTTTAAACAATGCTACCTTATATAATGTTACTTACCCTACATTATTCATCTCATATGCATACGTATATACTGTACTCTATATCATCGACTGCATCCTTATGTAATACATGTATCACTAGCCACTTTAACTATGCCACTTTGTTTACATACTCATCTCATATGTATATACTGTACTCGATACCATCTACTGTATCTTGCCTATGCTGCTCTGTACCATCACTCATTCATATATCCTTATGTACATATTCTTTATCCCCTTACACTGTGTATAAGACAGTAGTTTAGGAATTGTTAGTTAGATTACTTGTTGGTTATTACTGCATTGTCGGAACTAGAAGCACAAGCATTTCGCTACACTCACATTAACATCTGCTAACCATGTGTATGTGACAAATAAATTTTGATTTGATTTGACCTTCTGCATTCTCCACATTCTGTATTCTCTACATTCTGTATTCTCAACCTTCCGCATTCTCCACATTCTGTATTCTCTACATTCTGTATTCTCAACCTTCCGCATTCTCCACATTCTGTATTCTCTACATTCTGTATTCTCAACCATCCACATTCTCTACATTCTGTATTCTCAACATTCCGTATTCTCAACCTCCCGCATTCTCTACATTCTGTATTCTCTACATTCTGTATTCTCTACATTCTGTATTCTCTACATTCTGTATTCTCCACATTCTGTATTCTCGACATTCTGTATTCTCAACCTTCCGCATTCTCCACATTCTGTATTCTCTACATTCTGTATTTTCAACCTTCCGCATTCTCCACATTCTGTATTCTCTACATTCTGTATTCTCAACCTTCCGCATTCTCTACATTCTGTATTCTCTACATTCTGTATTCTCTACATTCTGTATTCTCTACATTCTGTATTCTCCACATTATGTATTCTCTACATTCTGTATTCTCAACCTTCCGCATTCTCCACATTCTGTATTCTCTACATTCTGTATTTTCAACCTTCCGCATTCTCCACATTCTGTATTCTCTACATTCTGTATTCTCAACCTTCCGCATTCTCTACATTCTGTATTCTCTACATTCTGTATTCTCTACATTCTGTATTCTCCACATTCTGTATTCTCAACCTTCCACATTCTCTACATTCTGTTTTCTCTACATTCCATATTCTCAACCATCCACATTTTCTACATTCCCTATTCTCTCCATTCCGTATTCTCAACCATCCACATTCTCTACATTCTGTATTCTCTACATTCTGTATTCTCCACATTCTGTATTCTCAACCTTCCACATTCTCTACATTCTGTTTTCTCTACATTCCATATTCTCAACCATCCACATTTTCTACATTCCCTATTCTCTCCATTCCGTATTCTCAACCTTCCACATTCTTGTCACGTTCTGACCTTTATTTCCTTTGTTTTGTCTTTATTTAGTATGGTCAGGGCGTGAGTTGGAGTGGGCAGTCTATGTTTGTTTTTCTATGATTTAGGTATTTCTATGTTTTGGCCTCGTATGGTTCTCAATCAGAGGCAGGTGTCATTAGTTGTCTCTGATTGAGAATCATACTTAGGTAGCCTGGGTTTCACTGTGTGTTTGTGGGTGATTGTTCCTGTCTCTGTGTTTGCACCAGATAGGACTGTTTTGGGTTTTCACGTTTCTTGTTTTTGTTAGTTTGTTCATGTGAAGTGATTTATTAAAACATGAATCAAAATAACCACGTTGCGCTTTGGTCCGCCTCTCCGTCAATGGAAGAAATCCCTTATAATTCTCTACATTCTGTATCCTCTACATTCCGTATTCTCAACCTTCCGCATTCTCTACATTCTGTATTCTCTACATTCCATATTCTCTACATTCCGTATTCGCTTTATTCCATATTCTCTACATTCTGTTTTCTCAGACAACACTTTCTCTGTCAGACCCAAGTGCCTCAGGGGTTGTCTGTGTGACACCACTTAGGAAATCACCCGCAAGACCTCACATGACAAACACCGCAAACTGCCACCCCTCGCCAAAAGATGTTGGACAAGTGGTTGACCCAGTTATTCCCACAGTCACGCTCGGGGAACTGTGTCTGTATCCGAAATGCCCTGTATAGTGCACTACGTTTGACCAGAGCCCATAAGAAATAGTCAATAGATAATGTTCAAAAGTAGTGCCCTATAGAAGGAATAGGGTGCCATTTTGGACATACCCTGTGTGTAGCCTCACCAGTTTCCAAGACATCTAATTTTGGCTCTGAAGGGAGCAATTGGGGCCAGGAAAGTCAATGAAGGAAATTATTTAGTGTTTGGCTTCTCGCTGACAGGGCCGCCTCGGATCGGTCGTGACACACGGGTGCATGATGAGCACCGATGTTTATGTCTGCCCTGAGCTATACAAATAAGGCCCCCTTGATGATGACATGAAGAGCACCGACCCTTAGGAATCTCGAAAACTATCAAAAGTCAAACGGCAGGGAGGAAGATCCTCAAGACAAACATCAGTTTAGAATTTTGAATTGTTATACTTTTAGTAAGGTGGAAAAGTCAGAGTTGAGCTCAAAAGCGGTTAAGTTCTCTGCCTTAGGCACTATAGCTTATCGACTTGAGGCTGAGGAAGTGCTGTATGTTTGTTATCCTTTGCCAAAACACATATATCGCTCTGTCTCAAAGCCAAACTGTTTGAGATATATTATCTGATAGCACTGTTATTGTTTGTTATTAGAGATAGATGAGGAAGTGTGTGTGCATGCGTGTGTCCCCGGTAGACCTCTCCTGCTGAGTTCTAACTGGACAAAGGACCAAAGGAGAAGAAATGGCCAGAAACCCACTGTGAGGGGAAAACTAGAGCTGATGAGAAAGTCTGATTAAAAGAAGGAGACAAAGATTGAGAGAAAAAGAGCTTCAGACAGAGTCAGAGAGTGAGTGAACGCCTCATCACCTCCCCACACATGTAGGATTTTAATTTGATCCCTCTTTTGTCGCTGAGATCTTTCCTGCACGGTAGGAAATTACAAAACGTGTCGTGTTTTCAGGGTTTAAAAAAGGCTTTCTAATTTTCACTTTGAAATATAACACTTGATTTTCCCTAATGAAAAATGTATCAATCACTACAAAAAAATGTCCAGTAATTATAATCCACATAATAATTCACATTTCCTGTTGCTGCAGGATTCTTTTCCAGCTGTAGCAAACTGGCTCAAACATTTGCATGTTTTCTAAAGTTCTGTCTTGTTCAAAATGTCTGCCCACACTGCTGTGAACGTCACACAGTCCTCTAGCTTGGCTTCCTAAATTCATTAGGAACCCGCCTTGCATCTCATACTAATCTTGTCAGTTTATTACAAACAGAAAGTGTTCTATGTTTAAAATCTACCCATTATTTTAGATGACATTGATAAAGTTGGCTATAAATCGATCTCCAAATGTGCTATAGGAAATCACTCTCTCCTGCTGCGCTACAATGTAAGGATTGCAGGCATGTGCTTTGTCAGTTGGTGTGATGTACAGTTCAGCCAGGAGTTGATTGACCATCGGAAAAACTATTGAAATGGCAGGAGGGACATCCCAGTTTCAAGTGGTGTCAGATTTCACGTCCTACTTTACAAAGGCAGAAGAGAGCCAGGGCTACTTCCCAATGCAAGCCCAGTGTCCACAGAGCGATTTATAAGCAAAAATGTTGGTCGGAACCGGTACCAGAACGCAGAACCATGTCCCATTTAGGGCATTTTACATCTAAGAGGTTTTAAGATCCTACATTTGTAGTTTCACTCATCTATTTGTGTGTGGAATTTTTACATTATTCTCTTGGGTTACTATACAGACATTTTCCATGCGCGAATAAAGCTAATTTATTTCCAATTTTGTGCCCCAATTTATTTACATCCCTGTTAGTGAGCATTTCTCATTTGCTAAGATAATCCTTCAAACTGACAGATGTGGCATATCAAGATGCTGACTAAACAGGATGATCATTACACAGGTGCACCTTGTTCTGGGGACAATAAAAGGCCACTCTAAAATGTGCTGTTTTGTGACACAGCACAATTCCACAGATGTCTCAAGTTTTGAGGGAGCATACAATTGGCATGCTGACAGTAGAAATGTCCACCAGAGCTGTTACCAGATAATTTAATGTTAATTTCTCTACCATGAGCCCCCTCCAATGTCCTTTTAGAGAATTTGGCAGTACGTCCAACCAGTCTCACAACCACAGACCACGTGTAACCACGCCAGCCCAGGACCTCCACATCCAGCTTCTTCACCTATGAGACCAGCCACCCAGACAGCTGATGAAACTGAGGAGTATTTCTGTCTTTAATAAAGCCCTTTTCTGGTCCTGGCTCCCCAGTGGGTGGGCCTGGCTCTCCAGTGGGTGTGCCTATGTCCTCCCAGGCCCATCCATGGCTGTGCCTGTGACCAGTCCTGTGAAATGCATAGATTAAGCCCTAATGCATTTTTTCAATTGACTACTATCCATATATGAACTGTAACTCATTGAGTTACAAGTTAAGCATATTGTGTTTATATGTTTGTTCAGTATATTTCCATCTATATACTTAGCAATTACAAAAACAATGCAACATCCCATTAGCGTATGAAAAACCTGCCACACCTTAACTTGTCTATGTCACAGAGTTTGAGTGAGCACATGAAAAACCAACATTGATTTCAGCAGATTTCAGTAGATTTTTTATGAGAAATTGTTTGCAGCAATCGTTACCCAGCAACGATTGACCACTTCAGGATAAATCATCCTGTCATTGCCATAAAGTGGGTTAATTGAATATCAACATGCAACGTTTAACCTATTCTAAGGTAGCATACAGTGTAATCAATGTCTGAAGATAAGAATCCACATGTTACACTCTATCACAGCTAACATGCTGACCACACCACTCGCGCGCATGTTGATTTTGTCCACCCACACCAGATGTGATCAGGACACGCAGGTTGAAATATCAAAACAAACTCTGAACCAACTATATTAATTTTGGGAAAGGTCAAAAAGCATGAAACATTTATGGCAATTTAACAAGTGATCCTGGGATATAAACATTGGGTTGTTATTTTACCTGAAATGCACAAGGTCCTCTACTCCGACAATTCATCCACAGATAAAAGGGTAAACCGAGTTCGCTTCTAATAATCTCTCCTCCTTCAGGCTTCTTCTTCTTCTTTGTACTTTATATGGTAGTTGGCAACCAACTTTAAGGTGCATTACCACCACCAACTGGACTGGATTGTGGACCTCAGTTCAACTTTCAATCCCCCACGTGGGTATATGCTCCTAAAAACCAATGAGGAGAACGGAGAGGCGGGACTTGATGCTCGCGAGCAGTGTGGGTGCAATGATTGAATAACATTTACAGTTGAAGTTAGAAGTTTACTTACACAGGTTGAAGACATAAAAATTGTTTTTCAACCACTCCACAAATATTTTGGCAAGTCAGTTAGGACTACTTTAAGCATGACACAAGTACATTTTCCAGCAATTGTTTACAGACAGATTATTTCACTTATTATTCACTCTATCACAATTCCAGTGGGTCAGAAGTTGACATACACTCAGTTGACTGTGCCTCTAAACAGCTTGGAGAATTCCAGAAACTGATGTCTTGGCTTTAGAAGCTTAGATGTATGCGTATATATGTGAATGTATGTAACGATGTTCGTTGGAGGAAGAAAGAGTAGACCAAAGCGCAGCGTGGTACATGTTCATATTTCCATTAACCTCTTACATCTATGGGGGCGCTATTTCATTTTTGGATGAAAAACGTTCCCGTTTTAAACAAGATATTTTGTCACAAAAAGATGCTCGACTATGCATATAATTGATAGCATTCGAAAGAAAACACTCTGACGTGTCCAGAAATACCAAGATATTCTCTGTGCGTGCCCTAGAACGTGAGCTTCAGGCAAAACCAAGATGAGATGGCATCCAGGAAATGACAAGGATTTTTGAGGCTCTGTTTTCCATTGTCTCCTTATATGGCTGTGAATCCGAGAGGAATGAGCCTGCCCTTTCTGTCGTTTCCCCAAGGTGTCTGCAGCATTGTGACGTATTTGTAGGCAGATCATTGGAAGATTGACCATAAGAGACCACATTTACCAGGTGTCCGCCCGGTGTCCTGCGCCGAAATTGGTGCGCAAAAGTCACCTGCCAGTATTTTTCCATGCGATACAGAGAGGAAAGCAAGCTTCCACGAACTGCATATCAATGAAGAGATATGTGAAAAAACACCTTGAGGATTGATTCCAAACAACGTTTGCCATGTTTCGGTCGATATTATGTAGTTAATCCGGAAAAAGTTTTACGTTGTAGGTGACTGAATTTTCGGTTCGTTTCGGTAGCCAGGCGCAATGTAGAAAACGGAACGATTTCTCCTACACACAGACGCTTTCAGGAAAAACTGCGCATTTGGTATGTAACTGAGAGTCTCCTCATTGAAAACATCAGAAGCTCTTCAAAGGTAAATGATTTTATTTATTTGGTTATCTGGTTTTTGTGAAAATGTTGCGTGCTAAATGCTACTCAAAATGCTATGCTAGCTTTGCATACTCTTACACAAATTAGTCAATTTCTATGGTTCAAAAGCATATTTTGAAAATCTGAGATGACAGTGTTGTTAAGAAAAGGCTAAGCTTGAGAGCAGACGCATTATTTTCATTTTATTTGCGATTTTCAGAAATCGTTAACGTTGCGTTATGCTAATGAGCCTGAGGCTTTAGTCACAAACCCGGATCCGGGATGGGGAGTTTCAAGAAGTTAATCAACTGAACACTAAATACAAAACAACAAAAGAATAAATTAAAACTGAAACAGTCCCGTATGGTACAAACACTGAAACGGAAAACAACTACCCACAAACACAGGTGGGAACAGGCTACCTAAGTATGGTTCTCAATCAGAGACAACGATTTGTCAGCTGCCTCTGATTGGGAACGATACCAGGCCAAACACATAGAACAAAACAAACTGAAAAAAATAGAATGCCCACCCCAACTCACGCCCTGACCAAACAAAAATAGAGACATACAAAAGGAACTAAGGTCAGAACGTGACGATATATTTCAAGGCCTACCTTCAAACTCAGTGCCTCTTTGCTTGGCATCATGGGAAAATCAATAGAAATCAGCCAAGACCTCAGAAAAAAATGTTAGACCTCCACAAGTCTGGCTCATCCTTGGGAGCAATTTCCAAACACCTGAAGGTACCACGCTCATCTGTACGAACAATATTTTGCGAGTATAAACAACATAGGACCACGCAGCTGTCATACCGCTCAGGAAGGAGACGCGTTCTGTCTCCTAGAGATGAACATACTTTGGTGCGAAAAGTGCAAATCAATCCCAGAACAGCAGCAACGGACTTTGTGAAGATGCTGGAGGTAACAAGTACAAAAGTGTCTATATCCACAGTAAAATGAGTCCTATACCGACACAACCTGAAAGGCCACTCAGGAAGGAAGAAGCCACTGCTCCAAATCCATCATAAAAAGCCAGACTACGGTTTGCAACTGCACATGAGGACAAAGATCATACTTTTTGGAGAAATGTCTTCTGGTCTGATGAAACAAAAATAGAACTGTTTGGCCATAATGACCATCGATGTGTTTGGAGGAAAAAAGGGGAGGCTTGCAAGCCGAAGAACACCATCCCCACCATGAAACACGGGGGTTGCAGCATCATGTTGTGGGGGTGCTTTGCTGCAGGAGGGACTGGTGCACTTCACAAATGAGATGGCATCATGAGCAAAGAAAATTATGTGGATATATTGACGTAACAGTCAAGACATCAGTCAGGAAGTCAAAGCTTGGTCGCAAATGGGTGTTCCAAATGGACAATGACCCCAAGCACACTTCCAAAGTTGTGGCAAAATGGCTTAAGGACAACAAATTCAAGGTATTGGAGTGGCCATCACAAAGCCCTGACCTCAATCCCATAGAAAATATGTGGGCAGGACTGAAAAAGTGTATGCGAGCAAGGAGGCCTACAAACCTGACTCAGTTACACCAGCTCTGTCAGGAGGAATGGGCCAAAATTCACCCAACTTATTTTGTGGGAAGCTTGTGGAAGGCTACTCGAAATGTTTGATCTAAGTTAATCAATGTAAAGGCAATGCTACCAAATACTAATTGAGTGTATGTAAACTTCTGAACCACTGGGAATGTGATATAAATAACAGCTGAAATAAATCATTCTCTACTATTATTCTGACATTTCACATTCTAAAAATGAAGTGGTGATCCTGACTGACCAAAGACAGGGACTTTTTACCAGGATTAAATGTCAGGAATTGTGGAAAAACTGAGTTTAAATGTAATTGGCTAAGGTGAATGTAAACTTCCGACTTCAACTGTATGTGTACATTTATTTTGCAATGCTCACGCATGCAGTGCTATTGCCTTTCCTCCCTAATCTTACTTCATTTGCACACACTGTATATAGACTTTTCTATTGTGTTATTGACTGTACGTTTGTTTATTCAAAGTGTAACTCTGTGTTGTTGTTTGTGTCGCACTGCTTTGCTTTATCTTGGCCAGGTTGCAGTTGTAAATGAGAACTTGTTCTCAACTGGCCTACCTGGTGAAATAAAAAAAGTTACAATTAATATTTAATTAAAAGATTGTTTCAAGTGTTTTCTGCAGACATTTCAAGTTCAGCTTCAACGTTTGATGTCTCTCGCTCTCTCACACACACACACACACACACACACACACACACACACACACACACACACACACACACACACACACACACACACACACACACACACACACCTAAAAAAATCACTTTTACACAACTCGTTAGTTAAATAACAGCTGTTGATAACAGTGCATACATTTTCACCCCACAAGTTTACTGACTGTGAGGTAGAATTAGACGCGTGATGATCCCTTATCTAACACATTGACAACAGCCCTGTCATCCTTATGAAATATTGCTGTGGTTTGGTGGCGTATGTAACAATGACGGGCTAGGTGGGATACGTAACAGTGACAGGCTCGGCTAGGAGGATAAGAATGGGGTTAGGCTGGGGTGTCATGCACCCTTAAAATCTGAAGGAGGACAAGGTAAGGGTGGGGGGTGGTCCGTAGCAGGGCAAGGCACCCCGTCCGTAAGTTGGAGAACTAAAAAAATGTCAAACCCTTGAAACCGCTATAATCATTAGGCATATTACTATGCAAAAAACAAAAATGTCTATTTTTCTGCATATCTATGCATACCTCTTGAGCTGACTGTATTCGCCTGATTGGTGGCTCTTTTTTTCAAGAAATGAAATATGCTTCTCTGAATCTCTGCTAACATCTAAGTAAAAGATTGAAAGGACTGTAAGTCGTATTTAATTATTGCTTTATTTTCTAAAGTCTACCAACCATGTCAGCAGGCATGCCAGCTAAGATAGTTAGACAAGCTCGCTACTCTAACTTGAATGGTAGCCTAAAATGGCTTCTTGGTAGCTAGTTGGGAGATTGGGAACCTATCTGGGCTAGCTAAAGCCAACTTAATAAAATCGGCAAGTGGCTAGTAGTATTACAAAGAAAAAATCGAATATATTTTTTTTATTTATCTGGAAAACAGGACAAATACATGATGCCTCTTACCTACGGGCATAACGCCTCTGGAATTAAGTAAGGTGAATTTGCCCCTGGTCGCTGATTCAAAAGTCAGGATTGCCTTCTTCCCCCTGATGGTTAGCTGTAGGATTTGTAGGAGGGTAAGCTGATCCTAGATCTGTGCTTGAGGGCTTCGCTTTCGCTAATGGCTTTCGCTGGAATAGCATCTCAGCACTGGTACCCAGTAGGGGGCTGAGGGGTTGATCTAATGGAAAGGAAAGAAAAAGGGTAGACATACCTAGTCAGTTGCACAGCTGAATGCACTCACCACTCTGGATCAGAGAGGTGCAGGGGGCTGCCTTAATTGCATTCCACACCATCGGTGCCTGGGGAGCAGGGCAGAACGGCAGATTTTTCCACCATGCCAGTTTGCTAACATCTATGTGTTGGCCCACCTCCTAGGCATTTTTGACATTTTTTGTTATTTAACCATTATTTAACTAGGCATTGGTGTGTGTGCGTGTGTGTGTCGTTGCTCCCTGTGTTGGGCTAATGGTCTTTGAAGGGCACGGCACGCTAAGCGGTGTTGGTTAAGGTTTTAGATGTTAGTGATGAGTGTCTGTCTGGGTCCTCTCTGAGACGTGTGTCTGTTGATAGGCTTTGGCAGACATATAGACGGCCATTACCACAAACGTCATAACCTGACTAACATTCTCCAACCTGTGGCAGTATCTCAGTTGAAGTGAGAAGCGTTTTCCAAAGGAAAGTAAGGAAGTGACCCAATCAGAAATATTTGATTATAGGATAATACAGTTGTACTAAGCTCACACACACGCAGGTGCAGGCGCACACACACACACACACGCACGCACACACACACACACACACACACACACACACACACACACACACACACACACACACACACACACACACACACACACACACACACACACACACACACACACACACACACACACACACACACACACACACACAAACAAATACACCCACCCATACATCAGCTAGTTTATTTGTATGTTTGGTCCTTCCTTCCCTTCCTCCTATTAATACAGGACTAGGCAAAAGGCAAGAAGGTGTAAGCAGGGATTGTACTGCATAACTTAGGTTACACCAGTGATGTCAGAACCATGATTACAAGAAGGAGGGAAAAAGGGGTGCAACTCAACATTAGGTGGCCTAGTTTACAGTTCTGACTTAAATCAGCTTGAAAATCTATGGCAAGACTTGACAATGGCTGTCTATCAATGATTAACAACCAACTTGAGAGAGCTTAAATAATATATATATATATATATATATATATATATATATATATATATATATATATATATATATATATATATATATATATATATATATGTGTGTGTACAAATAGTATACAATCCAGGTGTGCAAAGCTCTTACAGACTTACCCAGAAAGACAGTCATGGGTGATTCTAACATGTTCAAGGTTAAATACTTATGCAATTAAGATATAATAGTGTTTTAGTTTTCATATAATTTTTTTTGTACAAATGTTAGAATTTGTTCTTCCACTTTGACTTTACAGAGAATTTTGTGTAGAACGATATAAAAAAGGCAATTAAATCCATTTTATTCACACCTTATAACACAACAAAACATATCAATTCCAGGCTTGTGAATACTTTCTGAAGGCACTGTGTATACACATTCTATCAAATGCAATGCCTGAATTCCAAATGGTACCCTATACCCTACAAAGTGCACCACTTTTGACCAGACTATATGAGCCGTCCTTGTCCTTGCACTATGTAGGGAATAGGGTGCCATTTGGGGCACTCCCAATTTGATTAGATGCCTCCAGTGGCTCATGTGATTACAGCGTCGCAGCCAAAGATGAGTCCCAGGTTTATGCCGTCGTGACAACTGTCGATAATTGTGTTTTCTGCTTGTGGATGGGAATCGTGACAAGCAATTGAAAAAAACATTTGTGTTTGGGTAAGATACCTTCGTTGGAGGATGAGCAACGTGTTGTGTCTTCCCTACTTTTGTTCTCGTTCCAGGATGACGTCAAAGCCTAATCTTGTTGTTGTTTTTTTAGGGGAGGGATCTCAAAGGTCTGAAGTGACTTCCTAATGTCATCTCCTTCAGTTGCTTCACTGGTTTGAAAACAGGGACAGGGGAAATCTAGGTGATAGATGACTTGCTTCCAGGGGTCTTTGTGAATAATTTGAAAATATATTGTTTGTTCCTTCAAATCAAATCAAATCAAATCAAATCAAATTTTATTTGTCACATACACATGGTTAGCAGATGTTAATGCGAGTGTAGCGAAATGCTTGTGCTTCTAGTTCCGACAATGCAGTAATAACCAACAAGTTATCTAACTAACAATTCCTAATCTACTGTCTTATACACAGTGTAAGGGGATAAAGAATATGTACATAAGGATATATGAATGAGTGATGGTACAGAGCAGCATAGGCAAGATACAGTAGATGGTATCGAGTACAGTATATACATGTGAGATGAGTATGTAAACAAAGTGGCATAGTTAAAGTGGCTAGTGATACATGTATTACAGAAGGATGCAGTCGATGATATAGAGTACAGTATATAGGTATGCATATGAGATGAATAATGTAGGGTAAGTAACATTATATAAGGTAGCATGGTTTAAAGTGGCTAGTGATATATTTACAACATTTCCCATCAATTCCCATTATTAAAGTGGCTGGAGTCGAGTCAGTGTCAGTGTGTAGGCAGCAGCCACTCAATGTTAGTGGTGGCTGTTTAACAGTCTGATGGCCTTGAGATAGAAGCTGTTTTTCAGTCTCTCGGTCCCAGCTTTGATGCACCTGTACTGACCTCGCCTTCTGGATGATAGCGGGGTGAACAGGCAGTGGCTCGGGTGGTAGATGTCCTTGATGATCTTTATGGCCTTCCTGTAACATCGGGTGGTGTAGGTGTCCTGGAGGGCAGGTAGTTTGCCCCCGATGATGCGTTGTGCAGACCTCACTACCCTCTGGAGAGCCTTACGGTTGAGGGCGGAGCACTTGCCGTACCAGGCGGTGATACAGCCCGCCAGGATGCTCTCGATTGTGCCTCTGTAGAAGTTTGTGAGTGCTTTTGGTGACAAGCCGAATTTCTTCAGCCTCCTGAGGTTGAAGAGGCGCTGCTGCGCCTTCTTCACGATGCTGTCTGTGTGAGTGGACCAATTCAGTTTGTCTGTGATGTGTATGCCGAGGAACTTAAAACTTGCTACTCTCTCCACTACTGTTCCATCGATGTGGATGGGGGGTGTTCCCTCTGCTGTTTCCTGAAGTCCACAATCATCTCCTTAGTTTTGTTGACGTTGAGTGTGAGGTTATTTTCCTGACACCACACTCCGAGGGCCCTCACCTCCTCCCTGTAGGCCGTCTCGTCGTTGTTGGTAATCAAGCCTACCACTGTTGTGTCGTCCGCAAACTTGATGATTGAGTTGGAGGCGTGTGTGGCCACGCAGTCGTGGGTGAACAGGGAGTACAGGAGAGGGCTCAGAACGCACCCTTGTGGGGCCCCAGTGTTGAGGATCAGCGGGGAGGAGATGTTGTTACCTACCCTCACCACCTGGGGGCGGCCCGTCAGGAAGTCCAGTACCCAGTTGCACAGGGCGGGGTCGAGACCCAGGGTCTCGAGCTTGATGACGAGCTTGGAGGGTACTATGGTGTTGAATGCCGAGCTGTAGTCGATGAACAGCATTCTCACATAGATGGGTTAGGGCAGTGTGCAGTGTGGTTGAGATTGCATCTTCTGTGGACCTATTTGAGCGGTAAGCAAATTGGAGTGGGTCTAGGGAGTCAGGTAGGGTGGAGGTGATATGGTCCTTGACTAGTCTCTCAAAGCACTTCATGATGACGGAAGTGAGTGCTACGGGGCGGTAGTCGTTTAGCTCAGTTACCTTAGCTTTCTTGGGAACAGGAACGATGGTGGCCCTCTTGAAGCATGTGGGAACAGCAGACTGGTATAGGGATTGATTGAATATGTCCGTAAACACACCAGCCAGCTGGTCTGCGCATGCTCTGAGGGCGCGGCTGGGGATGCCGTCTGGGCCTGCAGCCTTGCGAGGGTTAACACGTTTAAATGTTTTACTCACCTCGGCTGCAGTGAAGGAGAGACCGCATTTTTCCGTTGCAGGCAGTGTCAGTGGCACTGTATTGTCCTCAAAGCGGGCAAAAAAGATATTTAGTCTGCCTGGGAGCAAGACATCCTGGTCCGTGACTGGGCTGGATTTCTTCCTGTAGTCCGTGATTGACTGTAGACCCTGCCACATGCCTCTTGTGTCTGAGCCGTTGAATTTGGATTCTACTTTGTCTCTGTACTGACGCTTTTCTTGTTTGATAGCCTTACGGAGGGAATAGCTCCATTGTTTGTATTCAGTCATGTTACCAGACACCTTGCCCTGATTGAAAGCAGTGGTTCGCGCTTTCAGTTTCACACGAATGCTGCCATCAAACCAAGGTTTCTGGTTAGGGAATGTTTTAATCGTTGCTATGGGAACGACATCTTCAACGCACGTTCTAATGAACTCGCACACCGAATCAGCGTATTCGTCAATATTGTTATTTGACGCAATACGAAACATGTCCCAGTCCACGTGATGGAAGCAGTCTTGGAGTGTGGAGTCAGCTTGGTCGGACCAGCGTTGGACAGACCTCAGCGTGGGAGCTTCTTTTTTTAGCTTTTGTCTGTAGGTAGGTATCAGCAAAATGGAGTTGTGCTCAGCTTTTCCGAAAGGGGTGCGGGGCAGGGCCTTATATGCGTTGCGGAAGTTAGAGTAACAGTGATCCAAGGTTTTTCCGCCCCTGGTTGCGCAATCGATATGCTGATAAAATTTAGGGAGTCTTGTTTTCAGATTAGCCTTGTTAAAATCCCCAACAACGATGAATGCAGCCTCCGGATAAATGGTTTCCAGTTTGCAAAGAGTTAAATAAAGTTCGTTCAGAGCCATCGATGTGTCTGCTTGGGTGGGGATATATACGGCTGTGATTATAATCGAAGAGAATTCTCTTGGTAGGTAATGCGGTCTACATTTGATTGTGAGGAATTCTAAATCAGGTGAACAGAAGGATTTGAGTTCCTGTATGTTTCTTTCATCGCACCATGCCTCGTTAGCCATAAGGCATACACCCCCACCCCTCTTCTTACCAGAAAGGTGTTTGTTTCTGTCGGCGCGATGCGTGGAGAAACCCGTTGGCTGCACCGCATCGGATAGCGTCTCTCCAGTGAGCCATGTTTCCGTGAAGCACAGAACGTTACAGTCTCTGATGTCCCTCTGGAATGCTACCCTTGCTCGGATTTCATCAACCTTGTTGTCAAGAGACTGGACATTGGCAAGAAGAATGCTAGGAAGTGGGGCACGATGTGCCCGTCTCCGTAGTCTGACCAGAAGACCGCTACGTTTCCCTCTTTTTCTGAGTCGTTTTTGGGGTCGCTGCATGCGATCCATTCCGTTGTCCTGTTTGTAAGGCAGAACACAGGATCCGCGTCGCGAAAAACATATTCTTGGTCGTACTGATGGTGAGTTGACGCTGATCTTATATACAGTAGTTCTTCTCGGCTGTATGTAATGAAACCTAAGATGACCTGAGGTACTAATGTAAGAAATAACACGTAAAAAAAACAAAAAACTGCATAGTTTCCTAGGAACGCGAAGCGAGGCGGCCATCTCTGTCGTCTCCATCCTTCCTTCCGTCCTTCCTTCCTTCCTACACCTAACCACAACCACACCTTATTGTTTGGCTTGATTGACCTCGCCCAGAGGCACCACTCAATGGAACACGAGACCCCTACACATCTATACCAATCTAACGTGGCACTGCTCTCAATGGTTACCAATACCCACAACTACCCCCAACTATTCCCAGTCTCATTCTCTACCATGCTGTGGCCAGAGCAGTGCCTATAGATGTCCCCCCTCCGCCGTCTCTCCAAGTCACGTTATGCAGCCTGTCAGATTGATAAAAGGTTTGTCTTGCCCCTGGTTTTGTGAACCCTTGGTCATCTGTCCTCTATAATAAGTCATGCCTTCTCTTGGGGCAAGAGAAAGAGAGAGAGGCGCTTGGAGTAGTTTTTCCCTGCCTCTCTCATTCTCTCTCCAGCCACCCCCCCGCCTCTCTCTCTCTCAGCCAGGCAGACAGTCGGAGAGACAGTCACACTTGCAATCCGACTCACTCATTCACTCTATCAGCTTCTCCTCTCCTCTCTTCCACACACTGTCCCTGTCTAACTCCCCTTTCCATCTCTATCTCCACTCTCTCTCTCTCTGTCCCTCTCAACTACCTCACTCTTTCTGTCTCTTTCTACCCTCTATTCTCTTGTCTTGATTTCTCCACTCATGGTCACCCTACTGTCTAATATTGACAGAAATGGCTCAGGGCAGTACACAAACAGCATGATTATGTAATGCATGCTGTTCTCTCTCTCTCTCTCTCTCTCTCTCTCTCTCTCTCTCTCTCTCTCTCTCATCTTTGAGATATTGTACATGTATTTGTACTGGCATACAGTCTTGTAGAGTTGACAGTCCAGTGTGAGTGGTGGGGCAGTGTTTGCCCTATCGTCCTCTCTGCGTGCCCATCATAGGTGTCTTCCCTGTCACACAACCACACACACACCTGTCTCATTTTCTTTCACAATTCATATACAGTAATTCATCAGTCACACACAGTTTTCCTCTACATTTCCTCCCTCTCCCTGGCCACAGCTTTCTCATCCCGATGACCTCATCTTTAATCAATCTCATTTTCTTTCACAGTTAATTTACATTAAACCATCAGTTACATTAAACGTTCACTTACATCAAACTATCACTCATAACAGAATATTTTTTCTCTCTCTTTGTTGATTTCTCTCTCATGCACATGATATAGTGTGTGTGTTTCTCAGGTCACGTTGACCTGGATTATGTTCCCTCTCTCAATTCTTTTGAGGTGTCTAAATCACTGAAGGTTTTTTGTCTCATCACACACACAACCACACACACACACACACACACACAGGAAGTATAAGGGGATGAGAGTCCAGGAGGTACAGAGTGGCAGGCTCGAGGTCAGGGCAGGCAGAATGGGCAGGCAAGTGGGTACGGAGTCCAGAAAATAGGCAAGGGTCAAAAACCGGGAGGACTCACAAAAGAGAATAGAAGCAGTATTAAATGCTGGTTGACTTGAAAAACATACAAGATGAACTGGCTCAGAGTCAGGAAACACAAAGAAATATACACCAGGGATAATAAGCAACACCTGAATGGGGCGGAGACAATCACAAGACAGGTGAAATAGATCAGGGTGTAACAGTATCCCCCCATCTAGGGGCCAGCAGAAACGTTGTCAGCAGAAACGTTGATTCTAGGGTACAGCGGGAACCGGGATGACAGGTCAGCCTGGAGGAATGTGCCCATTCCAGGACCCTGGACCGGACTGAGTCAGGGACAAACAGCTGGTTAGCTTGGCCCCTTTCAGGTCCAGGCTGGGAACGTTGTGCCTTGAGAACCAGGGTCTCAATACCCCAACCCACTGAGGCTGCAAGCATGAGGTAGGGAGAATGGTTTCAGAGACTGAGGATTTGGCAGAGGAACTGTATAGGCGGGAGAGGGCATCAGGCTTCCCATTCTTGGAACCTGGGCAGTAGGAAATGGTGAAGTTAAATCTTGTAAACAGGAGAGCCCACCGGGCCTGATTGGAGTTAAGGCGCTTGGCTGTACGGAGAAATCACACAAATTTTTATGGAAGGTCCAGACCAGGAAGGGCTTTTCTGCTCCTTCCAGCCAGTGCCTACACTCTTCCAATACCATTTTGACCACCAAGAGTTCTCGGTTGCTTACATCGTAGTTCCTCTCTGCAGGATTGGGACGATGGCACAGGGATGAAGCTTTTGGTCCTGGGCAGATTGCTGGACAGGATGGACCCCACTCCAACATCAGAAGCATCAACCTCTACCACAAATTGACGGGACGGATCCAGATGGATGAGGTTGGGTGCTGGGGTGAACCGATGCTTCAGGTCCACAAAGGCTCTGTCGAAAGTTGGAGCCCATGTAAACGGTATTATGGGGGAGGTGAGTGAAGAGAGGAGGGCCGCCAGGGTGCTGTAACCCCAAATGAAATGGTGGTAAAAGTTAGTAAAACTCAGGAAACGTTGCAACTGCACCCTGGTCGTAGGTTGAGGCCAATCCACCACTGCTTTCACCTTTCCGGGATCCATCTAGACATTTCCCTCAGCGATGACATCTCCCAGAGAGGAGATTGTAGAGCTGTGGAACTCACACTTCTCTGCTTTCACAAACTATTGGTTCTCCAGGAGGCGCTGAAGGACCTGACTGACATGAAGAACATGTTCTTGGGCAGACCGGGAAAAAAACAGGATGTCGTCAAGGTTGAAGAACACAAAACGGTTGAGCATTTCCCGGAGCACATCGTTTACCAGAATCTGGAAAACAGTGGGGGCGTTGGTGAGTCCAAACGGCATGACCTGGTACTTATAACGTCTGCTGGCTGTGTTGATGGTAGGCATTCCCGAAAGGTCCAGGTTGTAAAAAAAAAAACCTGGAGAGGTTCAAAAGCCAAGGAGAGGAGTGGTAGGGGGTAACAATTTTTAACCGTAATGTAATTTAGACCCCAGCAGTCAATGCATGGACGCAGGGTCTTGTCCTTCATCTCCACAAAGAAAAACCCTGCGCCGGCAGGAGATGCAGACGGGCGGACGGCCCCAGTAGCCAGAGACTCCTCTATGTACTCCTCCATGGCCTTAGTCTCCAGCCAGGATAGAGAATATAGCCTACCACGAGGTGGTGTGGTGCCTGGGAGGAGATCAACTGCACAGTCATAAGGACGGTGCGGGGGAGGAGAAGGAGCCCGTGCCTTGCTGAAGACCTCCAGGAGGTTGTGGTAGTCTGTGGGGATGGCAGAGAAATCCGAGACTTGACCTAAGCCCTGAGGAGGCCGTCTCAGGGAAGGCTGCTTTGAGGCAATGGGAATGGCAGAACGGACTCCAACCCAGGGTTGAACTTGTGATCCAGTCAGTAACAGGGTTGTGTTTTTTGAACCAAGAAAATCCCAAAACAACAGGAACATGGGGACACTCAATGAGGAGAAGCTGTATAGCCTCACTGTGATTTCCTGAAATTAACAGGAATAGTGCTATGGGTAACTCTACCAATGGAGCGGCCGTCCAGTGCTGTAGCATCCATGGGAACAGAGAGGAGTTGAGTGGGGATACCTAATTCAGAAACTAGGGTAACGTCTATAAAACTCTCATCTGCCCCAGAGTCAATGAGCACCAGGAGAGATTTAGACTGTTCCCCCCACAGCACTATCACAAAAAAAAGAAGTGCGGTTGATGGGATTTAGAGGATTCCTAGTCTGGCTCACCAGAGTATTTGTACCTATTGCAGAAAAAGGTCTCTTAACTGGGAAGGTGGCTATATAATGTCCCGCAGCCCCACAGTACAGACAACTGTTGGAACTTAGCCTATGTGAACATTCCCAGAACCTAGCTCTGCCCAGTTGCATCGGTTCTGGAGAATCTGACTCGACCGTCACCGATGATTCTCAAGGGAGCTCGGGTGGATTTGGATCCTCTCGGAAAAACAGCCTTTCCGGATTCCTTCAAAGGTGAGCGAACCACTGCGGATGAACGAGTGTGAACTTCGGCCAGACCTCCTCTCACTCCTGCCTTCCCTTAGACTTCCATCAATTCTAACGTTGAGGGCGATGAGGGAATTCGTGGTCCGCCGGGAATTCCCGAGCAGCTAGCTCATCTTTTACCACCTCAGATAATCCGTGAAGAAAGGTATCGAAGAGAGACTCTCGGCCGGCCAACATGCGAAAGTCAACTGCGTAGTCTGCCACACAACGGGAGTCTTGACGTAATTCAAGATGTTTTAGGGCTGAATCTCTCCCGGATACCGGAGAATCGAACAACTTCCTCACCTCTGCCATGAAATCCTACAGATGACGACAAATGTCAGATTGTTTCTCCCAAACTGCTGTAGCGCAGGATAGTACGGGCACAAGGCGAGACCCAGATGCAGACACGGGAGGCAGATGGTTGGAGTCTTGATATTTATTCAACAAATCAAAAAGGGTAGGCAAGAGAATGGTCGTGGACAAGCAAAAGGTCAAGTTCAGAGTCCAGGAGGTACAGAGTGGCAGGCACGCTCGAGGTCAGGGCAGGCAGAATGGTCAGGCAGGCGTGTATGGAGTCCAGAAAACAGGCAAGGGTCAAAAACCGGGAGGACTCGCAAAAGAGAATAGAAGCAGAAGTACGGGAAAAACGCTGGTTGACTTGAAAAATATACAAGACGAGCTGACGCTGAGAAACAGGAAACACAGGGAAATATACACCAGGGATAATAATTGACACCTGGAAGGGGTGGAGACAATCACAAGGCAGGTGAAACAGATCAGGGTGTGACAGGAAGGCGCACAGGAAGGCGGACACACAAACAGGCAGGTAGGCACACTCACACGCACATGCGAACGCACTCACACTTACCACGAACACCGCCCCCCTCACCCACATACTCCTCACCCACACACATATCCTACCTCCCTTCGCTAAATCTATCAAGCTGGGATTAGGGATTGAAAGGCAGAGGCGTGGGAACTACTTCCTCTCATGCCGTGTTCACCCTCGAAACAAGGTGTTCTGTGAGGGGTGATGTCAACATCGGTGAGAGGGAGATTACTGAAGACTGGAGTGACAAAAGGGCGAGCAGTGTAGGAAGCGTAGGGATCCACTCCATGTTCTCCTCTAAGCCACTTCAGGCAGGGGGTAAGGGTGCTCTGTTGATAGGAAGGGAGCCAGCCAACTCAAAGAGCCTTATTCATAGCAGTCTGGAAGAGGGGTGTGTGTGTTTTAACAATGTGTGTCTCTTTTCAGAATGTCTGTGCGTGTCTGTGTGCATGACTGCGTGTGAGTGACTGCGTGTTCATGTGTGCTTGTTTGCTTCCCTTCTCCTGAGTGTGTTGTCTCCTGCTGTTAGTTCCCCCACATGCACGTTTAAAAACCTCTGATGCAGATGCAACTTTGCCCATCTTTTTGGAAATTCATCTAAATAAGGGATCTTTAAAGTCATGTCCATTATCCTTATTCTGATCCCTCAGTTCAGCTCAGTAGTCGCTCCACTCCCATGTTAAATCTCTGTCCTCGTTTTATTGTCATTTTCAATCACAATTTTCCATTTACATTAGAAGATGTTCAAACGTTTCACTGCGTTTAATCTTGTCCTTTTTTTTCTTCCTAGTCCCTGAGCACCACTATTTGCAGTTACACTGTCTTTCAATGATTTACTCTGAATCTTGTTGAACTTCAAGAAGTTTCAGTTGAGAGAAGAAAAACATAACAAACTGGGGAGAGAGGGAGAGAGAGAGGGAGAGAGAGAGAGAGAAACATTCATTACATAATCATGCTGTTTGTGTACTGCCCTGAGTCATTTCTGTCAATATTAGACAGTAGAGTGACCACATGTCCTGAATTTTGCAGGACATTCAAGGCCAGATTAAGAAATCATAGGCCCGGGGCTTTGTTAATATTCTCCCCTCCCCCTTACTCATGCACAACTTGAAAAACATATCCTGAAAACCTTTTTTCATTCTGTCAATTTAGTTTAGCATTGTAGAGTAACTACAATGTTGTTTTCCTTTCACAACCATTAAACTCAGTAACTGTGTTAAAGTCACCACTGGCCTGAAATTGTGAAATCCCTGAGCGGTTTCCTTCCTCTCCGGCAACTGAGTTAGGAAGGACGCCTGTATCTTTGTAGTGACTGGGTGTATTGTTACACCATCCAAAGTGTAATTAATAACTTCACCATACTCAATGGGATACTCAATGTCTATTTGTTTATCCATCTATCAACCTATCTGCCCTTCTTTGTGAGGCACTGAAAACCTTGCTGGTCTTTGTGATTTAATCTGTGTTTTAAATGTACTGCTCGACTGAGGAACATTACAGATAATTGTATGTGTGGGGTACAGAGATGAGGTGGTCATTCACAAATCATATTTAACCCAATGTGTGAGTACATGTAACTTATATGACTTGTTACTCACATTTCTACTCCTGAACTTATTTAGCCTTGCCATTACAAAGGGGTTGAATACTTATTGACTCGAGACATTTCAGCTTTTCATTGTTAATTAATTTGTAAAAAAAGAAAAAGAAAAAAGAAACAAATATTTTACTCTGACATTGTTTTATTGTGTGTAGGCCAGTGTCAAAAAATATATATATATATAAATTAAAAGCGCAACAAAATGTGGGAAAGTTTAAGGGGTCTGAAGGCTATGTATATTATTCGGCTTCAGTAAGCTACCACATTTTTTTCCAGTGGCACACTTACTCACCTAATTATGAAGCCATAGGCTACTCCCAGTGATGGCCGATGCGCTCGTCGTCGTGGCGATAGCCTATCTCAAGATGAGGTACTTTGAAAAACAGTTCTCCTGTTCGCCAAGAAATTGGGAGTTGACATTTTTTTTAAATTGGTTCTACAGACAGATTAGTCTTCTGTTTTCAGTAGTAGGCATTTGCTTTCCTAACTGTCCATTTTTGTTGTGATTGTATTTTGAAATCTGCAAAAGACAAACATTCAGCCACAACCTACCATAGAAATATAATACACAGATGGCAGTTCCCATTCAAGTCAGGACTGGCAGCATTTGCTAGCGTACCCATGAGTTTAACAGTCAAATTGCCAGGGTAAGAAGTTCCAAATCCCTTCTATGGATTATATGCCTATGGCCACAACACAACGCATGCTGCCCAAGCTGCGGCCTTCTCAACTATAGGTATACCAGTAACTGCCAACATAAGTATATAAGAATATTTTGAAGATAGGGTCGGTTAGACGAGTTTAGTATCTGGAACATCAGCATTTGTGGGTTTGATTACAAGGTTCAAAATGGCCAGAAACAAATAACTTTCTTCTGAAACTCATCAGTCTATTCTTGTTCTGAGAAAGGAAGGCTATTCCATGTGAGACATTTCCAAGACACTGAAGATCTCGTACAACGCTGTGTACTACTGTACTACTGTGTACTACAGCAAACTGTCCCTAACCAGAATAGAAAGAGGAGTGGGAGGCCCCGGTGCACAACTGAGCAAGAGGACAGGTACATTAGAGTGTCTAGTTTGAGAAAGAGACGCCTCACAAGTCCTCAACTGGCAGCTTCATTAAATAGTACCCGCAAAACACCAGTCTCAACGTCAACAGTGAAGAGGCAACTCCGAGATGCTGGCCTTCTTGGCAGAGTTCCTCTGTCAAGTGTCTGTGTTCTTTTGCCCATCTTAATCTTTTATTTTTATTTGCTAGTCTGAGGTATGGCTTTTTCTTCGCAACTCTGCCTAGAAGGCAAGCATCCTGGAGTCGCCTCTTCACTGCTGACGTTGAGACTGGTGAAAAGTTGAAAAGACACATTCTGCCTATAAATATATAAGCATAGAGATATATATTATACAACTTTCAAATAAATATAATGACATTGCAGAGAGAAAGGGATAGTTTCAAAGCTCTTGGTGAATAAATAAAGACGTTAAAAGGAGAAATTCCACTAATGCAGCAGGAGACACGGGTGAAAAAGTCAGACGGTGACCCCCACCTGTGGCTTCTCTGTTCCCTCTCATACTGAGTTGTGCAAGGCAGATCGGGTTTTAAGCAACTGGTCTGCACTGCCTGGCTTTGAGTCAAAAGATTCGGACAGCAGTGGGGAACGATGTCTTCGGCCAACCAGAACACAGGCTTTAAAAGGGAGTAAAAAAACTTCCAGTGACAGTAATCACACATAAATCAGCATCTCCAAAACAGTCAACAATGGTCAACAAGTTTTAAGCAACCACGAGACGTGGTTATCAGAGTTATGCAGGTTCTAAGTGAAACCAACAACATTATTTGTTCAGTAGAAGAGAAACCTGGTGTATGTCATTGTTGCGGGTTTTCTGGTCATTTGCAACGAGAATGTCGGAAATGAAAACAGGATTTTATGAGAAGTGGCCAGGAGAAGAAGGGGTCTGTCTAAGGGAAGATGGAAACAAGACATCAGCCCCAACGACACAATACTTGTACAGAAATGTAAGAAGCTCTCTCCGGCTCAGCAGCAGAGTTTGCTGGATGCTGTGGAGGTAAACTAACAGACCCATCTGACGTCCCATCTCAGCTGGTGTACATTTGAAATCGGATGGAATATATGTGAACATTATGGTTGCCAACTTTGCTGTAGATTTTATTTTATTTAGTAGAAATGGGTGCTGAAGTCACTGTATTGTCCATTTCTTATGTAAAACATATACCGTATGTCCTCAGTACACCGGCAAGAAGATGAGAACAACAGGAGTGCGGGGGGGGGGGGGAAGAGGAAGACAGATAGAAAACAAACCAAACAAATGAAGATTGATGAAGGAATCTACAGTTCAGTACCATGCTATTTGGTCTACGAAGAAAAATGAGTGTGTAACTTTGGTTATGGAACCAGTGTGCTTGACAGGTGTTGCCCCACCCTGCACAAAACAATATCCCATTAGCAAGGAAGTAATGGCCGCTACTAAAGTACTGATTTAAAGATCTATGGGACATGGGTATAGTTGAAAAGACACATCATGCCTCTCGTAGCCCAGTATGGCCAGTGGTGACTGGCGGGTGAAAGTGGACTACAGGAATGCAAATGAATCCATCTCCAAGCTCACTCCACTGGTGGCTGACACTTCAACCATTTTTTCCTCATTGTCACCTTGCTCACTCTGTTTTCTCACTCAGTCATTGATATGTCCAAAGGGTTCTGGTCCGTCCATGGCTTGCTTTTTTTGTGGATGGTCAACAGTATCAGTGGACTAGGACTCCTCCTTCATAATAGTCCTTTGATTTACCATGAGGCATTGCGGAGACATCTCCAAGATCTCCCACGGATGTCATCTGTTGTCATACGATATATTGATGATAGATAAAATCACTGTTAGACCACTTGCATGTCAAAGGCCATTAAGCTAGCCCTAAGAAGGCCCAACTCATGCAATCACAGGTTAGGGGTCTACCTCGGTCAACTGGTCTCACAGGGAAAAAGAGAGATGACGCAAAGTCGCACAGATGCCATATAAGCTGCCAAGGAGCCCACTACTATTGAACTTTGCTCCTTCGTGGGCTTGTGCAATTACAACAGAAGTTGGGTGGATTCCTTTGCCGAAATTGCACAAACCCTCAACAACCTCCCCAGGGGAGACCCTGATTCAAATTACTCTGTAGCCTACACAGAAGAACTGAAAGAGGTTTTTGGCAAGCTTAAACTATCTCTGTCATCAGTGCCGGCCTTGGGCATTCCAGACTCAGGCCTACCGTTCACCCTCTTTGTGGCTGAAAAAGATGGCTACATGACCTCAGTGCTGACACAAGACCATGGTGATTGTCAGAAACCTGTAGGCTATTGTTTGAAGAAATTGGATGATGTGACTTTTGGATGGGGTCCCTGTCTCAGAGCTATGCAGGCTACTTACGTCGCTGTGTCGATGGGGGAATCGCTTGTTCTCGACCAACATCTTACCATCAAGTGTCCACCTGCTGTTCATGAATTAATCAAGCTGCACTGGTCACAGCTGTTCATTGGAACAAGTGGTCAACTGTGTTGGAGGCTCCTAACATCATCATACAACATGGCACACCATGCAATCCAGCTACTCTTGATGCTTCCTACCACATTACTTGAACACGATTGTTGTGAGTTGGTTTTGGATCAGCTCTCTAACACCTCATCAGACCATACGTATATTACCCTTTGTTTCCCCTGTGTCGGTGTGTGGAATTGTTTTTTTGTGCAGGGTGTTACGCTACAGGCTGGCTTGCACTAGGTTTGTTTCAAACCTAGGTTTGTTTGTTTTGTTTAATCCGGTTCATGTTACTGTGGTTGCGCGTTGTGCTGCCTCGCCTGTGCCTTTGGGCCAGGGTGTATATTAAAGTTCTCCTGTTATCACCCATCTCTACTTTTCTGCGCCTGACTTCCCGGCAACCAGTCACTTACCCCGTTACACTAATGGGTTTATAGAGTCATGTGTTGGAAAACCCTGAGTTTATCGTATGCACAGACAGTTCAAGCATTGTGTGTGTGTGTGTGGGGGGGGGGGGGGCAGGGGGGGGCATGCTGGGCATAGGTAGTTACTATAGCTACTATAATGGACAATGTGGTAAACACTTTAGATTTGAGAAAAGCAAACACTCACTTTATGAGTGAGACAATGCTTAACTATTGCATACAACTTTCTAAAGGGGAGTAACTCCCGAGGGGAGTTGATGATGTGCCAGGACAGTGGGTGATGGTAAAAACAAAAAACATGACAGACACATTAGTGCAACAGTGGGAAGGTCCTTATCAAGTTGTCCATGTTGATGACAAAGCGGAGCCTGGAGAATAAAGAACTGATTGATTAGCAATTGGGGGACAGTCTCGGGTGAAGAAGCAAAGTAAGCTGATCAGAACCTGATAAGCTTCTATGTTGTACACCGCAGTCATCATATTAGGGATATCTAGGTGAAATGTCCAACATTTTCCTGAAAATTGGGACATGCTTACTTAGGTCTGCCTGACGGCCTGCCTATCCCCTTGTACTGTTTTGGATTCGGAGCTGGTTTCTAACCCCTATTTTTTCATGTTTTCTATTGTTTTCTAATAATATATTTGAACTATATTTCTTTTTTAAATGGTCTAGGGGGAGTATAAGAATATTTTGAAGATAAATAAAAAAATGCAGAGGACGAGAGGACTAAAAACTAGAGTACTGATGGTCAATAGGGAATCGTAAATAGGAGTTGTTTCAGTTCAACATGTGTTAGAATCTGAGGATTGTCACTCCTGAACTCAGAGCTACATGTGTTATGGTCTGTACTTTGAGACAGGAGCAGGACACTTGTTATTTGGCCATTGGTCAATTTGTACTGCAAGGACTTCTGATTGGTCAACTCCAGTCTAGGGTGGGGGGTTATAAATAGCATCCTGTTCTTTCGTTCAGTGGCGATAAGCTGAGGACAGGGGAGACTGAACATTTACCTCCCAGCACAACATCTTGATTTGTCCTTCTCAAATAAACCTCTTTTTATTCCTGATTTGCTTTGGAGTTTGTGTTATTGAAGAATAACATCAATTGCTAACAAGTACATGTATATATGTTATGGTGTTGGGTGCATTTCCCTGGCATGGTTAGGTCCACTTGTAGAATCGATGTCAAGGTGCATTTTCCTGGCATGGTTAGGTCCACTTGTAGAATCGATGTCAAGGTGCATTTCCCTGGCATGGTTAGGTCCACTTGTAGAATCGATGTCAAGGTGCATTTTCCTGGCATGGTTAGGTCCACTTGTAGAATCGATGTCAAGGTGCATTTCCCTGGCATGGTTAGGTCCACCTGTAGAATCGATGTCACGGTGCATTTCCCTGGCATGGTTAGGTCCACTTGTAGAATCGATGTCACGGTGCATTTTCCTGGCATGGTTAGGTCCACCTGTAGAATCGATGTCAAGGTGCATTTCCCTGGCATGGTTAGGTCCACCTGTAGAATCGATGTCAAGGTGCATTTCCCTGGCATGGTTAGGTCCACTTGTAGAATCGATGTCAGGGTGCATTTTCCTGGCATGGTTAGGTCCACTTGTAGAATCGATGTCAAGGTGCATTTCCCTGGCATGGTTAGGTCCACTTGTAGAATCGATGTCACGGTGCGTTTTCCTGGCATGGTTAGGTCCACTTGTAGAATCGATGTCAAGGTGCATTTTCCTGGCATGGTTAGGTCCACCTGTAGAATCGATGTCACGGTGCATTTTCCTGGCATGGTTAGGTCCACTTGTAGAATCGATGTCAAGGTGCATTTTCCTGGCATGGTTAGGTCCACCTGTAGAATCGATGTCACGGTGCATTTTCCTGGCATGGTTAGGTCCACCTGTAGAATCGATGTCAAGGTGCATTTTCCTGGCATGGTTAGGTCCACCTGTAGAATCGATGTCACGGTGCATTTTCCTGGCATGGTTAGGTCCACCTGTAGAATCGATGTCAAGGTGCATTTCCCTGGCATGGTTAGGTCCACCTGTAGAATCGATGTCAAGGTGCATTTCCCTGGCATGGTTAGGTCCACCTGTAGAATCGATGTCAAGGTGCATTTCCCTGGCATGGTTAGGTCCACCTGTAGAATCGATGTCAAGGTGCATTTTCCTGGCATGGTTAGGTCCACTTGTAGAATCGATGTCACGGTGCATTTTCCTGGCATGGTTAGGTCCACTTGTAGAATCGATGTCAAGGTGCATTTCCCTGGCATGGTTAGGTCCACCTGTAGAATCGATGTCAAGGTGCATTTTCCTGGCATGGTTAGGTCAACCTGTAGAATCGATGTCAAGGTGCATTTCCCTGGCATGGTTAGGTCCACCTGTAGAATCGATGTCAAGGTGCATTTCCCTGGCATGGTTAGGTCCACTTGTAGAATCGATGTCAAGGTGCATTTCCCTGGCATGGTTAGGTCCACCTGTAGAATCGATGTCACGGTGCATTTTCCTGGCATGGTTAGGTCCACCTGTAGAATCGATGTCAAGGTGCATTTCCCTGGCATGGTTAGGTCAACCTGTAGAATCGATGTCACGGTGCATTTTCCTGGCATGGTTAGGTTCACTTGTAGAATCGATGTCAAGGTGCATTTCCCTGGCATGGTTAGGTCCACCTGTAGAATCGATGTCAAGGTGCATTTTCCTGGCATGGTTAGGTCCACTTGTAGAATCAATGTCAAGGTGCACTGAAGTTATTCTGGCAGCTCGTGGTGGCCTAATACCCTTTCAAAACACTTTTTGTTGGCGTTTCTTTATTTTGGCAGTTACCTGTATGCACTTGTGATACAACTTTATGCACCGCTATTTTTCAGAAGCTATTGATCCTCTGTGGTTAAATTATGCTCTCTGGTGTACTTTGAACATTGAGTGTGGGCTCCTGTGCTTAGATAAAAAAAAATGTTATTATTTGTTTCTTTTGTCTCTTGGGCCCCCTATTGGGCCCCTGACCCACACAATTGACCAGTCACATTTATTTATTATGCATTTTTTTAAATTCATTTTTTATTCATCAGTTACCCAATAAAGGCAGTTACCCATGTGGGCCCACTATCTCCTCTCCTCCCCCCGTCTGACGATTAACAGAGCGGCAGCAGGCTGTCTACAATCATTGAGAGCAGGTTCCTGAGTTCACCTGCGGTTGGCGGGTGAAGTAAAAAAAGCACATAAATATATATACTACTGTGGTAAACCGTGGGGTGTTGGATTGAGCGTGCAGAGATTGACACAGAGACAGAGAGGCTTTAGTTCGCAAAAACAACTTTACGAAGACAGAAAATAAGCTTAGCAAAGGAAATAACTGAGGTTTGGCTCGGTCCTTCTTCTCTCCTTTCGCTTGGTGTCGGTCTCTCCCTGCTCTTCTCTCGCGGTGTGCCTTTTATTTGGCCTCCGCGGCTGGTTGGCACTTTCCTCTAGTTACCTCCACTTAAGAGCTGTCTGTGTTGGGGTGCCCAGCTCCGTATTCCCAGCAGAGGGAGCCAACGTTGCCTCACGTACTCCCCTCTATTACCATCCCCCGGGGTAAGACCTCCTGGGATACCACACTACGTAAATCATAAATAATGTACATACAGTGCATTCCATTGACTTAAAAAAAACTTTGTTATGTTTCAGATTTATTCTAAAATGGCCTAAATAAGTAAAAATACTCATCAATCTACACACAATACACCATAATGACAAAGTGAAAACAGGTTTTTAGAGATTTTTTTGCAAATGTATTAAAATTAAAAACAGATACCTTATTTACATAAGTATTCAGACCCTTTTTTATGAGACTTGAAATTATGCTCCGGTGCATCCTGGTTCCATTGATCATACTTGTTTCTACAACTTGATTGGAGTCCACCTGTGTAAATTCAGTTGATTGGACATGATTTGGAAAAGCACACACATGTATATATAAGGTCCCACAGACGACAGTGCATGTCAGAGCAAAAAACCAAGCCATGAGGTCGAAGGAATTGTCCGTAGAGCTCCGAGACAGAATTTTATCGAGGCTCAGATCTGGGGAAGGGTACCAAAAAATATCTGCAGCATTAAACAAGAACATAGTGGCCACCATCATTCTTAAATGGAAGACGTTTGGAAACGGCAAGACTTTTTCCTAGAGCTGGCCGCCCAGCCAAACTGAAGAGCCTTGGTCAGGGAGGTAACCAAGAAGCAAATGGTCACTCTCACGGAGCTCCAGAGTTCCTCTGTGGAGTAGGGAGAACCTGAATACCTTCCAAATGGACTGTATTTACGTATTGTTTCCCCCTTATTATTATTTTATTTGTCCCACATTTTATCAACAAATTCAAACACCACAAATTTACAAAAAAGTTGATTAGTCGCGTATTTCAGTCAGACATTCCAACCTGTCTCTTTTGCAGCAGAGAAGAAGAGGCAAAGCCTGACTTCCTGCCTTTGGGACAATGACTCCGTTTGCTAGAGCGGAGACAGGAGCATCTCGTCATTATACAGTATACAGATCTCTGTTTGCAGTCACATTGTGCTTTTGACAAGATATATATATCATAAGGATGTGGTACTGGTGTTGTTAAACACTTCTCCAATCGTTGTTGAGATCTGATATTCTGCACAGGGTAAGTCGAGATATAGGGCCATGTCATATCGTCAAATCCTTGTGCTACCCACAAAAATGATTAAAATGATTACACTGTCCCGCAAAATCATCCCTTTGTCCCGCATTTGGGTAATTTAAATGTGGTCACCCAAGTAGCCAGTGAACCCACAGCACTAAAATGAGCCAACCGGGCCTGTTGTAAAGTGTGACATATCTAATAAACCCAACAGTATGTCCCCGGGTTGATCTTAAGTGGCCAGTCGAGTCGGAGCGAAAGAAATGAACAAGATGAGAGAGGGAAAGAGAGAAAATAGAGAAGGAGAGAAGGGAGAGAGATTTGCATAAAGCAGTCTATGAACAGGGGGCTACTAAGGAGAAGGCGACACGTGGAGGAGGCACAAGGCTTGTGTTTACCACTGTGACCAGCCAGCGCAGGTCCAGAGGTCCGTGACGGGTTTTGGGGCATTTTGGAGTGTTCTAATGTTTTATTCTAATGCCTTTTTCATTAAGAGGATAGTAATCCAAAAGTAACTGAACGTAATCCGATTACGTTACTGAGTTTAAGTAATCCAAAATGCACATTACTGATTACAATTTTGGACAGGTAGCTAGTAACTGTAATGGATCACATTTAGAAAGTAACCCTGTTCGTCTGTGACCGGTATTTATAGAACGCAATATACATTTTATATTAAATTTAATCAATTCTAGATATTTCCCCCTGGTGGCTCTGCTCACCTAATGTCAGCCTTGCTGGTAATGATATTTGCTGCCCCTGTAAGGGATCTCATCCTCCTCTTCTGAGGAGCGTGGGAAGTGTCCATAATGTTTATTTTAAAACATAAACTGAACACTACGAGATACGAAACAATAAACGTGAAATGAACGAAACAGTCTCGTGTGGCGACAAACACTGTCACGGAAGACAAACACCCCCAACCCAAAAGTGAAACCCAGTTTTCCATGATGACCACGATGCGTCAGCTAGCTCTTAGGGAGGCTAGGTTGTTGTAAAGCACTTTGTAGCAGCTGCTGATGTAAAAAGCTTGATACCAGCTGAATTTGTTTTTTGATATTCAGTCCTCAAACATCAACAAGGTCTAAGTTATAGATCCAGTTTTATTTGATGTAATCATGGACGTGTTGGTCGTTGACCTGGGGAAAGTCATTAAAATAGCTAATGATATTGTGACACAAAATCACAACCTGTGTTATGGCTCGATTCCAGACTCTGTACAATGACAGCCTCCCCTGTGCTTCATAGCCAGGAATTATTGGAGGTGAGGTCTTTTTTAGTAGAGCAGGGAATCCCCTCAAGTTAACCCCAGAACATATCGCCATTCATTTACACTGTTTAATTAACTGTGGGATGTATGAGGGTTAAAGCGGCTGAACAACTCTTCTATTCTATCCTACGTGACAAAGTGCCCCAAATGAAAGGGAAAATGGCGAAGGAGTCTCAAGGGTAACAGTATGGGTGCATCCCAAATGGCACCCTATTCCCGTGGTGCACTACTTTTGACCAGAGCCTTTTGTCAAATGTCGGGCACCACATAGGGAATAGGGTGCCATTTGGGACACACACTATATGTCAGAGCTGTAGTTTCTCCTGGTGCTCCTAACCGGTGTCGAGGATAATACCGGACACATTGTCATGAGGTAATCTTTGCCTGCGGGCTCCGAGGACGGTTCTCTGACCTTTCTGTCTAACAAACATGGACATAAAAGACAGTAGGATCCACGTGGTAGCGTGACCTCCGAAAAAGCCAAACAGAGTACCACTCCATTCAGATACGATGCCTGGTGATAGTACAGAGTTCTATGGTCAAATGGTTGGGGTGGTTGGGGTGAAATTATGAAGCGAGTTGTATGGAGAGAGGCTACAGCTTCCCTCTATCTAATCACTGTACATGTATTTTTCCATTTGTATTTTCTGTTGTGTTATTGACTGTACGCTTGTTTATGTGTAACTCTGTGTTGTTGTTTTTGTCGCACTGCTTTGCTTTATCTTGGCCAGGTTGCAGTTATAAATGAGAACTTCGTTCTCAACTGGCCTTCCTTGTTAAATAAAGGTGAAATAAATCATATGTTGGCACACTTTTTTATTTTTATGACCGATAATTAAAATAAATACTCTGGTCATAATCGCATCCAGAAAATTGCCCATATCCGTTACAATAACAGTCTTCATCGACTTCTCAGCACACCCGTAATTTTAAAACATAGTTTTGATTTACAATTCTCAACTCATGTGAATTCAACATGAAATCAACAACAACAAAAAATGTCACCATGTAATTGGATTTAGGTAAAGGTTGGGTGCAAAATTCCCTTTTTCAAATTCAATAAGCCAATCACATTACATTATGGGGTTGAATTGACCTGGTAAACAAACCAGTTCGAGACCGAGCCCCATTCCACTGCGCCTCTGTTGCCCTATTGCCACACAAACATGGCAGCGGCTGCTGTCAAAACAAACTCTGACGATGTACAATACAGAGGGGATTTTACCGTCATGGCAACACACGTACCACATCAGTCGTTGTCAACGTTTGCTTTGACAGCAGCTGTTGCCATGTTTGTGTGGCAACAGGGCAATAGAGGCACAGTTGAATGCAGAGTAGGTCATTGGGTTACATCAGATTATGCAGTGATCTGTTGGGGCATGTTAGGTGGCCTAGTTACTTAACCTAAATGTTTGTTGGAGATAGTGGTTGGTGATAGTGGTTGGTTCAGAAGCAACACCTAGCCCCTACTCCAATCCACTTGTGTAGATTTTTAAGAATTTGATTGGTTTGGCAAACAGTACACATCTATTAGAGGTCAAGATGGAGCTGTGAAATACTGCATTGTCATACTTTGTTTGGGTCCATAATGAAAAATGGAGAGATGGAGAGCAGAAACACACTTCTTTACCAGTTGCCCCGTAGTCCTGCGAGTGCTCGTTGCTGTCAGGTCATTTCATTAGACATCTGTCAAGATGTTGTTGATTCAGGTTAATTTCATTCAAAGTATCAGTGTGGTGAACAGTACACAACCATAATTAAATTGAGAGAGGGAACAGAATTCAGGTCTTGGTGACCTGAGAACACCCACCGTGTGTGTGTGTGTGTGTGTGTGTGTGTGTGTGTGTGTGTGTGTGTGTGTGTGTGTGTGTGTGTGTGTGTGTGTGTGTGTGTGTGTGTGTGTGTGTGTGTGTGTGTGTGTGTGTATATAAGTGTGTGTTCGGGGGGTTGGGAGTTGAAAAACCTAGCAGAGAGAATCCCGATGTAATCTTGGCCAGGAGAGTACACTCTAGTTGGTTCTGAGAGAGGTTGGTTTGCCCGTTAGGATTTTGTGGGGCTGAAGTGGGATTATTTCACAGGAGAGTGGTGGTCCTGATGCCTGGCTCTCATCTTTAGTACTGATGTCTGGGTCTGACCACACACACACACACACACACATACATACTGTCGTGTCTTTACTATCATTAAATTGAAGACTTAGTTTTATCAAAGATTCTCTGTAATTAGTATTATCCGATTAGACTGATTAATCATGTAACTGTAATTAACTAGGAAGTTGGGGCACCAAGGAAAATATTCAGATTACAAATTAAAATAAAATAAGATATTTTCATATCTGATCCATATTTTCATATCTGATCCATATTTTCATATCTGATCCATAGTCTTCTGATTAAAGAATTATTTACTTTACCTCACGTTAGTCTCATTCCAAATGTCGTAAATTGTTGGTTATCTCCACAAACCCAACTTCACTATGAGTCATCCATACATCAATTGTCTTAAATCATTTATTTATTACTAACTAAGTAATTCACAGAAATGCATAAACAAACAAGGTAAATATGGTTACAAGAAATGATAATGGAATGTGCCCTAGTGGGCTAAACCGGCATCGCGGCTTGGTGGACAAAACGGGGAGTGGGGGTCAGCTGAGAAGTCACTACAGAGTTGATAATTAAAACAATTGAAATGCTAATCCTTTGCACATGAACGCTCACTCATTCGGGAACAATTGCAATCAATATATATATTTACGCTCAGTGTGTCGTCTTGATCGCTGTTGAAGAGTTGTTTCTTTTGAAGAATTGTCCGTCTCTCTCTGTCTTGGTTATAGTGGATAGTTCAGAGTGACATTCATTCATGTTGTTGTAGAATGGATGTTTCAGCGGTTGTTGTTCTTTGCGTTCAATGATACCGAATTCCTAGCTGCAGACTAGTAATTAATATCAAAGACTTGTTCTTATTCTGTCGGTATCGATAGTCTAAGAGTTTAACCATGTGGTATGGTTAAAAGATTCAGCAATGGTTTGCAACCTTTGTCCCCTCCTAATGGAGAAAAACATTGGGTGATAATTTCTCAGTTGGGTTTTATTCGGAATTGCAGAAAAGGTTTGTTCCAGGATGCCTGACCCTAACTGGGCTCAGGGGCGGTCCTCTGATTTAGTTCAAGTCAAAAGGGAATTGGATTTTCCTTCATTAAACAGTCCAAAATCATATTACACAATTTTACAAACAGTATCATACTCACTCATTCATCTTATACAACAATTAGAAGTAAACCTCATATCTGAGGCTATTATATAAACAGCGTTATGGTAATGTGGCCACACCGTCTCCCATGAGCTTCCCCAAGTTGTAACAAACGGACCAGTTCGTAGCTGGATTCTTCACCGGTCTTTTATATTTTCTCCGGAACATGAAATTTGTTCTTACCTCAAGTTCTGTGAGGTGGACGAAATTCCATTGTTCTCTATGAAAATTTACTCTGCCTCTTATATTGTGTGGCCATGTGGCAGGGTCTTCTCCTCAGGAATTTACAACCTCTCTCTGACCACATCAGCCTAGTTGAAGGAGGCAGGGGGAGGCAGGGGGAGGGGGATGGGCTTGCTGTACCCAAAGAGGTAAATCTGTCATTCTGCCCCTGAACAGGCAGTTAACCCACTGTTCCTAGGCCGTCATTGAAAATTATAATTTGTTCTTAACTGACTTGCCTAGTTAAATAAAGGTAAAATAAATAAAAAATACAGACTGCCGGCACTGGCGGCTCCTTGCAGACTGGTGGCACTGGCGGCGCTGGGCAGACTGGCGGCACTGGCGGCACTGGGCCGGACTAGCGGCACTGGCGGCTTCTTGCAGACTGGCGGCACTGGCGGCGCTGGGCAGACTGGCGGCACTGGCGGCTCCTTGCAGACTGGCGGCACTGGCGGCTCCTTGCAGACTGGCGGCACTGGCGGCGCTGGGCAGACTGGCGGCACTGGCGGCTCCTTGCAGACTGGCGGCACTGGCGGTGCTGGGCAGACGGGCGGCACTGGCGGCGCTGGGCAGACGGGCGGCACTGGCGGCGCTGGGCAGACGGGCGGCACTGGGCAGACGGGTGGCTCAGGCGGCGCTGGGCAGACGGGAAGCTCCTGCAACGCTCCCAATCAGAGACAATGACTAACACCTGCCTCTGATTGAGAACCATATCAGGCCAGACATAGAAATAGACAAACAAAACATCCAACATAGAATGCCCACTCAGATCACACCCTGACCAAAAACAAAACATAGAAACATACAAAGCAAACTATGGTCAGGGTGTGACAGAGCCTTTATGTTTCATCAATCATACTTTGACATTCAGGAGGCAATTTCATTACTCTGTGACGAGAGACTCAATTATCTGTTCCGTGTCTCCAGCAAGAAGGTTGTTTGGGTAAACATTGCTATCAAACGCAATTACATGCAGTTTTATTGTCACTTTGGGATTATTTGTTTTTCATTGCTCACCGTTTTCATATTGTTTGGTAAAAAGAATACAGTTTGTTTTGATGAATGTGAAATCAATGGTTGACTGAATAAATAATATCAAAACATGACAATACGCTAAACAGTATATTGCCATATATATTTAGGCCTTTCAAATGATCATGAACGTATTGTATTGACTGCCATAAGAAAAGCCCTTTCGCCTGACTAAGTGGACCCTATGTCCATATAGATATCGGCCACGGTATTGAACCGGAACTCCATCGTTATTTTCGGCATGATCTCCCAAGCATTAAAACATATACTGTAGGCCCTTAGTTCCAGAGAGCTACTCAACCTCCCATAGATATGTGACTGTCATGCCAATACCAAAGATGTGTGACTTTTCGATGAATCACGTAAAGCACCTTCCCAAGTGCTCAAAGCACTTTATAGACCTACCACAAGCCGGTGACCTCATTCTAATATTGAGCATCGGATGCTACGGTAACCATTCGAAGGATTCCCCCCACTCGCTCCAAACATATACACTGAGTATACCAAACATTAGGAACACCTTCTTAATGCTGAGCTGCGCCACACACCCCTTTTTGTCCTTAGAACAGCCTGAAATAGTCGGGAGCATGGACTCTACAAGGTGTCGAAAGCGTTCCACAGGGATGCTGGCCCATGTTGACTCCAATGGTTCCCACAGTTGTGTCGAGTTGGCTGGATGTCCTTTGGGTGGTGGACCATTCTTGATACACTGTTCAGTGTGAAAAATCCAGCAGCGTTGCAGTTCTTAACGCAAACCGGTGCGCCTGGCACCTACTACCATACCCTGTACAAAGGCACTTACATTTTGTGTCTTGCCCATTCACCCTCTGAATTGCACACACAACAATCCACGTCTCAATTGTCTCAAGGCTTAAAAATCCTTCTTTCACCTTCATCTACACTGACTGAAAAAGTGGATTTAACAAGTGACATCAATAGTGATCATAGCTTTCACCTGTATTCACCCGGTCAGTCGGTCATGGAAAGAGCAGGTTCTTAATGTTTTGTATACTCAGTGTGTTATTTTTGCATCGCTGTGGCAGTATACAAAGTCGAGGTGAAATTGGGAAACTGGGGGAGCTGTCGAGTTAGCAGCTTTAGGGGGAAACAAATCCAATCCTCCTTTTTTTGTATTGGATTCATTTAGCTGACGTGTTCCTTATCTGTAGGCTAGCAGTCAGAACATTTTCAGCCACCTCGAGACCTGACAGAGATAACCTTTTTTTCTGTGCGTTTCAGCCCCAATTTATATGCTAAATGAATCAATGATTCTGAAACTCATCTGAACCAGCAAATGAGTAATGTGCTATAGCTCACGTGTGACTCTAATTGGTTAATACTGGCCGGATAAGACAGAGAGAATAAAACGTACCCAAAAGTGTCGAATGGTCTGTCTTGTCAATTTAATTGTGAACAGATATGTTTGAGGAAACTGTTGGCGTGATTGATCTTGGACTCAAAATGGCAACCAGAGTGTGTTGGACATGGTTTCTGGGGCTCTATTCAGAAACTAGCTCTAACCCAAACAAGCACCTACCCTTTATGGAGCCCCACGTGTCCTGGTCTCTTCTTCGTCTCTTTGATCATCTTCTTTATGTCATTCTAGCCCGGTTCAAATCTACCCTACTTCTTGCTACTGTAGGTCAAATTAAAACCCTAATAAAAATGTGAAATCATTTCAGCATTTCAAATACTTTGTCAGTGATTGCCTGACACAAATAGGATCAATAGAATAGTCACAAAAGTGCCAACCCCGCCCAACTGGCACTCCAGGCCGGGCTAAAGTGACCCCTCAAAGTATTTTTTCTGACACTTGTGAAATAAGGATGGGTTCAATAAGCACTGAATGAGCACTTCAGGGGGGGACTCTAAATCAACGGACACCTCCGCCTGTATTTCACTCAGGAATCAATACAGAAAAGGCCGAACCCTCTCAAGTCATCCGTCAAAATGTTCTTGCGCCAAAGTTTGCGAGCAGAACCTTGAGAAGTTACTCTATCAATCGCCATGTTTATTTTCGGGATGGAAAAGGATAAAAGGTTGGAAAGGAGGGTAACGGATAGGATGGTTGCAATTGATTTGGGAGGCAATTTATCTCTCTCGCTCTGTGCCTCGCGGGCCCCGGAAGGTCTTGTGGAGAGGGCGGTGGAGGAGCGTTTGATGAACCTCTCGCTATTTGAGGTGTTGTACCACTTAAGACCCCTGCATTAACGGGGTCACTCACGACGCTGAATGACCATCCATGCTCCTACAGTAGGCCACACAACAACAACAACAACAAAAACACACGATACACATAGGATTCAATCCGATTGTGCTTTGTTGATTACCCACCATTTAAAGGTCATTCCCGAGTGTTTACTGTGAATGCAGTCTCCGCGAATGTGGGAATATTGCCTTTCAAAAGTGCCTAGCCGACAACGTGTGATGACTCATTGCAAGGTGTAGCTCAGTACAGCCAACAATGTGCCTTTTCAAAGGCATTTTCGCAGACATTTTCAGAGATCTAATTCTTGGTAAACGCTGGGCATGTTGGCTCAAGCATAAACAACCGTTAAACGTGTGATATAGTGCACAGCGCTTTATTAACTTGCCTCGAGTTTGAACCTCTGTCTGAGGGAGAGTGCGAATGCTCGCAATGACACACGACACACTATTTTTCAGCTCTCATTGTTTTTTTATTACTAATCAGTATGACATTCACCCCTTTTCATCATTGAAAATCTCAAAGGTTTAAAATGCTTCCCTCTCCTCACTGCTCTGGAATCACACGATAGGTCAACGCACTATGCCGGGCCATCTCCTTTCACCAGTACGTATCAGCACAGATGGAGGAAAGGGGACGAGTACAGGAAGCCCCTTTAGACTATTGAGATGCAGCCTTCCAGTTGCCCTCACATGGGGAAGTGCAGGAAGTCACTGAATATACCGTGGTTGTCTACACTATCGTACAGTACGTAGCCTTCTGGGAGATTCATCACTATCCTTCAGCTCTACGGGAAAATGACCTAGATGATCGTTCCATTCCATGTTCAACATTACACTCTTGCCGTTCTTTAGCAGGCGTGCTCCATAGTAAACGTTATCCCTCTCCTCCTTGACAGTGAATCTGAAGTAGTAGACGCCTCGTGCTGGTGCTGTGAACGCATCTGCACAGGCGAACCAGGAAGAGGCATTCATTCTGTCTTTCTTTCGAATATAAAGGGATATGTGACATACTGTGTAGACCACAGGGTTGGAGTCAATTCCATTTCAATTCAGTCCATTTGGGAAGTAAACTGAATTGGAATTTCTATTTACTTTCCAAATGAAGTAAATTGAAATTGGAACTGACTCCCAACCCTGGTAGATTGGATAGCAAGACAGATGTAACGAGAACTGTGCCTGCGAAAGGGCTGTAAGCCTTGCCGACGTTGATGAGGACTCTGCTGAACTTCCATGAGAATTCGCCATTGTAGGGTCCAACGTCTCCGGAGCCCAAACCAGCGCAGAACGCCAACTTAGCTGTGAACAAGGGAGCTCATGGGAGAAGGTACGTTGATAATGAATGACATCCTCATCACATGCATCACAATAAAGTACACTGAGCGATGCCGTAAACCAGTGTCTGGGAATGCAATGGTGCTGTGTTGATTATGTTGAAGGATTACGATGCTGGAAATGAAGAATCCATTACATTGTAGTGAAGGATTTGTCATGTAGAGACAACGTTTGTATCACCTGCTGCATTCTCTGTCTTCGGCTCCTCCACCTGGCTCTCACCGACGCTCAGTCTAACCTCCAAAGCTATAACAATATGAAGAAAAATGTGGATAAGCATTGATGTTTCTTAGTACCATCCCTTAATTATCTGAAATCTGACCCTCACTGGCTGTCAGTCTGGCACCCAAGGCAGTAATTCTTCTTCTTTTGTAAATAAGATTTAACTAGGCAAGTCAGTTAATAAGAACAAATTCTTATTTACAATGACAGTCTACCGGGTTAAGTGCCTTGTTCAGGGTTAGAACAACAGATACTTACCTTGGGGATATGCTCCAGGAACCTTTCAGTTACTGGCCCAACGCTCTAACCACTAGGCTACCTGCCATCCCTGAAATGGGACAGAAGAATCACTAAAAACAGACTCCTTGCATGTTTTCTATCAGGAGTTGAGGAGAAAGCAGCGTGAAAACTAACAAGCTTCATATCTGCATTCTTTCTTTCAAGTTCCACTAGGAAAGCCATCCTCTCATCATTCTGCTGGTCAACCTTTCCCTCACTGGCTGTCTTTCTAGTCTCAAATGCTACAAAAGAGAAGTCCAAAACTTTTACAATTACCACAGCTGAGTTAAACAATACCTGATTCAGCATGTTCATGGCAGTCTCTCTGTCTCTCTCCCTCCCTCTCTAAACCCTCCCTACAAGCCTGCTGCCTCTTTGTTCTTGGTCAGAATCAGCTCCACTCTCCGCTCGTCCACCTTGTCCTCCCTGTCCCTCAATCTGGCCTCCACGTTCCTCAGCTCCACTCTCTGCTCCAATACCATGTCAAATCAAATCAAATGTTATGTCACATTCACCAAATACAACAGGTAGACCTTACCGTGAAATGCTAACTTACCAACGATGCAGTTCAAGAAATATAGTTAAGAAAATATTTACTGAAAAACTAAAGTAAAAAAAGAAAAAGTAACACAAAAAAATGACGTAACAATAACGAGGCTGTATACAAGGGGTACCGCTACCGAGACAATGTTAGTCGAGGTCACTTGTACATGTAGGTAGAGGTAAAGTGACTATGCATAGATAATAAACAGCGACTAGCAGCAGTGTAAAAACAATGAGGGGGGACCTAGACTTGGGGGGGAGCCTTTTGGAACTAGACTTGGTGCTCCGGTACTGCTTGTCATGCGGTAGCAGAGAGAACAGTCTATGACTTGGGTGACTGGTGTCTTTGACAATTTTTGGGCCATCCTCTGACACCGCCTTTTCATGAACCCTTCGGGAACCCTTTTCATGACTGTCTTGGTGTGTTTGGACCATGATATTTTTTGGTGATGTGGACACCAAGGAACTTGAAACTCTCGACATGCTCCACTACAGCCCCGTTGATGTTAATGTGGGCCTGTTCAGCCCTCCTTTTCGTTTAGTCCATGATCAGCTCCTTTGTCTTGCTCACATTGAGGGAGAGGTTGTTGTCCTGGCACCACCCGGCCAGGTCTCTGACCTCCTCCCTATAGGCTGTCTCATCGTTGTCGGTGATCAGGTCTACCACTGTTGTGTCGTCAGCAAACTTAATGATGGTGTTGGAGTTGTGCTTGGCCACCCAGTCGTGGGTGAACAGGGAGCACAGGAGGGGACTAAGCATGCTCCCCAGAGGGCCCCAGTGTTGCGGATCAGCATGGCAGATGTGTTGTTGGTTACCCTTACCGCCTGGAGGCGGCCCGTCAGAAAGTCCAGGATCCAGTTGCAGAGGGAGGTGTTTGGTCCCAGTCTCCTTAGCGTAGTGATGAGCTTTCTGGACACTATGGTATTGAACATTGAGCTGTAGTCATTGAACAGCATTCTCACATAGGTGTTCCTTTTTTCCAGGTGGGAAAGGGCAGTGTGGAGTGCAATTGAGATTGCGTCATCTGTGGATCTGTTGGGGCGGTATGCGAATTGGAGTGGGTCTATTTCTGGGATGATGGTGTTGATGTGAGCTATGACCAGCCTTTCAAAGCACTTCATGGCTACCGTTTGGGAAGAAACAAGCCTGAATCCTTGAACAAAGACTACTGACATCCAGTGGAAGCCATAGGAATTGCACACTGGGAGCTGGATTTAAAAAGAATCCCTATACGTTCTAAGGGAAGAATTCATTAGACAATTCTGGTTGGTTTTTATTTGAAATTTATCCTACCATATCTATTGTGTTATAGTCTACTACATTATTTGTACATCTCTACATACATCAGAGTATCTTCTTTCCAATGGTACCAATTACATGCATATCCTGGCTTCAAGGCCTGAGCAACAGGCAGTTTACTTTGGGCACGTCAGTCAGGCGGAAATGGAGAAAAATAGACCCTAGCCTGAAGAAGATTTATTAACAGTCTGATGGCCTTGAGATAGAAGTCATTTTTTAGTCTTTTGGTCCCAGCATTGATTCACCTGTACTGATCTTGCCTTCTGGATGGTAACAGGGTGAATAGGCAGTGGCTTGGGTGGTTGTTGTCCTCGATGATCTTTTTGGCCTTCCTGTGACATTGGGTGCTGTAGGTGTCATGGAGGGCAGGTAGTTTGCCCCGGGTGATGCATTGTGCAGACCGCACCACCTTCTGGAGAGCCTTGCGGTTGTTGGCGCTGCAGTTGCCGTACCAGGTGGTGTTACAGCCCGATAGGACGCTCTCAATTGTGTATCTTTAAAAGTTTGTGAGGGTTTTAGGTGACAAACCAAATCTCTTCAGCCTCCTGAGGGTGAATAAAGATCCACATGCCATAAGAAATGCTCTACATCCACTAGCATTAGTCTATAGCAGCTGCAGATTCAAGTAATTGCTCTGTACAGTACATCATGCAGATGGGTCTATCTGATAGTGGGTGTTATTGTCAGGGCAATCCATGTGGTGTAGATGTTAGTGGATCAGGGCATATGGGCAACAAGAGTCATCTTGCATGAACAATTTTTGAATGGATACTGATGGCCATATTCTATATCGTTGCATTCATTTGGTCTTGTATCTTCTAGGACGTTATTCAATCGCCTACAATGTTGGTCGAACACACCTATTATTTAAGTGTGAAGCTCACACAGTGCAGGGATTTCATAAAACTGGGTGATAGCATGAAATAAGACCCATAACAACTCAAATGCCCATAAGGCCTTGCTGTGTGGGGGCGTAGCTATCCAATTAAACAGACTCAATCCACACAGCTAATGCAGCAAACATAAAAAAGCTAACTTGCTTTTTATAAAACTTTTCCATATCTGCATTCTTGTGCCTCATGTTAGTTGTTGCTTAACCAAGATCTGCTGTTCAATCTGTATCGTGGAAGTTTAGCACTAGAGTACGATTTAAATGTAAAGGCAATGTTCCCGCATTTGTGAAGACTGCGTTCACGAACTGCTGCAATATGGATGGAATTACGGCCCTAAGTGTTTGTTCATGGATGGTACATGGCAAGACTCGACTCTGGGTGCAGAACAGATAGTTAGCTGCTTTATCTATCTGAAGTGTATGTGGCCTTCCATTTCACCTAGACCATGAGGTCTGGTATACAGTTGTTCTCCTGGAGAAAGATGGCACAATCAGGGGAGTAAACCTCAAAATGGCCTCCACCTACAGTGCACTCCCGAGAAGACGTTGCTGGGAGCACCAAGCTGCAAGTTGTTTTCCTGGTTTGATTTATTCCGGTGTAGCTCTCCAACTGAACATAGTCAATAATGATTTGGGACCTAGGACACTGCTCTCCGCGTAGCCAAGATGGAAATGAGGCACACTCGAGCAGATACATTTTGTTTAGTCGGTGACCATCGTTGGTCACGACCTTTCAAAGTGTGCGGCATTTCATGGATCACCTGCATTGTGGGAGGCATTATTTATCAAACCCTATCATAAGTGGTTTTAGTTGAGCCCGAAGACGTGACTGAAACATGAACCAACTTTGCCATGATTCGAGAGCTACAAATGAAAGTGATATTTGAGACCTTAATTCTACACACAGTGTGTGAGTGTGTGACATTGGGGTATAGAAAAGTTGAATTCTACATTGATAAAGAAACACTTTTATAAACCATAACAGATATTGCCACTGCCGTGTTGATCTGAACCTTACTGTTGGGAAACCACAACTGTGTCTGACCTTCGGCTGTCGCAGATGCACCGCCCTCGGCAACCTTCCTCTACAGTCGCCTTACTACTCAAACACACCCAGTGTAATGGACGCATTCCCTTGCTCAGACGTAGTTCACACACATCACAACATGACATTGGTGTCCTTACCCTGTAGGCCTTCTATGGACATGGCATGACAGTAGTCCATGCTTTGGTTTAGTTCCCCAAGCACTGTTTACAAAATGTTAACGTTTTATCATCTCATGGCGCACATCCTATTCATGTCAGGGTACCGATATTATAATTTCTTGTGTGCATCTTGTCTTGTTTAGGGGTGGAGCTCTTTTTAATATTAGCCAGAGTGTAGATTAATACACACATATGCAATTGAGGAAATTACATATTTTCTTTTACCTTTGAGTACCTATTTTATTCTTACTTTATTTAGTTTATTCTATTTTCTATCATTAACTATATTATTATCACTGCACTGTGAGAAAGAGATCAAGGTCAGAATTTCACTGTACTGTTTTACACCTGTTGTAAACTTTGAAACTTACCATGAAGAGAATGACATTCATATCCATAATTATGCATTTCTATATAGTACAGATCAGGTACCCATCATGTATTTCTGTTACCATAATTCTGTAACCAGGTGTAGATCCTCTTCACTTACATTAAATACATTCAATAACCAAAATAGATGTTTTCAATGTCACGGTGTCATGTCATAGATGACACCCCATTCTTACCCCAGACATATTTTAGAGTTTTTGGAAAACGTGGTCACATAAAGAACTGAGGGAGACTTTTAACAATATTCTGTTACCAAACTTTGCATTTGCAGTTATTCTATTTTGTAAAATGTTCCATTTACATTTTCAAAAGTAGTCCTTGTATGGTTTGTTAAACTATAAAAACAATGTTTTTTGTTTGGCATACATTTTGAAGTGAAAAATCTGTCTCAGTGTAATTCAGTTAACTTGGAATTGACCAGATACAAACCACAAATCAATTCAAATCAAACTTTACTTGCCACATGTGCCAAATACAACAAGTGTAGACTTTGCCGTGAAATGCTTACTTACAAGCCCTTAACCAACAGTGCAGTTCAAGAAGACAAAAATATTTACCAAGTAGGCTAAAATAAAAAGTAATAATAAAAAGTAACACAATAAGAATAACAAAAATGAGGCTTTATACAGGGGGCACCGGTACAGAGTCAGTGTGCAGGGGTACAGGCTAGTTGAGGTAATCTGTACATGTAGGTGGTGGCGAAATGACTATGCATAAGTAACAAACAAACAGCGAGTAGCAGCAGTGTACAAGAGGGGGGTTAATGTAAATTGTGCGGTGGCAATTTTTATGAATTGTTCCGCAGTCTAATGTCTTGGGGGTAGAAGCTGTTGAGGAGCCTTTTGGTCCTAGACCTGGCTCTCCAGTACCGCTTGTCGTGCGGTAGCAGAGAAAACAGTTTATAACTTGTGTGACTGGAGTCTCTGACAAATGTTGGGCTTTCCTCTGACACTGCCGATTATATAGGTCCTGGATGGCAGGAACCTTGGCCCCAGTGATGTATGGGACCGTTCGCACTACTCTCTGTAACGCCTTATGGTCAGATGCTGAGCAGTTGCCATACCAGGAGGTGATGCAACCTGTCAGGATGCTCTCGATGGTGCAGCTGTAGAAACTTTTGAGGATCTGGGGACCCATGCCAAATCTTTTCAGTCTCCTGAGGGGGAAAAGATTTTGTTGTGCCCTCTTCAAGGTTGTCTTGGAATGTTTGGACCATGATAGCTCGTTGGGGATGAGGACACCAAGGAACTTGAAACTCTCAACACGCTCCACTACAGCCCCGTCGGCCTGTCCCTGTAGTCCACGATCAGCTCCTTTGTCTTGCTCATATTGAGGGAGAGGTTGTTGTCCTGGCACCACACTGCCAGGTCTCTAACCTCCCTATAGGCTGTCTCATCGTTGTCGGTGATCAGGCCTACCACTGTTGTGTCGTCAGCAAACTTAATGATGGTGTTGGAGTCGTGTTTGGCCACACAGTCGAGGGTGAACAGGGAATACAGGAGGGGACTAAATACACACCATTAAGGGGCCCCAGTGTTAAGGATCAGCGTGAAAGACATGTTGTTGCCTACTCTTACCATCTGGGTGCGGCCCGTCAGGGAGTCCAGGATCCAGTTGCAGAGGGAGGTGATTTGAGTCCTTAGATTAGTAATAAACTTAGTGGGCACTATGGTGTTGAACGCTGAGCTGTAGTCAATGAACAGCATTGTCACATAGGTGTTCTTTTTGTCCAGGTGAGAAAGGGCAGTGTGGAGTGCGATTGAGATTGCGTCACCTGTGGACCTGTTGGAATGGTATGCGAATTGGAGTGGCTCTAGGGTGTCTGGGAGGATGCTGTTGATGTGAGCCATGACCAGCCTTTCAAGGCACTTCATTCACAATCATTTAGGCAGATTACCTTTACTTCCTTGGGCACAGGGGCTATGGTGGTCTGCTTGAAACATGTAGGTATTACAGACTCGGTCAGGGAGAGGTTGAAAATGTCAATGAAGACACACAGTTGGTCCGCGCATGCTTTGAGTACACATCCTGGTAATCCGTCTGGCCCAGCAGCTTTGTGAATGTTGACCTGTTTAAAGGTTTTGTTCACATCGGCTACCGAGAGCGTTATCACACAGTCATCCAGAACAGCTGGTGCTCTTGTGCATGCGTCAGTGTTGCTTGTCTCGAAGCGAGCCTAAATGTCATTTAGCTCATCTGGTAGGCTCGCGTCACTGGGCAGCTCACGTCTGGGTTTCCCTTTGTAGTCCGTAATAGTTTATAATAGTAATAGTCTGCCACATCCGACGAGTGTCAGATCCGGTGTAGCAGGATTCAATCTTAATCCTGTATTGACGCTTTGCTTGTTTGATGGTTTGTCTGAGGGCATAGTGGGATTTCTTATAAGTGTCCAGATTAGTGTTCCGCTCCTTTGAAAGCGGCAGCTCTGGCCTTTAGCTCAATGCGGATGTTGCCTGTAATCCATGGCTTCTGGTTGGGATAGGTACGTACAGTCACTGTGTGGAAGACGTCATCAATGCACTTATTGATGAAGCCGATGACTGAGGTGGTGTATTCCTCAATGCCATTGGATGAATCCTGGAACATATTCCAGTCTGTGCTAGCAAACCAGTCCTGTAGTGTAGCAACATCTGACCACTTCTGTGTTGAGCAAGTCACTGGTACTTCCTGCTTTAGTTTTTGCTTGTAAGCAAGAATCAGGAGGATATAATTATAATTATAATTTGATTTGCCAGGTGGAGGGTGGGCTTTCCCCCTGGTTGCACATTTGACATGCTGGTAAATATCTGGTAAAACTGATTAGTAGCTCATGTGTCACATTCAACCCCTTCCCTGCATAAAACTCATACCTCTACCTCGATCAAACCACAAGAGAGTACCAGTACTTGGTAATATTCTAGACTCGTCTCTAGTATATAAACTGGGTCAGACGTGCCTTACAAATACCAGTGTTTAGGGAGGCTAGAAACTAGTCCAGTTAAATTTGGCATATATCCAGATTTATACAAGGTGTTTTGTCACTTGCCTTTAGGGGATAGTGGGGTAAGTTGAGAGACAATAGTTAGTTGAGCCGCTGGTGTTTCTAGGAAACCATACACAAAATGAATCATTTGACCAAATGCTTAGGAAGAGATCATCATTTCATGCAGTATGTGAAGAAAGAAACCACATGGGAAAAAGTAGTAAGCAAGTTAAGTCCAAAAATATTCACAATGTCAAATGAATGTGTTATGGGTTTTATGATGCTTGTATCTAAAACAAAGTAGATAGCTGCAAGATTGTTTTATACATCAGTTGGGGTCTAAATCATTTACAATATGAGGTCCTAAACCAAGAATGAAAGTGCATCCTTGTAGCTCCGTGGGCTAATATAGTCAAAATGTTGAGCCAATGGCGACCATACCCCTTACAAATGATAGTTACATTTTGTCAATTTTATGCATCATATGTATAACACTTTTGCAATGTGTCATGCATATGAACTCAAGATAGTGTATTTGTACTGTTACAGGTATGATAAGGAAGTGAGAGAAGAGAAGAAGCCAGTAGAAGAGCCACAAGGTATTTTCTGATTACATGGAGTCTGAGCTTGCTAGACATATCAAGAATCCCGGGGACCAGTTTCGTGTGTTTAGTAGGCTCAAATGCAGAAAACTTGTCTACAAACTGGCCCATCGAAACAACATCCCTGTCACAGACACCTGGTCAAGAAATAGAAGGGTAAGTGATGTTGAACAAAGATCAATATCTAAATGAAGGCATACATTTAAGATATATAATATACAACACCCCCATCCCATGAATAAACTTTGACCTACCAGCACCATCACCCACTTACCCCAAGGTGGCTCAATTTACGCAGTTCCTACGCTCAATTTACCCCATACCCGGGGTAATCTGTGCTAAACAAAACACCACTTTCTTTGGAAAAGCTATGTTTTCTAAACTGTTATGTTTACACTCATTTCTGATTATTTCCAGGGATACACAACATCCTGAAATATATGTAGACATATCTTTGTTAGAAAGAATAATTGATTTCCCTTGTTGTAGTGATAATGAATGTAAAAAAACAAAAACGTCTCAACTTACCCCACTCACCCCTACATCTTTAACCTGCATCATTCACTGACAAAACCTTTTTATATATATATAGATAGTGGTCTGTAAGACTAGTGACTCCAAATGAAAATTTGGGATAACAAAGGCATTCTAATCTAAACCTGTGAATGTGAGATTCTTACCTTATTGTTTTGTTTTAGTTTGGGGCAGGGATTCATGAACGTGTAGATATGACTTCTTCATCTGTGGAACGTTCGTGGGCTGCTGTATCATCACTCAGTGAGCAGAGCATAACTACAGACACATATTCACCACCTGTGAGAGTGAATGTCTGATTACTGCAGGCTTAGTGGTGACTGCCCTCTAGTGTAGAAGAAGCATAACACAATCTGTCACAGTCTTGAACTAATGCACACTGATTCTATGTGATTCGTACATGTGATGCTTCAAACTGGATTTATCATCAACTCAGCACGCACGCACACACACACACACACACACACACGATCATTATTATATTTACTCAACCTGAAAACATGAGCTTTGCCTGATCTGGCCTTGTGTGGTCTTACTTTTAGGGTTGAAAGTAAAATAAATGTATAACCTCTACAGAAGCACCCAGTTACACACAGTGAATACTACACAGAGGACAATTCACCCATGATGCCCTAAGGCCTTATCAATATCACTTAATTAAACAATTGAATATATGCTGTCAATAGTAATTGTCAAGTGTAAATAGTATTTGTTAAACATCGCCATCTGGTGGGTTTTCAGTGCTACTATAATAGCATCAATCTGATCCTGTGACTAACCACTGCACACTGCAGAAACGTAGCCTGTTCCAAACTTCACTCAGTAATTCCAGATCCTATGGATTAAGTTAAGTTCCTCAGTTATTATTTAAAAAGTATTAGATGTTGGGGTAGGGGGGTGCTAAGCTGACATACGGAATTGTTTTAAGACGGTCATACTATGGATCACTTAGAATTTTAGGACCCCTTTAGGTATAAAATAAATATATTTATAAAAAAAGATTTAATAAAATATTGATTTTGGCATTTACTACTAAAGCCTATAGTAACACATTCAATAACTGATTCAAAACTTGAAAAAAAGGACAGTAAAATAATTTCTCATAAGAAACAAGGTTTTGAAGTGTCCGTCCTAAATCTAGTAGATATAAAGTTATTTTTTTTATTTTTTTTTATACATATTTGCCATGTGGAAAATAACTACCTTCATACTTTATACCTGCACAAAACTACCTTCATTCTTCCATTCGTTAAAAAAAAAAAACTGGTACCGATTACCTTCAGACGAGTCCAGTGACACTTGTGGGGGTTGTAGAGCAAAACAGAATCTCCCCTTTCCACAGTGGGGTCCCATTAGTTCGGAGTAGGTCAAACTGTTCGGAAGAAAAATGTTTTCCCGAGAAGACCGATTTTCGGGATGTCTCATGGTCTGACAAACACCGCTCTAGCTCTGTCACCTTTAACCGCAGAAGTGCAACACTGGCGGATGAGGTGGATTAAGACACATTCAAACTGATATCTCTCGTTTAAATTGACAGATTTTGATGGGGATTGTTATGTAACTTAGATTGACTCTGGAGGGTTAATATTGATAAACATTTTAAGCAATAGAATTAAATTGGATCTGAGGAGCATGAGATGAAGAGAAGGCATGAGAACGATTGTGAAATGGCTCGACAATAAGCATTCTCCAACCACTGTTCCAGGCACAGATCTTTTTTAATCCCCATAAAGATTAAGGCTAGGATTAAGGTTAGTAATCTGACTCGACATCTGTGGTTAAGGGAACATCTACCTCAGGTACAGTTGAAGGCGGTAGTTTACATACAGTTAGGTTGGATTCATTAAAACTCATTTTTCAACCACTCCACACATTTCTTGTTAACAAACTATTGTTTTGGCAAGTCGGTTAGGACATCAACTTTGTGCATGACACAAGTCATTTTTCCAACAATTGTTTACAGACAGATTATTTCACGTATAATTCACTGTATCACAATTCCAGTGGGTCAGAAGTTTACATACAAAGTTGACTGTGCCTTTAAACAGCTTGGAAAATTCCAGAAAATTATGTCATGGCTTTAGAAACTTCTGATGGGCTAATTGACATCATTTGAGTTAATTGGAGGTGTACATGTGGATGTATTTCAAGGCTTACCTTCAAACTCAGTGCCTCTTTGCTTGACATCATGGGAAAATCAAAAGAAATCAGCCAAGACCTCAGAAAATATTTGTAGATCTCCAGAAGTCTGGTTCATCCTTGAGAGCAATTCCCAAACGCCTGAAGGTACCACATTCTTCTGTACAAACAATGGTATAAACACCATGGGACCACGCAGCCGTCATACCGCTCAGGGAGGAGACGCGTTCTGTCTCCTAGAGATGAACATATTTTGTTGCGAAATGTGCAAATCAATCCCAGAACAACGGCAAAGGAACTTGTGAAGATTCTGGAGGAAACAGAAACAAAAGTATCTATATCGACAGTAAAAGAAGTCCTATGTCGACGTAACCTGAAAGTCCGCTCATCAAGGAAGAAGCCACTGCTCCAAAACCGCCATAAAATAGCCAGACTATGGTTTGCAACTGCACACGTGGACAAAGATTGTACTTTTTGGAGAAATGTTCTCTGGTCTGATGAAACAGACATAGAACTGTTTGGCCATAATGACCATTTATATGGTTGGAGGAAAAAGGGCGAGGCTTGCAAGCTGAAAGACACCATCCCAACCGTGAAGCATGGGGGTGGCAGCATCATGTTGTGGGGGTGCTTTGCTGCAGGAGGGACTGGTGCACTTCACAAATTAGATGGCACGAGGAAAGAAAATTACATGGATATATTGAAGCATCATCTCAGACATCAGTCAGGAAGTTAAAGCTTGGTTGCAAATGGGTCTTCTGAATGGACAATGACCCCAAGCATACTTCCAAAGTTGTGGCAAAATTGCTTAAGGACAACAAAGTCAAGGTATTTGTCACACCCTGACCATAGTTTGCTTTGTATGTTTCTATGTTTTGTTTGGTCAGGGTGTGATCTGAGTGGGCATTCTATGTTGTGTGTCTAGTTTGTCTGTTTCTGTGTCTCGCCTGATATGGTTCTCAATCAGAGGCAGGTGTTAGTCATTGTCTCTGATTGGGAACCATATTTAGGTAGCCTGTTTGGTGTTGGGTTTTGTGGGTGATTGTCCTTAGGTCTGTCGTGTGCCAGTTTGCACCAGTATTAGGCTGTTTCGGTTTTCGTGTATTTTTTGTTTTTTCATATTGATTCGTGTTTACTTCAGTTTTATTAAACATGGATCGCAATAGACACGCCGCATTTTGGTCCGACTCTCTTTCACCTACAGAAAACCGTGACAGTATTGGAGTGGCTATCACAAAGCCCTGACCTCAATCCAATAGAATTTGTTTTGGGCAGAACTAAAAAATGTGTGCGAGCAAGGAGGCCTACAAACCTGACTCAGTTAAAGTGGAAGGCTTCCTGAAACATTTGACCCAAGTAAAACAATTTAAAGGCAATGCTACCAAGTACTAATTGAGGGCATTTCTGACCCACTGGGAATGTGATGAAAGAAATAAAATCTGAAATAACATTTCACATTCTTAAAATAAAGTGGTGATCCTAACTGACCTAAAACAGGGAATTTTTACTAGGATTAAATGTCAGGAATTGTGAAAAACTGAGTTGAAATGAATTTGGCTCAGGTGTATGTAAACTTCCGACTTCAATTGTATATATATTCTCATCCTAACCATGCTACTGTTGAGACAGGTCGGTGTAGGAGAATGGTTCCGAATGGGTCTCAATTGAGAAAAAGGATAATCCCAATAGACTCAAGGTGGTGTTGCACCATACATGTATAAGCCATTCTATCATATGCGTCTTCTATTTTAAATCACCAAGAAATGTAAACCAAATAAAAACTTGTCACAATTATTTTGTATTGTGCAGAAGTGTCTTTTTTTTACATAACATGGAAAGCTGGTTTAGACATTTGATTAAACAACGCCCTGAGTTTGAGATTTTTACAATTTCCACTCTCCTGAGAATAACAATGACAAAGGGTATTTATAAACACACAACTTGCATTTGCATGTGTTTGATACAGTTCCATTCATTCCATTCCAGCAATGTCAATGAGCAGGTCCTCTCCATTTCTCTCTGTTCCACTCTCCACTAATATATTTTAAAAAATGGCATTAAGTTACATTTTCCATATGAGAGTATTAAAAGTGTCTTCCCCACACATTTCTGTTGATAAATGACGTGATTCAAACTCTAATCATTCTTTAGGATGGAGGGGCGGACATTTTAGAAGTTCTGGAGGAGTCTGCTCAAGCAGGAAATGAAGGCCCACAGGGGACCATGATGTGCAAAAAGTGAATTAAATGGGCACAACTTTTCCCCATTTATTTATTTTGTCATTTTTCATGTACGGCTATTAAAATGTCTCTGTCTGACAGGCGGTAATAAACAATGTGAAAGTGGAAGGGTTGCTTAACAATTCTAATTCTGGCAATGAGGGGAAAACACATTTGATATTGATTTTGTTGACATTATATGGGTGGACTGAGTTTGCCCTTAGGCACCAGCCACACCACAAAGGGTTTCTTGAGAAGAAAAACTACGAGTAAGCTCCCAAACATTCCATTTCACACCTTGAATAAACACAATTCTAGCTCTAACTGATATCCTCAGGACAATAGTAACTCTAACTCAGCATTTCCCAAACTCGGCCCTGGGGACTCCAAGAGGTGCACGTTTAGATTTTAGCCCAAGCACTACACTGCTGATTCAAAAAATCAAAGCTTGATGATTCATTTATTATTATGAATTAGCTGGCTGTATAGTGCTAGGGCAAAAAATCTAAACGAGACACTCCTTGGGTCCCCGGGACCTAGTTTGAGAAACCCTGCTTTAACTGATAACATCAAGAAGTAATATAACGTTATGATTCATAAAAGTAACTCATTAATAATCTTGCACTGCACATTTAACGTATGGGTAACACATACTAACGTAAGTAATTCCTTCATTCATTTATTCTTTCTTACATACATCCAGAGTGCAGTACCACTGACGCAAAGGCCGGATTGGCCCAATAAAGGGTTAAATATACTGCAAACACAATATTCCACATCTGCTCTCAGCCTTTGTCAGACACCTTTGTAAGACTTCCTGTGCAATAAGAGGCGACTTTGAAGTGTGATGCATCCCAAATGGCATCCTATTCCCTATAGAATGCACTTCTTTTTACCATGGCCCATAGGGCTCTGGTCTGAAGTAGTGCACTATATAGGGAATAAGTGATGGGGCTTTCAATGAACATGTGTTATTGATGTGTATGACTGACGTTAATGCCTGTGATGTGAGAACTCTCTATAAGGGCTGAGACATCGATCAGGTGTAAAGAGAACATCTTTTTGAAGAATGCGTGTGTTTTTCCGACTTCTTCAAAAGACTCCTAAGGAAGATTCCTAAGGAAGAGGTCATGTAAAGTGAACCCCAATTCAAAAAGACTGGGGGAGTGTTTCCAGTGTGTGTGTGTGTGTGTGTTTGTGTGTGTATGAGTTAACTGCCTGAGCCGACGCTATCTGATCTCATCAGGAGTTGCATTACACCAAACCAGACACACAGATCCAGGCACAAATTAACATTACAAACCCTTATGCACATGATGTGCCTCTTAGTCTGTAGGGTGATTGCAACCCCCCCCTGATAAAAATGAACATTCCAACGCCTTCAGACAATCTTGAGATCTCTACTTAGGACGTCTTGATTCAACAAGAACAGCAGTGCATTCCATTTGATATTAAACACAAGATAAAGTCAAATACAAGGAAGTAGTCAGGTGCTTTTTCTTGCATGACATGACATGTACTTTTCAGACAAATAGCTCACTGATAACCCGGTTTATAATGCGCCCAAAGCAAACAGTTTTTCCTACAGTGTGGTAAAGAACACACGTTTTTTCCTCATTCCAGTAAAGAGATTAGAGTATGTATTAATCTTTGGCTGACTGTTGGTTAGAGAGCACCTGAATGCAAAAACAATCTACGTGCCATTGATATAGTGAACGTAAGACACTGGCCCTGTCGAATGCATGATGAGCATCAAATCCATGATGCAATGTGGCTAAAGGGTGACTGACTGATCTACAAATAATAATGAGTAGTTATTTATGGTGCAAGGTATTTTGTAGATCAGTCAGTTGGCAGTCACCTACACTGTCGCCTGCAATATCGAGCAAGCCTACCCTCATCGAACCACACCCCCAAGAGCACCAAAACAGCCCAGACAGAAGCAGTAAATTCAGCCCCTCTTTAAATTCAACCTTCCCTATAACTGCAAAAGGATATACCCACTCATTTATAAGGGTTCATTTCAATCAAACCCACTCGAACCATAATACTTTAAATCTTTCTGAGTGTTTGATTTAGCCTACCTGGAGTGCCAGGTTTGCACTTTAGGGACTTTTCTGTTGGTTCCATTGCAACAGAAAAGCTCAATCAAGCACATCTAAAGTGAAAATATTTAAAATAGTATTTGAACCGAGGTCTGAACCCACAAGAGTTTGATTGAAGTGTTCCTTTATCTGCAACTGATTGAATTGGGGACTTGTACGTTTTCAGTTGTAAAGCTTTTCTTTGATCCAAAAAAAGTACTAGAAGGAAAAACTAGCATAATTTGTCCATGGTCAATATGTACAGTTCATGACAAAACAAAGTAGCTACTGGATATATTTGCCGGGAAAAATAAGAAGAATCAAATCTATTGAGCGCCTGCAAAACTTAACCAATAACTGTTATCAACAGACGTGACCCAATAACACTCCAGACATCAGCAGTCCACACACAGAGTGGCCTTCAGCATGGTATGCTTGCACAATGGGTATGAACAAATATAAATACACCAAATCTCTCAGTAATAATATACACTGCGAAAAGACAAGAGCTTCAAGACCAGGTAAGATGCTAGTTGCCGTACTATATATCCTTACTACAATACATGGGACACATAATGTTGATGTCTTTGATATACACATGCCGTACTGAATCAGAAAAGAGGTTGAGCCTTTCTAAAATTTATACTTTCATGTTTTATACATTTTCTTTGGCAAAAGACATCAGTTGCGACAGATGTGACTTCAAGATGGTCACTTTTTTGAGTATAGAAAATGCTCATGTTGACATCTTGCTCTCTCTGTCTCAGGTTGATCATGGCATCGCACACCTTATTCTGCTGTTGCTTCCTGCTCCTCTTTCTGTACACTGCCTCTACATTTCCGACCATTGATACAATCAGGGATCTGAGAGGTATATGGTACGGCAACATCTTCCCACGACATGGTCTCCATCTGCTTTACTGGTTTGTTGACCAATCAGAGATTGACAAAAGCCATAACATCATCCAAACCCATTTCGATCCAGCCAGAGGTGACTATGGCTTTGGTTACTTCAATAATAACGACAGTTTCCTCCCAGCTCTGACCGATCCAAAGAGGCAAGCTTACTATGCAGTGGGGGATATCAGTAAGGCTAAATCTTGGGCCTTGCCTGAGTATATCACTCAAAACTACTACAACTCACTGAAGTCGGGGAACAGAAACAGGGATAGGATGATTGTCAGGGTTGCCCGGGCCAATGGGTCAAATCAGTTCTGGTTGGACGAGGTCTTTGTCACTCAAATGTATCCTCTCAATGACAAGAAAGTGAATTCCTTTGATCCAAATCACACGAATAGTATTGGCTTCGACCTCTTACGAGAAATTCAGACGTTACAGACGGTCAGAGGAAGGAACAACACATTGGCCGGTCTGGAGGCATTCCTGGAGCAATCAGGATATCAAACGTGCCCGACACCCGAATTTCAAATCTGTTCCGCAAAGTCGGTCCGATTTCAAAGGCTTCAGATGGTGGAAATCAAGACAGAGGATGATTGTCACCTGCTGAAACTTGACGTCAAACCAGCCGAGAACGGCTACCTGAAAATGAGTTGGAGCAACCTACCAAAGTCCATCATGGACCGTTACATGGTAGTGGGGCTTTTCAAGGACGATGCTAGTACGACCAAACTAGCTGAGTCCTCCGTCGGCAACGACACATCTGGAACCTCAGACGTTTCCGTTGTCCTGAACCCCGGTCTTCAGGTCAGGCTACTTAAAGGGAAATCTCTCTGGGACAAGAACGATAGGGAAGTCTGGAGAGGTGCCGAATTTGACGTTGCAGGCGGTTTGATTCCCATTGTCGTGAAAGGCTACGATGCCAGTCTGCAGCTCTACACTAAAAATGGCTACGCCTGCGCTCGCCTGTTCGTGAAGATGTCCTTCGCTGACTGGAAGGAGGTGTTTAATTACTCGTGGGTAGGGTTCTACTCAGCAAACAGCGTCAACAACATTGAGTACCAAACCTTCCAGTGGGCAGGGTCTTTCACTAAAGAGATTTCCTCAGAGGAGATACCTGAGTATGATGTCTATGTTTATGAGTCCAGTATGGCCACTTCTCCAGGTGCCCAGGCCCGATTCATGCTGTCAAAATACAACGAAGTAGCACGTACTGTGGCCTGGGAAAATCAACCCTAAAAACCGTAGATGTAGATCATCTTTTACTTCATGTCATGATGACGCTGGGGTCTTTTGAGGCATATCTTATATCATAATGTATTTAACCTTTGAATCATTGTTGTTTCTGTAACTTTATCAGACACATGACTGAATGAACTTTTTCAAGGAACCACGTATTTTAACCTATAGGAGTTCGACCACAAAATCACTTATTTTACTACATTTCTTTGGCACCCTTGTTCCATGAATAATTCTGTTAACTCTGACTTTATTCACAAAATATAACGTAATTGTAATCAACTGTACTAAGTAAGCTATGCAGCCCCTCACTTTCGGGTTAATTGAAAATTAAATCCTCTTCATAATATTGCTATTTTTTTAAAACAAGCCATAGAAAGCTGGTCGCAATTACAGTTTCATCCACCAGAAAAGACAGAACAAATATTACAACAAATATTATGTTTAAACTCAAAATTACTAATCAATAAAAAAAACATTATTCATGGTAAAAAAAATGTCTAACTATATAATCGTTCTAAATGATATTATAACCAGGATTGGTGGAGTTCTGTCACACATGCAGTTAACAAAAAAATATATGGAAATGTCTTCCCTATCCAAAATGACATCCAACTGACTGCAGCATTACTGCAAAAATAGAGGAGGCAAGTAGAAGCTGTAGGAGGCATGGACCTTGTCTGTCGACCCCCTTAAAAACCGAAATTGTTGAAAAAAAATTGTGATCGATTAAAAAAAAATATCCAGTTCTATTTAAGGACCAAAAAATTGACAGCTGTGCCATACAGGTTGCAAAATAGTTGGGAAGAGATTTTTGACGTGCCGATTCCATGGCACATGTTTTAAGCACTGATACACAAAACAACTCGTGATTCAAAACATAGTTTTTTAATTTAAATTATAATACAAAGTTCTTTCTACCAATAGCATGTTATGTATATGGGGGATACGACCATCCCAGCTCTGAAGATTTTGCTGCAAAGAGACAGAATCAATAGATCACTTGTTCCGGTACCGTAGCTTGTTTCTGGTCAATATTGGCTGAAAAATCACATTTAACGAAAAATATCTCTGCAAATATGTAGCATCGTTGGGTGACTTGGAAAGCCATAGTCAATCAATCAATATTATAATAACACTCTTAGTAAAAAATATTCCCCTTACACTCTTTGGAATTGGCCTATATGGATAGGACTAAATGGAAATGTTTCTTACAGAAGGAATTTGGAAAGCATATGCATAAACATGGTATCAATTTAAAAGTCAACAGTTTGGAGATTCTGGGAAAATTCTTAGACTAAAGGTGAGGACGCAACAGTTCACCTGACACAAGACAGAATCCAAACATTACACTGATGATTTTATTGTGTACTTCAGATTTACTGTACTTTTCGCCATAATTGTTGTTCACAAAATCTGAAAATTCTCTAGATACATTCAGTAACGTGATAAGAATATTCATAGAGACTTTTGAGTAGGTGCAAAAAAATGAAAACTGTTTGAGTGAGAGGTCTAACTGGTGTTTCCAAGTGGCCACATACTCCAAATTGAGCACAGTTCCTACGTAATTTAAATGTAATTGTATGACTAAAAGAAGTCTTCAACCATAAGGTGTTTTTTTTGCTCTCATAGCTGTGCCGGAACTAGAGCAAGCACTTGTATCTTTTTTTTTTTTGGAACACAGCCCTCCACATACTTTTAAGTTATGTACTCAGTAGGTCCCTCGGGTCCTCTGGCCTTTTAACTTTCCCAAAGACTAGGACCAAGAGGCATGGAGAGTGTTTCGTAATTATGCCCCCAGCCTCTGGAATAGCCTGCCAGAGAACCTGAGGGGGGCTGAAACTGTGGACATATTTAAAATAGATCTTAAAACACATATTTTTAGCTTTGCTTTTCCTTAGGGTGCTTTTTAGTAATCCAGTTTGTGTCATTCTTTAGTTTTTTTAATCTTGTGTTTGTTGTGTAGTAAATATTTCAGCTTATATTTTCATTGCTTTCATTCATTCTTTCTTCCTGTAAAGCACATTGTATTCCATGTCTGAAATGTGCTGTATAAATAAAGCTTGATTGGATTTGATACGCAATTACTGTTGTTGTTTACACAATCCAAAGAATGGTCCATTATAAATCACAATCTGAGTCAGGTGTGCATTATTCGAAAGCTCTGTTCTATTGCAAACATAACAAGCTAAATTATAACCTATGATATTAGAGTGTTAGGCTTTCACAAGACAATTCAGAGAAGCAGATCCGTCATTTTGGTGCGCAGAGAATGGACTGCATTCAGACCTGTGGTCCGCGACAAATATTCTTCACAACCCAACAAACCAAGGCTCACTCTGTTCAAGACAACCCAGGGTTATAACACCAGGTTGTCTTGCAACTGTACATCAAACAAAGTGATCATGAACATTGACACTGTATATTACATGGGTTTTAGGATATGAAAATGTGGAAGTGCGCATTCGGACTTACGGGTGTTTGCGTCAACACTGTATTTATTTTAGTCCTCAAGGTCTCATCTTACAAAATATACAGGAAAAAAAATATTATCGCAACATGCAACAATTTCTAAGATTTTACAGAGTTACAGTTCATATAAGGAATTCAGCCAATTGAAATAAATTCATTAGTTCCAAATCTCTCCTTCATCGACACCTCTCCTTCAGATGTAGTTGATCAGGCTGTTGATTGTGGAATGAAGAATGTTGTCCCACTCCTCTTCAATGCCTGTGCGAAGTTGCTGTATACTGGCGGGAAGTGGACCCCGCTGTCGTACACGTCAATCCAGAACATCCCAAACATGCGCAATGGCTGCTGAAATATCTGGTGAGTATGCAAGAAGAATGGGAACATGTTCAGCTTCAGGAATTGGGACAGATCCTTGCGACACGGGCTGTGCATTATCATGCTGAAACACGAGGTGATTGCGGCAGATGAACGGCATAACAATGGGCCTCAGGATCTTGCCATGGTATCTCTGAATTCAAAGTGTCATAGATAAAATGCATTTGTGTTCATTGTTCATTGCTTATGCCTGCCCATACCATAACCCCACCGCAACCATGGGGTACTCTATTCACAACGTTGACATCCGCAAACCGCTCACCTACACAACATCTGTCAGGTACAGTTGAATCATCCATGAAAAGCAAAGTGGCTATCGAAGTTGAGCATTTGCCCTCTGAAGTCGGTCACAACGCCGAACTGCAGTTAGATCAAGACCCCGATGAGGATGACGAGCACGCAGATGAGCTTCCCTGAGACGGTTTCTGAGTGTTTTTGCAGAAATTCTTTGGATGTGCAAATCCACCGTTTCATCAGCTGTCCGGGTGGCTGGTCTCAGACAAACCCACCGTTTCATCAGTTGTCCGGGTGGCTGCTCTCAGACGAACCCACCGTTTCATCAGCTGTCCGGGTGGCTGCTCTCAGACGAACCCACCGTTTCATCAGCTGTCCGGGTGGCTGCTCTCAGACAAACCCACCGTTTCATCAGCTGTCCGGGTGGCTGCTCTCAGACGAACCCACCGTTTCATCAGCTGTCCGGGTGGCTGCTCTCAGACGAACCCACCGTTTCATCAGCTGTCCGGGTGGCTGCTCTCAGACGAACCCACCGTTTCATCAGCTGTCCGGGTGGCTGCTCTCAGACAAACCCACCGTTTCATCAGCTGTCCGGGTGGCTGGTCTCAGACAAACCCACCGTTTCATCAGCTGTCCGGGTGGCTGCTCTCAGACAAACCCACCGTTTCATCAGCTGTCCTGGTGGCTGGTCTCAGACGAACCCACCGTTTCATCAGCTGTCCGGGTGGCTGCTCTCAGACAAACCCACCGTTTCATCAGCTGTCCGGGTGGCTGCTCTCAGACGAACCCACCGTTTCATCAGCTGTCCGGGTGGCTGCTCTCAGACGAACCCACCGTTTCATCAGCTGTCCGGGTGGCTGCTCTCAGACGAACCCACCGTTTCATCAGCTGTCCGGGTGGCTGCTCTCAGACAAACCCACCGTTTCATCAGCTGTCCGGGTGGCTGCTCTCAGACGAACCCACAGGTGAAGAAGCCGGATGAGGAGGTCCTGGGATGGCGTGATAACACGTGGTCTGACAAATTCTCTAAAACAATGTTGATAGAGAAATGAACTTTCACATTTCCTGCAGTCAGTATGCCATTTGGCAAGCTCCCTCAAAACTTGAGACATCTGTGACATTGTGTGGTGTGACAAAATTGCACATTTTAGAGTGGCCTTTTATTGTTCCCAGCACAAGGTACACCTGTGTAATGATCATGCTGCTTAATCAGCTTCTTGATATGCCACACTTGTCAGGTGGATGTATTATCTTGGCAAATGATAAATGCTCACTAGCAGGGATGTAAACAAATTTATGCATAACATTTTAGTGAAATAAGCTTTTTGTGCCATCACCCAAGACTCACCATTGGGGAAGGCATTTAATAACGATATTATCAGGAAGCGCTGGTAGATTATTGATACGGACCCACAATTGAAACCCATCTTTAAATATCCCCCACATATAGTCTTTAAAATGACCCCAAATGTGAGAGACATTGTGGCCAAATCTGATTATTCACCAGAGAAAAGGGAAACATTCTTGGACAAGGTTCCGGAGGGTCATTACAGATGTGGCCAATGTGCTCAATGCAGTTGTCATGCCCTGATCTTAGAGAGCCTTTTTATGTCTCTATTAGGTTTGGTCAGGGTGTGATTTGGGGTGGGCAATCTATGTTTTGTTTTCTATGATTTTGGGTTTCTATGTTTTGGCCGGGTATGGTTCTCAATCAGGGACAGCTGTCTATTGTTGTCTCTGATTGGGAACCATACTTAGGTAGCCCTTTTCCCTCCTTTCTGTGTGGGAATGTTGTATTTGTTTGTGGCACGAAGCATCCAGTGCTGATCCATGGCACGAAGCCTCCAGTGATGATCCATGGTACGAAGCCTCCAGTGATGATCCAGGGCACGAAGCCTCCAGTGAGGAGTCATGGCACGAAGCCTCCAGCAATGGCCGTGACAGAACTTCCCACCACCAAAGGACCAAGCAGGGTGGTGAAAGGGACTCCTGCACATGTGAGGAGATCCTGGACGGTAAGGGACCCTGGAGGCAGGTTGGGGAGTATCGCCATCCAAGGGAGGAACTGGAGGCAGGTAAAAGGAGAGCGGCGGCAATATGAGGACGCAAGTCAGCGAAGCAGGCACGAGAGGCAGCCCGAGAGGGGGCACACAGGGAGATTGGCAGAGTCAGGTTAAAGAACTGAGCCAACTCCCTGTGCTCACCGTGGGGAGAGAGTGACTAGTCAGGCACCAGGTTATGCGGCTCTGGGCTGAGTGTCTCCAGTGCTCTCTCATAGCCCGGTGTGCTCTTTGCAAGCTCCCCGCAATTGCCATGCTAGAGTTGGCATTCAGCCAGGAGGGGTTGTGCCGGCTCAGCGCTCCTAGTCTCCGGTGTGTCTCTTAGGCCCGGGTTATGCTGCACCAGCTCTACGCACGGTATCCCCAGTTTGCCAGGAGAACCCAGTGCGGCCTGTTCCAGCTTCCCGCACGTGCCAGCTAAAGTGGGCATGCAGCCAAAAGGAGAGGTGCACATGTTAAGCACCAGATCTCCAGTGCTCCCCCACAGCCCGGTTCATCCTGTGCCTCCTCTAACGACCAGGCCTCCTGTATGTCTCCCCAGCCTGTTGGGCCCTGTGGCAGCCCCACGCACCAGGCTGTCTATATGTCTCCTTCCAGCAGTGAGGGTCCCCAGTCCGGAGTCTCCAGCAACGGTCTCCAGTCCCGAGCCTCCAGTGACGGTCTCCAGTCCGGAGCCCCCAGCGACGGTCCCCAGTCCGGAGCCCGCTACGAGGGTGCCCAGTCCGGGGCCCGCAACGAGGGTGCCCAGTCGGGGGCCAGCAACAAGGGTGCCCAATCCGGGCCCGCAACGAGGGTGCCCAGTCCGGGGCCCGCTACGAGGGTTCCCAGTCTGGGACCCGCAACGAGGGTTCCCAGTCCGGGGTCGGCGACGAGGGTCCCCGCACCAGAGGTGCCACCAAAGTGGGGTGAGCCAGTGGTGGAGTGGGGTCTGCGTCCCGCACCTGATCCGCCACCGCGGATAGATGCCCACCCAGACCCTCCCCTATAGGTACGGGTTTTGGGCTGGAGTCCGCACCTTTGGGGGGGGGATACTTTTTATGTCTCTATTTGGTTTGGTCAGGGTGTAAATCGGGGTGGGCATTCTATGTTTAGTTTTCTATGATTTTATGTTTCTTTGTTTTGGCCGGGTATGGTTCTTAATCAGGGACAGCTGTCTATCTTCGTCTCTGATTGGGAACCATACTTAGGTAGCCCTTTCCCTCCTTTCTGTGTGGGAAGTTGTATTTGTTTGTGGCACTTAAGCTTCACGGTTGTTTGTATTGTTTATTGTTTTTGTCGGTGTCATTCCAAAATAAAGAGGAACATGTACGCTCACCACGCTGACGGCCGTGACAGCGGTTCACGTATTAATGTGACTCATTTACCCACCGCCACACATGACAAAGATTAAGGTCAGAAACTGATTACTTGCATGTCCACCAATGTTGTTTGCATGTTGAAATACCCCTGTGGTCTGTCTCACATAGCCATAGAAGCCTTAAGACCCGGATCAGAGAGCACTGCAGCAATATATGGACAGATGGATATCCTATTAGGTACAAGCTGGACATCCTATTAGGTCTCTGAGGTACACTGGAATGTAAATGGTAAAGATGTCACGCAGGTGAGGGGACATTGAGAGAAAATGTCTTCAAATGGAATCTTTCTGAATCTTTCTTTACACACGGTCTCCTCTAGGCCTTAATGAGGAGTTCTACTTAAAACCGTTTTCATAGGTCCTAAATGTCCAAATTATTGTGTGCTTTAAAAAAAAATCCTAATTGAATATGATGTACAGTGGGGCAAAAAAGTATTTAATCAGCCACCAATTGTGCAAGTTCTCCCACTTAAAAATATGAGAGGCCTGTAATTTTCATCATAGGTACACTTCAACTGTGACAGACAAAATTTTTAAAAATCCAGAAAATCACATTGTAGGATTTTTAATGAATTTATTTGCAAATTATGGTGGAAAATAAGTATTTGGTCCCCTACAAACAAGCAAGATTTCTGGCTCTCACAGACCTGTAACTTCTTCTTTAAGAGGCTCCTCTGTCCTCCACTTGTTACCTGTATTAATGGCACCTGTTTGAACTTGTTATCAGTATAAAAGACACCTGTCCACAACCTCAAACAGTCACACTCCAAACTCCACTATGGCCAAGACCAAAGAGCTGTCAAAGGACACCAGAAACAAAATTGTAGACCTGCACCAGGCTGGGAAGACTGAATCTGCAATAGGTAAGCAGCTTGGTTTGAAGCAATTATTAGGAAATGGAAGACATATAAGACCACTGATAATCTCCCTCGATCTGTGGCTCCACGCAAGATCTCACCCCGTGGGGTCAAAATGATCACAAGAACAGTGAGCAAATCCTACAATGTGATTTTCTGGAATATTCTTTTTCTCATTTTGTCTGTCAAAGTTGAAGTGTACCTATGATGAAAATTACAGGCCTCTCTCATCTTTTTAAGTGGGAGAACTTGCCCAATTGGTGGCTGACAAATACTTTTTTTGCCCCACTGTATATATATTACTGTAAATATTGTTCACATTTCTTGCGTAAGGTCATGCATTTTGATACAGTATGTTCATAACGACATTTAATGTATGATCTATTTTTTTACCTCCTGTGTCAGGAAGTGATATCACTGAGTACTGCCTCTATATATAGCACCTACCACCCCCACCTGGGATATGGATGCCTGATGAAAAGTTGTTCAAAGAAAATCACCTGGGAGCAATTAGCAGGAGAGATGGGGGGGCAACTTCTTGTTGCGTGCGGTGCCCAAGGTTATGACGGTAGCAAGTCAAAATACAGAGCTGTGAAGGGGAGACCCTGAGCTCTTACGTCAGGTATAGCATGTTACCGTGCAGCCAGCATGTTACCGTGCAGCCATTCAGGAGGTTATCAGTGTCCAAATCTGCCATTTTCAACCAGTAGAAGGACACACGTGTAAAGGGCTACTTTACTATCTGATACTATGCGATTTAGAAAGGTTCAACACTTTTGTGAAACATCACAGCACAGTTGAAAAATATATGGCACATGGTTGGTCTACGGAGATAGATGGGAGGGGTTGAGGATAGCTGAAGGGAACTAAAAAGCTCAGGATCGATAATGGTTCTGACTGAAAACACAAGTCATTCCAGTAAAGAGGTTTGGGTGCATTTCAATCTGTGGTTAAATTCCAACCTTCCTGGTCATTGCAAAGAGAAGGACCCCAACTGATTAACACAATTTCCTCATTGATATGGGCCGAGTTCTATCAACACCTCTTATGCCTGGAGGAAATCCGAGAAAGAAATACAAGCAGTCTTTATCATTGGTCAATATGTACAATATGTACGCAAGCACCTGTAAATATTAACCAACAGGAAGTGGCCATAGACGTGTTTGCACAATGGGTATTGATGCATATAAATACACCAAATCTCTCAGTAACAAGATACACTGCGGAGAGCTTAAAGAGCAGGTAAGAGGCTCATTTAAAGAGCTTAAAGAGCAGGTAAGAGGCTCATTTAAAGAGCTTAAAGAGCAGGTAAGAGGCTCATTTAAAGAGCTTAAAGAGCAGATAAGAGGCTCATTTATAGAGCTTAAAGAGCAGGTAAGAGGCTCATTTAAAGAGCTTAAAGAGCAGATAAGAGGCTCATTTATAGAGCTTAAAGAGCAGGTAAGAGACTCATTTAAAGAGCTTATGTTCTGTAATGTATTATTGTTACGTGATTGCTGTATTTGAAAGTATGTAAAATGTATGTATAAGTAGCAGAGAAGCTGTAACGCTTTAAGAGAAACGGTACACAAAACTGTTGACGTCTTTTTGATATATTGATTTAGGAAAGAGGTTGCAGCCATTTCAAGATTTATACGTCATGCTTTATCATGCTCTTTGGCAAGTAACTTTGGTTGAAACAGATGCATTCGGAAAGTATTCAGAACCCTTGACTTTACAGCCTTATAAAATAGATTCATTTTTAAAAAGAAATCCGCATCAATCTATACACAACACCCAATAATGACAAAGCGAAAACAGGTTTTTAGAAATGTTTGCAAATTAATAAAAAAAATAAAAAAAATTGGTATTCAGACCCTTTGCTATGAGAATTGAAAATGAGCTCAGCTGCATCCTGTTTCCATTGATCATCCTTGAGATGTTTCGACAGCTTAATTGGAGTCCAGGCACACACCTATCTATGTAAGGTCCCGCAGTTGACAGTGCATGTCAGAGTAAAAACCAAGCCATGAGGTTGAAGGAACTGTCCGTAGAGCTCGAGACAAGATTGTGTCAAGACACAGATCTGGGGAACGGTACCAAAAAATGTCTGCAGCATTGAAGGTCCCCAAGAACATAGTGGCCTCCATATTTCTTAAATGGAAGAATTTTGGAACCACCAAGACTCTTCCTAGTGCTGGCTGCTCGGCCAAACTGAGCAATCGGGGGTGAAGGGCCTTGGTCAGGGAGGTGTTCAAGAACCTGATGGTCACTCTGACAGAGCTCCAGAGTTCTTCTGTGGAGATGTGAGAACCTTGGGGCTCCCGAGTGGCACAGTGGTCTAAAGCAATGCATCTCAGTGCTAGAGGCATCACTACAGACCCTGGTTCAATTCCAGGATGTATCACAACCGGCCGTGATTGGGAGTCCCATAGGGTGGCACACAATTGGACAAGCATCGTCTGAGTTAGGTTTTGGCCGGGGTAGGCTGTCATTGTATTTAAGAATTTGTTCTTAACTGACTTGCCTAGTTAAAAAATAAAAATAAAAAATAAAATACAGAATGACAACCTCTGCAGCATTCCACCAATCAGGCCTTTATGGTAGAGTGGCCAGATGGAAGCCACTCCTCAGTAAAAGACACATGACAGCCCACTTGGAGTATAGACTCTCAGACCATGAGAAACAAGATTCTCTGGTCTGATGAAACCAAGATTGAACTCTTTGGCCTGATTGCCATGCGTCATGTCTGGAGGAAATCTGGCACCATCTGGCACAAATCTCTGAATGTCCTTGAGTGGCCCAGACAGAGCCCAGACTTGGATCCGATCAAACATCTCTGGAGAGACCTGAACATATCTGTGCAGCTCCCCGTCCAACCTGACAGAACTTGAGAGAGAAGAATGGGATAAACGCCCCAAATACAGGTGTGCGAAGCATGTAACGTCATACCCATGACTACTGGAGGCTGTAATCACTGCCAAGGGTGCTTCAACAAAGTACTGAGTAAAGGGTTGGAATACTTATGTACTGTAAAACCTAAACTGTGCTATTTCAGTTTAGTTTATTTTTATAAATGTGCAAAAATGTCTAAAAACCTGTTTCTACTTTCTCATTATAGGCTATTGTGTGTAAAATAAAAAATGCATAATGTAAAGGGGTTTGAATACTTTCCAAATCCACTAGTTGTATAAATATAAATATTCAATATCTAATGTTGATATTTTGCGTGCTCTCTCACTCACTCTCAGGTTGATCATGGCATCGCACACCTTACTCTGCAGTTCCGTCTTGCTACTGTTTCTGTTCCCTGCCTCTTCATTTCCGACCATTGATTCAATCAGGGATCTGAGAGACATATGGTACGGCAACATCTTCCCACGACATGGTCTCTATCTGCTTTACTGGTTTGTTGACCAATCAGAGATCGACATCAACCATGACATCATTCAAACCCATTTCGATCCAGCCAGAGGTGACTATGGCTTTGGTTACTACAATAATAACGACAGTTTCCTCCCAGCTCTGACCGATCCAAAGAGCCAAGCTTACTATGCAGTGGGGGATATCAGTAAAGCTAACTCATGGGCCTTGCCTGAGTATGTCACTGAAAACTACTACAACTCACTGAAGTCGGGGAACAGAAATAGGGATAGGATCATAGTCAGGGTTGTCCAGGCAGAAGGGTCAAATCAGTTCAGGTTGGACGAGGTCTTAGTCACTGAACTTCGTCCACTCAATGTCAACCAAGCAAATTCCTTTCATCCAAATCACACGTACACCATTAGCTTCAACCTCTTACGAGAAATCCAGATGTTACGGGTCCATTGGAGGAACGACACATTGGGCGGTTTGGAGGCATTTCTGAGGCAAGCTGGCTACCAAACGTGCCCGTCACCTGAATTCCAGGTCTGTTATGTGAAGTCTATCCGATTCCAAAGGCTTCAGATGGTGGAAATGAAGACTGAGGACGATTGTCACCCGCTGAGGCTTGACGTCAAACCAGCTGAGAACGGCTACCTGAAAATGAGTTGGAGCAACCTACCAAAGTCCACCATGGACCGTTACGTGGTTGTGGGGCTTTTCAAGGGTGATGGTAGTCCGACCAAACTAGCGGAGTCCCCCGTCGGTAACGACACGTCCGGAACCTCAGACATTTTCGTGGCCCTCAATCCCGGTCTTCAGGTCAGGCTCCTCAAAAAATCTCCCTGGGACACGACCGAAATGGAAGTCTGGCGTGGTGCGGAGTTTGACGATGCAGACAGTTTGATTCCTGTCATCATGAAAGGCTACGATGCCAGTCTGCAGCTCTACACAAGAAATGGCTATGCCTGCGCTCGCCTGTTTGTGAAGAAGTCCTTCACTGACTGGAAGGACGTGTTTTATTACTCGTGGGTAGGGTTCTACTCTGCGAACAGTGTCAGCAACAAGGAGTACCAAACCTTCCAGTGGGCAGTTTATTTTACTAAAGATACTCCCTCAGATGAGATACCTGAATATGATGTCTATGTTTATGAGTCCAGTATGGCCACTTCTCCAGGTGCCCAGGCCCGATTCATGCTGTCAATATACAACGAAGTAGCACGTACGGTAGCCTGGGAAAGTCAACCCTAAAAACCAAGCCCTTGATGAAATGTTGAGAATTTTTATGCCATGATGATGTTGGGGTCTTTGAAGCACATTTTTATATAAAAAAGTATTCAACTGTTGAATCATTGTGGTTATGTAACTTTAATCAGACAATACTGAAATGTACTATTTCGAGGAAACATGAATTTGAGCCTCGAGTCTGATCACAAATCGCTTATTTTTCTTTGGCACCCTTGTCTCGTGAATAATTCTGACATAATTCTCAAAGTAAAATTAAATAGTAATCAACTGTACTAAGTAAGCTATATCTATGATTAACATGTTCACAGTGTTAAGTTGATGAATAACTGGACATTGCAAAAATACATGAATCAGTATGCAGTCATGTTGAAGTATGACGCATTCAACTTTTACCTGCATTTCCAATTGATCTTTAAATACCTGTAATGCTTATAAGAAATGTAGTTTACGTTTTTTATATAGTGGTGCAATTGTAGTTTGACTGTTTTTATATAGTGGTGCACGTGGGGAGTGTGAATTCCCCAGATGATCTGTTTATGAAATAAATAGTTGAGTCTGCTAAGACCAATGCTTAAGGTCCATGATCTGAAGCAGCAATGTATCACTGTTTTTTTGCAATAAACATTAGCATTATGCCAAGTTCAAACTAATGTGAAATAGCATGATTAACAGGGATCTCAAAAACACAAACTTTCAGAATTTTAATAAACAAACCTTGTTTATGGGTGGTAAACAAATATGTAATGCGACTCAGTTTCTATGTTAACATGGTAACAGGGAATACGCGTCACTGTATCGGCCTAACACACTGTCTGACTACACAATGCAGGATAGACAATTTCCTGATTTTGTCACTCAAGACCATTCCAGAATAATAGGCGACACTGAGCATAATCGAGACAGGATTGTTGTTAGATTTGTCCGGAGGGATTTGACGAGAATCGACCATATATTTAATACACTGCACCTTCCGTTAGAGTGCAATCAGCCAAATACGGATTACGATCAGACAAATACCTTTGAGATTCACGTCGACCTTATTAGACAGATCTGAAATCGAAATATGCTAGAATTTCTGGTTTAAGCAGGATTCAAAATGAACACAAAACAGTGCTTTGCATAAATGCACAGTGAAGCCAAGGAATACAGTCACAAGGAGACCTCAGGGTGCGAAAACCCATGAGGATGTTGATTGAGGTCGATACTTTTAGGGTGGGGGAATTTCAGAATTAGATGGAGCGTCCTATTGCAGAAGGTTTTGGGGGTGAAGGCAACAACGGTCAGACTCAAGACGACATCCACCTCAGTCTCCACAACGTCTCTGACACTTGTGTGACCCTAAGCCCCGGTCTTCAGGTCAGGCTCCTCACAAGTAAACCATGGTGGTTCAGCTATCCAGAGGAGGAAATCTGGAGGGGCCCTGAGTTTGACTATGCCAATGGGGAGATGCCTGTTCAGATTTGAGGCTTCGACAACAGTCTACAGCTCTACACTAAAAAAGGGTTAGACTTGGGTGGTTATACATATATGAGACAGTTCAGAATTCATCTGAATATTATGTGTATACATATAAATCTGATGGAAGCACGTTTCTTGGAGTGAAGGCTGGTTTCATGCTGTATAAATACAGTGAGGAAAAAGCAGTCATTGAACCTTGAAAGGGAACAAATGATAACCAAAATAAATGAGATGAATTGAAATAGAATCACACATTTAGGTTAAATCACAAATCCATGATTCAACTTGTACATACAGTACTCTACACTTTGCTCCTTTTTGCATTCGAGTCGATTCGAAATCCAGCTCATCACAAATCAACTCCAGCTTGCTCTTGCGACTTGGGTGTGTTGGTGCGTTGTGACAATTGCACTGTGTGAGTTTTTAACATTAATATGGTGGTGTAACTGTACAGAACCTAATCTGATCTGTGCAGTGTGTGTGTGTGTGTGTGTGTGTGTGTGTTGTTTGATTGAGGCGTAAGGCGGTGTAATCGTTTATAATGTAAAGGTTGATGAATGACGAAGTATTGTAAGTTTGCAGTCGTGTCGTGTCGGATGATGATGATGCCTTTAACTTGCACAGTAGACTTGCATTTCAACTGTCTTTACACTTTCGAGCTTGACGATATTTAACTTCCAAAAGGGACGTTTATCCATCAGAACACTCAACCGTTTTGTTATTGAGATCACTTGTTAAAGATGAGAAGCTGATTGGCAATCAATTTCATCCATCATTGCAAAACAATTGACTTGGGGAAAAAAATGTATGTTATACACATGATATTTCTACAGTTGACTTTGATGTTTACCCAGACTTATTTTACTTAATTGTCCCTAAATAAAGTTGGATGAATAAAGTTGTATCGAATTAAATTAAATACTTGAAACACCGGAAGCAAATAAAAGACACAAGGCGCCCAAACTATTTTTTATGAATAATTTATTGCCAGTAGGAAAGCGTGAGCTAGTGGCAGTATTCAATAAAAACCTTAACAAGACCATAGTACTGCTCACACCCACATAGACATCTGAAAAAGTCAAGTGTCTATGGATAACTTTGCACTATAAATATAATCGGGTCCCATTTTCGTGGTGGAAAAATAAAGAGGTTCCAAAGTCGCCATTTACAAACAAACAAATAAAAAATAGAACAACACAAGAATATGCAGTCGCTCATCGAAGACCCTTTTTGAAATGAGCAGGAGACGATCAACTTTCAACGGATACATGGTGTTTTGGAAAAGCTGAGCTCTTCTTTCTTTTTTACATTTTTTTTTAAAAACAAGTTTCAGTTTTTTCTTCTTGTGAATGAAGGAACAGTAAGGCTGATAATGTAGCACACCATTTAACTTGTGTTTTTTTTTGGGGGGGGTAAATAAAAGCATAAAATATCTACAAAACCTAGTAAACCTTGAAATCAAAACTGTACATTTAAATTTACATTGAAAATGAACGAGGATTTGTATCAAAAATCAGTTTGTACGGTTTTACCTCTACAAATACAGATATCACCTTGTAGTGTGTGTTTTATCTATCAGGATCGTTGTTGTCAATGGTTTTCTTTTCTTTGTAGTTGTACATCAATGTAGTTTTTCGTCAAGACATTTCTTGTGCATAATTGACATTTACTTAAAGCAATGGCACAGCCAACTCAAACATGGGTATTTTTCCAGTACTGCAGGAGTTGGACTGAGTAGATAGAGGAGGCTATGGGGTCCAGTGCTGTTAAATGATATCTCTTTGAAGACACCGCCACCCAGCCAAGCAGCCTTCAGAGTAAGACCAGTCCCAACAACCCCTGTTTACGTGAACAAATTCATTGCTCTGTGTGTGTATGTATAAGTGTGTACATGTGTCTGTGTCAGTGTTGCTTTGTGTTGTGTGTCGTTGTAGTGTGTACATACACAGGCAGAGGGGGTTAACATAAGGTAGAGATGGGGGGGGGGTTCAGGCACTTTTGTTTGGATCCAGTGTCAGACTTCAGTGTGCTGTTGGGAGTCCAGTGCGGGGATGGCCAGCCGCTCAAAGTGTCCCTCGTCACCACTCTCATAGTCGCTCAACATAACTTCTGACTCCTCGCAGCACGCCGACATGTCCGAGCAGGAGGCCGTGGACGTGTACAGGGACATGGACATGTTGTCCAGCGCCGGCGCCTCAAAGTCCCCCCGCCCGTACCCCATGGGGTAGCTGCCCCGGTAGCTGCTGGCGCCGCCCATGGTGGAGGCTGGGGTGGTGGTGGCGGCCGTGGAGCCGCCGCAGCCCGGGCTGCCCTCAGCGTCGCTGGGATAGTGGTGGTGTGGTAGGTACTGGTTAAGGCTATAGAGCTGGGGCAGTGGTGGGCGGTGGCGCACACCAGAGGACAAACTCGAACCCGGGCTGCCATGAGGCGCCAGGTCCCTCCGGGGTGGTTCCAGGGTGTCGTAGCGGTCGCCATACTCGGGCAGCGGCGGCAGGGGCAGGTCCTCGTGGGCGAGGAAGTCCTCGGGAGGCGGCGGGAAGTCGCTCTCGATGTCGTAGCCGCCGGGGTAGTAGTCAGTATCGATGGCGTTCGGGTCACTGTACAGGGGGGTCGGGGACTCCACAACCTCATACTGGGGGAACTCCTGGATTCCAGGAAGTTGAACACTTGGCATCCAATCAGATGTGTCCCAGTGGTAGCCTGTTAGACAAGGATGCAAATAATTAGACACCACAGGTGCCACCACCCTAAGCCTCAATCAAAGCACACACACTCGCACAGATCAGATGACATACATTTACACAACAGCAGCGTGTTAATGCCCACACCATGCAATTGCCACGACACACCAACACATTAAGTTGGATTCGTAAAAAAATATACGCAAAAATCAGAAAACAGTTTAAAAACGCGCACACATTCTTTGCAAATACACACATGTACACACACGTAGTATAAACAAATACTACCTTAAGATGTGGTACACTTGAAACAGACACTTTTTTGTTGTTATTGCTTTTATGGAGTGGTTTGTGCGGAGATCATTTCAAAATGGGGGTGAATACGATTAGTGATTTTCAAAGCAACGTTTCAAACGGTTTCTTTCAAAAAGGCTCCAGGTTGTTTTAGTGTCACATGTCAAAAAGGGATATGAATAACTTCATTCAACGTGGGGCAGTTATAGTTACTGGGAAAAGGGGGGGGGGGAACACAAAACACATTTTAGGGTCTACGTGAGGGATTTGAATTGAAATACTGTGACAAAATTAGACAGTTTCCATGTTTAGTTGTCAACTATCGATATGATATTGTTTCGACCAAACAGTGCTTAAACATTTCCAGTCGTATTTCCTCACAGTATCTATGTCATGCATGGGATTGTTTTGTTGGTTGACAGTAAGTGGGGTGGGGGGAACCACTGGGATTCAGGCAAACAAATGACAAAATAGTCACCTCTTGGGTTCTTGAGATCATGAGCCAAAAAAGACTCTTTAGACGAGGCAAGAAGGGAGTGGAGAGAGGAAGAAAAAGTCATTTTAAGAACCTGAGAGAGAGAAGCTCAGAGCAAGAATGAAACATTAAGAAAAAAACATCTACTGCTCTGAGCGAAGATACAGGCTTACAATACAGACAACAGTCGTGACATTTTCTTAAACAGTCAACCGAAGGGCGAGGGAAATTAATCCTTCCAAATGAAACCTTTGCTGCTCGGTTAATTGGCCAATCGTGTGAGACATTTCAATTTTGAGATTCAAATTAGGCAGCGTGATTCAAATGGCAATAATTTGGATGACAATGAGATGAGGCATGTCATTGGATAAGGAAATGGCATCTCCGAGGCCTAACTCATCATCCTGACACCGAGGACAGAGAACAAAATTACCAGACCTGGAATTCAAAGAGTATTCAAAATCATTTAAAATACTTAAACTGTGCTTAATTGAGCTTGCCTGTTGCAATGGAACCAATAGAAATGTGTGTGTTTTTTTTAAAGTGCAAACACTCTAAGGACTTGAAAGATGTCAAATAGTATTCAAACCCAGGTCTGGAAACTACGGAACGCAACCACACAGAAACACCACAGATGGCTAACAAGTATTGATTGAGGTGATAATAGTAAAAAAAAAAAAAAAGTACCTTCTCCTTCCACCGAGTCAATAACAGAGTTGACAAGGTGGATTACCGTCACTATGGAGGCTTGTGAAAGGTAAGGGAAAGGAGCAGATGAGGAGAGGTTTGACATTAGTACAAATGATTTGGAAAAAGAATCCAAACACAAAATGGAAGTGCACGTTTGCTGGGGAAAAGTCAAATCAACGTTCGAGAAACGTTTCCCTACAAAAATGTTTATTTTCCCTGTGTCGCTCCGAAACGTATGGAGTTTTTGGGTTGAGGGGGGTGGGGGGTAGGACGAAGGGAAGACAGGAGGGTAAGACTGACTGCATGATATTGAAGGACGTCTACATTTGGATGTCTGTGGTTTTCAATGGTCACAACACGGAGGTGGAACGGGACACGGTGGAGAGGGAGTTTGGTCTTTGTGCAAGAGAACACACAGCAACAACATACAGGGGTGCCATTGACAGTATGGAAGGAAGGATCAGAGAAATTCTCAAGGATAAAAATGCCTTTCCAGCCCTAAAATAGCTAAGACTATATTTTGTCCAAATACAGTCAAAACTAAATAATACTTCACAAAGAAGTTGAAATATTTTCTATATAGATATACTGTAAAAAATATCTATGATAAATACATTAGATCAATGTATCAGAAATCCTGCAGGTTTTCACAGTGAGGTTAAGGGTAAGTACAGATGAAGGTTGTGGTGATTGATGGCAAACACATTCCCTACAACCCAACGTGAAATGAGGACAGATATGGGAGAAAAACCATCATATGTACTGTACTTTATACCCTTGCTTAATGCTCTTCACGGTCTTCCTCAAACCTGCATCTGTGGCTAGACTTTGTTTAAAAAGAAACACATGCAAAAAGAGAGACAAACAAAAAAGGGACATGCAAGTAAATAACTTAAAATCATGTTATGATGCTAATTTGCTAACTTCCTTGGCTAATGCTAATTCGCTAACTTCCTTGGCTAATGCTAATTTCCCCTCTTGCCACTTCAGCGGGGAAGCCTGTACAAGCAAGCCTGTTTTGCGACTAGGGTTGAGTAGAGTGCGAGAGAGAACAGAAAGAGAGAGGTTTTTTTTATGCCTTGGAGAATATTGCAAAAATGTTCTCTTTGATCGCTTCCTTCTGTACCGAGGTGATTGAGGACTTACACACTGACCCCTAGTTAAAACCGTGTTCTGGGTCTGTGAACCGATTTGATCCAAATGGGAACTGAAGCCCCGCAGCAAAGAGGGAGAGAGAAAAAAAACACATGACCCCAGAGAGTCACCGTTGCAGCCAATCACGGCACACAAGGAGAGATGATTAGCATGTAGCATGTACACAAGTCAACTACAGCCAAGGGGCCACTACAAAGAACTGCAGTCGTACAAGAACCAGACGACTTTTCCACAAGCATCCCCACGTGTGCTTTCCACTGCAAACATGCAAGAGACTGATGTAGCGCTTCAGAATTCAGAAACTATCCAACCAAATTAAAATGACATATTTAGATCTATATTAACAACAAATATGGGTCGATAAGACCAAAGGAAAACTACATTTGAATATATACGTTAAGTACAAATATGGGTGTGTAAGACGACCAAACTTCCTTGGTTCACTTCGGGGGTAAACAAATCTAGTCAATGTATTAGGACATTTATTCATAAACTGGCAAGGTTGACCATTTCTGTTCAGATACATACCGTTATCGTCACAGGACTCAGACTGGAAGGAGCTGAGGGACTGGACCTCAGACATGCTGCCCCTGGTGTTGTAGTGACAGGCACTGTCCTCCACTGGCTTTTTGGTCAAACAGTGATCCAAGTCTACTACCTTAGCTGGAGTACAGAAACACATGCACACAGACAAACAAAGATGTAAGTTGGTGAAGTAGTATTTCCGGAAGAGACTACACGCAGGGATTTGCTACATTTCTGTACTTTGGTTTTAGGTTTGGACACTAGGGTTGGGAGATGATGACTAAATAGATCATTCCAGACTGTAAATATGATGTCCTTATTTATAACATAGTCACATTCTCATTAAATAATCTGAGTATGGCGAAAAAAATGAGGCTTTGTTAATTTATTTAGACCTGTTGATACAGCCTAACTGATCAAACTGCACAGTTTTGATTTGTAAAGTTCAAAAATAGTATCGTCTTGCATATTACGATATACCGTCTGGCTCTTCACGATTTATCGTCGATGTCAAATATCACGATAGTTGATTTAATAATATATATCGGCCCACCCCTATCGGACACCCCATGAATGATGCGAAGGTAATTCCACCAACGAGCCTAAAAAAATCTAGCAGGGAATCTACAAATATGAAATCAACAATAAAGATATGGACTTGAGTAAAGGAGCTTTACCATCATATTCGTAGTCCCAGCTGGGCTTCTGAATGGAGTCGCTGTCGGAGACCGAGTTGGAGGGCGGTGGCGGAGGCAGTTGGGCGCCACGCTGCACACGGCCACCGTCTTGCGGTGTCCGTGCATCGTGTCCGGGTTGAACGTGCTGAACTCGGGGTGCTCGGGGATGGCCGAGCCCTCGAACGAGTTGCGGTCCAGGTTGTTGCGTGAGTCGCTGGGGATGCTGGGTGTGTACGAGCTGGGCCGAACAGGCACCTGAGGCGGAATGTCCGAGTAAATGTTCTTACAAAGCTTTGCGTCAAAGTAGGGTCGCTGGAGGAAGGAGTGCGGCGCTAAGCCTCCCGGGCTGCGCTTGTCGTCGTCAGACTTGGACTTTCTTCGACACACCCTCTTGCGGATGACCACGAAGAGGACGACCAGGAGGAAAATGGAGGCCACAAAGACGACAATACCGATGACTTCTTCAAGACCAATGTTCCAGGAGGTGGAGACGAACTCGTTGCGGACCTCGGAGCGGAGTTCGCATAGCCGCCCAATGTTGCCCAGGGAGCAGTTGCAGGAGTACGAGCCGTAGGTGTTCTGGCATTGGCCGCCGTTGGAGCACGGGTTCTTCAGGCACTCGTCCACATCACTGAGGCACCTGCACCGCGACAAAGGACGGGGAGGATTAGAAGAGAGTAGCACAGTAACGGTAAATGATAGTAGTTTGGAAAATCTACAACTGGAAAAACGGTAGCTTTGAGAAGTAAGACGGCAAACCTTTGCGCACACATACCTGTCACCCTGGAATCCCTGTTCACACTCACACACAGGACCATCCAGACTGTCAATGCACTTCCCACTGTTTTTACAGGGGTTGTCTGTGCAGTATGGCCCCACCTGGCACCTGTAGTGGAAAATAAATATTCAATACAGCAGCCTAGACCAAAGAGTAATGAGAAATAGCAGTTTCATTTCCTGGCAGTCACTGATCTGATACTTAATCCTAATATCTTAAATACTAAGAATCCAAAACATACGTCATTTTATAGAGAATTATCTACAGTTGAAGTCGAAAGTTTACATACACCTTAGCCAACTACATTTAAACTCAGCTTTTCACAATTCCTGGCATTTAATCCTTGTAAAAATGCCCCGTCTTCAGTGAGTTAGAATCACCAGTTTATTTTAAGAATGTGAAATGTCAGAATAATAGTAGAGAGAGTGATTTATTTCAGCTATAATTTCTTTAGTCACATTCCCAGTGGGCCAGAAGTTTACATACACTCAATTTGTATTTGGTGGCATTGCCTTCAAATTGTTTAACTTGGGTCAAACGTTTCGAGTAGCCTTCCACAAGCTTCCCACAATAAGTTGGGTGAATTGTGACCCATTCCTCCTGACAGAGCTGGTGTCAGGTTTGCAGGCCTCCTTGCTCAAAACACGCTTTTTCAGTTCTGCCTACACATTTTCTATGGGATTGAGGTCAGGGCTTTCTGATGGCCACTCAAATACCTTGACTTTGTTGTCCTTAAGCCATTTTGCCACAACTTTGGAAGTATGCTTGGGGTTATTGTCCATTTGGAAGACCCCTTTCCAACCAAGCTTTAACTTCCTGACTGATGTCTTGAGATGTTGCTTCAATATATCCACATAATTTTCTTTGCTCGTGGTGCCATCTATTTTGTGAAGTGCACCAGACCCTCCTGCAGCAAAGCACCCCCACAACATGATTCTGCCACCCCCGTGGTTCACGGTTGGGATGGTGTTCTTCAGCTTGCAAGCATCCCCCTTTTCCTCCAAACATAACGATTGTCCGTTCTAGTTTTGTTTCATCAGACCAGAGGACATTTCTCCAAAAAGTACCATCTTTGTCCCCATGTGCATTTGCAAACTGTAGTCTTTCTTTTTTTGGAGCCGCGGCTTCTTCCTTGCTGAGCAGCCTTTCCAGTATATGACTTGTTTTACTGTGGATATAGATACGTTTGTACCCGTTTCCTCCAGAATCTTCACAAGGTCCTTTGCTGTTGTTCTGGGACAGATTTCGAACCAAAGTACGGTCATCTCTAGGAGACAGAACGAGTCTCCTTCCTGAGCGGTATGACGGCTGCGTGGTCCCATGATGTTTACCTTGCATACTATTGTTGGTACAGATGAACGTGGCACCTTCAGGTGTTTGGAAATTGCTCCCAAGGATGAACCAGACTTGTGGGGGTCTACATTCTGTTTCTGAGGTCTTGGCTGATTTCGTTTGATTCTCCCATGATGTCAAGCAAAGAGGCACTGAGTTTGAAGGTCGGCCTTGAAATACATCCTCAGGTAGACCCCCAATTGACTCAAATTATGTCAATTAGCCCATCAGAAGTTTCTAAAGCAATGACATAATTTTCCAAACTGTTTAAAGGCACAGTCAACTTAGTGCATGTAAACTTCTGGCCCACTGGCATTGTGATACAGTGAATTATAAGTGAAATAATCTGTCTGTAAACAATTGTAGGAAAACTTACTTGTGTCATGCACAAAGTAGATGTCCTAACCAACTTGCCAAAACAATAGTTTGTTAACAAGAAATTTGTGGAGTGGTTGAAAAACGAGCTTTAATGATTCCAACCTAAGTGTATGTAAACGTCTGACTTCAACTGTATATGTTCGCATGTGATTTCAGCGCTGCGGAAATGCTCAATGCCGTTTCCTACAGATCAACTCCTCCGGTTTTCATCAACATGAGCTCAGGATCGATGTTCATTTCAGAGTGAGCTAACAGAGAGCTATCGTTTTACACTTGATGGAGAATACCGAGCCCTGGACATGAGCAAAAAACAATTACGGAATGATGGATTTTAGAACGCAGTTAAGCCGAGATCGTATCCTCTATAACACATGGCAAAACAGAATATATATATATTTTTTAAAGATTTGATCCAAACATTGAAATTGGTAAGAGGGCATCATTTTCTTTCATACCATGTTTATAACAAGTAATAAATCATTATATCTGTCAGCTTTAACCAGCACTATTTTAGCAGTTTGGAAAAATGTCTCGTCTGAGCTCCCGAATCTATAATTCAACTTTAACCCTTAAACAGTCACGATGGAAATAAACGTATCATATCTATGACTGAGACAGATCCATACCGTTGTCCTGAGTACTGCCCTCTGCACTGGCAGTAGAGGTCGTCGCCGCGCGGAACGCAGGTTCCCCCGTACAGGCAGGGGTTGGAGGCACATGGGCTGATGCCAATCTCACAGTGAGTACCCATGAACGAAGCCTTGCACTTACAGAAGTAACCTGGGGAAATAGCAGAGAAGGCATAAGAAAAATAATGTAGGACATTTCTATTAGTAGTTCTAAAGGTCATTTCTTGATGTCTGTGTTCACAGAGCTGCTGGGGAGAATTATAATTGGTCTTTGTGTTGATTAGAATAGAGGCGGGTTTGGCTTGAGGACTGAAGATTACAGCTGTATACTTTAACTTTGTGTTTCAGAAACACACATTTGGATGATAAAGTAATTGTTATCTTTACATAATCCAACGTTGAGGATCATAAGCAGGCTAGGTTGAGGAGCAGAACTAAGAGACTTGAATAAACACAACAACCACAACGGGAGCCCCGTACCTCCGTTGGCCAGTGAGGAGCAGCTGCCCCCGTTGGTGCAGGGGTTGCTGGAGCAGCCCTCGGCGGCGGGCGCCAGCACGCACCCGGGCGCCACGTCCACCACGTCCTCCAGCACGGCGTGGGCACCACGCGCCTTGGTGTTGAGCGGCAATTCTTGGCCGTTGAGCACGATGGCTTCCACGCAGCCTCGGAGCCCATTGGTGACGGGCAAGCTGCGACCGTGGCGCCCAGCGGTGGAGGAGGCGTGCTGGCGCACGTGCCCGCCGAAGTAGACGCTGTTGTCCAGGTTGAGTGTGCGCAGAGTGCCGGGCGCTGTGCCTGAGGCGGCGTGCACGCGGTCCAGGACTAGTTTGGCGTAGTTGCCATCCACCTCAAGGGTGACCGTGTGCCAGTCGCCGTCGTTGACCTGGGTGCTGTGTACCGAGACGATTCCCGGGCCGCTTCCGCAGTCAAACTTGTACTGCAGACGGCCATTCACAATCTGTCAGAAGGAGAGAGAGAGAGAGAGAGAGAGAGAGGAGAGTTAGGCCCCGTCCAGATTGAACAGTTCGTCTCTACCCACCATAGTAGCTTCTGTAGGTCTAACCAGACTGGATAAATATAGGCAATATGGCTAAATGTTCACCTCGCCACGGTGGGGCTGCCATAATTAAGCAATAAGGGCACGAAGGGGTGTGGTATATGACGCATAATGTGAACATTAAATTGGAAGTTCCACAAAGAGCACAATCTGGTACCATTGACTACTGTACAGTTTACACGCACAGATATTTAACACTATATTACTACTATTCGCGGTATCTAGTCTAGAGGTGCGGTATTTCTACAGTCGACTGGGGCCGCTCCGGCAGGACAGATATTTAACACTATATTACTACTATTCGCGGTATCTAGTCTAGAGGTGCGGTATTTCTACAGTCGACCGGGGCCGCTCCGGCAGGAGAGATATTTAACACTATATTACTACTATTCGCGGTATCTAGTCTGGAGGTGTGGTATTTCTACAGTCGACCGGGGCCGCTCCGGCAGGACAGATATTTAACACTATATTACTACTATTCGCGGTATATAGTCTGGAGGTGTGGTATTTCTACAGTTGACCGGGGCCGCTCCGGCAGGACAGATATTTAACACTATATTACTACTATTCACGGTATCTAGTCTGGAGGTGCGGTATTTCTACAGTCGACCGGGGCCGCTCCGGCAGGAGAGATATTTAACACTATATTACTACTATTCGCGGTATCTAGTCTGGAGGTGCGGTATTTCTACAGTTGACCGGGGCCGCTCCGGCAGGAGAGATATTTAACACTATATTACTACTATTCGCGGTATCTAGTCTGGAGGTGCGGTATTTCTACAGTCGACCGGGGCCGCTCCGGCAGGACAGATATTTAACACTATATTACTACTATTCGCGGTATCTAGTCTAGAGGTGTGGTATTTCTACAGTTGACCGGGGCCGCTCCGGCAGGACAGATATTTAACACTATATTACTACTATTCGCGGTATCTAGTCTGGAGGTGCGGTATTTCTACAGTCGACCGGGGCCGCTCCGGCAGGACAGATATTTAACACTATATTACTACTATTCGCGGTATCTAGTCTGGAGGTGCGGTATTTCTACAGTCGACCGGGGCCGCTCCGGCAGGACAGATATTTAACACTATATTACTACTATTCGCGGTATCTAGTCTAGAGGTGCGGTATTTCTACAGTCGACCGGGTCGCTCCGGCAGGACAGATATTTAACACACTGACTTGTTGGAATGGTGGCATCCTATGACGGTGCCACGTTGAAAGTGACTGAGCTCTGCAGTCAGGCCGTTCTACTGCCAATGTTTGTCTGCGGAGGTTGCATGGCGGTGTGCTCGATTTTATACACCAGCAACGGGTATGACTGAAACAGCCGAATCCACTCATTTGAAGGGATGTCCACATACTTTTGCACATATAGCACATCTCACAGTATGACATTACGTCTTGTGATATTCAGGCTAACTCCCTTGGAGCCCGAGGTCGTGTCCCAAATGGCACCCTATTCCCTGTATAGTGCACTACTTTTCACCAGAGCCCTATATGGGCCCTGCTCAAAAGTAGGGCACTATATTGGGAATAGCTGATCCTCTGGCAACCAGACAGTACCACAGAGAGGAATGTGTGAGAAAGTGCTTTCCACTTCCCTCCCAGCATTCCCTTCAAATAGCACGGCTGCGTGTTGTTTTACATGCAGCCCGCCACCGCATTCCCAGAGCCCTTTCACGTGAGGATGAAAAATGGCCGACTAAGACCAACAGCACACAGCGGGGTGGCCCCCGAGGGCAGGTCCTGGCAGCTAGCGCTTATCAGGCCGTTTCCTACACAGGATAACATGGGCTAATATGAGGATTGGGCATGAGACTGGGAGCTGGAGCAGCAGACTCAGAGTAAATAGGACAGTACCCACAGCACAGAGAAGAAAGGGGTCACCGTGTTTGACCTTTGACCCACCTCCAGGATGCTGTAGTCGGTGCCCTTGGCGTACATGACGGTGGCGTGGCTGGAGAAGGTCCTCAGCCTAAGGGACAGCTTCATCTCCTCCTTATTTTCATTCTCCATCAAACGGTACTTCACATAGCCCGTCCCGCTGAACGTCAGGGACTGGCCGTCTGAGAGGGGAGGAGGGGAGGGATAAAGAGAGGTAGGGATAAGTATGCAGAGGAGGGAGAGACTGATAACTAGGCAGTGAGTACAGAGACCAAACAAACAGTAGGTTCAGAGAGAGAGAGAGAGAGAGAGAGAGAGAGAGAGAGAGATCGAGGGAAAGAGAGAGAGTCAGACAGGATGAGAGGTGAGTCTGGTCTTACCGGAGCACTTTCCCTGCTTGCCACCATCTGGACACACACAGCTATACCTGGCCTCCTTCCGGTCTGCCACACACTCCATGCCCTCTGGACAGGGGCTGGCATCACACAGCTTGTTCACCGTGGGGCATTTGCCACCTGGAACAACAACGCGAGCCAAGATGAAGCCAGGATGGCATGGGGTCAGGGGTGTGGTGGTTTAGGTGTGTCTGTGTGTGATGGGGCGGGAGGGGTAAAGGTAATGTGTGTTTTGTGTGTGTGTGTGTGTGTGTCTGTTTATATGCATCTATGCCTATGTGTATGTGTGTTTGTGAGTGATGGGGCGGGAGGAGTAATGGTGTGTGTGTTTTGCGTGTGTGTGTGTGTGTGTGTGTGTCTGTTTATGCGCAGCTATGCCTACGTGTGTGTGTGTGTGTGTGTGTGTGTGTGTGTGTGTGTATGTGTGTGTTTAGGCCTATGTACGTCTCTGTGTGTGTGTGTGTGTTTGTGTGTGTGTGTGTCTGTCAGTACCTTCACATTGACAAGTAGCCGTGCGCTGGTGTCGTGGCGTGACGAAGCTGAGGCGGGCCGTGCTATAGGTGGACATGGTCGCCCTGTCCAGGCTGATGACCTCGTCGCAGAAGCGCAGCGGGCAGTCCACACCGGCGCACAGCTTCTTGACCACGCGCACGATGCGCACACCCGTCATTTCCTCGATGACCGCCGCAGACGAGTTGAGCTTGCGGAAGACAACCTGGAGCAGCAATGGGACAGACGTTAAAAAGACTGAACGGTCGACTTGAAGTCCTTACACGGGCATGTTCATTTCAATGTAACACAGTGCGGCGAACTCTAATTTGGAACCAGCAACCGTCGACCCGACCCTTTAGCCATTACACCAAGAGATCTACTAAAGTTGCTAGATGTTATTTTGCACCGCCTAATGATCGCATTTTTGATTTATTCTTCATGTTGAATTCTAGAGTCTTGATTCTATTTCACAACTGTAAATACATTCCGTCAATTTCTACGGTTGCCTGTCTTCTTTTCTTACTTTTATGTTCGTAGAAGAAAGACAGCTATTTGTACCTAGTTTGCCATATTATATGTTAGGAGAAAGCTAATATCACTATCATCATGATTACAAGCATTATATTGCCTTATATTATTAGATATGTTATTATTCATCGGTATTATAACCTCATTGGTTATACTTTGAAACAAAGTCACTATCGTTGCTACATATTGATAAAGTGTGTGAGTGCTGATCTAGAAACAGTTTTGCCTTTCAGATCGCTATTAACAGGACTGATCTGGACAGGAGAAGGAGCTGATCCTAGATCAGCACTCAGACTCTGAGACGTTTGTTTGTGAAGGAGCCGTGGTCATGGTTCTTACCTCCTGTGGCTGGTAGGGACTCCCAGACTTCTCCAGAGCCAGTAGAACATCCAGGTCTCCTGCCCCCTGCTCCGAGGGCTGCAGACTAACCAGCTGCACCTCGCTGCGTCTCACCCCCGCTATGTTCCTCAGCGCCCGCTGGAACGTACGCCAGTAGTCGCCGACAAACTCCTCGGGGGCGATGGCGGCGAAGCGCACGGCGATGGAGTTGTCCAGCGCCTGGCGGGTCGCCTGGCGCACGTGCACGTTCACGTCGGCCGTCGCCGAAAAGCGGCCGTCGGTGACGGTGACGTTGAGCGGGTAGTGGCCCACGTCGAGCGGGCGCTGGGCGATGACTTTGCCGTCCGCGGCGGAGACGGCGAACAGAGCGTCTTCGCCGTTATCCGAGGACGATGAAGGTGCGAGACTGTACGTCAGCGTGTCGTAAATGTCCTGGTCGGTGGCGTGGATTTTGCCGAGCACGCCGCCGGGGTACTCCTCGCCGGCGACAGAGATGTAGATGTCCAGCGGGAAGACGGCGGGCGGGTAGACACTCTCGTCGATGACCCGGATGCTGATGTAGGCCGTGGAGAGGAGCTGGGGCTTGCCGCTGTCAGCCACCTGGAGGAGGGAGAAAAAGGAGAGGGATGAGTCACACTCTGCGCCTGTTGCAAAAGAGAGAGAGCGAGAGAGAGACCCAAATTGTGCGGTGACCCAACTAAAATCTTTCATGTGATTCTCAAAAACTCAGACGAGGAGTTAGGCCCGGTTATAAAATGTCTCCAAAACCGAAGACACAACTCACCCATTTTACCGTTTCCATTCATTCGAGTTAACGAACGCATCATTTCTAACAACGGGTGAGCCCAAATAACTGCCATCATTTTGGCAATAACGTTAACGCAGCCTGACCCAACTATCACTTCGCAATCCCCACATCGCCTACACACGGGCAACAGCATAACTACACTAGACCCAGGATTTACCATCACTTCTCCAGCCGCACGGCAGCTCGTTTACTATACGACATCATAGCCACATCGTTAACTTATCTTCCAAGGGAGCTTAGGAGAATGTCCAGACGACATACAGAGTACAGCAAAAAAAAAACAAGACAAAACGAAAGTGCTCCATATCTCTTTGCTATTCAAATCGCCGTGTGGCTGTACGCAGCTCCACTTTCCCACGCTAGAGGGAGCTTACGCTCTTCCATTCTCCTAGGGCTGAACCTGCCCGTCCACCGACACCCAGGTCCAACAGGACTGCCTGCAGAATGGCTGAAGGGCCCACGTGCTCAGACGAAGAAACACCCGACCTGAATCTGGCGTTTACGCGTCCAGAGGCGCCGCGGCATTTCCAGTCCGTCCCGAAAGTGACAACGCCAAACAGGACAAAAAACGGAATCCCGAGTGTTCAGGAGGATTGTCAAATGTTAAAGAGAGAAATACACTGTGTAGAACAGATAGAATTGTCCATCAGACAGAGTAGGGGGAAAACGTCTCGGCTCTATTCCATCTATTTCTATCTGCAGCGTTCCGAACGTCAGTCAGAGTCGAGGAATCGCACTTTGTTCTCATCCGCCTACTCCTTTTCTCCTCGGGGAGAGAGAGAGGGCAGTAGTTCACCGACTGGCAACACGCGAGTTGGCTGCAGAGCTCTCCACTATGCCTCTCATGTGAGACATTCTGCCTTGCATTCTGATTCAATCGGTGCGAGAGAGGGCAGCGGGATTATTTTTAAATGCATGGTGATTATTTCGATTTGACGCTATAGATCTTGTCATCAGTATGATGTCTCTAAGAGAGGTTTATCACAGTGGGCAGCTGCAGAGTGAGAGAGAAGGGCGAGAAAGAGAAGTATAAGTATTATGGAGGAGTAGAGGGGGTGGAGAGAGAAAGAGAGAGAGAGAGAGAGTGAAAGAGAGATACAGAGAGAGAGAGAAAGAGATAGTGAGAGAGATAGACAGTAAGAGGGAAAGAAAGAGAAACAGAAGGAAACAGTAATAGGAGAGAAACAGAAGGAAACAGTAATAGAAGGAGAGAAACAGAAGGAAAAAGTAATAGAAGGAGAGAAACAGAAGGAAACAGTAATAGAAGGAGAGAAACAGAAGGAAACAGTAATAGAAGGAGAGAAACAGAAGGAAACAGTAATAGAAGGAGAGAAACAGAAGGAAACAGTAATAGAAGGAGAGAAACAGAAGGAAAAAGTAATAGAAGGAGAGAAACAGAAGGAAACAGTAATAGAAGGAGAGAAACAGAAGGAAACAGTAATAGAAGGAGAGAAACAGAAGGAAAAAGTAATAGAAGGAGAGAAACAGAAGGAAACAGTAATAGAAGGAGAGAAACAGAAGGAAACAGTAATAGAAGGAGAGAAACAGAAGGAAACAGTAATAGAAGGAGAGAAACAGAAGGAAACAGTAATAGAAGGAGAGAAACAGAAGGAAACAGTAATAGAAGGAGAGAAACAGAAGGAAACAGTAATAGAAGGAGAGAAACAGAAGGAAACAGTAATAGAAGGAGAGAAACAGAAGGAAACAGTAATAGAAGGAGAGAAACAGAAGGAAACAGTAATAGAAGGAGAGAAACAGAAGGAAACAGTAATAGAAGGAGAGAAACAGAAGGAAACAGTAATAGAAGGAGAGAAACAGAAGGAAACAGTAATAGAAGGAGAGAAACAGAAGGCAACAGTAATAGAAGGAGAGAAACAGAAGGAAACAGTAATAAATCAAATCAAATTTTATTTGTCACATACACATGGTTAGCAGATGTTAATGCGAGTGTAGCGAAATGCTTGTGCATCTAGTTCCGACAATGCAGTAATAACCAACAAGTAATCTAACTAACAATTCCTAAACTACTGTCTTATACACAGTGTAAGGGGATAAAGAATATGTACATAAGGATATATGAATGAGTGATGGTACAGAGCAGCATAGGCAAGATACAGTAGATGGTATCGAGTACAGTATATACATATGAGATGAGTATGTAAACAAAGTGGCATAGTTAAAGTGGCTAGTGATACATGTATTACATAAGGATGCAGTCGAGTACAGTATATACGTATGCATATGAGATGAATAATGTAGGGTAAGTAACATTATATAAGGTAGCATTGTTTAAAGTGGCTAGTGATATATTTACATCATTTCCCATCAATTCCCATTATTAAAGTGGCTGGAGTTGAGTAAGTGTCAGTGTGTTGGCAGCAGCCACTCAATGTTAGTGGTGGCTGTTTAACAGTCTGATGGCCTTGAGATAGAAGCTGTTTTTCAGTCTCTCGGTCCCAGCTTTGATGCACCTGTACTGACCTCGCCTTCTGGATGATAGCGGGGTGAACAGGCAGTGGCTCGGGTGGTTGATGTCCTTGATGATCTTTATGGCCTTCCTGTAACATCGGGTGGTGTAGGTGTCCTGGAGGGCAGGTAGTTTGGCCCCGGTGATGCGTTGTGCAGACCTCACTACCCTCTGGAGAGCCTTACGGTTGAGGGCGGAGCAGTTGCCGTACCAGGCGGTGATACAGCCCGCCAGGATGCTCTCGATTGTGCATCTGTAGAAGTTTGTGAGTGCGTTTGGTGACAAGCCGAATTTCTTCAGCCTCCTGAGGTTGAAAAGGCGCTGCTGCGCCTTCTTCACGATGCTGTCTGTGTGAGTGGACCAATTCAGTTTGTCTGTGATGTGTATGCCGAGGAACTTAAAACTTGCTACTCTCTCCACTACTGTTCCATCGATGTGGATAGGGGGGTGTTCCCTCTGCTGTTTCCTGAAGTCCACAATCATCTCCTTAGTTTTGTTGACGTTGAGTGTGAGGTTATTTTCCTGACACCACACTCCGAGGGCCCTCACCTCCTCCCTGTAGGCCGTCTCGTCGTTGTTGGTAATCAAGCCTACCACTGTTGTGTCGTCCGCAAACTTGATGATTGAGTTGGAGGCGTGCGTGGCCACGCAGTCGTGGGTGAACAGGGAGTACAGGAGAGGGCTCAGAACGCACCCTTGTGGGGCCCCAGTGTTGAGGATCAGCGGGGAGGAGATGTTGTTACCTACCCTCACCACCTGGGGGCGGCCCGTCAGGAAGTCCAGTACCCAGTTGCACAGGGCGGGGTCGAGACCCAGGGTCTCGAGCTTGATGACGAGCTTGGAGGGTACTATGGTGTTGAATGCCGAGCTGTAGTCGATGAACAGCATTCTCACATAGGTATTCCTCTTGTCCAGATGGGTTAGGGCAGTGTGCAGTGTGGTTGAGATTGCATCGTCTGTGGACCTATTTGAGCGGTAAGCAAATTGGAGTGGCTCTAGGGTGTCAGGTAGGGTGGAGGTGATATGGTCCTTGACTAGTCTCTCAAAGCACTTCATGATGACGGAAGTTAGTGCTACGTGGCGGTAGTCGTTTAGTTCAGTTACCTTAGCTTTCTTGGGAACAGGAACAATGGTGGCCCTCTTGAAGCATGTGGGAACAGCAGACTGGTATAGGGATTGATTGAATATGTCCGTAAACACACCAGCCAGCTGGTCTGCGCATGCTCTGAGGGCGCGGCTGGGGATGCCGTCTGGGCCTGCAGCCTTGCGAGGGTTAACACGTTTAAATGTTTTACTCACCTCGGCTGCAGTGAAGGAGAGACCGCATGTTTCCGTTGCAGGCAGTGTCAGTGGCACTGTATTGTCCTCAAAGCGGGCAAAAAAAGTTATTTGGTCTGCCTGGGAGCAAGACATCCTGGTCCGTGACTGGGCTGGATTTCTTCCTGTAGTCCGTGATTGACTGTAGACCCTGCCACATGCCTCTTGTGTCTGAGCCGTTGAATTGGGATTCTACTTTGTCTCTGTACTGACGCTTAGCTTGTTTGATAGCCTTACGGAGGGAATAGCTGCATTGTTTGTATTCAGTCATGTTACCAGACACCTTGCCCTGATTGAAAGCAGTGGTTCGCGCTTTCAGTTTCACGCGAATGCTGCCATCAATCCAAGGTTCCTGGTTAGGGAATGTTTTAATCATTGCTATGGGAACGGCATCTTCAACGCACGTTCTAATGAACTCGCACACCGAATCAGCGTATTCGTCAATGTTGTTATTTGACGCAATACGAAACATGTCCCAGTCCACGTGATGGAAGCAGTCTTGGAGTGTGGAGTCAGCTTGGTCGGACCAGCGTTGGACAGACCTCAGCGTGGGAGCTTCTTTTTTTAGCTTTTGTCTGTAGGCAGGTATCAGCAAAATGGAGTCGTGGTCAGCTTTTCCGAAAGGGGGGGCGGGGCAGGGCCTTATATGCGTCGCGGAAGTTAGAGTAACAGTGATCCAAGGTTTTTCCGCCCCTGGTTGCGCAATCGATATGCTGATAAAATTTAGGGAGTCTTATTTTCAGATTAGTCTTGTTAAAATCCCCAACAACAATGAATGCAGCCTCCGGATAAATGGTTTCCAGTTTGCAAAGAGTTAAATAAAGTTCGTTCAGAGCCATCGATGTGTCTGCTTGGGGGGGGATATATACGGCTGTGATTATAATCGAAGAGAATTCTCTTGGTAGATAATGCGGTCTACATTTGATTGTGAGGAATTCTAAATCAGGTGAACAGAAGGATTTGAGTTCCTGTATGTTTCTTTCATCGCACCATGCCTCGTTAGCCATAAGGCATACACCCCACCCCTCTTCTTACCAGACAGGTGTTTGTTTCTGTCGGCGCGATGCGTGGAGAAACCCGTTGGCTGCACCGCTTCGGATAGCGTCTCTCCAGTGAGCCATGTTTCCGTGAAGCACAGAACGTTACAGTCTCTGATGTCCCTCTGGAATGCTACCCTTGCTCGGATTTCATCAACCTTGTTGTCAAGAGACTGGACATTGGCAAGAAGAATGCTAGGAAGTGGGGCACGATGTGCCCGTCTCCGTAGTCTGACCAGAAGACCGCCACGTTTCCCTCTTTTTCGGAGTCGTTTTTGGGTCGCTGCATGCGATCCATTCCGTTGTCCTGTTTGTAAGGCAGAACACAGGATCCGCGTCGCGAAAAACATATTCTTGGTCGTACTGATGGTGAGTTGACGCTGATCTTATATACAGTAGTTCTTCTCGACTGTATGTAATGAAACCTAAGATGACCTGGGGTACGAATGTAAGAAATAACACGTAAAAAAAAACAAAAAACTGCATAGTTTCCTAGGAACGCGAAGCGAGGCAGCCATCTCTGTCGGCGCCGGAAGAGGTGATGATAGAAGGAGAGAAACAGAAGGAAACAGTAATAGAAGGAGAGAAACAGAAGGAAACAGTAATAGAAGAGAAACAGTAATAGAAGGAGAGAAACAGAAGGAAACAGTAATAGAAGGAGAGAAACCGAAGGAAACAGTAATAGAAGGAGAGAAACAGAAGGAAACAGTAATAGAAGGAGAGAAACAGAAGGCAACAGTAATAGAAGGAGAGAGTGTCCCACCAACACCATGCCTCGTCTCTCCATACGCTCCCACAGTACCTGGACATTCAGCAGGTAGTTCTCCTTGGTTTTCCTCTTCAGCTCCTCCACCACCAACAGCGCCCCCTGTTGGTTCACCTCGAACACACCGCCCTCATTGCCGTCGATGATGGCGAAGACAAATGGCGGCCCGTTGTGCGTGGCATCCCGGTCAGTCACAATGAGCTGGACAACCGTGGTCCCCATTGGACGATTCTCCTGCGGGAAAAGGAAGTGGTTGAGACTTACAATTCAGGAGGTACTGTAGGCAGTAACGAATGCTTGCTACGTTTTTAGGTGTGTGAGAGAGCTGGAGAGTGGATTTTATGTGGGAATCAATCTTGTGAAGCAATCTTTTTCTTCCTGGAAGGCTAAGCGATGTGTGTGCACAGATACCAAATCCCTGTATCTGATTTTAGAGTTTCTCTGAAATGACGTTTCTGGTTTTCACCGTCGGCTCCTCAAAAGTAAGGACAGAGATACCTGACGGTGCATCAACTATCCTTATTTGCCCAATCTGTCCCTCCACTCGTCTCTCCCTTCATCAATGATACAAAAAAAAATTGTAGCTTTCCTCCTTATTAACGCTCATCTTTCGAATCCTTACACCTTCAGTCATCTCACCCCGTCTTTCTTCACTTCCACCCCTCATCCCTCTATCCTCTCCTCTCTCCATCTTCACCAGCACCTTTCCCTCTACACCACCTTCACTACCCTCCTCCCTCCCTCCCGCTCTCCTCACCTGGATGACGAGGCTGTAGTTGGCAGGGGAGAAGAGGGGCGGGTTGTCGTTGACGTCGGACACGTCGATGTTGACCGTGGCGCTGCTGGAGCGGGCCGGAACGCCGTTGTCCGATGCCAGCACCGTCAGGGTGTATCCCGATGTCTGACGGGGGAGGGGGGAAGAGGGGTGGGGGCGAGAGAGAAGGAGGAGAGAGAAAGAGAGAGAGAGTAAAAACTTCACTCTGTACTGCTTCTGAAAGCGATACTGCAAAGCTGACTGGTAAACTGTCTCTGCTATTCATTTAGATTGCCGTGTACAGTGCAATTAAGGTGTCACTGAAGACAGAAGTAGATGTCCACACACACACAAATATTTAGACACACACACACACACACATCAATGAATATGTGAAGTAGCTTATATACATTGACTGAACTTCACAGACATTTCACATATATGCATTTGAATGTATTTACATCAATGCCCATCCATTCTAGAGATGAATGTTTCACCATACCGTCTCTCTGTCTAGCTGGCGTGCCACTTTGACCTCTCCCCTAATTGGGTCAATGGTGAAGGGACTGCCCTGGTTCCCCTCCACGATGGAGTAACGCACGTGGTTACAGGCTGGCCCGTCTGCGTCCTCCGCCATCACCTACGACCCGGGAGGACAGGAGAGAGGAAGAGTCACGGCCAGCCGTCGAGGACGACCCACACACAGGGCGTAGACTTACACACACACACACACACACACACACCTGCGCTGACACGAGACCGCGGGACACAGATGTTCACACACACAAACCAGGCTGTATAGAAAAACGGATCCCGGGGGAAATCAGGGGGGCGGAGAGGATTTGCACGTGTGTGTGACACGGGGCAGGTTTAGAAATCACATGTGAGAGAGAAGGGCGAGAAACGAGAGAGAGATAGAGTATCATTCGGGTTGATTGAGAAAGGGACGGCTCAGTGAGTCACCCGACGTTAACTCCTCAGTGTGTGTGTGTGTCTGCTACAGTCGGGTGAACACGAAGAGAGGAGGACGTCATTTTACTCTGCTACACCAGAAGGTGAGAGAGAGATAGAGAGAGATACAGAGAGAGAGTTATAGAGACACAGAGAGAGAGAGATACAGAGAGAGAGAGATACAGAGAGAGAGAGAGAGAGATACAGAGAGAGAGAGAGAGAGAGAGAGATACAGAGAGAGAGAGATACAGAGAGAGAGAGATACAGAGAGAGAGAGATACAGAGAGCGCGAGATGAGGTGGAAACTGAGCTGCACTTCCGAACCTCCTGTCCAATGTATGACCATATTAGAGACACATAATTCCCTCAGATTACACAGATCTACAAAGAATTCGAAAACAAACCCAATTTTGATAAACTGCCATATCTACAAGGTGAAATTCCACAGTGTGCCATCACAGCAGCAAGATTTGTGACCTGTTGCCACAAGAAAAGGGCAACCAATGAAGAACAAACACCATTGAAAATTCAACCCATTTTTATGCTTATTTATTTTCCCTTGTGTACCCTTAACCATTTGTACATCGTTACAACACTGTATATATACACCTAATATGACATTTGTAATGTCTTTATTGTTTTGAAACTTCTGTATGTGTAATGTTTCCTGTTAATTTTTATTGTTTATTTCACTTTTGTATATTATCTACCTCACTTGCTTTGGCAATGTTAACACATGTTTTCCATGCCAATAAAGCCAATTGAATTGAAAGAGAGAGCGAGAGCGAGAGCGAGAGGAACTGAAAGACTAGTTAAGATAGAGGGGTGAAATAATGGGATGGGGTGTACAGTGATTGAAAAGGAATTTTAGGAGGGGGAGGGAAACGGAAGGAAAGTGACAAATGTGACAGGAGCAGACTGCCTATACAACGGTAGGGGACTCACTGCAATGAAAAACACATCTCTAGGCTCGAACGCAAGCCAAACAAACTCGAATATACACATTCAGCAAATATGTAGGCTTTTTTTTTCACCTTCTAGTTGCGAAGGGAAACACCAGACCAAATGATCAGAACGGTCACTCATCGGTCAACTCACCGCCACCACCGTCTTGCCGGGCTCGGCGTCCTCGGCCACCACGGCGGCGTAGGTGGCCTGGCTGAAGGCGGGGCTGTTGTCGTTGACGTCCGTCAGGTTGATGTTGACCGTGGCCATGTCGCTGAGCGGCGGCGTGCCCCCGTCCGTGGCCTCCACCGTCAGGTAGTACTCGTGGGACGCCTCGAAGTCCAGCGGCTCGATGACGAAGATGTCACCTGCAGGGGAGACGAAAGACAGAGGGAGGATAGGTTGAAATGTTATCTGCTACGCAGGTCGACGTTTACTGAGCGATTTCCCCTTAGATAGGCCAGCTGCAACGTCAATACTGGCTCTATTGCAAAAATTCAGGAAAACAAAACGGAGCTTTTTGGTCTTAAGTAAAGGTCAGGCATTAGGGTTAGCAGCGTGGCTAAGGTTAGGGTTCAGATCAGATTTGATGACCTTGTGACAGTGCCAGCTAGTGACCACTCTGCAGAGCTGCCTCCAGAACAACATTCGTTATGAAAAAACGCTAACCTGCTACGAAGACACACAACGAGGTTGGAGAAGATGATGGTCATACTATGGTGCCCCAGGTGACTGGGCAGACACATAAAGAAGAGGGAGAGGAGAAGAGAGGAAGAGAGAGAGAGATACAGAGAGAGAGATACAGAGAGATACAGAGAGAGAGAGAGAGAGAGAGAGAGAGAGAGAGAGAGATACAGAGAGAGACACAGAGAGAGATACAGAGAGAGAGATACAGAGAGAGAGATATACAGAGAGAGAGATACGAGAGAGAGATATACAGAGAGAGAGAGAGAGAGAGAGAGAGAGAGAGAGAGAGAGAGAGAGAGAGAGAGATACAGATACAGAGAGAGAGAGAGAGAGAGATACAGAGAGAGAAACATACCAGTCCGGGGGTCGACACTGAACATGCCGTGCTCGTTCCCGCTCACGATGGCGTAGGCGATCTCCCCGTTGGCCTCGATGTCCCGGCTGGCGGCGTGCACCCTCAGCAGCTGCGTGCCCACCGCCACGTCCTCCGAAACGCCCGCCACGTACTCGCGGTGCTCGAACACGGGCGGGTTGTCGTTGATGTCCAGCACGGAGACCGTGACGCGGGAGAGGGACGAAAGGCGTCGGGGGGAGCCTTGGTCGGAGGCGCGCGCTTTGAGCTCGTACACGGCCCGCGCCTCGCGGTCCAGGGGCTTTTTTAATGCGACGACGCCGGTACGCTCGTCCACGGAGAAGTGGCCGTCGGCTGAGTCGGCGAGGGAGTAGAGGATGTTGCTGTTCAAGCCTGGGAGGAGACAGAGAGAGATCATTTTGAAAACATATAGACTAAAATCGAGGTAATGTGTAGAGTCTGATAATCTGATAAGAGCAGTATACTAATGTTCTTCTGAGTGGCAGTTCATTATCGCTTTGCGTTTGTTGGAAAGGAAAACCGTAAAACAACCCAAACGGCATCTGCATGTACCTCCTCAGCAGTACAGCCACACACCTCTGAGTACCGATACTTTTTCATATCAGCCTTTCAACACAACATACCCTTTTCACCAACCGAAAGCATTAGCAACGCAAACACGCAAGTCACGTCGCACCTTGTAATAACACCTCGCCGCTTCCCGACAGGGCGGTCCAATAATGAGACAGAGACGGATGTGGACAATAACCATACTGCCTTTTTCTCTCTCTCTCTCACACACACACACACACACACACACACACACACACCCCTCTGCGCATCTCATTACGACTAAAGAGACCCGGCCTGCTTCCCAAATGGCACTCTATTCGACAGTGCACTACTTTGGACCGGGGCCCTATGGGTCAAAAGTAGTGCACTATAAAGGGAACAGGATGCCATTTAGGATGCATGTTTTTGTCTGCGGGAGCCCGGTTTACTGGCACCTGTTGGTCCCAGTCACCATCGCTTTAATCAGACCAAATTTCTCGGCCGACGGAAATTGCTTGCTGACGTTTAAGGGGATCGCACCAAAATCATTAAGCAATCTCGACTCACGTCACCAGACGAGTATACTACATATCCAGTCTTCTGGAGGTTTCCTCCCACATTCTGGGTCTGATTCCACCAGACCTGATTTTGCCATGTTTATGCTGTACCTTCTAAAACGGCTATTAAAAACTACCTTACTGCTTTCATCTTGCATCGCTATCTGGTATCTAAACCCAGTCTGCCATTTTACTTCACCACGGACCAACTAAATGTTCACGTGCTAACTGACTAACTCCACATTCTGCACCGGGCGTTTGATTGAACTGTGCCTTCTGACGACGGCATTCGCTGAACCTTTATCGACGGCGGTAGCAAAGACCTCAAGCCAAAGTGGCAAGAAAGCTTGTTTCAGTCAAGCGTGAGCCGCATGAACGCTGTTCACCCAATCAAACGAGGCACAGCACAGACACGGAATAGACAGAAAAGAAGCCACTTAAGAAAATAGTAACTGGGGAGAGATGGGAAGAGATGGGGGAATAGAGAGGCAAGAGGTGGGGGAATAGAGAGGCAAGAGGTGGGGGAATAGAGAGGCAAGAGGTGGGGGAATAGAGGGGAAAGGGGTGGGGGAATAGAGGGGAAAGGGGTGGGGGAATAGAGAGGAAAGAGGTGGGGGAATAGAGAGGAAAGAGGTGGGGGAATAGAGAGGAAAGAGGTAGGGGAATAGAGAGGAAAGAGGTAGTGGGATAGAGAAGAAGGAGATGGGGGAATAGAGAAGAAAGAGGTGGGGGAATAGAGAGGAAAGAGGTGGGGGAATAGAGAGGAAAGAGGTGGGGGAATAGAAAGGAAAGAGGTGGGGGAATAGAGAGGAAAGAGGTGGGGGAATAGAGAGGAAAGAGGTAGGGGAATAGAGAGGAAAGAGATGGGGGAATAGAGAGGAAAGAGATGGGGGAATAGAGGAAAGAGATGGGGGGGATAGAGAGGAAAGAGATGGGGATAGAGAGGAAAGAGGTGGGGGAATAGAGAGGAAAGAGATGGGAAGAGAGAGATAGGGGGATAGAGAGGAAAGATATGGGAAGAGAGAGGAAAGAGATAGGGGAATAGAGAGGAAAGAGATAGGGGAATAGAGAGGAAAGAGATAGGGGAATAGAGAGGAAAGAGATAGGGGAATAGAGAGGAAAGAGATAGGGGAATAGAGAGGAAAGAGATAGGGGAATAGAGAGGAAAGATATGGGAAGAGAGAGATAGGGGGATAGAGGAAAGAGTGAGAGAGAAAATAAAGAGAAAGAGAGAGATATAGAAGAAACAGAGAAAGGAATGTTTCAGCATAACTTCCCCCTTTAACGCCAATTATGGTCATCAACCAGCTTCCTGGTTCGTCTGGTTCTTTTCCCCCAGACCACTTTGAGAACCGACGCCATGGCAGTGGGCACACAGCAGGGGCAATGACGCGAGTACGCTTGAAAGTATCAAACATCTTTAACCCAAATAAGCCGGTCTAGATAGCACAACTAGTGCAGGGAACTGGCAGTGCTCAAAATGTCTCAACGTTTGAAGCAAAGAGATACTCGAGTCTCAAATGTTGATGATACTCCCCCCCCCCCGAATAGTGAATGATCCCTCTATCTATCTGACAATGGAGGTCAGTGGAGTTATGCATACTGATGAGTCAGTCCAATGGCAGCAGGCTGAGAGAGAGAGAGAGAGGGCTGTGTGACCTGGACTGTGGCAAAACGGGTGTCTCGCCCGGAGTCGTCATCGACGGCATTGACCTTGTTATTTCTCTGCGGGGCAATGTGTGTGTGGGGCTCTTTAGCTATCCTGGCAATACGGGCAAACATCAGCCAACACACCTTTTACAGGGCTGCCGATAAAGATACACACTACAACTACAGATCTGTGTATGTGATACCAACACATGTCTAAAGGAGTGCAAATCTCTCTCTTTCTCTCTTATTTCAAAAGGGCTTTATTGGCATGGGAAACACATGTTAACATTGCCAAAGCAAGTGAAATTGATAATAAAACAAAAGTGAAATAAACAATAAATAATATTTGACCTTTGTCTATATACAGTGTTGCGATGTGCAAATAGTTAAAGTACAAAATGGAAAATAAACAAACATAAATATGGGTTGTATTTTCAATGGTGCTTGTTCTTCACCAGATGCCCTTTGCCTGTCACCTGTCACTTGCTGCTTTGACGACACACGGTGCTATTTCACCCAGTAGATATGGGAGTTTATCAACATTGGATTTGTTTTCGGATTCTTTGTGAGTCTGCAATCTGAGGGAAGTATGTGTCTCAAATATGGCAGGAGGTTAGGAAGTGCAGCTCAGTTTCCACCTCATTTTGTGGGCAGTGTGCACAAGGCCCGTCTTCTCGAGAGCCATGTCTGCCTACGGCGGCCTCTCAAGATAGAAAAGCTACAGTATGCTCACTGAGTCTGTACATAGTCAAAGCTTTCCTTAAGTTTGGGTCAGTCACAGTGGTCAGGTATTCTGCCACTGTGTACTCTCTGTTTAGGGCCAAATATCCTTCGTGTTTGCTCCGTTTTTTTGTTAATTCTGTCCAATGTGTCAAGTAATTATGTTTTTGTTTTGTCATGATTCAGTTGGGTCTAATTGTGCTGCTGTCCTGGGGCTCTGTGGGGTCTGTTTGTGAACAGAGCCCCAGGACCAGCTTGCTTAGGGGACTCTTCTCCGGGTTCATCTCTCTGTCGGTGATGGCTTTGTTATGGAAGGTTTGGGAATTGCTTCCTTTTAGGTGTAGAATTTAACGGCCCTTTTCTGGATGTTGATAATTAGCGGGTATCGGCCTAATTCTGATCTGGGCGCATTATCTGTTTTAGGTTGTACACAGAGGATATTTTAGCAGAATTCTGCATGCAGTCTATATTTGGTCTCTCTCCCTCCAGCTCCAAATGATCCAAAATATGCCTCCGGGTAAAATTGGAGTGAGGGAGAGGGGAGAACCTAATTTCTCCTCTCCTCTTTTCAGATATCCTTTAAGTTCACACGAAAGGTAGGGCAGACTTTAGGAATTCCGTGCTAGTGCGCCAACCCTGGGGGAAGAGCTGTCGAAAAAGCAGGCCCCCTTTAGCGCTTCGACTTTCTGGGCGAACGAACGAGCGACCCAGTTCTTACATCCCATTCAATCTGTCAAACTGTCAGTTTTACCAGAAGGACTGAGAGAGAGGGGAGAAGGCAGGACAGGGGGGGGGAGAGTTTCTCTTCATCCGTACCTAGGCTTTGTGAAGGGAACACGCTGACATGCTCCCCTAGTCTAGAATGCCTTGCCCTGTAAGAGGTGTCATTACCAAACGCCAGTCACTGAAGTCAAATTGGTAGCGTCGCTGAAAGTGGCAACCCTGTCCCAGTTTAGAGGAGCTTGCTAATATCAGAGCTCTTGAGTTTAAATATGGCCGCCACACTAACGCTTTCGACTGTCCTCCATTTGAGGGAGTTCTGGGGACAAATCCGTTGTTGTTTTTTTGTTTTGCTTTTTTTTAAATCGGCTGCTCCTGCTTAGGTGGGTTTCCTGAAACGTGAAGCAAACATATGCCACGAAGCAGACGCTTTTATCCAAAGCGACTAACAGCAGTGCATGCATAGCTTTCACGTACGGATGGCCCCTGTAAGCGCCATTCTCTACCAACCGAACCGCACAGGACGACAAACACAACAACACAAAAGTCATAGAAATGGCAAATAGAAAATGGCCATTAGGCCTTTTCAGAGTGGAGTGGAGAGGAGAATCAAAATGTCATCCTTGAGACATCATTGCTTTGCGCCGAAAGAGGTGTAAAACGGAGTGGGGATTACTGTGATACATACTGCGCGTGTGCACAATGTGGAGAGCACCAGGTGTAGCGTACCAGGTCGGAGAGCATTGCCTGGTGGAAGACTGGTCAAATAAAGAACAATGAAACAAACAGATCGACTCATTGGTAAAATAAACAAACGTACCGGTGTCGAGGTCGGTGGCGAGCAGCCGCGCCACGAAGGTGCCGACCTCCGTGTTCTCGAAGACGGTGATGGCGTATGGGTCGGAGGTGAACTGTGGCGCGTTGTCGTTCACGTCCCCCACGGTCAGGTGCACGGCCGCCTCGCAGTAGCGCCCGCCGCCGTCTAGTGCCCGCACCGTCAGGTGGTACTCCTCCTGTTCCTCGCGGTCCAGGGGCTGCTGGGTCTTCAGTTCACCTGGGAAAACGGAAGATGAAGAAAGGCACATGTCAATCAATGGGGTAGGCACTCACTCACTCACACACACACACACACACACACACACACACACACACACACACACACACACACACACACACACACACACACACACACGTTTATGAAAAGTTATTGCAATCCACACACACTTTTCCACGGTATGGCGCTTGCGGGATGCACTCTTTAAGAAAGGTCATGTTAGGAGGACAGATAGTGTTAGAGCTGCATCATCCACCTACCCCAAGCCCATTCCAAAGAAATCATCAACATAAAACGCAAGTGAAGCTAAATGTTTTCTGGGCCGTTTAGTTCGGTGTAGACTGACCGGAGAGCAGGGCTGTCAATAATAAGCCGATTTAATGCGGCCCGCGGCTGGTTTGAGTAGCCAGAAAAATGACTGAACCCGGATCGATACCGTGTACAAAGGACAACGGACCTACGTGTATGAAGCCTCTTAAGATAATTCACTCTGTCGTCCAGCTTGTTAACAATCACCAAAATAAAGGTTAGGGTTAAAGGCTGGGGGAAGCTGATCTGTAACTAGGGGAAACTTTTACCTGAACATTTAGTTTCCCGGAAACCTTACAAACGTGTCATTGCTCACCTCCACACACACACCTCTATTTTTAAGTTGGCATTAGCCAGTGCGTTCAAAAGTAACACGCTTCTCACAGATCACTGAGGCAGACGTGTGTGTGTGTGTGTGTGTGTGTGTGTGTGTGTGCCTGCATTCGGGCCTGCGTGTGTTACCTGCATATCCTCTCGTATGCCACAAACCCCTTCCCCTTATCCAAGCAGCCGACCCACATCCAAACAACTAATGGTTTTCAGAAGAGGATGGAGAGAAATACATCAATAATTGACGGAGAGGAAGAGAGAGGAGGGAAAAGGCAGGAGGACAGGAGTACCTGGCAGCTAAGAGCAGCTAGGAGGTTGTCCTGGGACATGCCACACGTCAACATTACCGGGGCCTCGCTGGACACACAGACTGCCAATACCAACGAAGCCTCGTAGCGTTCCTCGCATGCTACAATCCTCCTTCTCGGCATAAAAAACAGGACCCCCCCCCTCGCGATACTCTGGACCTTATCCACTCTGCAACAGCCCTTCAATTTGGGACACACCAAAAGAACTGGCCGGATTTATCCGCTCTCCTCCTCTCCCTCTTCGCGGGGCTCACGTGGAGGTATCAAAGTGCGTCTGAACTTGGACCACGATAAAAGGACTGTTGTTTTGTTGTAAAAGTACGTCTCTAGCCAACTCCACACTGCTGCTGTCCTTGTTTCTTCATAACCCTTCTCTCTCCCTTCAGACGTAAACCAATGCAGCGTTTCTGTTCTTAGCGTGGGAGTTAATGGGAGCTAACTGGCACTGTGTTGTCTAAGGTCGGACTCGAGTCATTTTGCATTTTGTCTCCGCTTTCTGCAGAGGAGACTCGAAAACCTCAGGCGAGAACCATGTCGATTGTATGTTAGATGAAACGTGGGTTCTTAGCGCCATGGCTCACTAAACCCTCCGGGGAAATGTTCTGGGGCAAAATACATTAAAAAAAGAACCATCAGAAAGGATGCGACGTAAACGAAATCCACCTTGCCACTAGGGACACACACACACACACACACACACACACTGGGGTGGATGGATTAGAATTCGATCAGAAAGTGTGCATGACTGGCGTCCACACCGAGGGGTTATTACCGTGTCTGTTTGTGACGATACAGAGGGAGGCAAAAGACAGGGTCGTTGTGTGTGTGTGTGTGTGTAGTGTCGCACGCCACGCTGCCGTCACGCACCCATGGACATTTGATAGTCTTAATAACCTCTTGACAAGCTGTGAATACAAACTGGATGAATGCGAGTGCAGGGCGGCCATTTGAAATGACTTGAATCGACTACACTGCGGCAGACATGGACCTGTGGTTATTTGATTTCCGATTAGCTGTATGGCAGCGTGGGCAGACTAGTCAACACATCGAGTGTGTTGTAGGTGTAACCCAGACAGACCAACACACACACACCTGTGTCGGGGTGGATGGTGAAGAGCTCGGCTCCCGGTCCCTGGAGCTCGTAGGTGATGTGGGCGTTGGAGCGGATGTCTGCGTCCGTGGCCGAGACCTGCAGGATGAGCCTGCCGGCTGGGACGTCCTCGGGGACCCTCTCTGTGTAGAGGGACTGGGGGAGCGGAGAGACGGAGAGAGAAAGGGAGGACAAGGGAGTGTGTGGGAGGGAAGCAAGAAGAAGGGGGGGGGGGGGTTGACGTAGGGGCGGACAGAGAGAAGTAAAGGTAGTATATGCCAGAATAGGCAGAATTCAATAAGGTATATTAACCAGAAGGGAGGAAATAGAGAGTGTAGAACGAAAATACATTTACATCGACAGCAGCACCATCATTGTATGGACTTATACAATCGGCAATGGAAATACATTATCTGGTATTACAATTTAAAAAAGCCCCTGATGGAAGAAAATTACCCCTTAATTTCCTCTTGCTTTCTTCGACGAGGAACCTTTCCAAACCTCTTATTTCCCTCCCTCCCTCCCTCCTCCCAGGTACTTGTCATGCACAGCATGCACCCCCATACGCAGAAAACATGGGCCCGCCTTCTCTCTTTACCTTCTCGCAAACGGGGCTGTTGTCGTTGGCGTCCAGGACTTTGACTTCGACCACGGCCTTGGCGGCAAAGGTGCCGTCGGTGGCGGTGATATTTAGGAGGTAGTTGTCACGCTGCTCGCGGTCCAGTGGTTTCCTGACAGACACTTTCCACTCGTTCTGGAGGTGCTCGATCGCAAACTGTCCTAGAGGGTCTCCTCCTGTATGGGGAGAGAGTCATTGTGGAGAGTTAATAACTTTTTTGGGATAGGGGGCAGTATTTTCACGTCCGGATGAAAAGCGTGCCCAAAGTAAACTGCCTGGTACTCAGGCCCAGAAGCTAGGGTATGCATATAGATTTGGATAGAAAACACTCTGAAGTTTCTAAAACTGTTTGAATGATGTCTGTGAGTATAACAGAACTTATTTGGCAGGCGAACCCAAGGACCAACCATCCAGGGAAAAACAATTTTGAGGTCACTCTCTTTTCAATGGGTTTTCATTGGGACTCTAGATATCTAAGGCAGTTGCTTGCAGTTCCTATCGCTTCCACTGGATGTCAACAGTCTTTAGAAATTTAATGTTGATGTTTTTCCTTTGAGAAATGAAGAAGTAGCCCTGTACAAAACGAGGCTCGAGGGAAGTGTATTGTTTGATAGAGGCACAGGACCTGAAAAGCACGCTCCATAATGTTTTCCTCTGGTATTGAAAGCTATTTATCCCGTCTAAAATTTGATCGATTATTTACGTAACAAAATAACTAAAGTTGTATTAGGAAAGTTATTTGAAATGTTTGGACAAAGATTACAGGTAACTTCTGAGATATTTTGTAGTCAAGTTGCGCGATATGGAAAAGGCGTTTTTCTGGATCAAACGTGCCAAATAAATACATTTTGGATATATAACGACGGCATTAATCGAAAAAAAAGGACCATTTGGGATGTTTATGGGACATATTGCAGTGCCAACAGAAAAAGCTCGTTAAAGGTAAGGCATGAATTATATCTTTATTTCCGAGTTTCGTGTTGTGCCTGGCGAACAGTGCTCCGGGCAGCCGAGCGGAAATGGAGGAAAAATGGAGGAAAACTCGCCTCCCTGCGGACCTGGCATCCTTTCACTCCCTCCTCTCTACATTTTCCTCCTCTGTCTCTGCTGCTAAAGCCACTTTCTTCCACTCTAAATTCCAAGCATCTGCCTCTAACCCTAGGAAGCTCTTTGCCACCTTCTCCTCCCTCCTGAATCCTCCTCCCCCCCCCCCCCCTCCCTCTCTGCAGATGACTTCGTCAACCATTTTGAAAAGAAGGTCGACGACATCCGATCCTCGTTTGCTAAGTCAAACGACACCGCTGGTTCTGCTCACACTGCCCTACCCTGTGCTCTGACCTCTTTCTCCCCTCTCTCTCCAGATGAAATCTCGCTTCTTGTGACGGCCGGCCGCCCAACAACCTGCCCGCTTGACCCTATCCCCTCCTCTCTTCTCCAGACCATTTCCGGAGACCTTCTCCCTTACCTCACCTCGCTCATCAACTCATCCCTGACCGCTGGCTACGTCCCTTCCGTCTTCAAGAGAGCGAGAGTTGCACCCCTTCTGAAAAAAAAATGTCAACAACTACAGACCAGTATCCCTTCTTTCTTTTCTCTCCAAAACTCTTGAACGTGCCGTCCTTGGCCAGCTCTCCCGCTATCTCTCTCAGAATGACCTTCTTGATCCAAATCAGTCGGGTTTCAAGACTAGTCATTCAACTGAGACTGCTCTTCTCTGTATCACGGAGGCGCTCCGCACTGCTAAAGCTAACTCTCTCTCCTCTCATCCTTCTAGACCTATCGGCTGCCTTTGATACTGTGAACCATCAGATCCTCCTCTTCACCCTCTCCGAGTTGGGCATCTCCGGTGCGGCCCACGCTTGGATTGCGTCCTACCTGACAGGTCGCTCCTACCAGGTGGCGTGGCGAGTCCCCCAGGGCTCTGTTCTAGGCCCTCTCCTATTCTCGCTATACACCAAGTCACTTGGCTCTGTCATAACCTCACATGGTCTCTCCTATCATTGCTATGCAGACGACACACAATTAATCTTCTCCTTTTCCCCTTCTGATGACCAGGTGGCGAATCGCATCTCTGCATGTCTGGCAGACATATCAGTGTGGATGACGGATCACCACCTCAAGCTGAACCTCGGCAAGACGGAGCTGCTCTTCCTCCCGGGGAAGGACTGCCCGTTCCATGATCTCGCCATCACGGTTGACAACTCCATTGTGTCCTCCTCCCAGAGCGCTAAGAACCTTGGCGTGATCCTGGACAACACCCTGTCGTTCTCAACTAACATCAAGGCGGTGGCCCGTTCCTGTAGGTTCATGCTCTACAACATCCGCAGAGTACGACCCTGCCTCACACAGGAAGCGGCACAGGTCCTAATCCAGGCACTTGTCATCTCCCGTCTGGATTACTGCAACTCGCTGTTGGCTGGGCTCCCTGCCTGTGCCATTAAACCCCTACAACTCATCCAGAACGCCGCAGCCCGTCTGGTGTTCAACCTTCCCAAGTTCTCTCACGTCACCCCGCTCCTCCGCTCTCTCCACTGGCTTCCTGTTGAAGCTCGCATCCGCTACAAGACCATGGTGCTTGCCTACGGAGCTGTGAGGGGAACGGCACCGCAGTACCTCCAGGCTCTGATCAGGCCCTACACCCAAACAAGGGCACTGCGTTCATCCACCTCTGGCCTGCTCGCCTCCCTACCACTGAGGAAGTACAGTTCCCGCTCAGCCCAGTCAAAACTGTTCGCTGCTCTGGCCCCCCAATGGTGGAACAAACTCCCTCACGACGCCAGGACAGCGGAGTCAATCACCACCTTCCGGAGACACCTGAAACCCCACCTCTTCAAGGAATACCTAGGATAGGATAAAGCAATCCTTCTCACCCCCCTTAAATGATTTAGATGCACTATTGTAAAGTGGCTGTTCCACTGATGTCAGAAGGTGAATTCACCAATTTGTAAGTCGCTCTGGATAAGAGCGTCTGCTAAATGACTTAAATGTAAATGTAAATGTGGCGGGATGAAATATGATTGTCTGTGTTTGTTTGATGGGGTGCTGTCCTCAGATAATAGCATGGTTTGCTTTCTTCGTAAAGCCTTTTTGAAATCTGATTAACAAAAAAATGTAGCTTTAATTTGGTGTATTACCTGTGTGATTTCATGAAAGTTTAATATTTATAGTAATTTAATTTGAATTTGGCACTCTGCAATTTCACCGGATGTTGGTCAGGTGGGACGGTAGTGTCCCACCTTAACCTCTAGACTAGAGAGGTTAATGGGGAAAGAGTCAATGGGGAGAGTCAATGAGGAGTGAGTCATTGGGGAGTCAATGGGGAGAGTGGCATTCAAACTAATGAACAATGCACCACAATACGGACCCTGCCTCTTCGAGAGGGCTAGTGGTTTTGTTTGTGTGTGGTGTGTGTTGTGTGTGTTTTGTGTGTGTGCGCGTGTGCATGCATCTCAAGAGTGTGTGTGTTTGTCTGTTTGTGGACTGTACTGAATCATACATGAATGACAGAAATAAATAAGATGCATCCAAGCCTTTTCTATCAGGGTTAGTCTTGGAATCAGAAAAGATCTTGTAGTAGCGAAGCTCAAAGTATCCATGTATCCATGTCTACCGGTTATCACATCAAAAGCTGTCCGCTGGTCAGAGTCGTGCTCAACCCCCGGGATCTTTATAGTGCCTGAGCAAATCTACCTCAGGTAGCGTATATATCATAAACACTTCAAATTGCAGACCAACTGTCATGAAGCAAGTATGTTTGGTACACAGGAAACCGTAATAAGGGGGCGGTTTTTGCGTAGTAGGAAAGGGGACTTCAAGCTAATATGAGAGCTCATTTCGAAAATCTCTGGTTATTAAATGTGGCATCGTCATTCTTAATCCGCTAATTAGCGCTATCGAGATAATTAAACATTTCCTTTTCTTCACTTTTTTTCTGATGACCTACATATTTGCCTTGAACTTTCACAAATGAGTCGATTCAAAGTGTTTACAGATAAAGAATGTGCATTAAATGTTCAGAGAGCAGATATCATCTCCCTATTTAAGCGGGTGTAAAATGTCTAATCCTCTTTCGAGTCGTGTTTATTAAAGCTGTTTCTTAACACAAATGGGGAAGTCTATAAGGCCATGAGCTGTGAGCAGAGTAATTACTGGAATTGTTAGAGATAAATCTCACCTGTGATAAAGTAGTCGACTTGTTTGTTGATCTCCTCCGTGTCGGCGTCCGTGGTGCTCAGGATGGCAATGACTCCACTGGGCGGAAGGTCGTCTTCACTCACCGTGCCCTTGTAGATCTCGGCGGTGAAGCGCGGTGGGTTATCGTTGACGTCGGCCACGGTAACCTCCACGCTGGTGCTGGTCACCAGCTGCACCTTGTCTCCGCGGTCGGTGGCCAGCACGGCAATGGTGTACTTGCTGGTCTTCTCACGGTCGAGCTCTTTCAATGTCGTCACCCAGCCTGTCTCACTGTTGACAGCAAACAGCTCCGAGATCTCAGCTGAAGTTTGTTTGGGGTCCAGGCTGTAGATCACTTGACCGTTGGTGCCTGAGTCCTGGTCGGTGGCTTTGACCTGGATCACCGGCGTGCCATCTGGAAGGTTCTCCACCACGACCGCCTCATATGGGTCTGACTCAAACACAGGCTTGTTGTCGTTGAGGTCCTTGACCTGGATGTTGACGTCGACAGACGCCACAGTTTCGTAGCCCTCCTGTTGGCTCTGGGCTTGCAACGTGAGCTGGTACCACTTGGTGGTCTCGTGGTCCATTCTCTTCTCCAGCTTCAGGGACCCGGTGTCCCGATCCACCACGAAGACCTCATCACGGTTACTCTCCGGGGTGTTGCCCTTCACTAGGCTGTAGAACACCGGTTCTTCACTCTCCGCCTGGATGACGTCAATATCCGTGCCGATGGGCATGTCTTCGGCGATGGTGAACCGGTAGTGTGGCTCTGCGAACTTGGGGATCGGTACCTCAGGGGCCACTATCCTGATGTAAACGCGAACGACAGATTGCTTGGAAGGACTCCCAGCATCCTTTGCCCTAACGTAGAAAGTGTAGAGGTCGTTTTCAAGTCCGATGAGACTCTCTTTGGTGATAATGACTCCACTGAAGGGATGGATTTCGAAGTTCTCTTCCACGTTTTCCATGTCGGCTTCCATGGTGTAAGTGATGTCGGCGTTGCTTCCCTCGTCCATGTCTGACGCAGCGATTTTTACCACGGTGGTTCCCCTGGGGACATCCGATGCAACATTGGCTTTGTACTCCACTGCCCTGAATTGTGGGGCATTGTCGTTGATATCTGTCAAAATCACATTAATAATGCAGAAGCCTACTTTTCCGCCACCGTCCTTTGCCATGAGCGATATGGGGATGACCTTCTCAATGGCGTTCTCGCGGTCCAGGATGTCAAGGGTGAATATCTCTCCATTTTCATTGACTGAGAACTTGTCCTTGGCAAAATTGTTGACAATGTGGTAAGTTAGGTGCCCGTATGTGCCAGCGTCTTCATCTGTGGCTTTGGCCTCCGCCACTAACGTGCCGACCGGCGAGTTCTCGGTGAGTTCAACCACATAGTCGAGCTGGGGGAAAGTGGGGTTGTGGAAGTTGGCACCGTTGACTGTGACCTTGACCATGGCCGAGTTCCTGAATACACCGTCTGACACGGACACGCTGAGGTTGTACAGTGGCTCCATCTGTGGCTTACGGTGGTTGGAGATGACGATGGCCCCAGTATTTTTATCCATGGCAAAGTTCTGGTCCTTATTGCCAGACAGGATGGAGAACTCAAGCCTGCCTGCGTCTGAGCTGTCGGCGTCGGACGCCTGGACATGAGTGACGAAGTGACCGCGGGGGGCCAATTCGCTGACCGTGGCTTTGTAAGAGCTCTCAGTGAACGTCGGAGCATTGTCATTCAGGTCAGTGACATCTACGGTCACAGTGACGTCGCTGGAGAGGGCGGGCACTCCTCCGTCCACAGCGCGGACAGTCAGTCTGTGTTGCTGCTTTTCCTCCTGGTCGAGCATGCGAGCAGTCCAGATGATTCCTGAGTCACGGTCAACGCTGAAGTAGTCGGAGCTCTTTTCCATGTCCTCAACTAGTTGGTAGAAGAGCACTTTGTTGTTGCCAGTGTCAGGGTCTGTGGCGGCGACATGCAAAACTGCCGTGCCGATAAAAGAAGCTTCAGAAACACTTGCGTTGTAGGACTTTAGTTGGAAGACAGGGGGATTGTCGTTGACATCTTCCAGAATGATATCGACAAAGACATCAGCGTGGGCCCCAGTTAGTGAGTCTGTGGCTCTGACACTCAATTTATAAGCGGGGTGGGTCTCAAAATCCAGAGGTTGGATTACATGAATGACACCGGTGTTGAAATTGATGGAAAACTGACTGAAGGCATCTCCCTCAGAGATGGTGTACACTATCTTGGGGCCTTCAGAGTCAGTAGCCTGGACGTGAACAACAGGTGTGTGTAACTGGATATTTTCAGGGATTTCGATGCTGTAGAATGGCTTCTCAAACACTGGCATGGCTTTGTTTACTATAGTTATGGGCACTTCCACTTCTGCCGAGAGGGCCGGTTCTCCTGCATCTTTGGCCACAACGCTGATGACGAACTCACTGTTGAGGGAGTCTTTGTCTAACTGCTTTTTGAGGGAGATTTCTCCCGAGGGGCTTATCTGGAAGTGCTTGTGGTGTTCTTTCAGGTGGTAATGGATTTCTGCGTTTTGACCCATGTCCCCGTCTACCGCTGTCACCTGGTGGATGGCCTGACCCTCCTCTGCGTCCACCTGGACCAAGGCTTGATAGGGCAGGTTGACAAACATGGGCTGGTTGTCGTTCACATCTTCTACGGTCACCATCACCAGAACGTGGGCCACTTCGGAGGAAGCGTCCTTCCTGGTCACCTCCACGACGATGTCGAACATGTCCTGCGCCTCACGATCGAAAGGTATCCCCGTGGTGGAGAGCACTCCAGAAGTGCGGCTGATTTGGAACCTCTTGTCTGGGTTCAGGATGGTGTAGAAGAGGGGTTCGTTGACGTGGTTCCCCACAGAGGCAATGACCGCTAATGTTTTCTTCTCAGAGGAGTTCTCTTTGACATAAGCCTTGTAGGAGTCCCTAGTGAACTTCAGGCTGCTCTCCTTGTTCTCACGGATGTTGATCTTTACCGACGCTGTGTTGGCAAACCTGCCGTCCGAGACCCTCACCCTCAGCTCGTACCTGCTTCTTAGCTGGGTGACGTTCTGGATAGTGATGATGCCTGTGTTGGGATCCATCTTGAATTTCTCCCCGATGTTCCCTTCTGAGATGGAGAAGAAGAGTTTGGAGTTTGGTCCGGAGTCGGCGTCTGATGCTTTGACTTTGATTACCTCGACACCTTTGTAAGTCGGCACGATCACGGATGTCTCGTAGAGCTCCTGGCTGAACTGCGGCGAGCAGTCGTTGACGTCGATGACTTCAACGGTCACGTTGGCGGCTGTCTCGGCGAACAGACGCGGCATTCCGAGGTCATGGACCTGAATGGTGAAGCAGAACACACTCCTTTGTTCAAAATCCAGAGTGGTTGTCATTCTAATGGCTCCCGTACTCGAATCGATAGCAAAGTAGTTGTGGGCGAACGGCTCGACGATCTGATAGACCAGCATGGCGTTGGCATCGCGGTCAGTGTCCGAGGCGCGGATGACCAGCGGGGTGTTTTCTCTGGTCAAGACCACACTGTTGATGGGAGCCGATTCGCTAATCATGCCTGTGAACTCTGGCTGGAGGAAGATGGGGGCATTATCATTCTCGTCCTTCAGGTGAATCAGCAGAGTGGTGTTGCTAGCAAGACCTGCCATGTTGGTTCCCTGGATGGTAAGTCTGTACTCAGGGGTCATTTCATAGTCCAAAGCCCTTGAAGTTACAACCACACCGGAGTTTGGGTTTACATCAAATGTGCCGTCAGTGTTTCCACCTTTGATTTGGTAGAACACAGAGGACTGGCTGGTGGCTGAGATCATGGTCACAAAACTGCCGGGGAGGACCAATTCGCTGACCTCTGCAGTGAACTCCTTCTCAGTGAATCTGGGGGAGGCATTGTCCGACATGGTGACAGCGATGTGGACGGTGGCCGTGGCAGTCAGCGAGGGCGTTCCTTTGTCGGTTGCCTTCACAGCTAGTTCAAACTGGTTCTTGCTGCTTCGGTCCAGCTCCTTGGCCACGGTAACAGTCCCCAGCACCGGATCAATGGCAAATGAGTTCGCAACATTTCCTGTTCCAAAAAAAAGAACAAACAGATTTATTAATTTGGTTGCTATGGCATGTTTTTTCATTCCAGCCTGAACTGTGTGTCTCAAACATTAAAGCCAGAGTGTAATTTTAGGCTTCTTGACTACCGTAAATTGAATTAACTAGTCAATGTTCGCGCCCTCAAGGAAATCTAATTAGCATAATAAAAAGTTTAAGCCAGAGGTAAGTTTTGCAGTGGATGCATCTCAATCCACTGCATCCACCGATGTCGCAGCTGAGTATATTATGGAGACTGTTTAGAGCCAAAAATAAGGGGTTAAGATACACATATTATATCTTCCAGGGTATAGGATAGACACCTTAGAACAAACTGCCTTTAGATTTTTGGGGGAGGACTATCTATTGGTACATGCAGTGAATCTGTTATTCAATGCCTTTGTTTGGGCTAATAGCAGTAGAACACCCCCCCCCCTCATTCTAGACAAGACCCCTTCATTCCCTCACCCCCCAAATGGCCATGGCTCTCGATAAGGATTCATGAAGATTGCCTAATTATGCACACTTTCCAATTACTCTAATGAAATTAGATGCTAATTTCCCTTCCAACACTGAAACTAATCCACAACCGATGGACATGGCCGCTCTGTGTTCTACACCAGTCCACCTCTGCTTTGAAAACCTGACTCATTCTCCGGCAAGACACATTTCAATTAGCTTGAGTCATCTCAACTATCTGAAAAATGTACATCCTAAACAAAGAACGCAGCCAATGACTACATGCCCGACCCTCTCCCAAAACACAGCTTATTTACAGGGAAAACAATGGTGGGAAATTCAGAGGGAGCATCGGCCGAACTCCCACGTTTGGAGATCCCCTGACAAAGTCGTCAAAGTCCTCCTACTTTGTGTGAAGTATTTCATTCATGACCGAGGGTCAGTGGGCAGGGGACCTCTGGATGCCCTGCATACATTTTCCCCAGGCCCCTTGCGTTGGTAGCGCTAACTGGGCTGCTATGCATGCCTCTACCATGACCAGCCAGAGGCTAGCGAATGCCCGTATGGCTGACATGTTAAGAACGTTTCCCCTAAGTACAGATCTAGGATCAGCTTCCCCTCCTCAAATCCTAACCTTAACCATTAGCGTAGAAAATGCAAAACTGACCCAAGATTAGCATCTAGGGGCAAATTCATACTACTCCTAAGAATGTAGTCTGGTGCCCCTGTGGAGCTGTTAGCCTACCTGACTCGATGCTGTAGATGATCTCTGCATTCTGTCCCTTGTCTTTGTCCAGGGCGGTGACCTGGAGGACCGCCGAGCCCAAGGCGGCCGACTCGAAGACGCGCCCGGAGTAGGGCGACCCCGCGAACCACGGCGCGTTGTCGTTGGTGTCCTCCACGTCCACGATGACGCGCACCAGGTTCCTCTTGACAGGGATGTCCTGGTCACGTACCTGAGGAAGGGGGAAAGAGAGAGAAAGACAGAGAGAGTGAGAGAGACACAGAAAGGAATAGGACAGAGGCAGAGAGAGACAGAGAAAGGAATAGGACAGAGGCGGAGAGAGACAGGGAGACAGAGAAAGGAATAGAACAGAGGCGGAGAGAGACAGAGAGACAGAAAGGAATAGGACAGAGGCGGAGAGAGACAGGGAAAGGAATAGGACAGAGGCGGAGAGAGACAGGAAAAGGAATAGGACAGAGGCGGAGAGAGACAGGAAAAGAAATAGGACAGAGGCGGAGAGAGACAGGGAAAGGAATAGGACAGAGGCGGAGAGAGACAGGGAAAGGAATAGGACAGAGGCGGAGAGAGACAGGGAAAGGAATAGGACAGAGGCGGAGAGACAGGGAAAGGAATAGAACAGAAGCGGAGAGAGACAGAGACAGAAAGGAATAGGACAGAGGCGGAGAGAGACAGGGAAAGGAATAGGACAGAGGCGGAGAGAGACAGGAAAAGAAATAGGACAGAGGCGGAGAGAGACAGGGAAAGGAATAGGACAGAGGCGGAGAGAGACAGGAAAAGGAATAGGACAGAGGCAGAGAGACAGGGGAAAGGAATAGGACAGAGGCGGAGAGAGGCGGAGAGAGACAGGGAAAGGAATAGGACAGAGGCGGAGAGACAGGGAAAGGAATAGAACAGAAGCGGAGAGAGACAGAGAGACAGAGAAAGGAATAGGACAGAGGCGGAGAGAGACAGGGAAAGGAATAGGACAGAGGCGGAGAGAGACAGGGAAAGGAATAGGACAGAGGCGGAGAGAGACAGGAAAAGGAATAGGACAGAGGCAGAGAGACAGGGAAAGGAATAGGACAGAGGCGGAGAGAGACAGGGAAAGGAATAGGACAGAGGCGGAGAGACAGGGAAAGGAATAGAACAGAAGCGGAGAGAGACAGAGACAGAAAGGAATAGGACAGAGGCGGAGAGAGACAGGGAAAGGAATAGGACAGAGGCGGAGAGAGACAGAGAAAGGAATAGGACAGAGGCGGAGAGAGACAGAGAGACAGGGAAAGGAATAGGACAGAGGCGGAGAGAGACAGGAAAAGGAATAGGACAGAGGCGGAGAGAGACAGGGAAAGGAATAGGACAGAGGCGGAGAGAGACAGGAAAAGGAATAGGACAGAGGCAGAGAGACAGGGAAAGGAATAGGACAGAGGCGGAGAGAGACAGGGAAAGGAATAGGACAGAGGCGGAGAGACAGGGAAAGGAATAGAACAGAAGCGGAGAGAGACAGAGACAGAAAGGAATAGGACAGAGGCGGAGAGAGACAGGGAAAGGAATAGGACAGAGGCGGAGAGAGACAGAGAAAGGAATAGGACAGAGGCGGAGAGAGACAGGGTGACAGAGAAAGGAATAGGACAGAGGCAGAGAGAGACAGGGAGACAAAGGAATAGGACAGAGGCGGAGAGAGACAGAGAAAGGAATAGGACAGAGGCGGAGAGAGACAGGGTGACAGAGAAAGGAATAGGACAGAGGCAGAGAGAGACAGGGAGACAGAGAAAGGAATAGGACAGAGGCAGAGAGAGACGGGGAGACAAAGGAATAGGACAGAGGCGGAGAGAGATAGAGACAGAGAAAGAGAGAATGAATGCGATGTAATACAATCGGAATAAAACTCTTCTTTCCCTCAACAGTAACTTCATTAAAACAACAAACTCATTAAATCATACAAATAAACAAAAAAACATCAAAGTAACTATTTTCCTTCATTTGTCTCAATTCCCAGTGATCCAACCAAGTAAACAACAAATGGGGGGAGGAATCATTTTGGATGGGTGCTGCATGGTTAGTTTCAAATGGCAAATACCAGCAAACAAACAACTAATCGACACCGGCTGACTGCCCATCTGTTGGAATTGGAGAGTGGCTGATTGAGAGAGACACACACACACACACACACACACACACACACAGTGGCTGAACCGGGGAGTGTTCTTAAAATGCTAGTACTCTCTCAATGGAGAAGACCAAATGAAACCTGTCTCAATATAATATCAGAACACTTACTGAGACAGCTACACACAGTGGCTGAGTAGGAGTGAGTGGCCTGAAACCTCTGTGAGCCACTTTCTCCATTGAGAGAGTAACAATCAAACCTTTCTTAATATGCTGACAGAACACCGCCATTCTTTTTTACCTGCTCTGTTTCTATGGTAATATAATGACGTGTTTCCCGATTGGCTGGGCGGGTTTGTTCAGGGAGTACAGTGCACGTGTTCATTGTCTGAGCACCACACCCCTTTGACCTACTTTGACCAGAGCTCTAGCAAGGTCTTACAGCACACTCAGCTCAAGACGCCAGAATAATAACACACTTTATTAAATAGGTCGATTCTAGAAAATCCGTAACATCCGTACCATGACTGTGAGTGTGTGGCGCCGCATGGTCTCGTGGTCCAGCCGCTCGGCCGTGTAGAGGGCGCCGGTGCCCGGATCCAGACGGAACTTCTTCAGGCTGAAGGGGTCGGTGCTGCTCAAGAGGGTAAAGGTCAACTTGTTCTTATCGTCTTCGTCCGTGGCGCCGATCCGGAGCACCTCGGTCTCTGGCGGCGTGTCCTCGGCCACAACCACCTCGTAGCGCGGCTGGGAGAACTGGGGCCGGTGGTTGTTGGTGTCGATGACACGGATCAGCACCTGGTGGGAGGAGGGGAGAGTGGATGTCAGTGTGGTGAGGGGGCAAACCTGAGAGTAATGCATGATGTTGTTGACTTTTTACTGTCTCTCAGTCATTGTTTCTCCATCTCCATCCTTCACTCACTCTCTCTCTCTCTATTTCTCCATTCCCAAAAGTGCCCTTTACATTCTCTACCTCCCTCTGTCCATCTCTCCCTCCCTCATCCTTGATTCCTGACTCCCTCTTCCCATCCCTACATCCCTTTCCATCCATCAAGTAATGAGCAGTGTTTCGTGTGGATACAGACCACATCAATACATATAATGCCTTAATATAAATATTTTCACCCGATGGACACTTGGCACCGCCGCCACAGCAAAACAGGGTTATCCCACATTGAGTTCTTAATGCGTTCAAGTGAAGACGTGTTGCGGGAGCATTGAGGGAGTGTTAAAGAGGTGGTGAGAAAGTTGCAGGTGACCGCTTGATAAATGACATCAAAGTTAAGCCATCCGTTTTCAGAAATGCATTTAGAAGTATACTGCCGATTCAAATGGTTCACCAACTATTTAATCACACCGACAATGCAGGTTTCATAGTTCAAGGTGGAAGATTGATTATGAAGAAAACAAATCTGCTAATACTTTGAGGTACACATTAATAGGGATTTCAATTTTAGGGGGCAAATAGAGTGCAGTCGGAAAGTATTCAGGCCCCTTTCCACATTTTGGGCAAAAATTGAAAAAAATGGGTCGGGTCCTTAAGAGGATATGCTTATAGAATGTATGCAGCCTTTACCTCAAATGTCCTTCAATTGACAAAGCAAAAACCAAAATACCTTTACATAAGTATTTCAGCCCCTTTGCTATGAGACTAAATCGAGCTCAGGTGTATCCTGTTTCCATTGATCATCCTTGAGATGTTTCTACAACTTGACTGGAGTCCACCTGTGGTAAATTCAATTGATTGGACAACATTTGGAAAGGCGCACACCTGTCTATATTAGGTCCCACAGTTTACAGTGCATGTCAGAGCAAAAACCAAGCCATGAGGTCGAAGGAATTTTCCTTCGAGCTCAAAGACAGGATTGTGTCGAGGCACAAATCTGGCCAAGAGTATCAAAAAAAATTCTGCAGCATCGAAGGTCCCCAAGAACACAGTAGCCTTCCTCATTGTTAAATGGAAGAAGTTTGGAATCTCCAAAACTCTTCTTAGAGCTGGTCGCCCGGCCAAACTGAGCAATTGGGGGAGAAGGGCCTTGGTCAGGGAGGTGACCAAACACCCGATGGTGACTCTGACAGAGCTACAGAGTTCCTCTGGAGATGGGAGAACCTTTCAGAAAGACAACCATCTCTGCAGCAATCCACCAATTAGGCTTTTATAGTAGAGTGGCCAGACAGAAGCCACTCCTCAGTAAAATGCACATGACTGCTCGCTTGGAGTTTGCCAAAAGACACCTAAAGACTATCAGACCATGAGAAACAAGATTCTCTGGTTTGATGAAAACAAGATTGAAGACTTTGGCATGAATGCCAAGCGTCACGTCTGGAGGAAACCTGACACCATCCCTACGGTGAAGCATGGTAGTGGCAGCATCATGTTGTGGGGATTTTTGTCAGCGACAGGGACTGAGACTAGTCAGGATCAAGGGAAAGACGAACAGAGCAAAGTACAGAGAGACCCTTGATGATGTTTTTGCTTTGTCATCGTGTGGAATTGTGTGTAGATTGATGACGGAAAAAAAAACAATTTAATCAATTTTAGAATAAGGCTGCAACTTAACAAAATGTGGGAAAAGTCAAGGGGTCTGAATACTTTTGAAAGTTTCCCCCCTATTTCATACAAAGCATCACATCCCTGGTCCCTAAACTGTAAAATTCCATCGAGTCTTGTTTTATCAACATCAGCCACTCGCCTACTGGACTTCCGACAAGGGATTAGGACAAGCCGACGGAATGGCTGTGGTGGCAGCTGGCCCGGCGGGGGCTTCTCCATGGCAGAACAAAGGAAAACACAGATTAGACACCCCTGGATGCCAGCCACCAGAGGGCAGTGTCCCACATGGGAATGACACACATCCAGCTGGAACTCATACACCTGAATCCCACTCTATAGGGCCAAGCCGAGCTGAGCCATACTGGGCTGGCCTGGTTGCACATCCACCATAGTCGTACGCTATAAAAGACAATGTGATGACAAAATATTTGAGGCGATACAGTTCAAATCAAAGGTCACGTGCACATATTTAGCAGATGTTATTGCGGGTGTCGCTGAAATGCTGGTGTTCTTAGCTCCAACAGGGCAGTAATATCTAACAATGCAGACACAGATCTAAATGTAAAAGAAAGGAATTAAGAAATACAGAAATATTAGGACGAGCGATGTCGGCGTTCATGCCTATAGTATGAATCGTACTCAAGAGGACCGAAATAGGCAACTCTCTCACTGCCAGAACCTCAGCTCTTCCACGCCGTCAAAAATGTCCATTGGTACCTCTTGACAGCAATGAGAGCATAGAAAGCACTGCCAGCAGAGTGCAGGAGACAAATATAGCCCAATCTGACGGGTGCGATAACATTCACAATCTGTCGTGTGCTGTGAGGTTGGCAGGGCTGGCTGGGTTCACAGATGCAAGCATTGGGGAGTACAGCTATATGTGTATATGTGTATCCCCCAATTTTAGGGACAAATAACGGGGAAAACTTGACTGCTTCTTAGTAACAGGCAAGCGTCAGCAGCAGAACAACCTCACATCAAATTTTTTAAAAACGAGTCAGTTTCAACATTATAGCTAACATATTTACATCATCATTGGCTCTGATCGGCCCGAGAAGACACTCTTTTCCCAATGTCAATCATCTCTCGTCATCTGACATTAGCTTGCGTACAATATGTGATGTTGGCTGTTGTCTTAGAAAATAAATAGGCCTATACATTTAGACAATGAATGAATTTTGAGTTGTGAAAGTTATTTTTTTGAGAACCTAACGGCCCTGTCTAGATACTTATTGAAACTGTCCTCGGTGTGACCCTAAAGGGGTCCCCAGTAGAGTTTGTGTTATGGATCGGACCCTCTTGGCAGCCCACCAGTCTCTCTCTCTAGGCGCCTCGTTTCATGTCACGCCAGACGTCACACTGCCTAAGGTCCCCGCGCGCACACACACACACCCCACCAATGTGACTTGAGCCCCTACACAATGCGTTTCAATCTGGACGGTGGTAGATAGCGCAGCGAGGAAAAGGAGGGACCTTCACAAGCGGCTGGGCCTGGGAAAAAGCTATAGAAAAAGAACCCAGGCGAGTGTCCGCTCCAATCCGCCCAACCGTCCACCATCTGAGTCTACAGGAGGAGGGAGGGGGGGACCAGACAGAGCAAAAGACGAATGTCCACTATCATCCATCCATCTGTCTATTTTTGAAAAACACACATTCGGAGAGGAAAACATATAGCCTCTTCAAGACACTTCAAAGGGGCAGTACCCCCGAATCTGAATGATGCAGTGTGACTGGCGGTTGAAAAGACGGCAAAAGGAGAGAGATGTTTCTCTCTCTCGATACCTTCCTGGGGGACTCAAGGCAACGAGATTGGGACTGAGACGGCGAATGGAGATATATGACAGATTGAAGGATGAAGAGAAAGATATACAGTTGAAGTCGGAAGATTACATAAACCTTAGCCAAATGCATTTAAACTCAATTTTTTCACAATTCCTGCAGTTTAATCCTAGTAAATATTCCTTGCCTTAGGTCAGTTAGGATCACCACTTTATTTTAAGAATGTGAAATGTCAGAATAATAGCAGAGAGAATGTTTTATTTCAGCTTTTATTTCTGTCATCACATTCCCAGTGGGTCAGAAGTTTACATACACTCAATTAGTATTTGGTAGCATTGCCTTTTAAAATGTTTAATTTGGGTCAAACGTTTCAGGTAGCCTTCCACAAGCTTCCCACAATAAGTTGGGTGAATTTTGGCCCATTCCTCCTGACAGAGCTGGTGTAACTGAGTCAGGTTTGTAGGCCTCCTTGCTCGCACACGCTTTTTCAGTTCTGCCCACAAATGTTCTATAGGATTGAGGCCAGGGCTTTGTGATGGTCACTCCAATACCTTGACTTTGTTGTCCTTAAGCCATTTTGCCACAACTTTAGAAGTATGTTGGGTGTCATTGTCCATTTGGAAGACCCATTTGTGACCAAGATATAACTTCCTGACTGATGTCTTGAGATGTTGCTTCAATATATCCACATAATTGTCCTTCCTCATGATGGCATCTCATGATGTCCTGCAGCAAAGCACCGCCACACCATGATGCTGCCACCCCCATGCTTCACGGTTGAGATTGTGTTTTTCGGCTTGTAAGCCCCCTCCTTTTCCCTCCAAACATAATGGTGGTCATTATGGCCCAAAAGTTATATTTTTGTGTCATCAGACCAGAAGGATTGTACAAAAAGTATGTTCTTTGTCCCCATGTGCAGTTGCAAACCATAGTCTGTTTTTTTTATGCTAGTTTTGGAGCAGTGGCTTCTCCCTTGCTGAGCGGCCTTTCCAGTTCTGTCGATATAGAACTCGATTTACTGTGGATATAGATACTATGGTACCGGTTTCCTCCAGCATCTTCACAAGGTCCTTTGCTGTTTTTTTGGGATTGATTTGCGCTTATCGCACCAAAGTATGTTCATCTCTAGGAGACAGAACGCGTCTCCTTCCTGAGCGGTATGACAGCTGCGTGGTCCCATGGTGTTTATACTCACGTACAATTGTTTGTACAGATGAACGTGGCACCTTCAGGCATTTGGAAATTGCTCCCAATGATGAACCAGACTTGTGGAGGACTGGTTCTTGGCTGATTTCTAAAAGAGGCACAGAGTTTGAAGGTAGGCCTTGAAATACATCCACAGGCACACCTCTAATTGACTCAAATGATGTTAATTAGCCCATCAGAAGCTTCTAAAGCCATGACGTTTTTTTTCTGGAATTTTCCAAGCCGTTTAAAGGCACAGTCAACTTAGTGTATGTAAACGTCTGACCCACTGGAATTGTGATACAGTGAATTATAAGTAAAATAATTTGTCTGTAAACAATTGTTGTAAAAATTACTTGTGTCATGCACAAAGTAGATGTCCTAACCGACTTGCCAAAACTATAGTTTGTTAACAGGAAATTTGTGGAGTGGTTGAAAAACAAGTTTTAATGACTCCAACCAAAGTGTATGTAAACGTCCGACTTCAACTGTAGAAAGGGAGAGAGGGTTTTTGAAAGGGAGAAAACGGCTGTGAGGAGAGCCCGAATCACGATGAGCAAGAGAGAAAGATAAATACATAATAACTCAAATATGAAGAAAGAGGGGAACAGATGGCTCCAAGAGAACAAAAACCGATAGAGGGGAAAACGGACAGCAACAGTGAGAGAGAAAGTGAGGAATGAGACACAGAGGAAAGCATGCAAGACAAATATGGAAAGTGAAAGAGAAAGATGGAAAAATTATGGACAGAACGGCCTGAAGCACTACTGCAGAGCAGGAGGATGGCATGGGGGGCTGGCAAGGAGGCAGGGGAAAGGAATGGAAGGGGGCGGCCTGCATGGGCTGCCTGGCTGGCACTGCTCCCTGCCGATGAGGTGCCCAGGATGGAATGTTGCTCCGCCCCTGCCTCGGATCAGCTGACCAGACAGACAGACAGACAGACGCTCCACTTTGGAACCAGAGGCAGGCAAACAGAGAGACAGGCAGGTCGTTTGGTAGGTAGGTATAGGCAGGCAGACAGGAAAGAGAGAGAAGACAGACAGAAAGACAGACAGATTCCCACATAACAGAACACCACACATAAACACTTTACTTCACTATGGTGCCACTTGGCCAGTCAGAGAGCTAGGAACAAGTATATAAGCCTAGGTCAACCGCACAACAAACAACACCACGAGCGAGAGCCAGCCAGCAACTTCCGGGAGGGCCAGAAAGGTAAAATGGTGCCAGATAAGAAAAGAGAGAGATCCCACCTCCCCCACACAGACCTCTAATGCAGACCTGTGCGTGGCGTTCAACATGGTACACGTGAGGCAGAATAACGGCACCGCCCTCAGCGGGCTATGATGCCCCCATGCCAGGTGGCAGGTTTTTGGGTCCGGGATGTTGGCATGGTCCAACCTGTAGCTACATGCTTCTCAAAATAGGATTAAAACTGAACACAGCCAACAGAGGTTCAGTGTTTCTTGTTTAGGCTTTATTCTCCCTCAACAGAATAACGAATAATCATGATCTGTGCATGGTGGGACTGAGAGGGAGGGAGATCCTCGAAATTTGGAAGGGAACAGAGAGGGAGAGAGAAAGAGAAAGGGAATAGAAAGTGGAAAAGAGTGAGAGATGGATAGACTGATAGAAACAGAGCGAGAAAGACTGACAGAAACAGAAAGAGAGAGAGCAAAAGAAAGAAAGAGGGAGAAAACAAACAAACAAACGCATTCTTTGGAGAGGAAGAAGGGAGGAGAGAGGAAGAAAGAAAGAAAATAGGCCAGCTAGTCTGGCAGAGGCAGACACATGACTTTGATTTGAAGGAGAAGATAAGTGAAACTTTGTGTGTGTGTTCCGTTTCGACTAAACGAAAGGCATACTCCCGGCCACAGGCTAAACAGCACACCTCCCGTCACAGAAAATAAAGTACCCAAAACATCCCGTTGTATATTTCATTTGTTGTTTGGCATGTTCTGCTGTTTTTGTCCTTCCACTCGGTTTACAAGCAACTTCACAAAAGTGGGTCTTATTTGGGGGTTATCCACAAAGTCAATTACTCTGTCATCTCCATTGACTCATCGCCAATCGTTAAAAAGCTGAAACAGAATATTGAACTTAATAAAGCAGACAAATCCTGGGGGACAATGTATTTCAAAATCCCTTCTAAAGATTAAACAAAACGGTAAAACTGATTATCTTACATAATTTAAATCAACAGAGCTTGCGACAGATTTTTTCTTTCTGTTGGTCCAGTGTGGCCTAGATTCACTTCTCTCTCGCTACCTGTCTGTTGTGTGTGAGTACAATGGCAAAAGTGTTGATGGGCACAGATACTTTGTTTTTGCTACGAATATGAGCAGACGGAGAGCGGATAGTTGTCAAAACTACGCAAAACATGTGAACGTCCAATTGACCCGATTCATATTCTGTATGCTCTCTCTCTCTCTCTCTCAAACACAGACACCCCTAAAGCTCTCTCCACACACAGACCCCCCCCCCCCCCCCACACAACCCATATTCCCTGTATGTGTGCTCACCAGCGGCCTGCCACTGATTTTCTCTGATGTCTAACTAAGAGGGTTCGGCTCTACAAAGGCCTTCACACACACCCCTCGCGGTAACGAGGGGTGACTTGAAAAAAAACGGGGCGCCCCCGAGCCTTTGAACACTGTCAGCGCCGTGACTAATTGTGTTATGTCATTTCCCCCCTTTGTATCGCCGTCCAACTGGTCAAAAACACGACTGCGTCACAAATGCAACCCTTTTTACCTATAAAATGCACTACTTTTGACCAGAGCCCTGTGGACTATGCACTACATAGGGAATAGGGTGCCATTTGAGACTCATCCCCTCTCTGGCCGAGGAAAGAACTGATCAGGGAATCAGCGATACCTGATATGTCCTTGTTTTCCGGCAAGACGGACGTGTCTTCTAAACTTGACTGAATGTGATTAATAAGTCACTGTATGGACTGGGACAGAGGGAACTGAGGGAGGTGTCTGCTGGAGTCGATTTTCCTCGAAGATCATAAGAAGTGTGTGTGGGTGGGCATATGTAAGCATGTACAGTACCAGTCAAAATTTTCAACATACCTACTCGTTCAAGAGTTTCTCTTTATTTTGACTATTTTCCACATTGTAGAATAATAGCGAAGACATCAAAAATATGAAATGACACATATGGAATCATGTAGTAACTCAAAAAAGTGTTAAACAAATCAAACAAAGAAGCCACCCTTTGCATTGATGACACCTTTGCACACTCTTGGCATTCTCTCAACCAGCTTGAGGTAGTAACCTGGAATGCATTTCAATTAACAAGTGTGCCTTGTCAAAAGTTAATTTGTGGAATTTCTTTCCTTCTTAATGCATTTGAGCCAATCAGTTGTGTTGTGAAAAGGTAGAGGTGGTATACGTGAAAAGGTAGAGGTGGTATACAGAAGATAGCCCTATTTGGTAACAGACCAAGTCCATATTATGGCAAGAACAGCTCAAATATGCAAAGAGAAACGACAGTTCATCATTACTTTATGACATGGTTAGTCAATGTGGAAAATGTCAAGAACTAAGAAAGTTTCTTCAAACGCAGTCGCAAAAACCATCAAGCGCTATGATGAAACTGGCTCTCATGAGGACCGCCACAGGAAAGCAAGACCCAGATTTACCTCTGCTGCAGAGGATATGTTCATTAGAGTTACCATCCTCAGAAATTGCAGCCCAAATAAATGCTTCACAGAATTCAAGTAACAGACACATTTCAACATCAACTGTTCAGAGGAGACTGCATGAATCAGGCCTTCATGGTCGAATTGCTGCAAAGAAACCACTTCTAAAGGACACCAATAAGAAGAAGAGACTTGCTTGGGCCAAGAAACACAAGCAATGGACATTGGAGCAGTGGAAATCTGTCCTTTGGTCTGATGAGTCAGAATGAGATTTTTGGTTCCAACCGCCGTGTCTTTGTGAGACGCAGAGTAGGTGAACGGATGATCCCCGCATGTGTGGTTCCCACCGTGAAGCACGGAGGAGGAGGTGTGAGGGTGTGGGGGTGCTTTGCTGGTGACATTAGGGCAAACTAGGATTTAGGGCAAACTTAACCAGCATGGCTACCACAGCATTCTGCAGCGATACGACATCCCATCTGGTTTGCGCTTAGTGGGACTATCATTTATTTTTTAACAGGACAATGAGCCAACACACCTCCAGGCTGTGTAAGGGCTATTTTACCAAGAAGGAGAGTGATGGAGTGCTGCATCAGATGACCTGGCCTCCACAATCACATGACCTCCATCCAATTGAGATGGTTTGGAATGAGTTGAACCGCAGAGTGAAGGAAAAGCAGCCTACAAGTGCTCAGCATATGTTGGAAAAGCATTCCAGGTGAAGCTGGTTGAGAAAATGCCAAAAGTGTGCAAAGATGTCATCAAGGTAAAGGGTGTCTACTTTGAAAAATCTAAAATCTAAAATATATTTAATTTGTTTAACACTTTTTTGGTTACTACATGATTCCATATTTGTTATTTTATAGTTGTGATGTCTTCACTATTATACTACAATGTAGTAAATAGTAAAAATAAAGGAAAACCCTGGAATGAGTAGGTGTGTCTAAACTTTTGACTGGTACTGTATTTGTGTGTGTGTGTGTGTATGTGTATGTGAGTGTGCACATATGCAAGCATGTATGTATGTAGTTGTAGCTGTGTGCGCACGCGTGAGATGTGTGTGTGTGTGTGTCTCTCTCCCTCTCCACACGACAATAGGGTGCTCTGTGATGAATCTGAAGCCTCCATTTAGCTGACGCTTCCGTCAGCGGGCTGTGGAAAACACCGCCGCCCCAACCCAGCAGGCTGACAGGGGCTCGGTGGAGCACAGGGCCACATGATAAAAGGCTCTATTCACAGGCAGAGACAACAAGTAGAGTTGTTGCTTTTTTCCATCTACAACGGATCTCTGGATGCTTTTGAGAAGAGGCACAGAACCATTTGAATTTTTCCGGAGTTCCATAGGCCTGAGAAAGTGACTATGGATAGGGACCTGGGTTGAAATAGTGTTTGTTTTCTTTCAAATACTTTTATTGGGCCTGCCTGGTGCAACGGAACAAATAGGATAGTCCCAAAAGAGCAAACCTGTCACCAGGCAGGCACAATGAAACACTTTGAAAGTAAACAAATACCGTTTGAAACCCGGTCTGGACGGGAAACAGAAAGGCCAACATATCACATAGCAATATCATTATGAATCTGACATGAGTTGGAGGTGACTAATTGCGTATTTTTATAAAACCCTTACAGCTCTGTCCGCTTCTAACCTCAAGAGAATGTTAATCTCTGGATAAAAGAATGTGGTGTGGACCTGCACTTTTCTTTAGCCTTTTCAGGAGAACTCAATGTACTTTCATGTCGAGAGAGAGAGAGAGAAAATAGAAAAGGATCAGCGAGGGGTAAGGAGGGGTGTAACTGCAGACACGGGTCTGTGGAATGCACACTTTTTAAAAGGCGCCTGGCTAGACAGGCACCGTTCCTCCCGCCCTCTCTTCCTCCCTCGCTCCTCAGCCCTTCAGGAATGAGACAATGGAAGAATCCCGGAGCTGGTCTGCCAAGAAAGCGTTCCGAATGCTGTCCCAAATGGAACCTTGTTCCCTATAAAGTGCACTATACAGTGAATAGTATTCCATTCGGGACGGTAGATGTGGACAGAGAGAAGAAGGAATGTCCGCCAAGCACATGGTATGACGTTAGGGGCAAAGTTTGGAAAAGGGAGCACCTGGAGTACACCCGGTGAGGTGTTGACCCACCCGCGAGTCTAATCAAAAACAGGAGATGGATGGGCGCACGGAATTTCTGACCTCACTCAAGACCCACCTCCTTGCTTTTCCCCCTCGTCTGTCTGTCTGTCTGTCTATGTTTCCAGAATCTATTTTCTGGATTTTGTGAGGGAAGCCACTATGCACTATTTAAGGGAGAATAAAGCCATGAAAACACAAGCATCCAAAACGACAGAATGCAATGGGAACCCTCATGCAAACTTAGCTCTACCATTTCATTTCAGAAATGTTTCCATAATCCTTTCCTCCGGAAAACACACAAAAATACATCCTCTTTTTGTCCAGTGACAAGCCTCGCAATGATCTGTAACAGCCAAAACCATCCAAACCTCTGGACAAGCCACAGGAACTCTCCATCTCAAGCAGGCCCAACATCTCATTCCCATCAACCTTTCCACAATCTATCCCTTTTCCATCCCACCTCATAGGATCCGTGACAAACTCTCCCGCCATCAACAAACGTTCCAATTACCCGGGTGCTGACGAATCGGGTGCCGTCCGTTGCCTCCACTGTCAGGTTGTAATTGGATTTCTGCTCGGCGTCGAGGGGCCTCGCCACGATCAGGGTCCCACTGGCCTTGCCCACGTCAAAGCGGCTGTCGTAGTTCCCACCTGGTGGAAACGATGGAGGGGAAGGGTTAGGGCGGGGCGCACAATTATAATGGACAGGAAAAGAGTGGGACTGATCATCACCTGTTTAAACGATGACGCAGCACTGGAGCTAGGTAAGCTAACAGTGACATACGGTTCAGGTTTGGCCGTGGCGTAATTCTAGAGGCCCTTATACATCAACTGTATGTAATCCATGCATAATAATGTGTATATTATCCGTACGGTTGCTTATATCAATATAATAAGCAACACAATCCCTATTGTTGATACATACAGAAGCGCTATGCATCAACAATGTGAATACGTTTCCCGGTGGTTATGTTAACTTTCCAGGCTCATTAGGGAGCCATACGTGCAAGTGGTACGATGTGTATACATCAAGCACCTACCGTTAGCTGCATGTGGCAATAGATTCCACAAATGAAACACATACGGTACGTATACAATAATGGAGCCGTATGTTCATGTTCATGGTGCGGTATATGTGTTTATGTAAATCGGTTGTCACACGATCACAAGTACGACGGAAACGATGCACAAGCTCAACCACGGGCACGTGACAGCACAACTGGGTTCAAACACTATTCGGAATCATTCAAATACTTTTGAGCGTTTGCTCGAGCCTGCACGGAGCGTCAAATGGTCGGGGTTTGCGCTGCTGGGACTACCCCATTGGACTATTAAGCCAGGCAAGCTCAGACAAGCACAGATAATGTAGTTTAAACCATTTCAAATAGTATTTGAACCCAGGTCTGCATGGCAGACATCACAGTCAACGACCTCTTAATACAACCAATGGTATTAGAGAGATCACTCAATACAGCCAATGACAGTAGAGAGATCCCATTACGGCAGATCTACCTTCCGCTGTACAGTTGAGGTCGCAAGCCATCTGAACGATGTAAAAGACTTCCTCTATGTCTCCTTCTGGACAAAGCAAATCCAGTAAGAGAGAGAGAAAGAGACATTCCCAAAGGAGAAAAGAAGAGAAGCAGAGAACATAGAAAAAAGAGAGAGAGAGGTGTCAGTCAAACGTTGGTTAGAAGAAGGGGAGGGGGAGAAGTACATCCAGGAAATGTTAGGAAGAGTTTATGCAGCAGAGATGTTAACAGTCACCGTGCAAAGGAGGTCCCCATTAGAGATTCCATTATTACAGTGAGAAAGGAGAAGAAAAAACATGTATATAGGTTTGTAGGTTTTTGGGTTTGTAGGCTACACACTCACATTCGCTTGCTAGGGTTAGTGCTAAGAAGAATGCTACAAGAATCTATGCCGGGGATGTCTTCCCTTGACTATAAAACTAGATGAATCTCCTTCTAGAATGCACTCAACTTAAACAAATACACACCCTTGCGTGTATGCACAGACCCACCCACGCACAACCTAAAACAAAAACCCTTGCGCCCACTCGTCAAGGCTTCACCTGTGATTTCGAACCAGACGGGCGTGTCCGACGTCTCCGTGGTGATGACCCCCACCATGTGCGCCACGGGGTCGCTCTCCATCACCGAGAAGAAGAAGGGGGGCTCCTCGAAGGCCAGGGGGCGCGCACCGGCCTCCACCTCTGGCTTGGGGATCCACTCGATGTGCAGCCGGCAGGTGGACGACTTCTGGGGGCGTCCGTTGTCCACCGCTTTGATCTGATAGAGGGAATGAATTGATTTGGGTAACAAAATGATACAACAAGATGCATTGGACTCCCAGGGGAGAGCACTTAAAAGCATGAATTTAAATACTTCAAATAAAACACAGGTAGAGGGGGGGCAGAGGGCGAGAGAGAGAGAGAGAGCAAGAGAGAGAGAGAGAGAGAGAGAGAGAGAGAGAGAGTGAGAGAGAGAGAGAGAGCGAGAGAGAGAGAAATAGTGAGAGACAGAGACAAATAGGCAAAGGGGGTCAAAGAACGGTCAGCCAGCCCACATGGGGAAAAACAACAACAGAGCAGAACACCTGTTACCATGGCGTTCCCCGTTAAACAGGTGTCGGTGGAGTTTAGTGTGTCATGTGAGATAAATCTATCACAGGCAACATTGGCCCAAAAGTACTACGACGTAAAAATACTGTCACTATCCTAAGCATCAACAAATGCAATTTGGCAGGTACATTGGACATGTAAAAGTCAATGATTACTGGCTCTAGTTTAAAGATGTAATTTAACTCAGAATGTATTGACATTCCTTTAAAAGCAAAATAGAATCCTAAGCGACTTGTCCCCAACGATACAGAACAAAAATATAAAGCGCAACATGTAACGTTTCATGAGTTGAAATAAAAGATCCTAAAAATGTCCCATACGCACCAAAAGCTTATTTCCAAAAGCTTATTTCTCTCAAATATTGTGCACACATTTGTTTACATCCCTGTTAGTGAGCATTTTTCTTTTGCCAAGATAATCCATCCACCTGACAGGTGTGGCATATCAAGGAGCTGATTAAAATGCATTGATCATTACACAGATGCATCTTGCGCTGGGTACAATAAAAGGCCAATCTTTTTAAATGTGCAGTTTTGTCACTCAACACAATGCCACAGATGTCTACATTTTGAGGGAGCTAACAATTTGCATGCTGACTGCAGAGCTTTTGCCAGAGAAGTTAATGTTCAATTCTCTATTATAAGCCGCCTCCAACGTCATTTTAGAGAATTTAGCAGTACGTCCAACGGGCCTCACAACCGCAGACCACGTGTAACCACGTCAGCTCAGGACCTCCACATCCGGCTTCATCACCTGAGAGATCATCTGAGACCAGCCACCCATCTGATGAAACTGTCTGTAATAAAGCCCTTTTGTGGGGAAAACTCATTCTGATTGGCTGGGCCTGGTTCCCCAGTGGGTTGGCCTGGCTCCCAAGTGGGTGGGCCTGGCTCCAACGTGGGTGGGCCTCAGCCCTCCCATGGTTGCAACCCTGCCCAATAATGTGAAATCCATAGATTAGGGCCTAATGAATGCATTTCAATTGACTAATTCCTTTATATGAACTGTTAACTCAGTAAAATGTAGCGTTTTATATGTTTGTTCAGTATAAAATGTGGAGGAATTTCCTCACGAAAAATCCAGAGTATACAAAAACTACGAATCCAAATGCGCTAGTCTACTCACGGTGAGGATGTCATACTCCCCGGCAGAGGAGAACTTCTTGGACGACACCAGACCTGTCTTTGGCTCGATGAAGAACTTCCCATGCTCATCTCCCTCCTCGATGGAATAAGAGATCTCCGAGTTGGCCCCCTCGTCGCGGTCCGAGGCGATCACCCGGTACACGGGATCCCGCTTCAGAGCCCGGTCCTTTTCTGGTTTCTCCCGTTCCGGAAGCTTGATCTTGTAGATCTTCTCCAGGAACTGCGGCCGGTTGTCGTTCTCGTCCAGGACTTTGACGATGACGCGGACCGTGGTGGATTTGGCGGGAACCCCGTGGTCGGTGACGGTGATCTATTAGGGAAAGGTTGGGGGAAAACATGGAATTAGAATGGGAGTGTGGGAATTATGTTAACTGTGACTTTAATACGATTGGAGAAAAAAAAATAGGGGAAAATATAGAATTAGAGGGAAAAGAGGGAAACGCAAAGCTGTCAACTTATTTCTGTGAATTAAGTGTTAAGGCCAACAGTCAATAGTAGAACGTCACCACATTTCACATTCTGACGTTGTGTCCCACATACTCATGTAACGTTGGGAAGATTTGTCACGTAAACATTTCCAATTAAAGCCATGTTCGAAACCAGTTTAGCGAAACAATACATATAGTGCAGAGGGGGGGGGGACCAGGCAATAATGGCGCACATATGTGTAAGCAGTAAGCTCTGCATCTCTTGAATATGTAATGACAGGAGCTCTACCATTTGATTGAGGACGTTCCTTATTCAAAGGCCTTGAATTAATATAAGAGAGCAGAGGTAAAAAAGTAAAACTCGCTTTCTTCTCCCGATTCTCTCCCCACCCACCTCTTACTCCCCCCACCCCCCCCCCCCCCCCACCTCATTTCATTGCTGTACACGCAAATGTTTCTCCGTTAGTAAATTGGCTGCCAAAAATTGAAGCAATTCCTTCCCGAGATTAGCGAGTCATCTTATTCAAAGACCCACGCTGTGCTTCCGGGAACCAATATGCAAAGGGAAGAGGCTGTTTATTCACTCGCCCGCTTATTGAAATTGAATTGTTCCCTTTTACCTTCTTTCTTTCCCTTTCAGACGTTCATTTCTTTTTTACGGTGAATGGATTCAATGAATGCGAGAGGCAAGTCACAGTTTTGCCTTTCTCTCTGAGACAAGCGCAACAAGACGGTCCAAAAGACCACACTCGCTTTGCTTTTTCTGCCGCAGAGGAATGAGACTCGTCGTTATTTTGGGAGATGTAGCAGGCCCCGTCTCTTTGGTGAGCAATGTCTCCTTAGTGCTCCAAAAACGGCATATTTCCGTTAAATGGGTTTACTTGATACATGTATCACCAGCCAACCAGGCACAAGGAGGAAAAATTGCTTTTCATCTATTTGGATGTTTCCTTCCTCACAGTGATATAACTATTAGGTATCGTACTCCGGCCTGGTCCCAAATCAGTTTGTGAAGTCTTGCCAACTCCTATGGTAATTGGCATGTGGCATAAACTGATCAGAGACCAGGCAATGACAACAAAAAAAACACACCAGTGGCATGATGTGTTCACCCCTTTGGAAAGCCAAGGGAGAAACAATTGTTTGAAAAATAGTTCTAAAATAATAATGAAACCTTACAGCCTACAAATTGCCGGAGGGACATAAGTTAGTTTTAACAGTAGTTTTAACAATTGGTAGTTGGAACACTCAGCTGTTTAAACACTTTGTTCATTTGGCCTGGCTTAATATCTGAATGATGTCTAATCTTTCAAATGAAATGCACAGCCGAGACAGCATAAAGTACTGTCAGCAATAAGCTTAGCTGACCCAAACAAAACACAACACTTAAACATTCTGAGTAACTGGGAAACTGAACTGGGGTTTCGTCTATCTATCTCAAAGCGTCAGAAATAAAAATAGAGAGCTGAACAACAGTCATTTAAAACCATCTGCTCGGCGCTACAGCAAAATCACTTTGGGGGGGTTGGTGGTCATACTCTATTTGGCACTAGCAGCGACGATTAACGGCATAATGTGTTTTTGTTTCCCCACGCCTAGTCAGTCCGAGGCAGTCCGAGCTATTTCCCCTGAACAAAATGAATGAAATAGGACGACGAGGACCATTCCAGTTCGAGGCGGCATGCACCTCTCGGGAGCAGTGTTGCCGGTGCGTTGGCCCGTATTCTCATATTCTGTAATGAACATTGCCATTACGAGCAGATGAGTTCATTTGGCCCCCTTTTCTGATTATATTTTACATGCGTCCTAAATGGTGCCCTACATCTAAGCAGTGCACTACTTTTGACCAGAGCCCTAGGTGTCCTGTTCAAAAGTAGTGCACTATACAGGGAATAGAGTGCCGTTGTGTACACACACTTTGTCCACCGTTCCCGGGTTCCCTTTGTGAAATCAAAGCAGTGGATTGAAAAACGCTGAAGACGAGGACCCGGCTAACGTTAACAGGTGAACTCTGCTGTAAGTGTGATGCGTCCCAAATGGTATCCTATTCCCGATATAGTGCACTTCCTTCGACCAGCGGCCCACAGGCCTCCGGTCAAAAGTAGTGCATTAAATAGGGAATGGGGAGGCCATTTGGGACGCAGGCTGAATGGTAATTATGCCGAGCGACTGGAGAGACAAGACGGGAGCATCAATTACAAAGACAAACTGAACTCTGTGATACCGTACAGGGCACAGAGGGTTAACTGCCTTTTTCAGAGGCAGAACAACCCTGTCAGAGGGAGAGAGAGAGGGAATGTGTGTGTGTGTGTGTGAGAGAGATGGTGTATGTGAGTGTACATGCGTGCGCGCTTCCCAAGCCCTGCAAGACAGTCGCTCATCGGCACATCCTACTCTTTCAAAACAACGTCTTTACCAGAGGCCAGTCTCTGTGTCTGTCAGACAGTCACAACAACGTCAAGACAGTGTCGCAATGGTTCTCGGGCTTTTCGTAAAGCAAATGTTTACGCTTGGCGCGCACTGTTGCACCTCTGCGACAAACCCCTGGTCAAATGGAGGACAACTCTCAAGTCTGATTTTAGTGAAACGTTAGTGCCTAGACACACAGGCATTAATCATGGAAGTGGCTGAGACTATAGGAACTTGTGAAGTTGGTGTATAGATAGGCCTATGATCAGAACATTCAACTTGCCTCTCTTTCAGGTGTGGGCGAGCATATCTAACATATCTCCTTTGTTGTTTCCTCTCTCTCTCCCTCCCTCCCTGTTCTCAGGCCTGTCACCCTGCCGCTGAAGCCGACACACACTCACCAAGATGAGCCTGCTGTTTGCTCACTCAGAGACCTCCCCCACTCCCACTGCCAGTGGCACTCACACACATACACACTGGCATGTGCACACATGCACAGACGCAAGCACGTACACACACACACCACCACCTACCAACCCTCACCTCGTCATAACCCCCCCCCCCCCACTCCAACTCCCCTTACGGCATCTGGTGCAAACAAGGCCTGCACAGTCAGCCCCCCCCCCCCGCGCTTCCCTTGATCCACATGTTCTGAAGTTGCTATGGTTACCAGCCAGACTCTGCTAGGAGGCCAGGCTAGGAGCAAAGGTCTTCATCCCAAAAGGCACCCTATGGGTCTTAGTCAAAAGAAGTGCACTACATAGGGAGTAGGGTGCCATTTGCGACAAAAGGCGTCACCGTAGCTCTGTTACCACTTACCCACATCTAAAGTATTTAGGTCAAAAGGTACTTGCGTCAAATTGCTTTTTTTCCCTTTAATTTTTTTAAAAATCTTTCGCTCCCATGGAGCAGTAGATCAAATGAAAGCTGTAAAGTTATTATATAAATCATTCATTATAACTACAACAAAAATACATACAGACACATACATATACACACAGCTGAAGTCAGAAGTTTACATACACCTTAGCCAAATACATTTAAACCTAGTTATTCACAATTCCTGACATTTAAGGTCAGTTAGGATCACCACATTATTTTAAGAATGTGAAAATGTCAAAATAATAAGAGAGAATGATTTATTTCAGCTTTTATTTCTTTCATCACATTCCCAGTGGGTAAGCAGTTTACATACATGCAATTAGTATTTGGTAGCATTACCTTTAAATTGTTTAATTTGGGTCAAACATTTCAGGTAGCCTTCCACAAGCTTCCCACAATAAGTTGGGTGAATTCTGGCTCCTTCTTCCTGACACAGCTGGTGTAACTGACTCAGGTTTGTAAGCCTTCTTGCTCGCACACGCTTTCAGTTTTGCCTACACATTTTCCATGGGACTGAGGTCAGGGTTTTGTGATGGCCACTCCAATATCTTGACTCTTTTTGTCCTTTAAGCCATTTTGCCACAACTTCAGAAGAACCATTTGCAAATAAGCTTTAACTGATGTCTTGAGATGTTGCTTCAATATATCCACATAATTTCCCTTCCTCAAGATGCCATCTGTTTGGAGAAGTGCACCAGACAAACCTGCAGCAAAGCACCCCCACAACATGATACTACCACCCCCATGCTTCACGGTTGGGATGGTGTTCTTCGGCTTGCAAGCCCTCCCCCTTTTTCCTCCAAACATAATGATGGTCCTTTCTACTTTTGTTTCATCAGACCAGAGGACATTTCTCCAAAAGGTACCATCTTTGTACCCATGTGCAGTTGCAAACTGTAGTCTGGCTTTTTTATGGCGGTTGTGGAGCAGTGGCTTCTTCCTTGCTGAGCGACCTTTCAGGTTCTGTCGATATAGGACTCTTTACTATGGACAAAGATACTTTTATACCGGTTTCCTCCAGCAACGTCACAATGTCCTTTGCTGTTGTTCTGGATACACCAATGTACGTTCATCTCTAGGAGACAGAACACGTCTCCTTCCTGAGGGGTATGACAGCTGCGTGGTCGCATGGTGTTTATACTTGCGTACAATTGTTTGTACAGATGAACGTGGTACCTTCAGGCGTTTGAAAATTGCTCCCAAGCATGAACTAGTCTTGTGGGGGTTTTCTGAGGTCTTGGGAAAATCAAAAGAAATCAGCCATGACGTCAAGCAAAGAGGCACTGAGTTTGAAGGTAGGCCTTCAAATACATCCACGGGTACACCTTTAATTGACTCAAATGATGTCAATTAGCCTATCAGAAGCTTCTAAAGCCATGACATTATTTTATGGAATTTTCCAAGCTGTTTAAAGACACAAACTTCTGACCCACTGGAATTGTGATACAGTGAATTATAAGGGAAATAATCTGTCTGTAAAGAATTGTTGGAAAATTTACCTGTGCCATGCACAAAGTAGATGTCCTAACCGACTTGCCACCGCTATAGTTTGTTAACAAGAAATTTGTGGAGTGGTTGAAAAACGAGTTTTAATGACTCTGTTACGTTCCAGTTTCTGTGTTGTGGGTTTGTATGTGTTTGTGTGTACTTCAGGAAATGGCTTCCTGAAGTACAAAGCAGCCGATTGGTCGGCTCCAGTGCAGATTGGAGCTCTGACCCCGCCCTCTCGTCAGGAGAACAGCTGTTTTCAATTACCGACTCATTCTGCAGATTTAAAAGCCAGAGTTCATTTGTTAGGAGAGAGCTTCTTGGTATGTATGAATTTTTGTAAAGTATTTTGTAGATGGTCCTGACATTTGTGTATGCCATAGGACTGTGTTTTTGATTAGTGAAATTGTTCACTCTAAGTTTTGTATTATTCTGTTTCATTTGTTCCCAGGGGGAAGGGGTTGGCACCTTGGGAGCGCTTAGGCAAGAGGCCTGCCCATAGTATATACTATGTCTATGCACACTAGGTAAAACCTGGGCGGACCATCCCCTGTATTTTGGTTAGTGCGCCAGGTGGTGCTAGTTAGGTAAGTTGTGGGTAGGTAGGAGAGGGGGCTCTTTAACTTTTACTTTCTTTGCTTTGGTTCCATCCAGACCCTTTTCCCCAAATTACCATGTGAAGGAAATAAATTCCCTGTAAACATTAACATATTCTGCCTCTGTCATCGTTACCCGCACGTGCAGTTGCATACCTTTTCACTCCACGGGGAGTACGTGTAGCAGGGTGTTGCATTCCCCCCTCCAAGAGGCGTGGGTAGCAGACTCCAACCTAAGTGTATGTAAACATCTGACTTCAACTGTGTATATATAATCACACACGGAGTATGGCATGATTAAAAGATATAAATAAGGTTTTTCCCCGTGAAGAGAAAACGAGTGTACAAATGTCGCTGTGCATTTTAATTTGCCCCCAACATGAAAGAACTGGAAAAGCGCTATGAACTTAACATTTTAATGTGGTTATTTAATGCCTGCCGGAGTATTTCGTCAAACGGGACAGCTTAACAGTGTAATAACAAATGGGCTCTGGCTACGTATTCGTAAAAACAGGAGCCTGTTGGGGAAAACGCACTGGCCGTCGGCTCTCTTCATCTCTAAATCTACTGTCACACAACAACCAATGACCCTAAGATGACCCCTTAAGGGTGGCTTTTGACTCTGTCCTGGGAATCTGCCCGGTCGTTCATACAGAGGGATCCTGACCGGGTCACTTGAACAAATTTAAAGGGCTTTCGTGTCAAAGGCTTCAATTTAGTTGTTTTCCACTCGCTTGAGGCCTCTGCAACTCGGCACTCAAATCTAGGAGTAGGCCATTTAATTTATCATAGGGATGGATGAGAGAAGGGGGGATCCCCCCCCCCTCTGCCTCACTATCTTTACTCTCCAGTCCCAGAATAAAATGAGTGTGTCCCACTGTGTAAATTGAGTATGAAAACCCAGGGAGTGGCTGGCATGCGGGCACACATTGGCATTAAATCGGCATCCAATGAACCTCGAATTGCATTAACTCCTATAACGGTAATTAAGCAGCGCCCAATCTGGTTACTCAATCTTGGCATGAAATGTGCTGGTGTTAAACGTTTGGTTAGGTTGGGCAGAGGGAACGGAATGAAGAGGGGTAGGGGGGGAGAGACAGAAAGAGTGTATCCACTATTTTAAACATCAACCCAGCTTTGAAGGCTCGCTTCCTGCCCCGGTTTGCCTCCCTCGATCCCGAGATGGTACACTGGCGAAGAACAAAGGCACAGTCACCCTGATTTCCCCCCCCCATCCCCCCTGGAAATCTCAACCGGCGGAATCATGATCCAAAACCCAAACCCCCTTCTGCCGGTTAGTGTGGAACTATGTGCTGCGTCTCTGTGCCTCCGCTTGCTTTGGTTGGCAACGCTTGGCACTCGGCCAAAGTACGTCGGTTGAAGCCAGCCAAGGCTAAAGTTCCGAGGCAACTAAAATGGTTGCTTTTTGACATTTGTCCGTTTCGGCTGAAAAGGTCTTCCTTGAGGGCCTTTCTGATGATTAGCAATGCTGCTGATGCTTCTCCAAACAAACACTAGGGCTCACAGACAGACCGAAAAGAAAGTAGAGTTTTTCCCCCCTTTCTGATAGTGGTAGACCAGACAAAACAAGGTGCTTACCTCAAGAATGTGCTCGTCCTGCTGTTCTCGGTCCAGCTTCCTCGAGGTAGTTGTGACTAGACCTGTCGAGGGAAAAGAGGTTTGTTAGTACTATGGCCATGAGCAATGTATCAATGTTGCATCAATGCTATCTTGCCTTACTACAGGACAATGTGATATCCATTTCCTTGAAATGAAACCACAAAAAGGGTATATTTGAAATGGCAGACGAACTTCATTACAAGATGCATGATGTGCTTCATAAAGACTCAAAATAGCCAAACTAACACTAAAGCGGGAAAGGGCCGGGGTGAATTGCTGATTTTCCGTGTTCGGATATGTCATCCAATCCATCTTCTAAATGACCTGTGAGAGAGGAGGATGGGGGCTGAGATACTGACCCCGTAGAAAGGTCTCCAAACCCCCAGTCACCTCCATGCCCCAGACAATCCACAGTCCCATCCTCCAGACGTGAAGTATCGCGGCGGTCCACTAAACAGGCTCTGAAACAGACGTTGCCTCTAAACTCTGGGGCTTTTTCCCGCAAGCTGAACAAATACAGAAGCAGGCAGTCAGAGGTCAGACACTGTCAATTGCAGCTCCAAGCCCGAGCTCTAGCGTATTGAGTCATCTGTTAAGAGTGCATGGGATTTTGAATGAGATCCCATGTTTTTTTATTTTTTTATTTAGATCTGATCTGATTTTAAATCCGATTCAACCAAAGGGCCGGGAGGGGGGCGGTCTGGCTACATTACACGAGCAGCAGTCTCTTCTCCCCAGATAATAAGCAGTGTATTCTCACTCCCGGCGTAATTGTAACCTCGCAGTAAACATGAGTACAGAGTAGACGTGCCAGAGCAGACCGCACCAGAGCCGGCTGGTGGACCACGCGGCGACAGATTATCATAGCAAAAAAAAATGAATTTCCGAAACCCGAGCCCATCAATGGCACATATGGTGCAAACCGGAATAGCAAGCCCATAACTTACAGCACCTCTCGAAATAGCTCTTGCACAGCAAATGGACTCAACTGTGCCGGAGCTCCCCAGGGCTTCGTTCATACTATACCCTAAAAAGTTTGGAATTGAAAATAAATAAAACAGAGTTATCCGCATTCGAGAAAGACAGTGTTTCCCTTGTGTGCTAAGCTATTTTTGTAAAAAAAAAAAACTTAAAAAAAAAACATTTAAAGCATTGAACAAAGTTAATGAAGGCATTACAAGTTGGAAAAGCTTGTCCGAGGAAATTGTGAGCGATGAAGGAAGGACTCTTGACAACATGCCACCATCAGAGCAAACTCAAGAACTAAGTCAATGTGCTACACTGTACTGTTGTTAAGCTTGTAACAATGCTGGATAGTTTGGCAATGGGTAGTGTCATGGGTTGAGACTAGCAGCTGACTGTGACATATTTTTAAAGGATCACGACGAACAAGGCTCTTTGTAAAAGAAGGTAAGGAATATCGGTGGGGCTGTCTTGAAAACCGGCCAATTTGCAATGCATCTCAATGGACGTAAACAAAGTGATCGTATTACCCCCATTTCCCAAAGAATGAAAGAGCTCACAATCACACGCATTCATACACACACACTAATATTACCCACACTTCCAAAAGACTGACAATGAGAGGGGGTTGCGCTCACACACAAACACACGTTCCCCTTGTCAAGCTGCCAAGTGTGCCATGCTGAAAATCCTCCACAGCTTTAATTAAAGGGGCGGGGGTTGACTCCTCTGCACCTCCATCCTAGCAAGAAGCTAAATTTAACCGAGGTAGAACTTAAAGGTTGCTCTAAATTGATCCGGATGGTTGGAGCCATCTTTTAAAAAAATAGCATCTTAGCTGTCAAAAGCGGTCCTTTGATGTGGGGTTACACGCGTCAACAACTATGAAGTAGTAGTCTTAGCGTACCTCCCTATCTTTACCTGAGCCACAGCTGCAGGCGTCCAGCCTTTGACAATCAATTTGGCTTATGGATTGGAAATGCACATGCCTATAGGTACTGTACACAGTACCCCCCTCCCCTTTGTCCTCAGAACAGCCTCAAATCATCAGGGCATGGACACTACAAGGTGACGAAAAACCCACACACACGCAAGCCTCCTCAGGAGTGGGCTGAGCCGGGGCTGACATTAATTACAGCCAGGCTGTTTAGAGAAAAACAACAGTTGTAGAAGAGGCATTTCGCAGCATGTCCTTCAGCACAACCATGTCTCCAAAATGGAGGCCGGGGGAGCTGTCCGGAACAATGCCGGGCTGGGACACAACCCAGGTATTACTGCAGTGATTAGCAGTCTAGCAGGGTGACACATATTTAGCTGTCAACTGTAGACGTGTGGGAATTTTGTGGGTGTCTGCATTGGAGGAGGTTAAACGCTCCCCAGTTACGAAAGAGCTATATGAGCGCCTTGAGATATTTACCGTAATTGTTGACGAACTAGCAAATCGAATAAGCCCCGAGATTTCATTATTTGATCTATGTTGGGATTGTTGTTTTTCTGTTTTTGGGTCGGGGTAAAAAAATAAAAAATAACAACCCAGGGCGACTCATTTTTCTCATAAGGAGAAAACATTTAACCTCTCCGTGCTTCAAGCGCCAAAGACAACAATTTCAATATCACCATGTTTAATTGTTGACTCTACCAACTAGCTCCAAGCTAGTCTACAGGGAGACCCAACCAGAACCCAAAATTGAGGTTCAAAACAGCAATTTGTTCCCCGCACAGCCAACACAGCCCAAGAAAACCCTCATTATCCCAAAGTGTGTTTCGCAGGGCAAAGTATCCCAAAAGAAGTAGCCCAAAGTATGGCCGACTTGTGTGAGGGGGTCTAAGATGGGGCAGGATAAACATTTCCAGTAGAGAAGGGGTTGTTAGGGTGTTTCTTTAAAGGTGAGATGCCACAGAGCCGTTGACTGGGGACCATTGATGGGCCTCCACAGACGTATCATTTAGCTCGGGGAGGAATGCTGCACTTCACTCAGCTTACAAAAGGCCACTGCATTTCCCATAAGAGCCCACTTCACACGCACAAACAGGGATTCAAGGATTCAGACAGGGACACAGATTCCCACAAGATAGAAACCACCACACACTCGGACAGGGACCTACTGACTGGCACGCATGCACACACACACACACACACGCGCGCTGGCAAACACAGACACAGTGTGAGTGGATTCAGACAATAGCCTTCCGTGACCCTCCCACACCTGCTGCTAAGAGGGGGTCTTTGTGAAAATGGCTAGCATTTAGTGAAGGAGAGAGAGAGAGGAACAGCTAAACCACTTCAAAACTAGAATGCCTGCCTTGCTCCCCTAGGCACTGCACAGACACACCCACCCACACACACACACACACACACACACAAGGGATGCTTCAGAGGACTCTATCCTCCCTACCTCATTACCCTCCAACCAGGTAGCTAATAGGGCTCATCTAATGGAGATTCATACGAGAGGATATAAACAAACAATGCGTCCCAAATGGCGCTCTATTCCCTCATGATGCACTACTTTTGACAGTGGGCCCTGGTCAAAAGTAGGGCATAGGGTTCCATTTGTGACGCAAAAAAAAAGGAACCCTTACTATGAGCTCACTGTCTATCTGTAGGCGGGTCCTCGATTAGGATGGACACAAGGGGGTCTGGGAAAATACTTCACTCTCCAAATCTAATATACATATGATGGAAGCCGAGGAATTCTGGAAGCTTGGGAATTTTCCCCCGACCGGATGTGCAGGACTGCCGATAAGCTTAAGAAAGCGCAGTTGCTTACAACCATAAACAGAGATAAACATCGACACTGGAGGAACTCAATTTCGGGGACGGATTTTTATAAGGTCAATGTCATCTGTGGTCGTGGTACATTGAAAGCGTATCAGAGCCACTCGGGTGTTACTGATTCTGATTCCCATGGTCAATGTGACTGGGGTCGTAATTCACAGGACACCAAACAGAAGAAAACTTGGCTAAAACAGCGAGGGACTTCTCCAATGAGGAGGCACAAACTTCCATCTCCTGTTGCAAAATGTTTTGCTACGGTGTGCCTATAGGGGGGTCCAGATGCCTGTTTGAGCGTGTGATTGATGTATGGTTTGGTGACGGGGATGAGTAATTGGATAGTGTGGAGCTGATTAACAGCTGGGGTCTACATACTGGCTATACTGTTTCTATTATGCCTGAATGTAATGTGTCTGCCTTCAATTTAGAGGGAGGAAGGGGAGAGAGAGAGAGGGAGAGAAAGGTAGAGCAAAATAGACAGCAAGAGACCAGAAACACCTTGTGTGAGATTGAGAAAACACCAACCCCGGCACATGACGTCAATGTTTTTTTAATTTTTAGGTTGTTTTTTTTTACATCGGCCCCCGCTGATGCGTGTACGTTCCCGTGCTCAATCATGCGCTGAGGACAGACAGTCTGGACGGTGTGCAGGCCTCAGTCTGCAGTACCTCCCGGCTGCAGCGTCGGAGGATGTAGATTCAGCTGTTCCCAAAGAGGTGAGGGAGGTGCTTGGGAGCAGCTTAGGAGTGGGCGAGCCGGGAGGAACAGGTGTGCTAAGAGCTTATACTTAATGAACCTCGAAGCCTTGTAGTGCTGTAGGCATCCCTCACACTCTCAGACAGAGAGACAGGCAGACACACACTAGGCAGACACACACACACACACATTAACAACAGCCTACAAAAGGTTCAGGTAGCTAGAAGCTGTGGATTAGTTTCCCTGGGGAAAAAAGTATACATCCTTTTCCTTTCCTGCTCCTTTGAGAACCTTTTGTGTCTCGTGCCAATTGTTCGGCCCACCCCGAATAGCAGGAAACGTCAGGAAGTTGTTGGAGGTAGTATCCATTTCCTATCTGGCTTCCCCTCGCTATCGGCCTGGGCGCTTTGACAAACGGCGTGCACATTGTCAGACGTCGTCGCTGAAAGCTGATACGAGTAGATCACGGAGTGGATGATTTGAAGCCCGGACCCCACCGGCTATTCTTTTTCTGTTCTAATGGCTAATGGTCAGAGGAAACCATGCTTGCCAACGAATTACCGAGATGTTTCTTTTCAATTCACTACAATGATCCAGGCTCGCAAGGAAGCGTTGAGCTCTCATTTTCAATGAGGGCCTACATTTTTTTTTTTAAATCACCTGTGTTTATCTTTCACATTAATGTCAATACATGGGTCAACTGCTGCTACCAAATGCAGAGGGAGGGGACACGCACACACACACACACACAATGAGGAACGCACAACTCTGTCCCACACAGGACATGCAGAACTAAGTGAATGGGCTATGCTGTACTGTTGTCAAGTGAAGAACATTGAGTGCCTCATTGTGAAAGGGGAGGTTGTGTGTTTGCGCTCCAAGACTAACTTTCATAAATCAGACTATACAATAGTCTCATCTTGGGCAAGGACCGTGTTTGTTCATAGGGAACCTTGAACCTGTCGTCATAAAAGAGAGTCCTAACGGGATCGTGGTTAAAACACTGAAATACTGAACCGGCGACTATTGGTGCTTTTGCTCTTACAGATCACAATCAAGCAGTACATGATGACACATTGGTGTAATCACCTTTGGACTACATAGGATTGCCAGCTAGTTAGACTTTCTGTCATATTCACGTGATCTTTGGCCGACCTCTCCCTCTCATTCCCTCCCTGTATCCGGAGTGCAAGTGTCTTTCCGACGAGAAGTCACGGCTGTTTGAGCACACCCTCCAATTCCGGCATTGTTCAAAGCCCAGTCCAATCCGTCGCAGCAGGCTGCCTGCATCTTTTAAATCCCTCTTTCGCCAGGTATCATTAACAGTATCCATTTTCCTACTCTCCCTCTACGCAAGAAGGCAGCTCACGTCTCCCTGACGACCGCCCGAGAATACCTCCCGGTGTCTCTTTTTAACGAGAGGCCAAAGCTTTTGTAGCGATTTTAAAAAGCGGAGACTGTACGTGAGAGTGGAGGCTTGGACAGAGCCGGAGGTGGGTAACTCAGCAACTCTACTCCTACAAGGGCTCGCATCGGGGTCAAGCCGAGCGAGGGTGGGAAAAGCAGAGACGTGTTTTCTGACCGGGGTTGTGTTTGAAAGGGACGCTGAACCCACAGAGAGAGAGAGCGAGAGAGACCAATGAGAGGGGGGGAGGGAATCCTGTGGTATGTGTATCACCGTAAACCTGATCCGCTTCAACACAGAGAGTGGGTGGGTTAGCACTAGATCAGGTGGAGGAAAGAGGGGGATCCTCGTTCACACCAGCTCTGGATACAGACCGCCGTTATGTGAGGAGGCACATGCAATGCTACACACACAGACTGCACACATACAGCGAGTCAATCTCACAAAGTGACACAATTCTCCTTGGCGTCTTGGAAAGACTGGGGAAAAGAAAACGTTCAAACTTCCAAACAGCGGGGAGGAACTATTTTTATTTTTTTATTTCAGACCAAGAGAACCCCCAAAACCCATGAATTCCCATTGCCAGCTTTCTCCAAACGGGATTGCCATGGTGTCTTGCGAGAGAGATGGCCTTGCACTTAAATGAAACCCCCAGAGTTAGAGGGAACTAAACAGCCGGACCTGTTTACTCTGCAGAAATAAAGTAAGCCTTTCATCCGGGGATTTAGCCAGCCGATACGGGGACTGCACAGACAAAAGGGCAAGGCGACACAAAAGCAGCCAGGAGATGAAGCCTTCATCTGCGTTTGAAGCCCCCCGACTGTCGGGCAATAAGCTACAGGAAGAAAATACTAGCTTCAATGATAGCTAGCCAGCTAAGCTACATGTGTCTGCAATGCTCACTAAAATAGAGGAAAGGGCGAGCCAAACGCGGGCATGAGAAGAAGCCCTCATCATCTATCTGCATTTGAAGCTGCCAGACTTTCAGGCAGAAAGCTGAGGGGAAGAAATGTTAGCTTCAAAGCTAATAAGCTAGCTAGCTAGGCATGTGTACGCAACGTTTGCCAAAACCCACACATACAACACACAATTTTTTTCCTTTAATTTTTTTCCCCCCCGCCCCTTTTCTAGAGCTTTGTAGATATGCCAAAACAGGGCCATGCTCCCGTTGCCGTTCTTGAGCTTATAATTACAGAGCGTGCTCTCCTGTAATATGCGGGGAGAATGCCATATTGAGTTGATAATGTCGACCTGGTGTGAAGCCAATTTTCATCCGTCTTAATGGAAGTCACATGGAAAATTAAAAGCGAATGTGTCCCTTTTGCTTACGAACATTATGTGATGATGTTTTCAGCAACAGCAGAGATGCCCTCTTTATCTCTCTGTATACATGATACAAATCCATGAGTGATTTAGTTAAGTTAATCTTCAAACAAATTTGTCCCATTCACTTATGAATGTTACATTTGAATGTTTGCAGCAACAGTTGAGGTGCACTCAACTCTCTCTCTGTTCTCTCTCCTCTCCTCCCCAGAAATGACAAACACATATACGGAGGAAGCAGTGATTCAGTTGAAGTTTCTCTTTTGTACAAAGCCGCCTCTTTGTTGAAGAGCCCTGGAGGAGGAGCCCTGGTGTACCACTGATAAACGTTTTAACACACTTTGATACGCATGAAGGGGTTTCATCCTTCGCCCATCGTGTAAACCCATTTGAGAAGACCTACAAAGCAAGCGGAGAAGCATTGGAACATAAACAGGTAGACTCAGTAGCCCCGCAAAGCTCTGAGTTTCAGAAATACCCCATTATCCAGAAGGGGGGAAATATCTACTGGTAATATGTCGGCTAAGTAGGAGCATTTGGTTCAAAGGGCAAGTTGAAATCTGCTCTCCCAATAGAGCTGTTTCCAGGAAACATCCAGAAACAACGTGTCGAAAGAACCGCGATGCATATCGGATACGTACAATCCAAGCCTGTTCTGATGGGAGGCAAAAACACTATGGTGAAAGCGATTATTGACCACGGGGCCGATCTAAAACAGCCACCCTTAAAATAGACGGGCGGATGTCAATTCACTTTCTCAGACGCACCTTCTGGTTTTCAACAGTTGAGTGGTGACGTGCTTCCCATCTCAGAGGTGAAATGAATATCATCGGAGGTTAGCCCAAATCAATGGCCTGGGGTCAGATATGGATCTGCCCGTCGATCAGAGGGCTCTTAAGGCAACGCCGGATAATAGAATATCAGACAATTCTGTTAAAACGTTGGGTGAAATTAAACCTCTTCGGCTGATCAGATTCTATGTGATTAATCACCGGTGTGCATTTGTGTCTAGGCTGGTTTGCCCTATATACTTTCTTCAACAGGTACTAACTACAGATAGGAGAAACTAGAATCTAGGCCAACTCCTAAAATCCAACAACGGCTATTATCTAAACAGCATGAGTCTGGCAAACTCATCTCTAGTCGTCGGTACTGTAAATCCCTTCAAGAATGCCTTCTCCATTGCAAGAGAAATAAACTATACCCACTGTGTTCAGGATGGCTTATCTGTCTAAGTGGAATCTTAGTCAACCCACACACAAACAAACACACACACACACACACACACACACAAACCTTCTACCTCCCACACATCTCACACCTTCATTATCAAACCTATCGTCCATCGCCCCGTTGAATTAAGGCCTAAATGCAGCTAAATGTGCCTTAAAGTTATTCCCTCCCCCTTCCCTTTCTTTTCCGTCTCTCATTGGAGAGTTGCCATCATTAGGAAAGCTAGAGAGAGCATGCTACATGACGAACCCTTATTTGGTCAAGAACACTCACATTGGACCCTGCTATAACAAAAAATAACCACAAGTTTGTTGATGGGAGGACCGCCTTGGAATATGGGACCACACAAGTCAATGGGAGGGGGAATTGGAGAGCCGATAGCTCTACAGCCCATTCCTCATGTCAGTTTAAATGACTACTCGCAACAAGAGACTGGTATACAAAACTCGGGAGGTAGGATTGAAATGAGTTTGTTAATTAGCCGTTACTGAAAGACCTACAAGGTTGCACAATGCAATCAAAGTAAACAGGCTTGTTTGTAATGAGCAGCCTGTGTTAATTATTAAAAAGGGGACATACAAGTATCGTTTTGCTGATTGACTTGACTCAGGCTAGCAGACGTTTCATATTGAGCCGCTGTTATGCCTTGTAGTCGTCCAACTGCATTGGTAACCCAAGTGGAATTACACAGCTGGGCAGGGGGACTGTAGACAAGGCATTGGAAGTCCAGACTGAATTGTAATGAAAGCAAACTGAACAAAGTCCAGATCTATGGTATTATACAAATAAATCACAGGCGTGCGTAATAACATGGTATCTGTCCAACTGAATATAAAGTGTGAACAATTCCTCAAAACCCCACCAAATAACAACACACAGTCCACTGCAAAAAAAACAAAAAAAACATCCACGTTCAAAAACGTTGGCTTCCAAGTTTGCACCTTCTAGTCCTTGTACTACCATTTCCCGCTCGTGCTGGAGTTAAATCACCATCTGCTCCAGTGGGCTTCACAACAAAAAAACAGAAAAATGAAATATTCAACGTTCATCCATTTTCAGAACACCATATGTGAACACACTGTGCTCTGTGGGTAGTGGGAAAAGCCCCTGTCGACATCTCACCTATCGACCATGCTAAAATCACGTAGCCATACGGGAGATATCAAAGGCTTGTTATAAGAACAAGAACAAAAAGATTGATAGAACCTAGATACCCTACAACTGCCCCCATGTCCCTTCATAGTCTCAAAGGGCGATTGAACGTCTATTCTTTCTACATATATTCGTTACCCTTTTTTATGTAGGAAGGGCTATTCCCAACCTTGTGAGAGGAGCTGTATTCTTTCAAGTGATGAAATTGGACATGGAGTTACATACACTCTCGGTCGGTGTGTGGCCTATTGACTACAATCTGTTCGGCGATGGTTAATTGAATGCTGGCCACACATACGTGGGAAGATAAATCCAAGGCTCTGCACATGCTTTGTGTTTTCACATTAGAGGACACATCCATTGGAATACACAAAGTCAATGGGAAGCAAAAGACAAGGCCATTTCCAATACATTTCAATGTACCACAAATGGATAACACCAATGACACGTGTGACCTCACCTGTTTTGTTTGTCTACTTTTACTAGTCGGTGTATGCTCTTCATTTAAAGCATAGCAGCACTACACACGTTTGCCTGCGAGAAATCAATTCCACCTTGGGAATCAATAGAGTTCAATTCAGAAAAGTGTCTTACCCATCTTGGAGTTGATGGCGAAAAATCCCTGGGGGTTGCCACTGGTGATCTTGTAAGAGAGCTTGTCGCTGGCCCGGGCGTCCGGGTCCACCGCCTCGATCTGGATGATGGACACGTCCTTGGCCGAGTTCTCCGCCACCGACGGGTAGTAGACGGGCTCTGTGGTCTGCGGCGCGTTGTCGTTGACGTCCTGGACCTCCACGTAGACCTCCACGAAGGCCGAGAGGGGCACCACGCCACCATCCGTGCCGTACACAGTCAGCCAGTAGTGCGTGGTGGTCTCATGGTCCAGGAGTTCCTGGGTTCTGATGACCCCTGGGAGAAAGAAAGAGAGAATAACTAGTTATGTGGGCTCTTGTATTATGAAAGAGAAACATCCATTTTCTTTTTAATGGAAAACCATTTCACTCCCAGCTTTTAGATGGAAATTGTCTTAGTCCATACATATAAAAACAAAAAGTAGTTCAAAGAGCATTTAGCATTCTGTATGGGGATCACACACAAAACACAGCATTAGTGGGAATATGGTAGGGTAGAAGGTTGCTATTAACATCAGACCCTGCTGTCTGTTTCTACATGACAGGCCTGGATTTTTACAGCAGGCCATATGCCATGAGGGGCCTATAGCTTTCAGCTGAGCAAACAGAGGAGCTTTCAAAGACCTGTTAGGACTAACATTTCACAACAATACCCCCGATGACTGAACAGAGATCAGTGGTGGAACCATCAAAACAGCAAACTAGAAAGTAGGCTAGTCAGCCATCCTTCTCTGGATGGGTGCACAGTTGTTTCCCTTGAGGATTACCCAACATTTATGATGTGGTTCCTCATGCACATTTTATTTGGGGCTTTAAAAATATATCTGATCATTAGGCAGACTTGGGTTATGGCATGTCAGGGGTAGAGCGATAGGAAATTACTCAGTTATTAAGAAGAAAATCTCTAGAAAATCTCTTTCCATGCAATTTAAGTGAACATTAACATTTTTTTTTTTTTAAAGGTCTCAATGACCTGTTATCGAAAGCAATAAAAGTGAGCTCATTGGCCCGGCACACCTCCGACGGTAATAAATTCAAATAAAGCCAGGGCGTGGGCCTGTTTGCCACGTATAGGCAAGCGGTAGTCGCATACTGTCCTAGTCTGCCATATACCGAAGAACGATAACACACTGCTCCATGGCACCAATCCTACTTTTCCTACTGCCTGCCTTTCAAAACCCTTTGTTGCTCCCTGTAACTCAATGAGTTGCACTGCAGGTCTGTAAACCGAGAGACAGGCCTACCTTTCACCTCAGGGGGGAATAAAAAATATTCTGAACAAAGAGAGAAGAAAAAAATAAATCTCCAACACCTGTCACTGACATTTCACTTTTCAGGTGTTTCAGAGTTTTTATTCACCTCAGAGTTACTGTATCTTATGTCTGAGTCTGAGGTGCTTCTTTTGTCATTACTCATCATTACTGCTAGCCAGGGTTAGCGGTTAGCTTGAGGTGTGTAATAAGGCCCGGGTGGCAGGATGGCAAAGGTGGATAGCACTGTAACACACCATAACACTTCCTACAGCCATGTGAGGGTATAACCTGCCTTCAGACAATATTCTGAAATGTTGTGAGGTAATAAATTTTCCAATTCTTCGAAAAGAAAGGCACCTATTGGTAGATCAGTTAAATAAATGCAGATGCTGAATATCCCTTTCAGCATTGTGAAGTTATTAATTACACTTTGGATGGGGTATCAAATCACCAAGTCACAACAAATATACAGCCGTCCTTCCTAACTCAGTTGCCAGAGAGGAAGGAAACCGCTCAAGGATTTCACCATGAGGCCAATGGTGACTTTAACACAGTTACAGAGTTGAATGGGTGTGATAGGAGAAAACTGAGGATGGATAAACAACAGTGTAGTTACAACATTGTAGTTACAACATTGTTGTAGAAACATTTTATGGAATCAATACTTTAAGTCGCTCTGGATCAGAGCATCTGCTATATGACCAAAATGCAGTTACTCCAACATACTAACTGAATTGTCTAGGTGATAAGCAGGAAGCCTGGACAGAATACAAATATTCCAAAACATGCATCCTGTTTGCAAGAAGTCACTAAAGTAATACTGCAAAAATACTGTACTCTCCATCTTTTCAAGCATCATGTTATGGGTATTAGGCTTGGACAGTATACCGTACATTTTAATATTTGTAGCTACTTTTTAAGTAAATATGTGCAGTCAACTTGTGCAACACGTTAGGAGATAAAGCAGATTGCGTTCTTCATTTCACCTGTCACCTTATTTTTCATTATGAAGTTTACCGTAGTTCTCTAGAACAGTTGAACCAGCACAACGGGAGAAAGCGGGAGCAGCTGTGTATTGACAGGGATCGCGTTTACATTGAAAGTCTTTTACCAGAGAAAAGTAAGCTGGCTACACCGAGAAAAGTATCAGAGAAAAGTAGTTCCACATCGGTCAGAGCGCTGTCGTTTGATAGAATGCCCATTCGTGAATTCTCATCCGAGTGGACACGTGCAACTGAAGCACAACATTTGTTTGATGCTGAGCAAAAATTACAATAAGAAGCATTGTAGATCTGCATTTTCAAAAACGTAGCGAGATATTTCTTATACGTTTATTTCAATTTTTGGGCCACGAAAAACAAATCATTCTGAGATAGGGTGACCCCTAAGTTTAACTTGCTAGTTATTCAAGTAAGTGGCTGAATGAATAAGGTCACGCGGCATCCTATTGTTTTAGCTTTCTGCCGTGTTTGAGAAGTCAAAACCCTTTGAATGAGTTTTCTGTACAACTACCACTGTATCTTCATATCCTTGCGTTTTCTTTCTCCGCTCTAGGCTCATCGGCTCCTCCCCTATCTTCTCTAAGCAGAGCAGGGAAGCCCATTGCCCTAGTGCCTCCAAGACTCCACACAGACACAGCGGGTACACTGTACTGCTCTTCATTCAGACAAGCATGCGTCAAAACTTTGTTCATTTGCATAATAGCTCTCGTTCACATTCGCTTGTAATGTCTAAACTCAGCAAAAATGACATTCGGTCATTTACCTATATATGTATAACTTTATCAGCTGGATAACTTGTGCTAACTTTGTTAGCATTCTAGTAAAGGATACCTAATGGGCTTTTTCGTGTGTTTTGGTGCCCCTTGTGTACTAAGCCAGTAATATGGATATTCAAATCTGGAGACTGAACAGATTTGATCCTCAGATCCCCAAAAGGTTCTTCAGCTGCACAATCTAGAGCATCCTGACGGGTTGCATCACTGCCTGGTACTGCAACTGCTCGGCCTCCGACCGCAAGGCACTACAGAGGGTAGTGTGTACAGCCCAGTACATCACTGGGGCCAAGCTTCCTGCCATCCAGGACCTCTATGCCAGGCGGTGTCAGAGGAAAGCTCTAAAAATTGTCAAAGACTCCAGCCACCCTAGTCATAGACTGTTCTCTCTGCTACCGCACGGCAAGCGGTACCGGAGCGCCAAGTCTAGGTCCAAGATGCTTCTAAATAGCTTCTACCCCCAATCCATAAGACACCTGAACATCTAATCAAATGGCTACCCAGACTATTTGCATTGTCCCCCCTATTTTTGTTTTTTGTTACTGTTATTTTACTGCTGCTCTTACTTATTTGTTACTTTTATTTTCTTTCTGTATTTTTCTTAAAACTGCAATGTTGGTTAAGGGCTTGTAAGTAAAGCATTTTACTGTAAGGTCTACAGCTGTTGTATTCTGCGCATGTAACAAATAAAATTTGATATCACCCAACCCTAATGGACATGCTTGTAATCATTAAGGACTGGCAAGTTTTTTGGGAATAAATGTTTTTGCGGAATGGATCTAAACACAGACAAAATCCAAGAGGAAAATCTGGTTCAGTCTGCTTTCCACCAGACACCGGGAGACAATTCACATTTCAACAGGACAATAACCTAAAACAAGGCAAAATCTACACTGGAGTTGCTTACCAAGAATGCAGTGCGTGTCCGAGTTACAGTTTTTTACTTAAATCTACTTGAACATTTATGGCAAGACCTTAAAATGGTTGTCTAGCAATGGTCAACACTCAATTCGACAGAGCTTAAAAATTGTTTAAAGAATAAAAGGGCAAATGTTGCACAATCCAGGTGTCAAAAGCTCTTATTAAGAGACTTACCCAGAAAGACTCACGGCTGTAAATCGCTGCCAAAGGTGCTTCTATAAATGATTGACTCAGATGACTCAAATGAGATATCTGTTCTTTATTTTACTACATTTGCAAACATTTCTAAAAACATGTTTTCACTTTGTCATTATGGGGTATTGTGTGTAGATGGGTGAGAAAAAATATATATTTAATCAATTTTGAATTCAGGCTGTAACAACAACAAAATGTGGATTAAGTTACGGGGTATGAATACTTTCTGAAGGCATGCAGTGTGTATTATGGTTGATGTCATATGGGTATACAGGCTTGTCAAGGCATGCTGGCTGGCGCCGAATGTGAAATGCACCCAAAAGGGCCATCGTGAGGCGGAAATAAAAAAATAAAAATAGTGATTATATAATGAAGTAAAAAGATAAAAACATATATATTGCCACAAAAAAAAAAAAACGCAGTCAAAATGTGCAAGTGTGAGTTTTTCCTCACGGAAGCACTGCCGACTACTCACTGCACTCACTGAGATAGCTTCTGGGAGGAACAGATTTGCAAATGTGAGGCATGAATAAGAAATGTGAGCGCTAATCTGACTGCTAGCGTCCTGCGAGAGCATGGGGAAAGAGTATGAGTGAGAGGCAGAGAGAGGGTGGAGATTGGGAAAAGAAGGAGTGAGGATGAGATGGAGAGAGCGGTTGAGTGGGTAAAAGAAAATGGAGAGAGAAACTAAGAGGGAGAGTGCGTGTGCGTTGTACATTTTTGTGTCTGTGTGTAAAGGTGAGAATGTGTGCTATTCAGACTAAGTGTGTGTGTGAGAGACAAGGTAAAAGAGAGACAGCTAGAACGAGAGGGATGAGACATTTATTGTGCCTGTGCCAACGCCATGCCCATGCTTGAGTGCTCATCCGTTTGACTGGGAGACACTGGCATAGCAGAAGCATTCCACTCGCTCAGGAGGGTCAGGCTGTCAGAGTGCCCGCTGCCAACCCTAAAGCTATCGGCATGGAGAAGATGACTTTATATTAGTGCAGTTCTGCTCTGCTACAGGTGACTAACAAGTCTGCAGTCATAGAGGACCTTGACCCAAACTCACCCCTCACAGGAAACTTAAACAAACCGTGGTAGATAAGGCCGTAATTGGTACGATAGCATTGTAATGGTCGAACCGGCGGAAGGAAGGAAGAAAGAAAGTCCAAATCTCGTATCTTTTTTTTAAATCGTTTTGATGAGGCTCTGACGCCTAGAATAGTTCAATTCAAAAGAGAACCATTTCGATGAAGCTCCGACTGAACACAAAATGCCAATTTCAGTTGACATCTACTTTTTTTTTCAAACATGAATGCGTGACTGGCTTTAAATAAACATACCAGAAGACAAAGCATCTATCGAAACATATCAAATCAATAGTTGGTTGGATAATTACTGACGGAGGGTGTAAATGATGAATCATTTAGCCACCACACCTATACCATTTCATTCCACTCGCCCATGAGCGTCAGGCTTTTAGCAGCCAACCCTAAAGCTATCAGCATAGAGAAGATGGCTTTATATTACTGTTCTGCACCGCTAGAGCAATTATCACTGAATTATCACAGTGAATTATTGCAATGTTTGTTTATGTTTCAATTAATCCCGGATAGGATGGGTTGCCAATATAACGATTTGACGCAAAATTAAAATGTAATTCATTCATTCTAGTGGTGACTAACAACAATGCTCCATAGTCAGAGAACCTTGACCCAAACTCACCCCTCACAGGAAACTTAAACTGTGGTAGGTAAAGGCCAACTGGTACGATAGCATTGTAATGGTTGACTGGCGGAAGTAAGAAAGTCCAAATCTTGTGTCTTCTTTTATAGTTTGACGAGGCTCTGACGCCTAGAATAGTTCAATTCAAAAAGAGAACCATTTCAATTCAGGTCTTTCTGAACACAAGGACAATTTCTGTTGACATCTACTTTTTATTCAAACATGAAAGTGTGACTAATACCTAATAGAAGACAAGCATATATCGACCAAGCATTGAAACAATAGTTAGCTGTATAAATCATGAATCTGAGGTATTTAGCCACCACACCTATATTTCTAGGCTAGTCAATGAGGAAGTTCCAAAATGTGCCCTTGAGGCAATAACAGCAGTTGACAAAGCCTAGGCAACCTACCCAGACAGATTTGCTCTCTCTCTCCTTTCTTTCCCTCTTCCTTGCATACCCTACAGCTACACCTTCGACAGCCACCTAGCACAGCAGCTAGGCTACACAATAAAAAGAGCTAACGGGCTAACGCTGTCCCTACAATTCTGCCATCTCATGTAGGCGTATGAACTGCAAAGTGTGTTCGCTACAATTTTTATTCATTTTATCTTCATTTAACTCGGCAAGTCAGTTAAGAACAAATTCTTATTTACAATGACCGCCTAGGAACAGGTTACTGGCCCACAGTTCTAACCACTAGGCTACCTGCCACCTCAATCAGTCTCCGGAAACAGGTCCACCGTGACATTTACTCAATAGCTAGTTACAGCGGGGAGGCTGGATGAAGTCCGCTGCACAACACACAGCCGCTGAGTGTTGTTTTTGACAAAATGGCGAGATAACATGGTTGTGCTTCGAGGCACCGAGGAAAATGGCAGAGGAGGTCTGAGGACAGAAGACATTTAAGTGGATTGGATAAATCCAGCGGATCCAGGCCAAAACCAAAGAGTAGTACCTGCGGAACTACACTATGATGTTCCCTATTTAGTTCAGAGGATGAGGTGTACTCAGTATTTCTAGCATGTATAGGACCAAGGTCCCTGTCATGAAAGGGTGTACATAGTGGGCGGGGGGGGGGGGGGGGGCTAAATTGGGGAGAGACACTCTTTTCCCCAGAAGGCCTTGTAGCTACAATGGTGTCGCCACAAATGGAGAGGATTGCACATGCCATGGATATCAAAAGCTGGCAATTGAAACAAATTAGAGCGCCAAAAAGATTACCGGTTGTCAAAAGAGGATTAGGATTTGCAAAATCCTGTTTATCCCCAGTGCTTATTTTCATATGGACGCACGATGTCTACTTCAGAAACTGAGTCAATATCATATTTTTCTGGCATTGAAAACGTGTAATGAGGAATTAGGCTGCAGTCAACTTTACCACGGCCCAGAGAAAAACTATTTTCACAGTTTTTCTTTCTATTGTCGACAAAGATATCTACAGATGGTCTCCCGATGACCTTCACAACAAGAGACCGTGCAGGAATAATGTACGTGCTTCGGAGACCACGAGAGAACAAAAACGTGTCTTCTCAAGACCGGGAGATCAGCTCTTTCGGCTTACGCCAGCACTCCCTTGCTCTGCACTTGAAAAAGTCAGAACGTTTGCTTTGAACTACCTCTCGGTAATTCCGCTCTCCTTTCCCCTCGCATTCCTCAGCCTTCTTAGGACTCCTGCCTCACATGCTTACATAAACTTTCTCAGTGCTCCCCCCCACCCTCTTCTCTTTCCAACGGCTCTGGTGGAATGCTTCAAATTCCTCCAGCACGTAGAGCCCTGGGTGTATTAGAAAAAGAGTCCTGAGCTAAGCTTCCCATGCCCCCAGCGCGAAATCAAATCATCTCTTTGGATCCCAGAGTTCTCAGAAGCTAAGACCTAGCCTAGCCCTGCACTTCTAACGTTTTTCGGTCCATACTGTAAGTGTTAATGCCCAAAACGTTTGAAAAATTCACAAGGCTATGAAGTGCAGCCAAAGCAGAAAAACTCCACCCCGTGGGATACCCACAGAGCCTACAGGTCTCGCTTTCACACTCATCATCTTTATTACTTTATAGAATTATGGATATTTCTGAATAATACGGACAGCTTGAGTTACACACGGTAATGCATCGGTCAAAGGCTTCGAATCACCATGCAAAATAGGACTTGGCAGGCTATTGAAGTGTCAAAGACCGTATCGGGGTCATTGACGAAATATGGTGGCGCTTTGAAGAGTGACCAGCATTCAGCGGGTATTCAGTACATTAGTGTAGATCTGGGAAAACAGTCATCAAAACAGCTGCATGATGAGTTCACACAGAGTCTCTCAAAACAAAAGCGCATTTCTCTCCGCTTGCCGTGCTGTGCAGGAGCACCAAGTCTGGGACCAAAAAGCTCCTGAACAGCTTCTACCCCCAAGCCATAAGACTGATGAATAGTTCATCAAATGGCTACCCGGACTACTTGCACCCACCCATTTTATTTATTTTTTTGCACTGACTCTATGCACACTCACTGGACTCACACATACTACACCGACGTGCACACACACACACACACACACACACGCGCGCGCGCTTACAAACACATCACATCTGCATAATGACACGACACGCATACACCAACACACTCACACAGACACACTTTCATACGCACTGCTGCTACTCTGTTTATTATCGAACCTGATTGCCTGGTCAATTTTAACCCTAACTACATGTACCTATTACCTCAATCACCTCAACTACTTAGTACCCCAACACACTGACTCCAGTACACTGACTCCTTGTATAAAGCCTCCTTATTATTATTTTATTGTGTTACTAATATTTTGTGTTTTTTTTTTCATTCATCTTTGCAAATTTGCATACTTTTTAACTGTATTGTTAGGAAAGGGCTTGTAAAGTAAGCATTTGACAGTAAAGTATACAAAGTGTGATTTGATCTCTCTTTGACCCGGCGATCCTCTGAGTTGTGCCCCCACCAACCAATTCCGCTTCGCTCAACATTGTGCATTTTGTATAAAATCGCCACCGGAGGCATACAACAGAGCTATCAACAGCTGGGCTTAGGGGAAATGGTACTTTAAAACTTTAGACAAACTGAATCATTTCAGCCAGCTTAACAATGTGGAGCAGTGTGCTTCACTCTACATAATCATATGGTCTTAAAAGGGGAGGGAACTAACTAAAAGCACTAAACAACTGCCCTTTATTAAAACTGCATCAACAGACCAGGGGGGCATTAACGTTTAGCTTGATAGCTTGGTGACACTGTGTAATAAAATAAGAATCCTATTCTAGATTCTCTGGCCCAAGGAAAAAAAAAAATGTCTGCATTCATCTGGAGTGTGTGGGAGAGGGGAGGACGAAGCGAGATACAGAGTGAAAGCGAGAGTCTTTAATGAACGAAAGGCGGATGATGCAATGAAAACATGCCTGATGGGATTTTTCTCTGGCAGAATTTAGCCCATTAATTCCAGTTGAGGAAGCCTATTGGGACATGCCCAGGCAGCTACCATTGTCACGGAGCGCAGTATTATTTCAAAAGGCCTCAGAGCGGGCCTGTGAGAAGCGCCACCTGGTTTAATATCACGTTATAATTTAAGCCCTGCTCCCTCCCGGCCCTTCGGTGCCATGCCCCGCTCCGCTGATGATAGTGGGCACGATGTACTGTCTGTTTTCCTCTTATCGCAAAATGTTTCCGAAGCCCCCTGAGATAGTTGCCCACAGACACACAGACTGTACTCAATGCGCCGCGGTAAACGGTTCCCGTGGAAAGGTCTTTTTTTTTTGGAGACAGATAAGGCACTTTGAAATATAGGCCTGCTCTCGATTTCCAATAGGCTGCCGTGCTGACATTTACAAAAGGTTGATTCTTTTTTCATTACATTTTTATTGTCTTCGGAGATTAGAGATGCGTTTAGGCCTATAAAAAGGCATTATGGTTGTTGAGAGTTATGACGGGAAGGTTGGGACAGTATGTGGGTTTAAATGCATGTTTGCGCAGCATTTTCTGTCCTAAGCTTTTCAACCCTAAGTGGCAACCATGGCACTTAGGCCTAAACATGTCAGTGTCTACATCTGTATAACACTGGATTTGAACCCAGTGCCATTAAGCTGCTGTCTCTGGTCATGCTACCGTAATTCTGATGTTTCTGGTCTCTGGTCTTTACGTTGGCAGCTTGACGACACAAACATGACGGGCGGGGAATTCAAAAAGGAGCATCTTCATCTCTCGCCGTTTGTTTTTTTTTAAGTGGCTGTCTCTCAACACATGAAACCTCAGGATTCGTTCAGCCAAGCACTGTTTCCCTTTGACATTCAGTCAGGTACGCTTTGGAGAGCCAATGCATCATATGGAGAGATGCTTGAAAATAAACAGCCAGCTAAGCCTTTGTCGGTTACCCCTTTCACTGCGGTAAACTCCATTTTTCGGAGAACAACGACTATGATCGGAGAACAACGACTTCACAATCAGGTGAACATGCTACAGGGAACTGCAGGTCTTTTCCAAAGTAACAGGGGAACACACACCAAGATAGAGAACTGAAAAACAAAATTTCTCAGCCCAAGTTTCAACAATCTAATATATCCTAGTAAACTTCACTAAGATCAATTGGGTTCTTTTTTTTCTGTCAAATGTGTGACAAACATGGAGTTACCGCAGTCTTGTACGTGGTCTGCAGAATCTCTGTGCAATCATTAGCAACGTGTGTAGAGTCATAATTTACAGTAGTTTACATAAAAAGAAAACAAAATGTCACCAACCATTATTAGCCACGGGTCTCAATTGCCTAGATTAGCATGACAAGAGTTGACTCACAATCGAGCACGCCATCTGCACGCGGCACCTTCACAGGTTTCTAAGAAAAGACTTAATGGACAGAGAGAAGCAACAAACTTTAACTGGGGAAAGTGTGCTTTTCATTTAGCACCCGACAATCAACTTTGGCCCGAATGCACATTCCTGGCCCTGTCGCCCGCAGCAACGGCGCTCAAGCAAAGGCCATTACGAGTCATGTGGCTCTTTTTGAGTGTGCTGAAGAAGTCACACTTCTGGCTTGAGCTTCTGTGTATAGAATCAACAACAACAAAAAAAAATAGAAGGGACTGCGCCTGGGTGCTTAGGTTCAATCAATCTCCCATGAAGCTTTGGTGGTGCAGACGTAGCTGGAATAGTGAACGCAGCCAAACATGAAAAGACAAAACCATTCGCCACATACCTCTCCTATCTGGCATCACCGAGGGTCGGCCCTAACTCGCTCTCGTCAGGAAGGGTAAATGAGGGGACAATTTGGGGAAAGAGAGGAGGGAGGAAGGCCAAAATTGAAGAGGGGAAAACACACGCTCACAGTACTTTGTCATTACACGTCAAACTATTTCATTTGCCTCCACACACAGCTATTTCAGCACACCGGCTGCCTCCAGTTTGAAGTGAAAGGGCAACGCATACATTATCCAATGAGCAAAGTGCAATGGCATACATTATCCAACGAGCATCTGGACGGAAGAGGCGATTCCACTGGGGCTGTTGAGATCCCTTACGTATTTCCTACATAAATGCAAACACACCGCATGAAGGCCTTACACCTTGGTTCACCTTTACTACTAGTATATTTTAAGCCTGGAGACTTTTATTAATATGCATTTTCACCCCCCCCCCCGTTCTTTTTCCTCCTGTTAAGTGAATCAGTGCAAATTCAATCATCACATCTTGGTTTTTCACCTCGGTTCACAAAGTAGCCTAACGAGCGTACAGACATGACTTCAATAGTGCTGTCAAACCGGCATCGAAACTAGCAGTTCCTGGAGGAGAAACAACGAGAGAGAGAGAGAGTCTGGTCGAACTAGCTCTTTAAGTCAAAGGCTGAAATACAAGGTATTAGGAGTTCTAACAGAAAGACATGCTTAATTGATCACAGAGGACCCTTCCATGACCCCATAAACGGCAGTCAATCCTTCAGCGCAAGCACCAAGTCTAATTGATCTACTTTGAGAACGGTCAACATCGATTCACTGATGGCACCGACAGAGATGGTCGCCTCGCTTCGAGTTCTTAGGAAACTATGCAGTATTTTTTTTAATGTATTATTTCTTACATTGTTACAAGCATTTCGCTACAGTCACATTAACAGCTGCTAACCATGTGTATGTGACAAATACAATTTGATTTGAGCAATGTACCCATACAAGACTTATTGGGCCTAGGCCTATAGCCAACCTCGCCACTAATTAAGCACAGTCCATGACAAACAACATCCTCCACCCCTCCCTCTTCCCTAAGCAACAGCGGCAGCATTACTGGCTTTTTTATAGGGACGTTGGTGAAAAGAATTTATAGTGCACTGCAGAGTGAAGTACCATTAAGAGTCGAGAATGGAATGTCAAGTGGTTTTGTCCCAAATTAATACCACTCACCACCTCGACCACCCCACAACAATAACTTCTACTAGTGATGGTTGGGGGGGGGGGGGTGTACAGTTACATATTGGGATATCTTTTTTTTAACAATATATCGTATTGACAATATCGCAATATAGTTTTGAGCTAGTTGGCTGTACCAGCACCAAAACTCCTTAATTTCCTTAATAGCTTTTAAAATAGGGAGCCAATTTGTTTTTAGACTTTGATTTCCATGACTGATCAAAACCTGTTTCCTCATGGCTCTCTTGCCCCTCTGCAGCAGACATATGGTGAGCAATAAGTTTGTAACATTGAATCGCAATAAAAATCACACTATTGATTCACGATTTTATATATATATATATATATAAAATCACGAGAAATAAAATAAATACCGTATTGGCACCGAAGTATTGTGATAATGTCTTATCTTGGTCCCTGGCAATGCCCAGCCCTAACTCCTACACCCAACCACAACAACCCCCCCTCTTACTAGAAGCCTTAACTAGCCTACTTTGTGAAAGAAGCCCATCTTGTTGATCTTCCCTCTGTATCATGACCTCAGGCTCCAGTTGTTTGTTCCTTTTCCCAACTAAAGGTTTATTAAATCAAGGAACTAGATTCCATGCCTGGCCCTGGAAACATCAATCAGGTTAGCGGCATACCTAGCTGGCCTTAAGTGTGTCAGGCCCCCATTAGCTCGATAACCCCAACAGCAGTGTCGGAGCACACACAAGGACAGAATTAGCCTGGACTGCACACAACATCTCACCTGGGCTCCACATAGCCCCCAGCTCTAAACATGTTTGTGTGATGTGCAGAAGTAAATACAAGGGTCAGAGATCCAGAGGGGCCCGGGCCAGACGTTTGGCAGATATAGCCGTCTACAGTCGGACAATAAGAACTGGATAGGGGGAAAATATGTTGATTCCTATCATAGAAGTAACAACTTTCTGGGTTTTGTTAATCTTATCTTGGCCTAAAAAAAAATGAAGAAACTGCTGTTAGCAAAAGCAAACCCTGAATCGGGTAAAATAATATATTGAAAGCTGAAGTTACATAAATGAATTTCCGCCTCTGTTCACTGAACTAAATTAAGCTAGTAACTAAATATAAAAGTTCAAGATTTAGGCTTAAGGAGAAAAACTAAAGGGCCAAAATTGTATCTTCTTGGCGGTAAGATGAGAGGTAATGGAGTCGAATGGGCACTAAAGACCTTTTCATTTGCACATTCCTCATCACTACCCCTCCATTCTCAAACACAGGGGTTCAAGAGGATACCGGGAATAAATCAAAGCATGCACAAGGAGAACATGAGATTCCAAAAGGCATTTAACTTAACCAGCCACAGATGTTAGCCAACCTTCCCTTACGAGCCCCCTCATAAAGACACTTTTCCAGAGCTTAAGGTGTGTGTGGCTTCTGGCATCCTTTGATTTTACCACTTTTTCATTTGTTTTCTTCTCTTCTCAACCCTTGTTTTCCTATGTGTCGGAAAGCACGAGTTGCAGCTGCACGACTGTGTGAAAGTGACGCTGGGCGTGCACCCTTTGTTTTACATCGATTTCTTGTAGAGCATAATCCTCACGTGGTAACCTCACACCCCCTCTGCTCAGACCCAGACCAACCCCCCCCCCCCCAAAACCATCCTTCAGTCAATGCATGGATTCCCAGGAGGCACACCGTTGCCTTGGGCATATTTGGTTTGCTACCAGCTATGGCTGTGATCCCAAACAATGGGGCTGAATAGCAGGACAATCCTATCATTGCCACTTCTGATAAATCACTTCTGAAGGCCATGGAGGTCGAGGGCAGGGAAGGAAGAGCAGGTCAGGAGCTCCCGGTGACCTGCATCCAATACATTTAGGAGTGGGATTTCAAACAAGAAGTGGGTGTCCTTCACGGAAACAAGAACACTTCTGAGATTCAGCCTAAGATCCACAGCCCCAAGCCGAGAGCAGAGTCTCAACTAACAAACCACAGAGCAGAAATCTCTGTTGCCTAAATATAAGGCCCTTTGTTTCAAAATGTCAACTTCCTAAAGAGTGCATTGTGTGTGAGAAAGTTTCTACAAATTTTGATGAGCGGGACCGAAGCTATTTTTAAACCAATCTTAGATGAGTTTCATATTGCATTTCAAGAATCAAAAGGCTCTCTCCAGTTTGCTCTGTTTACATTTTCCCTCAGTATTTCTGAACAAAAGAGGTAGAATTATCTACAAGCAACAATCTGACAACAACCCCAGAGAACAATCACACTAAGACTGGACAGGCACAATAGCTGACAGATGGTCCTTAAGGAGCCATGCTTCATGCCGGCTCATCCCGTCATGCTAAATTTACCAGCAAAGAAAGTGTGATTTCCCCACAGGTTCACGGAAGGCCCTAATTTACTCTGCTTAATAAAGTGTATGTCTCCCCCTGAATCTAAATTAATATTCTCTCATCAATTTCTCATGTAGTTACTTTAAAATCTGTAAATGACATTTCCAGAGACATTGCATTAGACTTCCAGACTTAGGGGATAGACTACACATATGCTAAAAACCTCATGTTTTATGCATCAAGTTTCACCGGCCCATTTGTACATTAAATATGTATATTGCCATGCAGAAATACATTTTAAAAGGGAAAAACTGACATTTAGCCACCCAGAGTATGGTAACTGTGTTTAAGAATCAAGGGCAGCAAGCCAGGTCTGACACACCCAAAATGGGGTGACCAGTAGCCTTTCGTGGCAAAAACGTTTGAATTCCGGACTGCTTATTTTTAAACCCTTGGCACAGGTTCTTTAACGTCCGTTGAGCAGCTGAGAAAAAAAAGTACTCCTATATTCTTTGTAAGACCACAAAGAGGCCAGCAAGTGCATTTCACCAGACACACACAAAAAAAATGTAGATTTGCAATACTAAAGCAGATATGACAATCACAGAAAAATAACTCTTTCATTATACAAACAAGTTCCATCTCATGTGGGACGAGCCAGCATGCAGCATTAGCCATTTGCATATGACTCGTTTCTCGACATTGAAACAAAATGCCGTGTTCAGCACTGTAGTGCTCGCGTGGAAAAGGGAGCGTCAGTGGGTTGAATCACTAAGCAATCCTCTTAATTCCTCGGCAACTAGTTTGGAATGTCTACTACAGGTCTAGGACACAGCTGCTCCAGCTGTTCCTGCCATCAATTCTCTTCCCTCAGACAGAAAAAATGAAAGGAATCAGGAAGCTTAGCGGTTCTCCAGGAAGTAACCCTCAACTCCATTCACCATTTGCCCCCCCCCCCCCCACCACTGATATTTCAGGGAAGGGGGGAGGACATGGGCAGACAAGCATAATCTGCACAGATACATGGGATTACACCCCTTTTCACATCCCAGTCATTTAAAATTCATGCATGCCCATTTGGTGCCTTAAATAATAAATGATAAACAAAATGGGCCTTCACATAGGGGCAATATGGTAATTACAAAGAGAGGGGGGGAAAAAAAGTGAGAAACTCACCAGTCTCTTCATCAATGGTGAATATCCCTAAACCAGACCCGTCCCGTATTGAGTAGCGTATTTCTCCGTCTCTTCCTTTGTCTTCGTCTTGAGCCGTTACTTTCATTACGGATGTCCCAATGAGGGCGTCCTCTTTTATAAATCCCTTATCCACAAACGAGGGGAACCACGGGCGATACAGATTCTCGTTTACGTCCACTACATCCACCTCGATGAAGCACGTCGACGATAAAGACACGGGCTTCCCTTTGTCCTTGGCTTTCGCCGTGAGGTTGTACACCTGCTTCTTCTCGTAATCCAGAGTCTGCAGGATGCGCACCGCGCCACTGAGTTTGTCCACCTCGAAGTTGCCGTCCCCGTTATCGCTGAGGCTGTACCGTACCTGACTGGACAGCCCGACATCCGGGTCGTGAGCCTCCAGCCACATAATCACAGTGCCGACCGGGAGGTCCTCCCTCACTTTCACCCGGTAATTTGACGGGATGAATTTGGGAGGATTGTCATTGACGTCCTCAAGAACGACCTTTAGCAACACTGTAGACACGAGTTGAGGATCATTAACCGCCTGGTCACACGCAGCGATCTTCAGAATGTAAACTGGGTGCACCTCGCGATCCAGCTGCTTTTTCACCGTCACTACTCCAGTCATCTCGTCAATGGCAAACTGGTCAGCGTCGGCCACAATCGAATACCTGATTACTCCGTTATCTCCCTGGTCCTTATCGGTGGAATCCACCTGGACGATTTCAGTCCCCACTGGTGTTTTTTCACTTATTTCCACCGAATAAGAGTCTTGCAGGAACTGTGGACTGTTGTCGTTAGCATCCAAGATCTTAACATCCAAAAGACGCGAGGAGGACTTCTGCGGTATTCCCAGATCGTAGACTGTGACATTCAGTGTGTAGTGGTCTGTCGTTTCCCTGTCCAGTGGAGTGTGAACCAAAAGCCAACCGGTGTTCATGTCTACAATGAAACGACTCTCTGTATCTCCTCCTGAAATAACGTACACCAGTTTTCCGTTAAAACCACTGTCTGTGTCGGAGGCGCCTAGATGGACGACCCTAGCCCCAACCGGAAGGTCCTCTTTGACCTCAATGACACTGGGGAAGGACTCTGCAAACTGAGGGGAGTAGCGGTTAACCGTATGGATGTCCATTAAGTTATCGTCAGGCTCAGTTGGGGTGTGGATCTTAGTGCCATGAAGAAGCTTTTCTGCCAACATGGTAGCAACCCCAGTGTCGACACACTTCAATTGGACAGGCTTGCGAGCTGTGATGACAGTGATGTTCATTATCATTGGTTCAGTCTCATGCTCTCCATCACTGGCTCTGATCTGTAAGCTATGGAAGGACACTTTACCTGCCTCCCCCTCGCTCAGTGTTCGTTTCAAAGAAAGCACACCCGAGTTGGAGTTCAACTCAAAGAGATCAAGATCATTCCCAGTTTTTATGTCGTACCGTACTAGCTGCAATTCGTCAGCGTCAATTGCAGACACCGTCGTTATCTGCTCTCCCACGCCATGGTCTCTAGGCACCGTGACTTCACAGTCGACATTTTCAAATAGAGGCTTATTGTCATTCAGGTTATTCAGTGTGACAGTAACTGATGCCTCCACCTCCCGTCGGAAAGGGGAACCCCAGTCTGAAGCCCTAATTTTGAGATTGTAAATCCTTGGCATCAGCTCGTAATCCAGCTCTTCTGAGGTGCCGATGACACCAGAGAAGTAGTCGATGACAAACGGCTGCGGGCTCACGTTGGCAATGCTGTAGGTCACATACCCGTTCTCTCCACTGTCTAGATCCGTGGCTTTCACTGCTAACACGTTGGACCCTACGGGTACATTCTCATCGACGGTGGCCTTGTAAGAGGTCTGTTGGAACTCAGGAGCATTATTGTTAACATCTATAATGTCAATGATAACCTTGGTCGCGGCCTTTTTGTCACTGGTAATAACTTCTAGTTCAAATTTAGGGGCATAATCCGCATAGATGGGTCCAGTTGTGGTGATTAAGCCAGTGTCTGGATTAATAGCAAAACGATTCTTCTCTGTTTTATATCTGAAAGCATACTTCAACTGCGGATACTTTGGCAAGGCAGTTACCATAGCAACAGGTGTATGGAGAGGGGCAAACTCACTGAGATTGACCTTATAAACAGCGTGTTCAAATTTAGGGGGGCCCACTTTAAACTGAGGGGATGTTACATGTACCACTTTCGCTGAAGAAAACTGGGGGGGCTTCCTTTGTCCTTGGCCTGTAACGTGAGGTTGTATCCGAAAGGCTGGGTGTCCCAGTCTACATCCTTGACCGCTTTGATTTTGTACTCCTTGCTCCCGGGACTAGTTCTCATGGCCTTAAACTGCTGGAGGGGGTCGCCCGCCACCACGCTCAACGACGCGATCTCCCCATTTGGTCCCTGGTCGCTGTCCTCGACGGTCACTATGGCGTAGGTGGGGTCGCGGTCAGAGCCCGAGGGCGCCAGCGTGACTGCGGCGATGACAGGTGCGTGCTCGTTGGCCTGCTCCACCCTCACCGTCAGCTTGGCCATGCTACTGAAGCCGCTGCTCCCGTAGAGCTTCATGCCTCGGTCCACGGCCAGGATCTCCAGGTCATACAGCTGGGTCTCGGCGTGATCCAGCTTGCCCGTCAGCGTCACCACCCCGCTTGTGGGGTGAACGGCGAACACATCTGTCCACTCCCGGAAGCTGTAGTAGTACTCCCCGTTGGTCCCGATGTCGGCGTCCGTGGCGGTGACCTTGGCCACGCTGGTCCGTAGGGCCGTGTTCTCGGGCAGCGAGACGCTGTAGGAGGTGGGAGAGAACAGAGGCCTCAGGTCGTTGGTGTCCTGAACCTGGACCTGGACTCGGGCGCGAGCCTCCACGTTGGTGCCCCTCTCCACGGCTTTGACAGTGAGCAAGTAGTGGTCTTTGACCTCCCGGTTCAGAATGGCAGTGCTGCCTCCTTTGGTCCTTATTCTCAGGAAGCTAAAGTCTCCCAGGATGTAGTCCTCTGCTTTGAAAAGGTTCTCATTGTCTCCTGACACTATTTTGTACCGTATCTCCCAGGTGGGGTCTGTGATGTAGATGCCCATTTTGGCATGACTCTCCAAGTAGGTCTTAGCAGCAGAGTTCTCGTATATGGTGGCATTGTAAACAGAGTGAGTGAACTGCAGGGCCAATGCCTTCTCCGTCCTTTGGTTCCCTGTGCAGCCGCAGAGGAGCTGCAGGAGCAGCACGAGCAGTGAAGTCAAGTATTTCCCCATTTTCGTACCGTGTTCTCTACCAAACCACCTGGAGACGCACAAAACAGAAGGTCAGAAACAAACTAAAAAAAAATAAACATCAAATTAAACATTTTAATAGATTTTTCAGAAAATCTCAATAGGGATGGATCAGTGCTTTAATTTAAGAGCATCATAAAATATATGTCTTTATGCTAACAAGCAAAAGGGCTAAATGTTGAACCTTCCCAACAAAATTGGGGTTTTAAAGTGGCACGGTGAACAGCTGCTGTTAATATCTGCTCGACAAAGGTCTCTAACCTTACTCCTCCCTTTACTGTGAGCCTCACTGAGCTCATTTAAACGGCATGACAAACGATGGTCAGGCTGATAGATGGGTTTTCTGTGAGAGAGGGGGAGAGGGAGAAAAGATATAGGACAAATAACCTATTTGTCTTAGCTGGCATTCCTCTTACGATTTCAGCAACAGGTTTAACAGAACAGATACACTACGTAAATCTTTTTTTACTGTTTCAAAGCACAATTCAGAGACGAGTCTCTTCACATCAGAACATGTACTCATTTAATTCAGTCCTCTGTGTACAAATGATGATGGAGGTCATTGGTAATGACAAAATAGTTGTACGGCATTCACTTCTCACTTATTCAATTACAGGTCAAGCGAAAACGGACTTCGAAGCTATAATAAGCACATTTGACAATTCCTTCTATCTTCTAAATTGCACATGTTTGAAATTCTTTGATCTTCATGACATTATGCAAATAGCTCAAGCGGATACATTGCACGAAGAAAGGGTTTGGAAATGGCAGGAAAGCAGCACTGTCCTTGCATAACTGGACACGCAAACTGACTCAAAATACATGGTCTAATACGAAAGGAAGTGCCATTCAGGCATACAGGTTTGTGCTCGAATTGGATTTCACGTGTACATTATACATCCATTATTATGCCTGGAAATAGCGTATGATCAAAACGACTGAATTCTAGCACTAAAAGCTGTATCTCTACTGACTCTGGGTCCTTAGTTCCTGAGCTTGGCTATTTTCTGTTTAGGCTGTGCTAAAATAAACACAGCGCTGCGCTTTTAAAAGAGTTGCCATCGGGAAAAGCACTGGAGAATGTTAAAACATCCCAGCCCGGGCTATTGACTGACACTGGTGTCCAGCTGCCTTCGATCTGTTCAAAACACATGCTGAATGTATGTTTGCAATAGACATATATATATATATATGCGTGTTTTATGGGGCAAGTAGCATAATGCAGGCATGAGAACTTTCAACAACAACAACAAAAAGTATGCATTGAGCCTATATTTTTTTACCCCTGGGGATTCTGCTAACTTTTCATGCCTCCAGTGTAGGGCTTTATGGCACAGTCATATCAAATTAGTAAGCAAACTTAAGTAAAATAAACATGTACAAATATTTATTTTTTTAACTAAGTCTGCATACACATCCAGGATTATTCAACTGTTGAACTAGGCAATTCGTGGCAAATCATAAAGGGGGAAAAATTATATTGACATGTTTTTTTTTGGGGGGGGGGGGGGGGGGGGGGGGGGCTGAAATCATATTCTTGGAAGAAAGGAAAAGACAAAAACAGCTTCATAAAATCATTGCTTTCTGTCTGTTGTTTAATTGTCCAACCCATCCCCCAACGGTCCCCGTTTCTATTCATTTCACGTAGACGCGGCAGCATTGCCTGAGACAGATGTACGGATTGTTTAAAGAAATGGCAACAATACCCCAACCGCGAACACTGCACAATGTGTAAAACAAGTCCCACACATATACGAAAGGCGTAGAACAGTAACCAACTTCCATAGTCTATCATTTCGATAGTAGCCTATTTAACACCTTCCCTAAAAACTTTAAAACGTTCAACTTCACTGGAGGAAAGAAAGGTTACTCTGATACTAGTCCGCTCGGACAATCTCAACTTTTAACTCCGATTCACAAACCACAAAGACAACTTCCTTATACACAGGAAAAGTGCTAAAAAAAATGCATCACATTACATACCTATTGCCTCATTAACGGCGTGGATTTCGGCGGTTTTTCGTGTAGTTTGTAAGGTACGAACGTCTGCATGGTAACTACGTGGACTTCCCTCTCCGCGACTCTATCCACTTTCCACTTCTTTCTCGTTGCTCCCTTTCTTCCACACTGAATTCCCCCTAGTATCTCTCCGCGTTGCGCACGCCCGGATCTACTTTGCTGGCATGAAGATAAAACAACCAGCTCGCTCCCCCGCTTCAAGAATCGAGATAACGGTTAACTTTGATCGGCTCTATTCCCTAGTCTAATTTCAATTATTTATCCCTTCCTAGGCTTTATAATAGGCAAATCATATAAAATAGGATTTCATGGGGAAATATCATGCCAATACCTATGCACTAATATCCTTTTTGATTGCATTTTCCATGCATCCATAACATGAACATTACAATTTACTCCCCAAATGTCGGCATTTTTTTACCACATTTACGCACGGTGCCAATAGTGTTTATGAGGTAACCCAAGAAAATTTAAATTGTTACTTGGGTATAGGTTTGATTCAAATTTTTCCCGCATGGATTAATGGTATTCCCTATTAATGTAAACAATTGCCTATACAGTACAATAGCCTACAACGTTTTATTATGAGCCTATGGGGGGGGGGGGGTGTTTTCCTATTTACAACCTTCAACTCATTTCGATGTGTGCAACGAGAGTGCACATTTACACGCCTGCTATCCAATAAGTATCTTCATGTTGAAATATTCGGTGTAATACATGTGCAATAATACCTTGTTCCCAAACCCGTGCGCATGGGAGTGTGACCGATGTGCGATTGATGGCGCTCTCTCACTACTTATTGTTCAGGCTATTTTCTCTCCAAAGCGCTGCGCTCTGGACGGCACATGCTGCTGCTCACCCACAACTTTATAGTGTGTGTGTGTGTGTGTGTGTGTGTGTGTGTGTGTGTGTGTGTGTGTGTGTGTGTGTGTGTGTGTGTGTGTGTGTGTGTGTGTGTGTGTGTGTGTGTGTGTGTGTGTGTGTGTGTGTGTGTGTGTGTGTGTGCGTGTGTGTGTGTGGTGTGAGAGGGGAATCTTGGAGATTGTGAAGCACGAGCTACCAGTATAATGTTATATTAACGCCTCCTCGGAAGTTTATCATGTCACTAATGTTGATGATGATCATGATGAAAGACTCCTGCTATTTTCAATGGTTTTATGCAATACATTATTTCTCCTCTATCAGTGTAAAGCAATGCTATTTCCTAGTTGTACTTACCAGACGAGCTGGATGACACCGCCTCTCCAAAGTTCGGTTCAGATAAATCTCTGCAAATGTTGACAAATTATGTTTGCTAGCAGGTCGCAAAACGGTAAAGTGAATCACCTGAACCAATCCGACTCCAGTTATTCCACATTATTCACATTTTCAACGCCTCCGAAATCCATAAAAGACACATTTTCATCAAGCGTGTATGGCACATTGGAGTCCACAATCGTTCATCTGCGTGCGGTTCAACAGCATCGGTTGAACAGCAGTAGCCCACTGTTTCTACCGGGATGCCTCGGTTTTAGGAAGCAGTGACGTAACGAGGCTCACACGCCTTCGTTGCGCTCCTTGCTGATTCCCATACAAGTTCAACTGGAAAATAAAGCGGTAAGGAGCCTAAAATATTAAAAGAGCAGGATTCAAGATTCACTCGTTGGTAATGCTCAATTGCTTTGCTACAGGACCATAACAATGACTTTCCCTATTGAAAGTAAACTAAGGTTGTGTAGGATATCATTTATGTGATATGGTTGCAAAAGGCTGCACATTTCAGCACGAACTCATACAATGACTGTAAAATTCAATCTATGCAAAATACGTTATATAACCTTTATATATAGGGTCAACATGCATGGACGTGGAAATCCCAAACACAACTGCTATTCCACCACGCAGTCACAGCCACACACCGGAAGTTACCCCCATGCTGTGTGCAGGGAGGCCACAAACGAACACACCCACAATTGCACGTCTAAGTGTGATGCGAACCAGTCGTCTGATCCCTGTCCTATGTCCACTCACCAATGGCTCATTAAAGTCAAATTTGCTCAAGGTCTGTGTGAAGACAGGCATGAGCTCCTTTTGTGTATGGGGTTCTGGGGTGTTCTCTTTCTCTTTCTCTCCCTCTCTATTTTTTCTCTCTCTCCCTCTCTCTATTTTCTCTCTCTCTCTCGCTCTCTCTCTCTCTCTCTCTCAAAGATGTGTTTACATTGCCAAAGCCAATGAAATAAACAATAAACTAATATACTAAAGTGAGAAGGCACGAAACAACATTAACAAAAAAATTAGACATTTAACAGTAAATATTGCTCTCAAAAAGGTTTAAAAAGATAGACATTTCAAGTGTTTGGTGTATATTATCAGTTATGCACAGTGTTTTAGCAATGTGCAAATAGTTGTAGTTAGAATAGTAGTGGAAGATAAATAAACAGATAAATATTAGTGGTATTTACAATGCTGTTTGTCCTCCACTGGTTGCCCTTTCCACATGGAAAAGGCCACAAATTCTCTCTCTGTATCGCTCTCTATCGGTATATGTGTATCTCTCTGTATCTCTCTCTCTCTCTGTATATCTGTAGCTCTCTCTCTCTCTCTGTATCTCTCTCTGGCTCTCTCTCTGTATCTCTCTCTCTGTATATCTCTCGGTCTCTCTGTATCTCTCTGTCTCTGCCTCTATATTTCTCTGTATCTCTGTATATCTCTCTCTCTCTCTGTATGTTTCACTCTCTGTCTCTCTCTATCTCTGTATCGCTCGCTGTCTCTCTCTCTGTATGTTTCTCTCTCTCTCACTGTGTAGATCTCTCTCTGTACATCTCTATGTATCTCTCTCTCTCTCTGTATCTCTCTGTGTCTCTCGCTCTCTGTATCTCTCTCTCTCTCTGTGTATCTCTCTCTCTCTCTCTGTATCTCTCTCTCTGTATTTCTCTCTCTCTGTCTGTCTCTGTACCTCTCAATGTATCTCTCTCTCTGTATCTCTGTGTCTCTTGCTCTCTGTATCTCTCTCTCTCTGTATCTCTCTCTCTCTCTCTATGTATCTCTCTCTCTGTATTTCTCTCTCTGTGTCTGTCTCTGTACCTCTCAATGTATCTCTCTCTCTCTGTATCTCTGTTTCTCTTGCTCTCTGTATCTCTCTCTCTCTCTCTCTGTGTATCTCTCCCTCTGTGTATCTCTCTGTGTATCTCTCTCTCTGTATTTCTCTCTCTCTGTCTGTCTCTTTCTCTCTGTGTATCTCTCTCTCTCTCTCTCTGTATTTCTCTCTCTGTCTCTCTGTATCTCTCTCCTTCGTGGTGTATCTCTCTCTCTCTGTATATCTCTCTGTGTATCTCTCTCTCTCTCTGTCTCTCTCTCTCTCTGTCTCTCTCTCCTCTCTCTCTCTGTCTCTCTCTCCTCTCTCTCTCTGTATCGCTCGCTGTCTCTCTCTCTGTATGTTTCTCTCTCTCTCTGTATCTCTCTGTGTATCTCTCTCTGTACCTCTCTATGTATCTCTCTCTCTGTATCTCTCTGTGTCTCTCGCTCTCTGTATCTCTCTCTCTCTCTCTCTCTGTCTCTCTCTCTCT